>NC_135169.1:25385351-25985351 GCF_041146795.1 Maylandia zebra | reverse complement strand
CACCTTAGACCGCTCGGTCATGCTACCACTACAACTAGCAGCCTCCTAGCCAAGTACTAGACGGTAAAACTTGAAAAGGTGCAGCACAAACTAGAAGCCCAGAACATTCAGCAATGCTCTTAATGTTGTAGGAAAGAAATGGTCTCCTACTTCACTGAGTGTTTTTGGACAGGATGGCATCTGCCTGCCCTGGGTAAGATCCTATTGCAGCAATGAGATTTCAACCCACACGTGTGAAGAGCCCAAAGCCTTAACCCAGGTCCTTAGACCTCACAACCTAACACCTTACAATGCGGTGGACTTGAAGCACACTTGAGTGGCATGTAGTTACAGCAGGGAAACAGCAAAGCTTGCAAAGGTGTAACACAAACTGGAACGAGTTTCTTCAACTTCATAAACAGTACCTTTGCATAATACCCAAAACTGATTAACAATGGTGATCAGTTTGTTTGCACTGATTAACAATGGGCTGTTGGCTCACTTTCATCATCATTCACATGCAAATTGCCACAACCATTGATCAATGGACAGGATTACCATTCACAGAGAGTTGGGGAATGGCTGCAATCACAGCACTGAAAGATGGTGAAACATGTACCCTTAGTCCTGCTCCCTCCGTTCAAAGATGGCCATTTGCTTTTCACATAAATGGCCTCCTTGACTCCCCGCTCACACTATCCTACCTCCCCGCCCAGAATGTGTACATCCTCATCAGTAGAAGAGCGGCCACTGAACTGTAGGTCTAAACAGACTGCTGAGAACTGGCCTGACCAGCTAGCTGTTTTGTGTCGTGACATGCGCTTAGCCAGGTTTTGGCTGGTTTTCCTGTTTCCTTCATGGCAATCCTAAGGGGAAGAGGGAAAAGTCTGTATTCTGCTCCTGCTTGGAGAGTATTGACTGGAGGTTGCAAATGGGTATGCAGTGCTGCACTAAGAAGCTCCTTGTGATTGCTTTGTTCACTAGCACATTGTCAAAAGTCAACAGGTTCCTGCCAATAACCATCCCCATTTATCCCAGTATAGGAATAACACACGGTACACCTTGGCTTAGGGAAACATTAAAGACATGTTCCCATACCGGGAGTTGAACCCGGGCCGCCTGAGTGAAAACCAGGAATCCTAACCGCTAGACCATATGGGAGTGAGGTGCTTTGCACACCACTGTAGTGAAATCAAGGACACTTTTGTAACTCTGCAGTCATGGTGAGTGCAACACAGCACCACCTTAACCACTCCCCCACTGGCTGCAGGTTCTGGTTAAAAGCAGTAACTAGTCAGGGATGACACCATGAGTGAAAACCAACAAATTAACTTGAAAACTGGTGGGAAAATTCTGCAAGTTGTTAAGACTTCAAAGCCCTCCATCAAAAGATTTACTCTTGAGCTGATTCCTGCAAGTTGGACTTGGCATACGTGTGGCAACAGAATTTAATCTCCATGCCATGTAGGACTTTCCATTTATTGGCAAGACATGAAACCCAACACCAAGGGAACTTTGCAGCTACATCTGCGTGGCAGCAGTGGGATTCGAACCCACGCCCCCGAAGAGACTGGAGCCTTAATCCAGCACCTTAGACCGCTCGGTCATGCTACCACTACAACTAGCAGCCTCCTAGCCAAGTACTAGACGGTAAAACTTGAAAAGGTGCAGCACAAACTAGAAGCCCAGAACATTCAGCAATGCTCTTAATGTTGTAGGAAAGAAATGGTCTCCTACTTCACTGAGTGTTTTTGGACAGGATGGCATCTGCCTGCCCTGGGTAAGATCCTATTGCAGCAATGAGATTTCAACCCACACGTGTGAAGAGCCCAAAGCCTTAACCCAGGTCCTTAGACCTCACAACCTAACACCTTACAATGCGGTGGACTTGAAGCACACTTGAGTGGCATGTAGTTACAGCAGGGAAACAGCAAAGCTTGCAAAGGTGTAACACAAACTGGAGCGAGTTTCTTCAACTTCATAAACAGTACCTTTGCATAATACCCAAAACTGATTAACAATGGTGATCAGTTTGTTTGCACTGATTAACAATGGGCTGTTGGCTCACTTTCATCATCATTCACATGCAAATTGCCACAACCATTGATCAATGGACAGGATTACCATTCACAGAGAGTTGGGGAATGGCTGCAATCACAGCACTGAAAGATGGTGAAACATGTACCCTTAGTCCTGCTCCCTCCGTTCAAAGATGGCCATTTGCTTTTCACATAAATGGCCTCCTTGACTCCCCGCTCACACTATCCTACCTCCCCGCCCAGAATGTGTACATCCTCATCAGTAGAAGAGCGGCCACTGAACTGTAGGTCTAAACAGACTGCTGAGAACTGGCCTGACCAGCTAGCTGTTTTGTGTCGTGACATGCGCTTAGCCAGGTTTTGGCTGGTTTTCCTGTTTCCTTCATGGCAATCCTAAGGGGAAGAGGGAAAAGTCTGTATTCTGCTCCTGCTTGGAGAGTATTGACTGGAGGTTGCAAATGGGTATGCAGTGCTGCACTAAGAAGCTCCTTGTGATTGCTTTGTTCACTAGCACATTGTCAAAAGGCAACAGGTACCTGCCAATAACCATCCCCATTTATCCCAGTAGAGGAATAACACACGGTACACCTTGGCTTAGGGAAACATTAAAGACATGTTCCCATACCGGGAGTCGAACCCGGGCCGCCTGGGTGAAAACCAGGAATCCTAACCGCTAGACCATATGGGAGTGAGGTGCTTTGCACACCACTGTAGTGAAATCAAGGACACTTTTGTAACTCTGCAGTCATGGTGAGTGCAACACAGCACCACCTTAACCACTCCCCCACTGGCTGCAGGTTCTGGTTAAAAGCAGTAACTAGTCAGGGATGACACCATGAGTGAAAACCAACAAATTAACTTGAAAACTGGTGGGAAAATTCTGCAAGTTGTTAAGACTTCAAAGCCCTCCATCAAAAGATTTACTCTTGAGCTGATTCCTGCAAGTTGGACTTGGCATACGTGTGGCAACAGAATTTAATCTCCATGCCATGTAGGACTTTCCATTTATTGGCAAGACATGAAACCCAACACCAAGGGAACTTTGCAGCTACATCTGCGTGGCAGCAGTGGGATTCGAACCCACGCCCCCGAAGAGACTGGAGCCTTAATCCAGCACCTTAGACCGCTCGGTCATGCTACCACTACAACTAGCAGCCTCCTAGCCAAGTACTAGACGGTAAAACTTGAAAAGGTGCAGCACAAACTAAAAGCCCAGAACATTCAGCAATGCTCTTAATGTTGTAGGAAAGAAATGGTCTCCTACTTCACTGAGTGTTTTTGGACAGGATGGCATCTGCCTGCCCTGGGTAAGATCCTATTGCAGCAATGAGATTTCAACCCACACGTGTGAAGAGCCCAAAGCCTTAACCCAGGTCCTTAGACCTCACAACCTAACACCTTACAATGCGGTGGACTTGAAGCACACTTGAGTGGCATGTAGTTACAGCAGGGAAACAGCAAAGCTTGCAAAGGTGTAACACAAACTGGAACGAGTTTCTTCAACTTCATAAACAGTACCTTTGCATAATACCCAAAACTGATTAACAATGGTGATCAGTTTGTTTGCACTGATTAACAATGGGCTGTTGGCTCACTTTCATCATCATTCACATGCAAATTGCCACAACCATTGATCAATGGACAGGATTACCATTCACAGAGAGTTGGGGAATGGCTGCAATCACAGCACTGAAAGATGGTGAAACATGTACCCTTAGTCCTGCTCCCTCCGTTCAAAGATGGCCATTTGCTTTTCACATAAATGGCCTCCTTGACTCCCCGCTCACACTATCCTACCTCCCCGCCCAGAATGTGTACATCCTCATCAGTAGAAGAGCGGCTACTGAACTGTAGGTCTAAACAGACTGCTGAGAACTGGCCTGACCAGCTAGCTGTTTTGTGTCGTGACATGCGCTTAGCCAGGTTTTGGCTGGTTTTCCTGTTTCCTTCATGGCAATCCTAAGGGGAAGAGGGAAAAGTCTGTATTCTGCTCCTGCTTGGAGAGTATTGACTGGAGGTTGCAAATGGGTATGCAGTGCTGCACTAAGAAGCTCCTTGTGATTGCTTTGTTCACTAGCACATTGTCAAAAGGCAACAGGTACCTGCCAATAACCATCCCCATTTATCCCAGTAGAGGAATAACACACGGTACACCTTGGCTTAGGGAAACATTAAAGACATGTTCCCATACCGGGAGTCGAACCCGGGGCGCCTGGGTGAAAACCAGGAATCCTAACCTCTAGACCATATGGGAGTGAGGTGCTTTGCACACCACTGTAGTGAAATCAAGGACACTTTTGTAACTCTGCAGTCATGGTGAGTGCAACACAGCACCACCTTAACCACTCCCCCACTGGCTGCAGGTTCTGGTTAAAAGCAGTAACTAGTCAGGGATGACACCATGAGTGAAAACCAACAAATTAACTTGAAAACTGGTGGGAAAATTCTGCAAGTTGTTAAGACTTCAAAGCCCTCCATCAAAAGATTTACTCTTGAGCTGATTCCTGCAAGTTGGACTTGGCATACGTGTGGCAACAGAATTTAATCTCCATGCCATGTAGGACTTTCCATTTATTGGCAAGACATGAAACCCAACACCAAGGGAACTTTGCAGCTACATCTGCGTGGCAGCAGTGGGATTCGAACCTACGCCCCCGAAGAGACTGGAGCCTTAATCCAGCACCTTAGACCGCTCGGTCATGCTACCACTACAGCTAGCAGCCTCCTAGCCAAGTACTAGACGGTAAAACTTGAAAAGGTGCAGCACAAACTAGAAGCCCAGAACATTCAGCAATGCTCTTAATGTTGTAGGAAAGAAATGGTCTCCTACTTCACTGAGTGTTTTTGGACAGGATGGCATCTGCCTGCCCTGGGTAAAATCCTGTTGCAGCAATGAGATTTCAACCCACACGTGTGAAGAGCCCAAAGCCTTAACCCAGGTCCTTAGACCTCACAACCTAACACCTTACAATGCGGTGGACTTGAAGCACACTTGAGTGGCATGTAGTTACAGCAGGGAAACAGCAAAGCTTGCAAAGGTGTAACACAAACTGGAACGAGTTTCTTCAACTTCATAAACAGTACCTTTGCATAATACCCAAAACTGATTAACAATGGTGATCAGTTTGTTTGCACTGATTAACAATGGGCTGTTGGCTCACTTTCATCATCATTCACATGCAAATTGACACAACCATTGATCAATGGACAGGATTACCATTCACAGAGAGTTGGGGAATGGCTGCAATCACAGCACTGAAAGATGGTGAAACATGTACCCTTAGTCCTGCTCCCTCCGTTCAAAGATGGCCATTTGCTTTTCACATAAATGGCCTCCTTGACTCCCCGCTCACACTATCCTACCTCCCCGCCCAGAATGTGTACATCCTCATCAGTAGAAGAGCGGCTACTGAACTGTAGGTCTAAACAGACTGCTGAGAACTGGCCTGACCAGCTAGCTGTTTTGTGTCGTGACATGCGCTTAGCCAGGTTTTGGCTGGTTTTCCTGTTTCCTTCATGGCAATCCTAAGGGGAAGAGGGAAAAGTCTGTATTCTGCTCCTGCTTGGAGAGTATTGACTGGAGGTTGCAAATGGGTATGCAGTGCTGCACTAAGAAGCTCCTTGTGATTGCTTTGTTCACTAGCACATTGTCAAAAGGCAACAGGTACCTGCCAATAACCATCCCCATTTATCCCAGTAGAGGAATAACACACGGTACACCTTGGCTTAGGGAAACATTAAAGACATGTTCCCATACCGGGAGTCGAACCCGGGCCGCCTGGGTGAAAACCAGGAATCCTAACCTCTAGACCATATGGGAGTGAGGTGCTTTGCACACCACTGTAGTGAAATCAAGGACACTTTTGTAACTCTGCAGTCATGGTGAGTGCAACACAGCACCACCTTAACCACTCCCCCACTGGCTGCAGGTTCTGGTTAAAAGCAGTAACTAGTCAGGGATGACACCATGAGTGAAAACCAACAAATTAACTTGAAAACTGGTGGGAAAATTCTGCAAGTTGTTAAGACTTCAAAGCCCTCCATCAAAAGATTTACTCTTGAGCTGATTCCTGCAAGTTGGACTTGGCATACGTGTGGCAACAGAATTTAATCTCCATGCCATGTAGGACTTTCCATTTATTGGCAAGACATGAAACCCAACACCAAGGGAACTTTGCAGCTACATCTGCGTGGCAGCAGTGGGATTCGAACCCACGCCCCCGAAGAGACTGGAGCCTTAATCCAGCACCTTAGACCGCTCGGTCATGCTACCACTACAACTAGCAGCCTCCTAGCCAAGTACTAGACGGTAAAACTTGAAAAGGTGCAGCACAAACTAGAAGCCCAGAACATTCAGCAATGCTCTTAATGTTGTAGGAAAGAAATGGTCTCCTACTTCACTGAGTGTTTTTGGACAGGATGGCATCTGCCTGCCCTGGGTAAGATCCTATTGCAGCAATGAGATTTCAACCCACACGTGTGAAGAGCCCAAAGCCTTAACCCAGGTCCTTAGACCTCACAACCTAACACCTTACAATGCGGTGGACTTGAAGCACACTTGAGTGGCATGTAGTTACAGCAGGGAAACAGCAAAGCTTGCAAAGGTGTAACACAAACTGGAACGAGTTTCTTCAACTTCATAAACAGTACCTTTGCATAATACCCAAAACTGATTAACAATGGTGATCAGTTTGTTTGCACTGATTAACAATGGGCTGTTGGCTCACTTTCATCATCATTCACATGCAAATTGCCACAACCATTGATCAATGGACAGGATTACCATTCACAGAGAGTTGGGGAATGGCTGCAATCACAGCACTGAAAGATGGTGAAACATGTACCCTTAGTCCTGCTCCCTCCGTTCAAAGATGGCCATTTGCTTTTCACATAAATGGCCTCCTTGACTCCCCGCTCACACTATCCTACCTCCCCGCCCAGAATGTGTACATCCTCATCAGTAGAAGAGCGGCCACTGAACTGTAGGTCTAAACAGACTGCTGAGAACTGGCCTGACCAGCTAGCTGTTTTGTGTCGTGACATGCGCTTAGCCAGGTTTTGGCTGGTTTTCCTGTTTCCTTCATGGCAATCCTAAGGGGAAGAGGGAAAAGTCTGTATTCTGCTCCTGCTTGGAGAGTATTGACTGGAGGTTGCAAATGGGTATGCAGTGCTGCACTAAGAAGCTCCTTGTGATTGCTTTGTTCACTAGCACATTGTCAAAAGGCAACAGGTACCTGCCAATAACCATCCCCATTTATCCCAGTAGAGGAATAACACACGGTACACCTTGGCTTAGGGAAACATTAAAGACATGTTCCCATACCGGGAGTCGAACCCGGGCCGCCTGGGTGAAAACCAGGAATCCTAACCGCTAGACCATATGGGAGTGAGGTGCTTTGCACACCACTGTAGTGAAATCAAGGACACTTTTGTAACTCTGCAGTCATGGTGAGTGCAACACAGCACCACCTTAACCACTCCCCCACTGGCTGCAGGTTCTGGTTAAAAGCAGTAACTAGTCAGGGATGACACCATGAGTGAAAACCAACAAATTAACTTGAAAACTGGTGGGAAAATTCTGCAAGTTGTTAAGACTTCAAAGCCCTCCATCAAAAGATTTACTCTTGAGCTGATTCCTGCAAGTTGGACTTGGCATACGTGTGGCAACAGAATTTAATCTCCATGCCATGTAGGACTTTCCATTTATTGGCAAGACATGAAACCCAACACCAAGGGAACTTTGCAGCTACATCTGCGTGGCAGCAGTGGGATTCGAACCCACGCCCCCGAAGAGACTGGAGCCTTAATCCAGCACCTTAGACCGCTCGGTCATGCTACCACTACAACTAGCAGCCTCCTAGCCAAGTACTAGACGGTAAAACTTGAAAAGGTGCAGCACAAACTAGAAGCCCAGAACATTCAGCAATGCTCTTAATGTTGTAGGAAAGAAATGGTCTCCTACTTCACTGAGTGTTTTTGGACAGGATGGCATCTGCCTGCCCTGGGTAAGATCCTATTGCAGCAATGAGATTTCAACCCACACGTGTGAAGAGCCCAAAGCCTTAACCCAGGTCCTTAGACCTCACAACCTAACACCTTACAATGCGGTGGACTTGAAGCACACTTGAGTGGCATGTAGTTACAGCAGGGAAACAGCAAAGCTTGCAAAGGTGTAACACAAACTGGAACGAGTTTCTTCAACTTCATAAACAGTACCTTTGCATAATACCCAAAACTGATTAACAATGGTGATCAGTTTGTTTGCACTGATTAACAATGGGCTGTTGGCTCACTTTCATCATCATTCACATGCAAATTGCCACAACCATTGATCAATGGACAGGATTACCATTCACAGAGAGTTGGGGAATGGCTGCAATCACAGCACTGAAAGATGGTGAAACATGTACCCTTAGTCCTGCTCCCTCCGTTCAAAGATGGCCATTTGCTTTTCACATAAATGGCCTCCTTGACTCCCCGCTCACACTATCCTACCTCCCCGCCCAGAATGTGTACATCCTCATCAGTAGAAGAGCGGCCACTGAACTGTAGGTCTAAACAGACTGCTGAGAACTGGCCTGACCAGCTAGCTGTTTTGTGTCGTGACATGCGCTTAGCCAGGTTTTGGCTGGTTTTCCTGTTTCCTTCATGGCAATCCTAAGGGGAAGAGGGAAAAGTCTGTATTCTGCTCCTGCTTGGAGAGTATTGACTGGAGGTTGCAAATGGGTATGCAGTGCTGCACTAAGAAGCTCCTTGTGATTGCTTTGTTCACTAGCACATTGTCAAAAGGCAACAGGTACCTGCCAATAACCATCCCCATTTATCCCAGTAGAGGAATAACACACGGTACACCTTGGCTTAGGGAAACATTAAAGACATGTTCCCATACCGGGAGTCGAACCCGGGGCGCCTGGGTGAAAACCAGGAATCCTAACCTCTAGACCATATGGGAGTGAGGTGCTTTGCACACCACTGTAGTGAAATCAAGGACACTTTTGTAACTCTGCAGTCATGGTGAGTGCAACACAGCACCACCTTAACCACTCCCCCACTGGCTGCAGGTTCTGGTTAAAAGCAGTAACTAGTCAGGGATGACACCATGAGTGAAAACCAACAAATTAACTTGAAAACTGGTGGGAAAATTCTGCAAGTTGTTAAGACTTCAAAGCCCTCCATCAAAAGATTTACTCTTGAGCTGATTCCTGCAAGTTGGACTTGGCATACGTGTGGCAACAGAATTTAATCTCCATGCCATGTAGGACTTTCCATTTATTGGCAAGACATGAAACCCAACACCAAGGGAACTTTGCAGCTACATCTGCGTGGCAGCAGTGGGATTCGAACCCACGCCCCCGAAGAGACTGGAGCCTTAATCCAGCACCTTAGACCGCTCGGTCATGCTACCACTACAACTAGCAGCCTCCTAGCCAAGTACTAGACGGTAAAACTTGAAAAGGTGCAGCACAAACTAGAAGCCCAGAACATTCAGCAATGCTCTTAATGTTGTAGGAAAGAAATGGTCTCCTACTTCACTGAGTGTTTTTGGACAGGATGGCATCTGCCTGCCCTGGGTAAGATCCTATTGCAGCAATGAGATTTCAACCCACACGTGTGAAGAGCCCAAAGCCTTAACCCAGGTCCTTAGACCTCACAACCTAACACCTTACAATGCGGTGGACTTGAAGCACACTTGAGTGGCATGTAGTTACAGCAGGGAAACAGCAAAGCTTGCAAAGGTGTAACACAAACTGGAACGAGTTTCTTCAACTTCATAAACAGTACCTTTGCATAATACCCAAAACTGATTAACAATGGTGATCAGTTTGTTTGCACTGATTAACAATGGGCTGTTGGCTCACTTTCATCATCATTCACATGCAAATTGCCACAACCATTGATCAATGGACAGGATTACCATTCACAGAGAGTTGGGGAATGGCTGCAATCACAGCACTGAAAGATGGTGAAACATGTACCCTTAGTCCTGCTCCCTCCGTTCAAAGATGGCCATTTGCTTTTCACATAAATGGCCTCCTTGACTCCCCGCTCACACTATCCTACCTCCCCGCCCAGAATGTGTACATCCTCATCAGTAGAAGAGCGGCCACTGAACTGTAGGTCTAAACAGACTGCTGAGAACTGGCCTGACCAGCTAGCTGTTTTGTGTCGTGACATGCGCTTAGCCAGGTTTTGGCTGGTTTTCCTGTTTCCTTCATGGCAATCCTAAGGGGAAGAGGGAAAAGTCTGTATTCTGCTCCTGCTTGGAGAGTATTGACTGGAGGTTGCAAATGGGTATGCAGTGCTGCACTAAGAAGCTCCTTGTGATTGCTTTGTTCACTAGCACATTGTCAAAAGGCAACAGGTACCTGCCAATAACCATCCCCATTTATCCCAGTAGAGGAATAACACACGGTACACCTTGGCTTAGGGAAACATTAAAGACATGTTCCCATACCGGGAGTCGAACCCGGGCCGCCTGGGTGAAAACCAGGAATCCTAACCTCTAGACCATATGGGAGTGAGGTGCTTTGCACACCACTGTAGTGAAATCAAGGACACTTTTGTAACTCTGCAGTCATGGTGAGTGCAACACAGCACCACCTTAACCACTCCCCCACTGGCTGCAGGTTCTGGTTAAAAGCAGTAACTAGTCAGGGATGACACCATGAGTGAAAACCAACAAATTAACTTGAAAACTGGTGGGAAAATTCTGCAAGTTGTTAAGACTTCAAAGCCCTCCATCAAAAGATTTACTCTTGAGCTGATTCCTGCAAGTTGGACTTGGCATACGTGTGGCAACAGAATTTAATCTCCATGCCATGTAGGACTTTCCATTTATTGGCAAGACATGAAACCCAACACCAAGGGAACTTTGCAGCTACATCTGCGTGGCAGCAGTGGGATTCGAACCCACGCCCCCGAAGAGACTGGAGCCTTAATCCAGCACCTTAGACCGCTCGGTCATGCTACCACTACAACTAGCAGCCTCCTAGCCAAGTACTAGACGGTAAAACTTGAAAAGGTGCAGCACAAACTAGAAGCCCAGAACATTCAGCAATGCTCTTAATGTTGTAGGAAAGAAATGGTCTCCTACTTCACTGAGTGTTTTTGGACAGGATGGCATCTGCCTGCCCTGGGTAAGATCCTATTGCAGCAATGAGATTTCAACCCACACGTGTGAAGAGCCCAAAGCCTTAACCCAGGTCCTTAGACCTCACAACCTAACACCTTACAATGCGGTGGACTTGAAGCACACTTGAGTGGCATGTAGTTACAGCAGGGAAACAGCAAAGCTTGCAAAGGTGTAACACAAACTGGAACGAGTTTCTTCAACTTCATAAACAGTACCTTTGCATAATACCCAAAACTGATTAACAATGGTGATCAGTTTGTTTGCACTGATTAACAATGGGCTGTTGGCTCACTTTCATCATCATTCACATGCAAATTGCCACAACCATTGATCAATGGACAGGATTACCATTCACAGAGAGTTGGGGAATGGCTGCAATCACAGCACTGAAAGATGGTGAAACATGTACCCTTAGTCCTGCTCCCTCCGTTCAAAGATGGCCATTTGCTTTTCACATAAATGGCCTCCTTGACTCCCCGCTCACACTATCCTACCTCCCCGCCCAGAATGTGTACATCCTCATCAGTAGAAGAGCGGCCACTGAACTGTAGGTCTAAACAGACTGCTGAGAACTGGCCTGACCAGCTAGCTGTTTTGTGTCGTGACATGCGCTTAGCCAGGTTTTGGCTGGTTTTCCTGTTTCCTTCATGGCAATCCTAAGGGGAAGAGGGAAAAGTCTGTATTCTGCTCCTGCTTGGAGAGTATTGACTGGAGGTTGCAAATGGGTATGCAGTGCTGCACTAAGAAGCTCCTTGTGATTGCTTTGTTCACTAGCACATTGTCAAAAGGCAACAGGTACCTGCCAATAACCATCCCCATTTATCCCAGTAGAGGAATAACACACGGTACACCTTGGCTTAGGGAAACATTAAAGACATGTTCCCATACCGGGAGTCGAACCCGGGCCGCCTGGGTGAAAACCAGGAATCTTAACCGCTAGACCATATGGGAGTGAGGTGCTTTGCACACCACTGTAGTGAAATCAAGGACACTTTTGTAACTCTGCAGTCATGGTGAGTGCAACACAGCACCACCTTAACCACTCCCCCACTGGCTGCAGGTTCTGGTTAAAAGCAGTAACTAGTCAGGGATGACACCATGAGTGAAAACCAACAAATTAACTTGAAAACTGGTGGGAAAATTCTGCAAGTTGTTAAGACTTCAAAGCCCTCCATCAAAAGATTTACTCTTGAGCTGATTCCTGCAAGTTGGACTTGGCATACGTGTGGCAACAGAATTTAATCTCCATGCCATGTAGGACTTTCCATTTATTGGCAAGACATGAAACCCAACACCAAGGGAACTTTGCAGCTACATCTGCGTGGCAGCAGTGGGATTCGAACCCACGCCCCCGAAGAGACTGGAGCCTTAATCCAGCACCTTAGACCGCTCGGTCATGCTACCACTACAACTAGCAGCCTCCTAGCCAAGTACTAGACGGTAAAACTTGAAAAGGTGCAGCACAAACTAGAAGCCCAGAACATTCAGCAATGCTCTTAATGTTGTAGGAAAGAAATGGTCTCCTACTTCACTGAGTGTTTTTGGACAGGATGGCATCTGCCTGCCCTGGGTAAGATCCTATTGCAGCAATGAGATTTCAACCCACACGTGTGAAGAGCCCAAAGCCTTAACCCAGGTCCTTAGACCTCACAACCTAACACCTTACAATGCGGTGGACTTGAAGCACACTTGAGTGGCATGTAGTTACAGCAGGGAAACAGCAAAGCTTGCAAAGGTGTAACACAAACTGGAACGAGTTTCTTCAACTTCATAAACAGTACCTTTGCATAATACCCAAAACTGATTAACAATGGTGATCAGTTTGTTTGCACTGATTAACAATGGGCTGTTGGCTCACTTTCATCATCATTCACATGCAAATTGCCACAACCATTGATCAATGGACAGGATTACCATTCACAGAGAGTTGGGGAATGGCTGCAATCACAGCACTGAAAGATGGTGAAACATGTACCCTTAGTCCTGCTCCCTCCGTTCAAAGATGGCCATTTGCTTTTCACATAAATGGCCTCCTTGACTCCCCGCTCACACTATCCTACCTCCCCGCCCAGAATGTGTACATCCTCATCAGTAGAAGAGCGGCCACTGAACTGTAGGTCTAAACAGACTGCTGAGAACTGGCCTGACCAGCTAGCTGTTTTGTGTCGTGACATGCGCTTAGCCAGGTTTTGGCTGGTTTTCCTGTTTCCTTCATGGCAATCCTAAGGGGAAGAGGGAAAAGTCTGTATTCTGCTCCTGCTTGGAGAGTATTGACTGGAGGTTGCAAATGGGTATGCAGTGCTGCACTAAGAAGCTCCTTGTGATTGCTTTGTTCACTAGCACATTGTCAAAAGGCAACAGGTACCTGCCAATAACCATCCCCATTTATCCCAGTAGAGGAATAACACACGGTACACCTTGGCTTAGGGAAACATTAAAGACATGTTCCCATACCGGGAGTCGAACCCGGGGCGCCTGGGTGAAAACCAGGAATCCTAACCTCTAGACCATATGGGAGTGAGGTGCTTTGCACACCACTGTAGTGAAATCAAGGACACTTTTGTAACTCTGCAGTCATGGTGAGTGCAACACAGCACCACCTTAACCACTCCCCCACTGGCTGCAGGTTCTGGTTAAAAGCAGTAACTAGTCAGGGATGACACCATGAGTGAAAACCAACAAATTAACTTGAAAACTGGTGGGAAAATTCTGCAAGTTGTTAAGACTTCAAAGCCCTCCATCAAAAGATTTACTCTTGAGCTGATTCCTGCAAGTTGGACTTGGCATACGTGTGGCAACAGAATTTAATCTCCATGCCATGTAGGACTTTCCATTTATTGGCAAGACATGAAACCCAACACCAAGGGAACTTTGCAGCTACATCTGCGTGGCAGCAGTGGGATTCGAACCCACGCCCCCGAAGAGACTGGAGCCTTAATCCAGCACCTTAGACCGCTCGGTCATGCTACCACTACAACTAGCAGCCTCCTAGCCAAGTACTAGACGGTAAAACTTGAAAAGGTGCAGCACAAACTAGAAGCCCAGAACATTCAGCAATGCTCTTAATGTTGTAGGAAAGAAATGGTCTCCTACTTCACTGAGTGTTTTTGGACAGGATGGCATCTGCCTGCCCTGGGTAAGATCCTATTGCAGCAATGAGATTTCAACCCACACGTGTGAAGAGCCCAAAGCCTTAACCCAGGTCCTTAGACCTCACAACCTAACACCTTACAATGCGGTGGACTTGAAGCACACTTGAGTGGCATGTAGTTACAGCAGGGAAACAGCAAAGCTTGCAAAGGTGTAACACAAACTGGAACGAGTTTCTTCAACTTCATAAACAGTACCTTTGCATAATACCCAAAACTGATTAACAATGGTGATCAGTTTGTTTGCACTGATTAACAATGGGCTGTTGGCTCACTTTCATCATCATTCACATGCAAATTGCCACAACCATTGATCAATGGACAGGATTACCATTCACAGAGAGTTGGGGAATGGCTGCAATCACAGCACTGAAAGATGGTGAAACATGTACCCTTAGTCCTGCTCCCTCCGTTCAAAGATGGCCATTTGCTTTTCACATAAATGGCCTCCTTGACTCCCCGCTCACACTATCCTACCTCCCCGCCCAGAATGTGTACATCCTCATCAGTAGAAGAGCGGCCACTGAACTGTAGGTCTAAACAGACTGCTGAGAACTGGCCTGACCAGCTAGCTGTTTTGTGTCGTGACATGCGCTTAGCCAGGTTTTGGCTGGTTTTCCTGTTTCCTTCATGGCAATCCTAAGGGGAAGAGGGAAAAGTCTGTATTCTGCTCCTGCTTGGAGAGTATTGACTGGAGGTTGCAAATGGGTATGCAGTGCTGCACTAAGAAGCTCCTTGTGATTGCTTTGTTCACTAGCACATTGTCAAAAGGCAACAGGTACCTGCCAATAACCATCCCCATTTATCCCAGTAGAGGAATAACACACGGTACACCTTGGCTTAGGGAAACATTAAAGACATGTTCCCATACCGGGAGTCGAACCCGGGCCGCCTGGGTGAAAACCAGGAATCCTAACCTCTAGACCATATGGGAGTGAGGTGCTTTGCACACCACTGTAGTGAAATCAAGGACACTTTTGTAACTCTGCAGTCATGGTGAGTGCAACACAGCACCACCTTAACCACTCCCCCACTGGCTGCAGGTTCTGGTTAAAAGCAGTAACTAGTCAGGGATGACACCATGAGTGAAAACCAACAAATTAACTTGAAAACTGGTGGGAAAATTCTGCAAGTTGTTAAGACTTCAAAGCCCTCCATCAAAAGATTTACTCTTGAGCTGATTCCTGCAAGTTGGACTTGGCATACGTGTGGCAACAGAATTTAATCTCCATGCCATGTAGGACTTTCCATTTATTGGCAAGACATGAAACCCAACACCAAGGGAACTTTGCAGCTACATCTGCGTGGCAGCAGTGGGATTCGAACCCACGCCCCCGAAGAGACTGGAGCCTTAATCCAGCACCTTAGACCGCTCGGTCATGCTACCACTACAACTAGCAGCCTCCTAGCCAAGTACTAGACGGTAAAACTTGAAAAGGTGCAGCACAAACTAGAAGCCCAGAACATTCAGCAATGCTCTTAATGTTGTAGGAAAGAAATGGTCTCCTACTTCACTGAGTGTTTTTGGACAGGATGGCATCTGCCTGCCCTGGGTAAGATCCTATTGCAGCAATGAGATTTCAACCCACACGTGTGAAGAGCCCAAAGCCTTAACCCAGGTCCTTAGACCTCACAACCTAACACCTTACAATGCGGTGGACTTGAAGCACACTTGAGTGGCATGTAGTTACAGCAGGGAAACAGCAAAGCTTGCAAAGGTGTAACACAAACTGGAACGAGTTTCTTCAACTTCATAAACAGTACCTTTGCATAATACCCAAAACTGATTAACAATGGTGATCAGTTTGTTTGCACTGATTAACAATGGGCTGTTGGCTCACTTTCATCATCATTCACATGCAAATTGCCACAACCATTGATCAATGGACAGGATTACCATTCACAGAGAGTTGGGGAATGGCTGCAATCACAGCACTGAAAGATGGTGAAACATGTACCCTTAGTCCTGCTCCCTCCGTTCAAAGATGGCCATTTGCTTTTCACATAAATGGCCTCCTTGACTCCCCGCTCACACTATCCTACCTCCCCGCCCAGAATGTGTACATCCTCATCAGTAGAAGAGCGGCCACTGAACTGTAGGTCTAAACAGACTGCTGAGAACTGGCCTGACCAGCTAGCTGTTTTGTGTCGTGACATGCGCTTAGCCAGGTTTTGGCTGGTTTTCCTGTTTCCTTCATGGCAATCCTAAGGGGAAGAGGGAAAAGTCTGTATTCTGCTCCTGCTTGGAGAGTATTGACTGGAGGTTGCAAATGGGTATGCAGTGCTGCACTAAGAAGCTCCTTGTGATTGCTTTGTTCACTAGCACATTGTCAAAAGGCAACAGGTACCTGCCAATAACCATCCCCATTTATCCCAGTAGAGGAATAACACACGGTACACCTTGGCTTAGGGAAACATTAAAGACATGTTCCCATACCGGGAGTCGAACCCGGGCCGCCTGGGTGAAAACCAGGAATCTTAACCGCTAGACCATATGGGAGTGAGGTGCTTTGCACACCACTGTAGTGAAATCAAGGACACTTTTGTAACTCTGCAGTCATGGTGAGTGCAACACAGCACCACCTTAACCACTCCCCCACTGGCTGCAGGTTCTGGTTAAAAGCAGTAACTAGTCAGGGATGACACCATGAGTGAAAACCAACAAATTAACTTGAAAACTGGTGGGAAAATTCTGCAAGTTGTTAAGACTTCAAAGCCCTCCATCAAAAGATTTACTCTTGAGCTGATTCCTGCAAGTTGGACTTGGCATACGTGTGGCAACAGAATTTAATCTCCATGCCATGTAGGACTTTCCATTTATTGGCAAGACATGAAACCCAACACCAAGGGAACTTTGCAGCTACATCTGCGTGGCAGCAGTGGGATTCGAACCCACGCCCCCGAAGAGACTGGAGCCTTAATCCAGCACCTTAGACCGCTCGGTCATGCTACCACTACAACTAGCAGCCTCCTAGCCAAGTACTAGACGGTAAAACTTGAAAAGGTGCAGCACAAACTAGAAGCCCAGAACATTCAGCAATGCTCTTAATGTTGTAGGAAAGAAATGGTCTCCTACTTCACTGAGTGTTTTTGGACAGGATGGCATCTGCCTGCCCTGGGTAAGATCCTATTGCAGCAATGAGATTTCAACCCACACGTGTGAAGAGCCCAAAGCCTTAACCCAGGTCCTTAGACCTCACAACCTAACACCTTACAATGCGGTGGACTTGAAGCACACTTGAGTGGCATGTAGTTACAGCAGGGAAACAGCAAAGCTTGCAAAGGTGTAACACAAACTGGAACGAGTTTCTTCAACTTCATAAACAGTACCTTTGCATAATACCCAAAACTGATTAACAATGGTGATCAGTTTGTTTGCACTGATTAACAATGGGCTGTTGGCTCACTTTCATCATCATTCACATGCAAATTGCCACAACCATTGATCAATGGACAGGATTACCATTCACAGAGAGTTGGGGAATGGCTGCAATCACAGCACTGAAAGATGGTGAAACATGTACCCTTAGTCCTGCTCCCTCCGTTCAAAGATGGCCATTTGCTTTTCACATAAATGGCCTCCTTGACTCCCCGCTCACACTATCCTACCTCCCCGCCCAGAATGTGTACATCCTCATCAGTAGAAGAGCGGCCACTGAACTGTAGGTCTAAACAGACTGCTGAGAACTGGCCTGACCAGCTAGCTGTTTTGTGTCGTGACATGCGCTTAGCCAGGTTTTGGCTGGTTTTCCTGTTTCCTTCATGGCAATCCTAAGGGGAAGAGGGAAAAGTCTGTATTCTGCTCCTGCTTGGAGAGTATTGACTGGAGGTTGCAAATGGGTATGCAGTGCTGCACTAAGAAGCTCCTTGTGATTGCTTTGTTCACTAGCACATTGTCAAAAGGCAACAGGTACCTGCCAATAACCATCCCCATTTATCCCAGTAGAGGAATAACACACGGTACACCTTGGCTTAGGGAAACATTAAAGACATGTTCCCATACCGGGAGTCGAACCCGGGGCGCCTGGGTGAAAACCAGGAATCCTAACCTCTAGACCATATGGGAGTGAGGTGCTTTGCACACCACTGTAGTGAAATCAAGGACACTTTTGTAACTCTGCAGTCATGGTGAGTGCAACACAGCACCACCTTAACCACTCCCCCACTGGCTGCAGGTTCTGGTTAAAAGCAGTAACTAGTCAGGGATGACACCATGAGTGAAAACCAACAAATTAACTTGAAAACTGGTGGGAAAATTCTGCAAGTTGTTAAGACTTCAAAGCCCTCCATCAAAAGATTTACTCTTGAGCTGATTCCTGCAAGTTGGACTTGGCATACGTGTGGCAACAGAATTTAATCTCCATGCCATGTAGGACTTTCCATTTATTGGCAAGACATGAAACCCAACACCAAGGGAACTTTGCAGCTACATCTGCGTGGCAGCAGTGGGATTCGAACCCACGCCCCCGAAGAGACTGGAGCCTTAATCCAGCACCTTAGACCGCTCGGTCATGCTACCACTACAACTAGCAGCCTCCTAGCCAAGTACTAGACGGTAAAACTTGAAAAGGTGCAGCACAAACTAGAAGCCCAGAACATTCAGCAATGCTCTTAATGTTGTAGGAAAGAAATGGTCTCCTACTTCACTGAGTGTTTTTGGACAGGATGGCATCTGCCTGCCCTGGGTAAGATCCTATTGCAGCAATGAGATTTCAACCCACACGTGTGAAGAGCCCAAAGCCTTAACCCAGGTCCTTAGACCTCACAACCTAACACCTTACAATGCGGTGGACTTGAAGCACACTTGAGTGGCATGTAGTTACAGCAGGGAAACAGCAAAGCTTGCAAAGGTGTAACACAAACTGGAACGAGTTTCTTCAACTTCATAAACAGTACCTTTGCATAATACCCAAAACTGATTAACAATGGTGATCAGTTTGTTTGCACTGATTAACAATGGGCTGTTGGCTCACTTTCATCATCATTCACATGCAAATTGCCACAACCATTGATCAATGGACAGGATTACCATTCACAGAGAGTTGGGGAATGGCTGCAATCACAGCACTGAAAGATGGTGAAACATGTACCCTTAGTCCTGCTCCCTCCGTTCAAAGATGGCCATTTGCTTTTCACATAAATGGCCTCCTTGACTCCCCGCTCACACTATCCTACCTCCCCGCCCAGAATGTGTACATCCTCATCAGTAGAAGAGCGGCCACTGAACTGTAGGTCTAAACAGACTGCTGAGAACTGGCCTGACCAGCTAGCTGTTTTGTGTCGTGACATGCGCTTAGCCAGGTTTTGGCTGGTTTTCCTGTTTCCTTCATGGCAATCCTAAGGGGAAGAGGGAAAAGTCTGTATTCTGCTCCTGCTTGGAGAGTATTGACTGGAGGTTGCAAATGGGTATGCAGTGCTGCACTAAGAAGCTCCTTGTGATTGCTTTGTTCACTAGCACATTGTCAAAAGGCAACAGGTACCTGCCAATAACCATCCCCATTTATCCCAGTAGAGGAATAACACACGGTACACCTTGGCTTAGGGAAACATTAAAGACATGTTCCCATACCGGGAGTCGAACCCGGGCCGCCTGGGTGAAAACCAGGAATCCTAACCGCTAGACCATATGGGAGTGAGGTGCTTGCACACCACTGTAGTGAAATCAAGGACACTTTTGTAACTCTGCAGTCATGGTGAGTGCAACACAGCACCACCTTAACCACTCCCCCACTGGCTGCAGGTTCTGGTTAAAAGCAGTAACTAGTCAGGGATGACACCATGAGTGAAAACCAACAAATTAACTTGAAAACTGGTGGGAAAATTCTGCAAGTTGTTAAGACTTCAAAGCCCTCCATCAAAAGATTTACTCTTGAGGTGATTCCTGCAAGTTGGACTTGGCATACATGTGGCAACAAAATTTAATCTCCATGCCATGTAGGACTTTCCATTTATTGGCAAGACATGAAACCCAACACCAAGGGAACTTTGCAGCTACATCTGCGTGGCAGCAGTGGGATTCGAACCCACGCCCCCGAAGAGACTGGCGCCTTAATCCAGCACCTTAGACCGCTCGGTCATGCTACCACTACAACTAGCAGCCTCCTAGCCAAGTACTAGACGGTAAAACTTGAAAAGGTGCAGCACAAACTAGAAGCCCAGAACATTCAGCAATGCTCTTAATGTTGTAGGAAAGAAATGGCCTAGAAATACTTCACTTAGTGTTTTTGAGTGACAACCAACAAATTTACTTGAAAACTGGTGGAAAATCCTGCAAGTTGTTAAGAATTCAAAGCCCCCCATCAGAAGATTTACCCTTGATGAGATTCCTAAAAGAATCTTTGAGCAGGATGGCATCTGCCTGCCCATATACGTCCATTTTCCCAAAAAACTACACAGGCTGCCTTCTGTGGTCAATGTAAATGTCACAGTAACCTTTTGTTGGTCTACAGCTAACCAAGCTTTGGTTTCTTTACAGTGCGTGAAAATTAAACATTAAAAAAGCAAAAGCAAAAATAGAAGGCTACATCTATGACAGGTCTCAAACTTCCAGTTAATATTCATGCCAGATTGACCAGTACTGAATGAGGTAACTACTGCCTGCATGTAGGCGGAGAAGAACATCTACTGGTAATATAGACTGATGACCCCTATGTAACAGACTGATTGAAAAACAGCGTTAATGCCACCCATATGCAACACCAAACTGAAAACAAAGCAAAAGCAGGCTCGTTATGACTCATGAATGACACCAAACACAAATGTGGAGACCATAAAGAATGAGGTGCTAACAGAGGAAATAGCAGGTCTGTGTGATGTTTACACACACACACACACACACACACACACACACACACACACACACACACACACAGAGCATCATGGTTGCCAGGCAGTGGGCTGGTAGCAGGAGGCAGGAGGCATGGGCACACACACACACACACACACACACACACTTGTTAGGGTGTCCGGGTCCATGTGTTCAGATTCGGAACTGTGTGTTCTGCTGCTTTATCCCGTCTAAAGCTCAGCATCCTCTCCACAACACCCTGCCAATAAAAACGCCCCTGACAGCGCCGAAAGCAGCCAGGTTTCATCTCCTCTCTCCTCCTCGACTCTTTAATCAGACAACCAAAAACTAAACTACCAAAGTTTTTAACTAAGTTTGAGGACCTTTGAGAACTGACTTCTGCTTTCAAATAAATAAAGCTCCCTGTCACTCATTGTTCGAGCAAATTCCTGATCATGATTGATATCCAATCCAATCCAATTTTATTTATAAAGTACTTTTAAAATACCCAGCACAGGACCAAAGTGCTGTACAGAAAATAAGTTAAAAGAACAATAGAATAACAGAAAACAGCAAAAAATAAATAAATAAAACACATAATGCATAAAATTAAAACAGCCCTATATTAAAAGAAAAACAAGATAAAACAGCATTGAATCAGCTAAAAACAACTAAAATTAAAGCTGCAAGCAGCGTTATGAGGGCCCTCGCACCCCCAGCGCGTCGAGCCACGCCCAACACCTAAAACAAGCACCTCCAATCGGATGTCACATTGATGGAATTCATGCATTTAACCACCAGCTAACATTTCATCTCATTCAATCATGATTATAGTCCTCCCACTAGGTGGCGCTCAAACCATTACTGACAAATGGTATTACAAACATTTCCGAGCTCGAGTCTCATCACGCCTGCGAACTTTGGGAGAGATTGGACATTGTGTTTTTGAGTGACAGCAGATTACTGCTTTTTGGCGAGTGATTGAAACTCCACGTGCCGCTATGACCACCCCGTTTCCCTGAATGTAAAAAGCTTCGCAATTTAACATCACAAAGGTCTTTAGATTCCACACACTGGAGATCGCGTCAGTTAGATGAAATCCCTTGGAGGAGTTCGTCAAAGTACGGTGCCTGAAAAGAGGGGAAAATGTCGCCAAAATTACACATTAATTTTAAAATGGCTGACTTCCTGTTGGATTTGGGATATTGCTCCAAGACACTTTTTTGTACATCTTGATATCTCCTATAAGTTTACCAGGTTTCAGACTCATAAATGAAACACATAGCAGGGGCTGATGTTTTGAAATTTTGTAGGGGGCGCTGTGGAGCCATTTTGCGCTATTCAATGAAAATGATCACATAACAAGATAGCCCTCGTCACATTGGAGGTGTGGGCCAAATTTCAAGACCTTTTAAACTTTCCAAGCCCCTCTAAAGCCACTTCATCTTTCATGGTGAACCGCCTTCCCACCAGGGTGCGCCATTCAGTTTAAAGTCACAATTTTCTCACTGAAGCAGCATGAGGGACAGACGGTGATATTCACCGCTTTTGAGGTGGACATGTGAAAATCAGTACAGCAAAATGAAAGACATGACATTTCCTCTTGCCACTAGGTGGCGCTGTCCGTATTTCCGACAATGGCCACATCAATCTGTTCAGGGCGGGTCTGACATCATGCCTGTAAAGTCTGGTACTGATCAGACTGGATTTCATTGAGTTACACTAATTTGTTTCTTCATGGCGAGACATCAAAGTTCGCCATGCTGCTGGGGTCACACCCTTTTGCGAAAACTCACAGTTTTCACTGTAACCCAAGACCAACTCCTTACGCCTTTCCTGGAGAAATTTGAGGCTTCAGATGTCACCCATCACAATACTGTATCCCAAAGTGTAAAACATGGCATTTCCTGTTCCCACTAGGTGGCGCTGGCCCTTATGTCAAATATGGCAGTTGAAATATGTTCAGGGGTGGAGCCTTATCATATGTGTGCTCTTTGGTCCAGATCGGACAATGTATGACAGAATGAGAGGCAATAACATTTTCATGGCGAGTCATCGAAATTCGCCATGGCGCCACGCGTCACCGTATTGTGAAAACTCAAAAGCTCCGCAATTTAACATGGCCCAGGTGTGTAGTTGGCACTGACCAAATATGAAGGTTATACAACCAAATCCCAAGGAGGAGTTCGAAAAAGTTCGAGGCATGGAAATGGCAAAATTAGAGCCAAAATGTCACATTCACTTCTAAATTGCGGACTTCCTGTTGGGTTTGCGTCAATGGGCCCACAGACTTTTTTGTTCGTCTTGGCATGGTACAGATGTGTGCCAAATTTCATACATGTAGCTCAAACGATGTGGTCGTAGGGCTGCATTTAACAAGGCATAGGTGGCACTCTAGAGCCATTTCCCAGTGCTCATATGTAAAACCATTAAAATACAAAATTTTTCACCAGACCTGGCATGTGTGCAAAATTTCACGAGTTTTTGAGCATGTTTAGGCCCTCAAAAAGGCCCTTGTTTTGCCTGAATAATAAGAAGAAGAAGAAACGGAGCAGATACAATACTCTCGGTGCTCGGGCCCTAATAAAAATAAAAAATAAAACCAACATCTCACGTGGTGTTAAAGGCCAGGGTAAAGAGGTGGGCTTTCAAGAGTGACTTAAAAACAGGTAAAGAAGTGGCTTGTCTAATCTCTAAAGGAGCTCGTTCCACGTTCCACAGATATAGCATATCAAATAATCCTCCACGACCAAGAAGTGTTAAAAGTAATCACCATTTGTTGTGCCTACTGGGATTTTTTTTTTCAGTTCAATTCAATTTTAATTATATAGCAAAAAAAGGAAAGACCTCACAATATAGTACAAAGAAAACAGAGAATGACATTTCAAGTTTGTTTTTTTTCAAGTGACTCTTCAAAGATTGTACTTTTTTAATCCGTCTGTAAGAACTGAGGCCTAAAAGCTGCCTATGAGCTAAAAACAAGATTGACAAAATAACAAATGACAAATTGCAAAGTAAAATTCTCCACCCGGATGTCTACGTGCATGCCAGTCCTCAACTGTTCAAACAAATCTGTTCATGGAGTTGAACAGATTTGCTTGTGTTAGATTACAACATTTAAGTGCAATATCATTAAGCTACTTAAAAGAACGTCTCATCTACATTACAGAAAATTGCCTTTTTCAGGTTTACCATCACTGTGTAGCACCAGACAGTGGACACGACAATAAAACTCGCCTTACCGCCTCACCTGAATCTGTCATGTCAACAGTCATGACTGTGTCATTTTTCCTGAGAAACTAACTAATAATATGGTAGAGACAAGCACGCTGAAGAGTCAACTGGAAAACAAACAGTGTTTCCCATGGCTCAGGTAGAGTAAAATTAGGATGGCAGCTTTCTTTCAACAAGGAAAAATTACTGGTTGCCCAGTGGCTACATTGGATTTTTTTGTTTTGTTTTGTTTTTTTTCTGTTGGAGACATATTGCTAATAGTTATGGCTACCAACAACATCTGATCACCCAAATGTTGAGCATACAACACCCTGGTGAGAGGCCACCTTTCTCTGGTGGTTATATTCTTATGTATATACAAGGTTGCCAAACACCTACATCATTTTGCAGTTAAATTGCTGTCATGCAGCAACCATGTCACCGTTTGTGGAGGATTTTCTGTTTCAAATCTGAGGTTCTGGCTAGACTTTGCGACTGTAGCATTAGTGAAACATCAAAGGACCCTCTGTTAAACTTTGTGATAAGGTGATGAAGGCAAGCCATAAGCTAACGGGGCTCTATTCAAATCAGAAAAACCAAAGAAGAAGAATCAAAACAATAGAGGCAAAAAAGTGCAAGCGTCATGCTAGAACCACAAAATACTGATAATACTATCCAAAAATCAAGCACATATCTTTTGGTGTGTCACAATGTGTTTAAATCGCGGGGTCTAAAGAGAATCTTTCAGTCATCCTGAAGTTCTCCCTTCATGAAGGATATAATGTTCACTTTTTGGTCTCTTATGGGACTTGTTGAATCATACTACCTCATCTGTTTCTATCTGTCCATTACATTTATATCCGATGAAGAGAGGCCAAATATAGGAACCATTCTTCTCAGAAAAAAATCAGTTTGACTTCTCTTCCTTTCCTGTATATGGTTTGGATATCTCCCTCCTCAACAGTGAAGTAATTTCTTCTGATTTTTTTCTTTCTCTCTCTTTCTCTCTCCCATTCTCAAATACACACACACACACACGCACGCACGCACGCACGCACGCACGCACGCACGCACACACACACACACACACTCCTCTCGTCATCTGGAAGTGATTGTATCCACCATTACAGCATGCCTTGGCTGACTTTACACGTGTTGGTGTTGACAGCCAGCCCTTTGTCCATGATAGAGAGACAAGCTCTGGAGAGACACGCACTGATAAAAAAAACACCTCGTACTGCAAACACATGAAGCCTCTGTCAGCTATCCTATACGCAGGACTGCATTAGAAAAAATACTCCGAACATGCAGAAACACTGATGGATTGAGGTTTGGGGTTTTTTCTCGTTTTTTTATAGACGTGCCTGTGCATGTTTCAGGGAATTCAATGATTTAATGCATGGAGTCATGTCTGAATCGCTTCCACAACAAACCACAGGATCAATGTAAGTATTATAAAAGCTCAACTATCTAAACCAATTCCTTCCATGTTATCAAATAATTTGTCCTTTAAAGTAAAGCGTCTACTTAAGGGAGAACCTTCAAAGAAATATATACAATGACAGAAGGTCTTACAAAGGTATAAACCTGCAGGAAAACTCCAGTTCTTCTCAGTTGAAAGACATCTCTGATGAGTTTCACATGACTGTCTGCCAGTCCAGCCCATGGTTTTATTGTTTTGCTCACCCTAACTAGCTTAACAAAGCTACTCCTAAGACTACTGCACAAAATGCTAAATGGGTAAAGAGTTACTTAATTGTAGATGTTATAAAAGACACATTCTGAAGAATCCTGAGCACAAATCTGTGAGAATCTTGACATGACAAATAAGATGCATATATAGTCATTTCACAGGGCCCCCTGACTGCTTCAATAGGAATTAAGATGGTAACTCACACCCAGAACCTGAAATGCACTTGACTTATTATTCGTCATTAAGTGCAACCAACTCTGTAAAAGCAGAAGTATTGGCATTTTTAGGCCTGGAGCATTCAGGTGTGTGTTAACACAATGCCACAATCTTCCCAGAAGTGGACATCAGAGCAAAACATCTCCCCAAAATCAGACCTGCAAGAGAAACTGTAAAAAATCCAAGAGCTACATCTCAGACACAACAGGTTTCAGTTAGCATCTTAAATGTTAAAGTTCATGACCACAAAATTAAAAACACACTGAACAAGTGAGGTGTGTTTGGAAGGGTTGCCAGAAGAAAGTCTGTTCTCTCTAAAAAAATAACATCTCAGCACAGCTTAAGTTTACAAAGCTGCATTCGAACTTCTGGAATAATGTGCTTTGAAAAGAGGAGACCAAAGCGGACCAAAGTATTGTAGAGTCAAATGTGAGGCCATCTGCCTGACAGCTTAATCGGCCATGCAACAGAACAATGACCCCAAGCAGAGCAGCAAATCTACAAATGAATGGCTGCAAAATCGAAGTGTCAATGTGCTGCAGTGGCCCAGTCAAAGTCCAGAATGTCTGCAAACCTCAAAGAACTGCAGCAATGTTTTAAAAAAGAAGAGTTGGCCAAAATTCCTCTACAACGATGTGAGAGACTGATAAAGTCAACAGGAAACCATTACTTCAAGCTTTTGCTGATAAAGATGCCTCTACGAGCTAATGACTCATGGACTGCACTTAGTCTTACACGATTATATCTACTCTAGCCGAAAGAAGCAAATCATTATTTTTTATAAGATTGAAACTCTGTAAAATATCTATCCAATCAAGTTGTTGCAGTAATGAATCCACAGTGGCATAAATTGTGCCCCAAGATGACTAGTGAGTGCAATGTTGTGCCTGGAAGGACTTTAAGCAACCCAAGCAGAACTTTAAGTTTCTACTTCTGGTAGAGAGGTCTCAAAGAAAAACATTTAGGTATTAATCATTTAGTCCTGTAATTATTAGTTAGTAATGGAAGCAATGCTTACTAGGATTGGTTAATTAGATAAATACATTGGCTGTTTCCATCATTTGTGGGGGTAGTTTTTGAATCTTCTTTTCATTTGGTAATCACATGGTTTGCTTCCTTCAGAATTCAACCCTGTGCAAAATTAAATGCAATCTAGCAGACACTGACAATTGGATTGGGGCCATATTACGAACCTTGTGACAGCAATGATGTACTTCTTTATAAGAAAAGCTGAGGCTACATAGCAATCAACCAGCTTTTAGCAGTTGTTGTCTGGTTAATTGGTGCTGAAAACTGTCATTTCACAAACTATATCTAGCAACTAGATATAATAGAAACAGAATAATCCAAAATAGCATTTGAAGTCATCCATGAGTTTCTCCATGACTGCATTCAGTGAAAAGGAGTGTGTAGGAAATACCAAACCTGACCTGGCAAACCTCTGCAACTACCTTGTTAATCATCAGCTGCTGGAGTCACACTGGTCAGCTGAAACGTTTTAATATAAAACCAACCCTCATGCCTCATTCTGGATGCATCATCATGCAATGTTACAGTCACATCCCCTCGCCTGGACTTACATTTTACTAGCAGTGCATCATCCGTGGTGTATTCAGTTTAGCTTACTGTGCTTACATACCGCTGCCATCATGCAGCCTACATCTGCTCTTTGAACAATATGCCTCCACTGAGGCACACTCTGTAAACAAACACTGCCTGATAGGAATCTGCCGTATAGGAGACAGAGTAAACACCGTCCCGAGGCTTCGTCCTCAGGTCATACCGAGGAAACAGAGGAGAGAGGAGTAGAGGTGATTGGAAAGAAGAAATGTGGAAAATCTCACTGGACTCAGAGTGCTGTTCTGCACATGTACAGTATTTCATCACAGGGCCTCTTCCTGCATTATATCACTGCTGTTACCCAATCTCCTGCACTCCAGTGGCGTTTGTTATTTCTTACAGTGTGGGGAAATTTGGGGATCACTGGGACAATTCCTCTCTGGTTCTCTTTTTCTGCAGGAAAATTTACACTTTTACCGTTTAATTACAGGAGAATAAACTCCAAACCAAATCATGAAAGTTAGGAAAAGCTCTGATTAATAAAATACTATCTTAGGGAAACTGTACTTTGACTATTGGGTCAGAAGACAGATTACAAGCCCTAACCGTTGAGTGGTAAGATTAGAACAGCAGTATATGACTACCACTTCATTTACCAAACAGAGATGGAAAGCAGTAAAATGCTCATGTGAGAACTTTATCTAAGCTGATATCCACGTGGATAAAGTTGTTAGTGAAACTTGTCTGATGATGTCACTAACAACTCATGAGAGATTTGAATATATATACAGTTCTTAATCCAAATGTATTATTTTATCTTTTGTGATGACAAAGCTATTCCTCAGGATGCTGAACTACTCACTTTATGTACATTTTTACTTTGCATATATTATGTCATTGTTTTACAGCTATAACATATGCGCTGATATGATGCAGAATTCAGAAAGCAGAACTGCAGAATCTGTGTCCATCTTACAGATACAGTGTGTGCTTTTGGCACAAATAAAGCTCTTAAAACATTCTCAACGCAATAAAGAAATGATACATAAAATGAAATAACTTTGGTTTGCATTTTTAAAAAGTGCTAAAAACTTGTTTTCTTAGCCACTTGGGGGCAAAGGAAAAAATAGTGAACCCAGTTTTAAAACCAATAATTTTTTAAACAAGCAGCCACTGCGTAACATTTAGATGTTAATTTCTTTTCACGCTACACAAGGAAATATATGCTGTAACTCTGTAGCTGCCAGCCAGTCTCTAACTGTGCCATTAAATGCTGAGCAGATACCGCAAAGTGGGTTTTTAGGGCTTTAATTTTGAAAAGCAAAGCTACCTGATGGAGCTAAAAACAATGCTAGTTCATGTTTAACATTGTCAGTTAGTTAATGCTTTGCTGCTATAAAAATACAGATTCTAACCACTTTACAGTAAGTCATGAGTTCTCAAATTTCTTTCTGGCACAACCCACCTAAGAAGCCAAAAAAGGATCAACATTTTTTTTTATCAGTTATTAACAATAAAAGAGTCAAAATGAATTTTACTTGTTTTCCTTTAACAGTCCTTCGTACACATTAGTTTCACTTCATATTTTCACCTGGTTGTCCACACCACACCTGCAGTTGCTCCATATCCCACCAGAGGGGAATACCCACTGGTAAAGGAGAACTTTCCTTGAGCATTCTCCACTAAAAGTGCTTCAAGTTCTGGCAAATACGAGGCTGAAAATACATGCAAAACATTTAGGCACTAATATCAGGGCCAATTTAAATGAGCTGCAGGGTGTTTACAACAAAATCAGACTCAAACATTACTCAGTTTTCTGAGTAAGTGACACATATTTGTTTTTACAAAATTAGATGTTTGACTGCAGGGCATAGTTTCAAAGACTTTTCTTCACAAAAACAGTGACAAATGAAATATCAAATGAAGAAAAATGACAGAAATGTCTGTGTTTTTCCTTGTCTTGATCCTCCCATCCTTCCTGGATTTCCCTCCTCCTTTCTTTCTTTTCCTCTCTCTTCACTTTGTGCCTTTTCCTCGACCCATTTAATCTTTTTTTCTACTTTGCCTGTGATTTTTATCCATTTCTCTCATGCCTGTTCAAGCTGTTCACCTCTGTGTGTGTCTGTCTACACATTGACAAATTGCTGCTGATATTAGAGAAAGACACACTACATGTAGTTCACAGCATGAGGTATCAGCACAAAAGACTACAGCACACACACACACATGCACACAGGATACACTGGCTGTTTGAAGCCTATACGAGCTCTAGCAGAGGGCGCAAAATGTAAAAGTTTTGTTCCTTTTGGCTATGCATTTGTTTGTTTTATTGGTAGAACATTAAGTCCCTTTATTTAACAATAAATGTGTGTGTTTGTTTTGCTGTTGTTGTGGGGACATTATCAGGAAATGTCGATATAAATCATTAAAGTTTACACTGGGGAAGGTTTAAGATGCATAATTATAAGACAATGTCCTCTGAAGTGTCTGATGTGTGTGTGTGCGGGCGTGTGTGTGTGTGTTCCTGTCGAGCTATCTTCGTGAGGACCGAAATCTGCATTCTACTATACTTGTGAGAACCAACAGTCACTTGTGAGGACACACTCACCGGTCCTCACAAATTTGAAGGCATTTTTGAGGCTCAAAATGTGGTTTTAGTGTCAGGGTTACAATTAGGTTATGGTTAGGTTTAGGGTAAGGGTTAGGGGTAGGGGTAGGCATTCATTTTTAATGGTTAGGGTTAGGGTAAGGGGCTAGGGAAAGCATTATGTCAAAGATAGCTGAATGGGGTCGTGTGTGTGTGTGTGTGTGTGTGTGTGTGCGTGTGTGAAAGAGAGAGAGAGAGAGAGAGAGAGAAAGGGCCGGGCTCTCAGCCAAGACAGGAAGTTGTTAATAGGCTTTCTTCTCTGACTCCGTACCTGAAACCACAGCTCGCTTTCATAAACTGAGGTCACAACAGCACTTTCACTCTCTCTCTCCCACACACACACACACACACACACACACACACACACACACACACACACACACACACACACTGTGTGTAATTAACAGCCACTCTTCCCACAAAGTCTACTATCCGATTATTAAGTGATGACATGACGAATCCTACTTCCGGGTCTAAAGTAGTCTGCGTTTAATATGGCTTTTGTGTTGTTAACATGTTTAATGTTTTGTATTTTCTTCTATTTAATCTCAAAAAGCTCCTAAAACAGTCAGTGATCACTGTTGACCTCCCTCGGCTTTTATTACCACTAATCATTTATTTAAGCTCAGTTTTTAAAACCTTAGGATGTAACTACAGCCCAGCCCATGCAGCAGTATATGAATGACTAACCTCGTATTGTGGATGGATTATCTCAGTTGTTCTCCTGGCTGAAGTTTGGTCCTTTTACAGCATCCTGCCATGCGATTACATTTGTTCCTGACCACCGAGAACACTCACGTTAACTTTTATCGAGTGGAAAAAAAGTTAGCTTGTTTATATTATGCTAACATAGCTGTGTCACTAGCGGTCACGTAGCACATCATTATATACCAGCTAGCCAAACTTCAGTAACCCTACAAACGTCACTGCTGTTTAGCTTTCTGTCTTCATTTATGTTGGAAGTGATAACAGAGCTGTACGTTTTAATTTGTTTCCAAAACCCCGCAGTCAGGACATGCTATATTGTATTTAGATGGAAGCTAGCGAGCTAATTTCCTGCTAACTTCTAACTCCGTTAAATGTCATAAATTCCGTTTTCATGGATGCCTGGATGTTGAACTCAGTTGTTACACCTGGTAGAGCAGAACGCTGATCATTTTATTAAAGATGAAAGACTTAAGACAGTGTTTTAACTCTCAGTAATGCCACAGTGATCATTTGATATATGGACCTGCAGCGGAGTTTAGGCCCAGACACGGCTAGTGACGTCAGACTGAACGATCGGATAGGGGCTTGTGCCCCACCTCCAAATAATCCTAACTTTATAAACCAATGGCTCTCTCTCACACATTAAAACTGAGCAGTCACATAAAGCCTTGCAAGAAAACACCCATACTCATGCTTTCAGAGTGAGTCAAAAACACAAAAATCATCTACTAGGATGACAGTAGTGTAACTGAGTAGGGCTGCACGATTAATCGTTAGAAAATCGCGATCTCGATTCATACTTATGTGCGATCTCATTTCCAAATGACAACGATTTAAAAAAAAAAAAAAAAAAAAAGGCGACGACGATTGTACCGCATTTTTATCCGGGACGTAATCTGCATAAAAACAAGCGCTCACTCTTCCTGCTCAACAAATGACAAGGGCGGAGCCTTATACCACGTGATACAGAAGCTGTGCCGTGTGATGCTAAAATTAGCAGGGAAAAAACAACGGAGAGCACGTCAGGGATGACGAGAAAGTGACAGGAGAAAATCTGTCCCGGTAAACCACCCAAACATCAATAACGGGAACCTTATACAGCGCTTCACTATACACGTCGAACTCCCGCAGGCACAAAGAAATTACGGAGGCTATCACTTATCACCTGACCAAAGATATGGCTCCCATCAACCCTTTGCAAAACGAGGGATTTAGGAAAATGATCAACACCCTAGACAAACGCTACACAGTGCCGTCCCGCAACTATTTTTCTATTGTTGCACTACCTGCTCTATACACGCAGTGTCGAGCAATGGTGGAGACGGAATTTCAAGCAGTACAACATTTTGCGGCAACAACAAAACATGAGACATTTGTTATTTTTATGTTTATTTATTGTTTTTATGTTCAGTCTCAACTGTTACGAAGTTGATGTGCAGTTAAGTGCAATAAATATTTATACTGGAAAAGAAAATCGTGAGAGAATCGTGATCTCAATTCTAAGCCAAAAAAATCGTGATTCTCATTTTATGCAAAATCGTGCAGCCCTATAACTGAGGCTGTCTGCTGAAATACATACAAACTTAACTTCTTAACATTTGAAATGTTTCACATTTTTGGGATAAAAATTTTACCCAGAAAGATAAGTTTATGAAAGTATTTATGAAAATATGTGAGGACTTAGAAGGCTTCCCTGCAGAACACCAAGTTCAACAACACTAGCTGAACGATTCTTCCTTCAAGTATGAAACTCGTCAAACACAAAACAGAAACACAGTCTATTGATTAACACGTTGTGATCACAAAACACTCAAGTCTTTTTTAAATCTGCTATCAATTTTAGGAAAACTCATTCAGACATATATTCTTACTTTTTTTGGGGAACACTTTAAGTATTCTTATTTAACTTTTATAACATTTATAGGCTGTTGGTGCAAGAAAAATCAACACTGCAGTACCAAATAGTGGCAAAATTCAGGAAATGTGATGATACTTTAGGTATTTCTTTGGTCCGAGAGGTTGTAGGTGTTAGATATACTGGTAACAATAATCTGTGGCTGTAACAGATGCATGACAGCTTGTGAAATAAAAAGATATATACCAACAGTTGCGCATGAAACACGAACAGCACTAAAAATGCACATAGCCCTCGTGCCATTGGACATGGGTTTGTTAGGTTGCTGAGCGGGTCTGGAATGAGACCAAACTGTCTTCATATAAAGAAATTGGTTAGAGTGTTCAGGAACAACCCAAGAAGCACCATGGCTAAAGCCACACCAGCACCACTGTCCACGGTAAAGGAAGTTTGTCCATCACCATGAAAGAAGCCGGAAAATCGAAAGACCAAAGAATTTACCCTAAGACAGTTTACGTCTGTGTTTGGTTAATGTCTACATGTTTCTTCAACCTTAATTTAACCAGGAACTGAAAATCCTGAGATTAAGAATGACGTTTTTGCTTGGGTGTCCTGGGAAGAACAGTCAATTTCCAAGCAGAATAGTCTTACCCAGGTTTGAACCCAGGACCCGTCTGCAGTGAGGCAGCAATGTCAAACACTGATCCACCATGCTGTTTATACATGAAAACATCTCATTAAAAGTATATACATGTCGACATTTTGAAGTTATTGTTTGTGAATTCCAAAAAATTAAACTTTTAAATTATGCACTCCCAAAAAAAAAACATGATCAGCTTTGGTTTAAAGTTTGTTTATGTTTGCAGCTCTGAAACTGCTAGTTTTCTGTGACATTATATAATACACCATTTTGATGAATAATTCCACCTAGTGTATGAGAATGTGCAAATGAGATTTGCCTCTGGAAATTTGGCAGATCCAAATACTGATTTCAACTAAAAACAAAAATAAGATTTTTTTTTTTTTAAATAAAAATTTGGAGTGGTGGCGGGAAGTTTTTCAGTCCTGCTACCGCTGCCCTCTGAATCACCAGCTGTAGGAAGAGAGATGGTGGGGGAGGATGAGGAGAAGTGAATGTTTTGGCTCAAGGAAAGAGTTCACGGACTGTAGATATGATTAAAAAAACTGTGGGATTACAAAACACCTCCATATCCAAAGCCGCGAAGTCTAAAATCAAACGTTGACCATAGCTAAAAACAGGTTTTAGGATTATTTTTGTCTCCTGTCACAGAGGAGAGTTGGAAGATGGAAAAAGAAGAGAAAAATGTGAGAAAGGAGGGGAAGGGGATGAGATGCAGGGATACTAAGTCATGAGGGCGACATCCACCCATGGGAACGAGATAGAAGGGGGGAGGGAAAGTCTTTTAAATCATTTCCTTCCCATTGGCTCTTTGATTAAGATGATTTAGGTTCAAATAGAGGAGCAAAACAATTTCTGTGTTCTCTACATGCTGAATGATATGAACAAAATTAAAATGTCCCCTTTGTTCAGATAAGCCATCGTTTACTTGATGTTAGTATTTTCCCTGTATAATTGTCTCTACCTTAAATATAAAGCATCTTGAGGCATAGTTTCTGGTGTAATGTTGCTTTCGTTAAAGTATTTTCTAATAAATTTCTACACTTTTATGTGCTTTAGATAATAAAAACCTGCAAAAGTGGATGAATCTTTCACATATTGGTGCAGCAATTAGCAAGAACAAAAGAAAGCACCACAGTGATCTCCTGAGGCCACACCCCTATTCAGTGATGTCACAGCAGGTGCTTTGCCTTTAGCACCTCAGGGATAACACCTGCTGTGAGCTCAGGAACTAGGAATTGTCCACAAGCGGATTAAAATGTGCTTTTCATGCAAACGTCTAACACGACTGGGACTGTGAGGCAGAGCAGGGAACATTTTGTTACAAGAAACTCAAAAAAAAAAAAAATCAGTGCGAGGTCAAAGAAGGAATGTGGTTTCCCACATAGTATAAAGCTGGAAACAGGCACAAAAAGAAAACACCAAACTTTGGTTCCCATTCACATACTTGGGATACTCCTGCCCCACTTTGGGTCAACAGCAGCCAACAAAAAATGGCAGGAAATGAGCCCAGTATGAAAAAGGCTGAAGAGGAGGTGTTTCAGAGGGCAAACTCCTCAAGTTTAGGCCCTTCTGAGTGACAACTTCCAGTGGAAAGTGGACACACACACATGCACACACACATTCCTTCTGCTATCACGCTTTCCAAAGCGACGACTGACATCTTCTTCCTCTCTGTATCAGTGCGACTCCTCCCCTCCTCTCCGGGCGCAGGAAGCCAGCTCCGATTCCCTCCAGTGTTTCACAGTGCAGAGATCTTGGAAGCGGCTCAGGAGATCCGACTCCTGTACAAAGTCTACACTGGGTGGAAAAAATCCCCTCATCCAGGCTGGAAACATGTGTTTTACTGTGTGTGCAACTCCACTTTTTTTGGCAGGTGGAGAGGGGGGATTGTCAGTGGTTGTTATTGGAGAAAAAGCACAGATCCAAGATTTTTTTCTTCAAATGAATAAGGGAAAATAATGTGAGTGTTTCTCATCCCTACAAATTGGAAAACCCTCAACTATCTTAACCTAACCAAACACTAACCACAGGTGGCGCTCATTGAGCAGTGTGCTCAAACATGGGGCTGTAGTAGGAGATAAGTCTTCCATAAAGACCTCCGATGGTGGGCTCTGTTTTAAGCCTTTCCAAAACCAAACTCATGAGAGCAAGTGCAAGAAATGGATTATACTTATAAGCTGCAAATTACCTAGCTTACTTCATACAGTCAAAGCTCCAAAGCCCAGGGCGTTTTATTAGAGCCTCCCGCAGTTTTTAAAAGTCCCACTCAGCATTGTGTGGTATTCATCCCAAGTTTACTTGATCATTGTGATCTAAAAACTGACTGTAGATTCAGAGTTAGAGTAAACAAACACACCACTTAGTCCTTCAAAAGTTAAAAAATACACAAAGGAATATATATTTAAAAAACTACATTCACAAATTAAATAATGCCAAATACTAATATTGCTATTAAATAATTAACCTCATCCCCAGGACCTGAGTTGGCGGTGTGGCCCATTTACTGAAGATTCTTTTTCTGCTGTTACTCAGTGAGCTATAGCTTAAGTGCAAGTGATCAGTAAATGTTATTTGTGAACAAGTAGTGTTACTGTTGTTATAGGGCTGTTTTAACTCAACGCCTGATCTTCCCCTTTCCTTAACCAAGTAATTTTTACTAGCTAAACCTAACCAGTGATAGGAAGTGAAAGTAAAAAGTCAGGTAGGCAGAGTGGGGGTGCAAATCATGAAGGTCCCAATGAACATGAACAAAGTCTCCTGGCTGGTAACGACTGACAGAGTAGAGATGCACCGACTGCAGTGTTCTTGGTTGATTCTGATTTTTTGACCTGCCAATTTCCCCCCCTAAGACCTGTAACTCCCACATATACAAACAAAAATAAACTTTTCATATTTTCAAAGCAGATATTAAACTTTGTCTCCCCCACCCCCAAACGATGAGTTGCAAGAATGAGTTGCTGTAAACCTACCATTACCTGACATATTTAAGCTTACAAAGCAAAAGCAGGTGCAGCTGAGTCACATAACAAAACAAATATCGGGTACCTACACTAATTTCCAGAATGTTTATAACTTCACGCTATACCAGGAGATCAACATTAACGCTTTTCTGTATCCCCATAATTGTCCCCCTAACTGCTTTGACCTTTTGCTTATACTGAGGCTCCTTCCTTTAGCTTTAGCTTGAGCCACTAACCCTTTGTTAGCTTCTTAAAAATGTCCATGTTCAGCTGAGTGGGGGTGATTTAGCTGGCATAGATTCGGTTTGTTGTTACAAACACTTTTGAAATTTGTGACTTCCTCATTCACAGTATGAATGTAACTACTACGTGTCCGGTTGATAATCGAACTTACGTAAGACTGACTGAAAATCAGCCGAGTCTATATCTAATCTTATAACATGACTTTACACTGTAGCTAATATTGGCACAGCTGCTCTGGAAATCTCCCAGTGTTTACTGCAACAGCTTTACTGCATTTATACTTAAAGTAGGGGAGTGTAACTGATGAGTTTAATCTTTATCTTATAACTTCAGTCGAAGCATGTACAATTAGGCCACTGCTGATTCCACTGATGTCATGAGAGATACTATTTTAGCATTAGCCACGAGCCTCTAACAGAAAGCTAAAAAGAACATTTGCCAGAAAAATCAAAGGAAAGTATCAAAAATGACATAAAATGTCTGTTTCACCTTGTGTAGTTTTTTAAAGCAAAATAGTCACAAAGAATAAAATCAGCATCAACTAAGCAGTTACTACTGATGCAAGTCTAACGTTAGCAAGAGGCTAAAGTAGTTAATAAAACAGACAACTCAAAGGAAAATGAAACAGATGGAAAATAATTATGTTTCTATTTCTTTAAATATTCAAAAAAAGTAGCCAGAATCTAGCTTCTATACAGTAGAGCCGCCAACATTACAAACCCACTACAACTGCTGAGGGGTGGGGGCTTTGATTCTTTACAAAGTTATGAGTCTTATTAATAAAAGTAAAAGCGTCTCTTTGTGTTCATTGCAGAAACTTTTTTTTTTAAAGGATTTAGCGCTTTAAGCATCACTCAGGCTCTGAGCCTGGTTCTGCAGGAGGTTTCTACCTGTTATAAGGGAGTTTTTTCTCCCCGCTGTCGCCAAGTGCTTGCTCATAGTTTGTTGGATTGTTGGAGTTACTCTTAGTAATGTAGGGTTCTTATCTTACAATACAAAGTGCTTTAAGGAGACTTAGTCCTCATTTTTCTGTTGGTGAAATTCAAATCAGTGTTTTCCATCCTTGCTGAGACAGTAGGAGGTAAGAGAGAGGGAGAAAGAGGCGGTGAAGTTCAGATGACGATGGAAGATGAAGGCCCAGGCGGGCTTGTATTGATTATTAAGCCGTGCGCTTCGGCCCACGTGTTAGCGATACAGTAAGAGCCCACACAGGATTTTAGAAAGGAGAGCGAAGAGTGAGGAGCATCAAACACCGATGAGCTCATGTATTAAAACACACGCACACACACTGGCCAACACATGCGTGAGTTTGTCTCTGTAAAGTAAACCAGAGGATGAACTGCATTTGTTTTATCTCCCATCCTCTCCTCCTTCCAGCTCTACATCTGGTCTGTTTTAAGAGGGACTTTCTCTTTCTGTCTTATCGTGCTGTACGTGTTCACAAACACACACACACACACACACACACACACACACACACGGCCTGCTGACAGCCTCGTAAACTCATGTTCACAGTCAGCTTGCTTTATTCATCGGCTCGCGCTCGAGCTGCAGTGCAAACACAGTCAAAGCTGCCTTCGATAAGTTTGTGCAAAGTTTGCAGAGCGAAACAGGCTCGTGACCACAGTGCAAATTTCCCATCATGCATCTGGCCATCTCTGTACCATCAGATGAAAGCATCCACAAACGTGTTAGATATTACAGAACAGTTTTTTTTATTGCGTCATTGGACCGATTTCCAGCCTTTTGTTTTTCACAGAATGTGTTTGATTCCACTGCCACGTGTAAAATCAAAACCAAACCCTCTTTATGCTAACTCTGACCGACGTCCTCACGTGGTTGTCTCTTTTCAAGTGTCGCTCCCTAATCCGTCGTAACTGGTAGGCACACGCAGCACAGTCTCACAGCAGAAGTAATAATGACTTTTAATCTGTTGATGTGTGCTCTAGGAAATTAATTTTCCCTTATTTGTTTCGTGTCTCTGAAGATAATTTTTCATCAGACCAGTCTCATGTGTGCACAGCCCAGCCCTTGTAAACAAAATGAATATTTTTTACTTTTAAATGGTGGGAAAACTCAGCTGCAAACTTTTGCAGCTTGTACCAGAGACCAGAGTTAAATCATATACATGCCAGATGTTTACACTTCTTTTCTGTTATTCTGCTTGAGCAGGAAAAACTGTATTGTTATTCAAATGACTCTAATTTGGTTTTACAGCTTTTCCTACTGATAAAGTCGTCTTTTTCATATGTTTAGATATCTCGGTGGTTAAATGTGCAGTTAAACTTCTCACACCCACAGAAAGACGAGTTTCAGTGGTCTGGTATGTATTTATGTATGTGGCCCACAGTGTAAAATGGGTTTGACGTCCCTGCCATACACAGGACAGAAGATGAATTACACTTCCAGGTCTGAAAAGAGAAGCCAACAAGGGAATCCCTTAAAGCTGCATTCTATTTTAACGACCACCAGGGGGCGAAAGCCGTGGCTGTAAAGGTCTTCCTGTCCAGTTCACTATGTTGCCCAAGGACACTTTGACACATGGAGTGGAAAAGCCAGAGATGACTATTGGTAGGCAACCTGCTCTATAACCTCAGCCACAAGTGCTACAGCACCAACATGCTTGGTATGTGTCGTATGTGGGGTTGGGGGAGCCAGGGATTGAGGCACAGACCTTCCAATTGGTAAACGACCCACTCTACCACATGAGCCACCCCAAAGAAACCAATGGGAAAACGGCCACTCAATTTGTGTTACACTGAATCGTCCACTTTGTACATTTTGTTATTTTAATGACAAATCCTTAATTACCAACAACAGAAAGAACATACTCCATAATACACGTTGGAGGTTATGAACTGATATGCATCTTTCTTTGGGTTTTTCTTATTTGGTCTTTTACCGATGCCATCCACATGTCTATCTTATAAGGGCCAGATACCAAGTGTCATGACATTTGGGCCACATCTGTCCCACCCAGGCATCTGCCATACCTCATGTCAAGCCTGGTTCGTTGATTCTTAAACCACATCTGGACCACAAGACATCTGCCAGAGTCATAACCAATCCACAACTGCCAGAATAGGTTCAAATGTGTCTGCTACACAGACCAAGCACGACACTCAAAGTTAGAAGAAAGGATGCTTCAAAACATGCCCAACGCCAGTGGATGATCATACTGACAGCACCCTTGGTAAGATGTCACTCAGTACATTTAATCAACTACTTTAGTAAAGTACCCTTAATATACATCTATTAAGGGTACAAGTGTGGATGGTACATGAGATCTTCAAGAAACTAAAGAAGTCCAGCTGTCTTCTTTCTAGGCACCCAGATACCTACACAGCGATACATTGAGTGTAACAATAAGTACTCTGAGAGCACAAACCTCTGCCAAGGCAGCTCACTCTGTGGGCCATATTTACTTTTAAGGGAACTCTATTGTATTTTGTATATATATTCATGAATGTACTTTAAGTTTGCAGCCTGCACTTTGCACGTGTAAAAAACAACTTTGTGTTATTTACCTTTAATATACCTGACATAATTATCAGTATGATAATTTATTATTACCTTTTTCTCTCTCTTAGCAATATTTTCCTTCAAGACATGACATATTTTAGAGGTCAACCTGAAAGAAGGGTACATGTGAAACCCAAAGGTGAGGTCAGAGGTCAAACGTGACATGATGTTTTACATCTTTATATGGTACTTTCTATAATTTGGACAACACACGCCACACTATCATACTGCAAGGCCTTGAAGTTGACCTTGAAGACCTTTTAATGTTAGATGACGTCACTCTACACCCCTGCAAAGATTTATCAGAATTCATTCAAAACTTTCTGAGCTACTGTGTTTGACACGATGACCATGTAAGCACGTGGTCAAAAGCACTGAATCCCCTTACTCATTCTTTACTTTTCCTTTAGCAAAGTCTTTAATCCTAACCCTCATTTCAGCACTTTGCAAAACACATATTAATACAAACTGATGTTTAAACTTCAAGCAGCACATCTGTATTTGTGCCCAGGGCTGCAGGTGAGCCTGAAACATGTGCCTGCAACAGATTTCCAGAACATCTTGGTTTCTCTGATAACTAAACACCAAATATCTAAATCTTCTGCTAATCTCTCACTTATAAAATCCACAATCTAGAGTAACCTGTTAATGAGACTCCAGCTTTCACAGCTCACATCTTGGCTCACCTGATGACGCACATGATTAATAGTGAGTCAACAACCACCTCCTGAGGGGAAACCCCCACTAGGGTTTAGATACTTGAGCCTCTCCGCTTTTTGGTTTTAGAACTGAAGAAACATCTTCAACAAACTTATGTATGTCGCTTTTTCCAAGCTCTTAGGATCAGAGTAGAGTTTCCCCTCCCCGGGAAACAGTTACACGCCTCTGCTCACACATCGTTCACGCAAGCAGAGGAGCCGGCAGCTGAGGTCAAACTGTGTTTACAGATAAACAAGAGGGAAGACCACAGCGACAAAACTCTAAAACACTCATGACATCCACGCATTTTCACCCACTTCACATTCCACTCTCCACACCCACAACGTGCTGCTTTCAGGGGCATCTGGTAAACTTGCACACCCCTGAGCCAAAGTCGCATGCCGTCCCGAACAGCTATGAAGCCTCGGTCACTGCCGAGCGGACATGAACTCCACCTCCTCAACCGTCACGTGTCAGCAAATTAAATCAAACATGTAGTTTCATCTTCCCAAAGTGACCTGCGGTGTGTCCCGCAGTAACTGAAGGCAGAGCGCTCTGCTGACAGCTGACAATAACAAACCTCACACTCGCTCACGCGCACGTGCAGGGCTGGCCCTCTGTCACTGTGGAGACTGTCACAGTGAAACCCCAGAGTGTCAGAGCGCGCGCTGACTCCACAAAACTTTCACTCAAGTCACCACACACAAGACTAAAAACAAACCAACAAACAGCTGAGCCCTTCTGCAGGAGTGAGCGCAGGTGTGAGCTCCGTCAGCTCAACTTAAGCGTCTTCTTTTTTTCTTTTTTCTTTTTTTTTTATCTCTCTTACTTCTCGGTGGAGGTTTGCTGACCAGCTCTGCGACGTGCCTCTGCAGTCGGACCACTCTGCCCTCCAGCGCGCAGGACCGGTGGCAGATGGACACAAGATCTCCCTCCAGCTCCTCCAGGATGCTCACCGAGTGCCGGGACAAATCCGAGAGCTGTCGGAGCACCGAGCACAGGGTGAAGCTGCACACGTCCGCCAAGTCCCCGAAAATCTCCCCTTGCTCCTGCTGCTGCTGCAGCCTCTTGCCGTCGGGCTTGCACACATCTTTCGGAAATATCGTGCGTTTACAAAAAGGCATGATTTCTCTCTCCCGCCTCCTCTGATTCCAAAAATATCAAACTCCTCAGACAGTCAAGTTATATCCCCGTTGATCTTCTCCCTCCGGGTGGCGCACAGCCACACGCCACGGATCCTCCGGGAGGTAAAAGTGCGCTGCTGGCTGAGCGGCTCGGAGCGAGTTGCGCGTCGTGCGCCCTCATTGTTTTTGACTGCAAGCGAATTTTTTTTTCTATTTTTTTCAGTGGAGAGGAGAGAGTCGGCTGCTGCGAGGACTGTAGTCAAGATCGGAAGAGTGTGACAGACGAGATTTCCTGTTAAAGCTTCAAAATTAAAGCCCGAATTTACTGCGTTTCTTATCGGGGACTCGCACATATAAAACCCCTGAACCGAATAGTTTTATGCAGCTTCAGCTTCACGTATAGAAACATGGTTCTGTTTTATGAGACCTTTTTGCGCTGTTATCGCCACTTTGTTAGCATTTCTTTTACTCTTTACACCCTTTTAATATTTTCAAACATGCTTTTATTATGAAAAGATTCACCCCGCGTCAGATCTTTTTATGTCGGGCTTGACGCAGCGACACAGTGCGCAACAGTCTGGTGTTTCCCTTGGAGGAAACCTGTCTGATGGAGGGAGAGATGAAGAGAGGAGGAGTAGGAGAAGAAGATGGAGGAGGACAGAGAAGGGGATGGATCAGCTCCTTCATGCAGCATCACCGCAACCACCACCACAATGCGCGTGACTGCCTTGTCTGTGCCCACGCGTGCATGTGCAAAATCGAAATAATCGAAGCGAGTGGGAGCTCGTGTCCGAAAACTTTTGCGTTCTTCCTTTCCTCACTTTATGTTTGGGGGAGCTTGCGTGGAGAGGTGTTAAGCTCAGCCACATGCAGCACCTTGCAGACTGTGAGCCAGAACACACCCAGGGTAGTCTTCACTGACTGCAGCCAGGTTTTTAACATGTGGAGCAGAGGTGCCAAACATGAGGCCCGAGGGGACCAGAATTGGCCTGGCAAAGACTCCAATCCGGCCCACTGAAAGGCTTTTGAAAACGTGAAGGAGAGCGTAGATTTTAAACTTTAAATTGTATTATCATAAGTTTTAAGCTTTTCCTGCTGATATCCCCCTGCTGATATACAAAATAATTAAGATAAATCATTAAATAACAGAGACGTTTTAGGTGAATTAACCAAAACATTGTGTTTCATAAAAAACAGGAGAAAGTCTGGGCAGTGAGCTACTAGAACTGTTTCTGTAACTCTACATATTTATTGTGTAGAAAAACTGAGACAAAATGCTTAAAATGCACTTTTTTTCTCTCTTATATTAAGATATCCCAGGGATTAAATGTTTGGTTTAACCTCTGTAAGCAGACTGAGAGGGGAGTTTCAGTGGTAGGAGGTGCTGACTTTGTTTACCTATTAAAATGGCAGCTGAGTGTAGGCATGAAATGTTTTTGGATTGTCCAGTAGCAGTTTTGACATCAATTGGCCCAAAAATGAAGATCAAAATAAGAAGCAAGATTTCTAAACAGAGCCAAACGTGTCAGCGGAGGCTGTGCGGAGTGAAAAACGAGGTCGCTTTAAAGAACTGGGTCTCAAAATGAGGAGGATACAAAAAACTGAGGAACAGAAATTCCCAAGTCAGACCGTCTCACACCCCCCACATCCCCAAATCTTTCTTCTCCATAAGCTGAATACATGTGCAGACCTCCGCTCCAGACCCAGATTTCCAGATGGGGACACAGCAGTGCTCAAACACATTACACATGCCTAACGTCATTTTATCTGAGCCAGCAGGTCGTTACAGTGACAGCTCAGATCACGAGTCCTTTGTTTCAGTCGTCTAGTCTCACAGATGTGAGGACTGATTTTTTAGAGTACCTGGTTTGACACAAACAGTACTTTCTGCGAGGGTCCATTTGTGCCAAAACTATGTTCGTGTGTCAGGATTTTTGGCCGAACTTTAAGAGTTTTTAAATCCACTGAATTTTTTTAATTTTGGAGGCAGGCTGCTTCAGAGAGAGAATCGACCATATATTTTACAGTCTGCAATTCACACTTACCACCATGTCGACTGCTGTAGCATTAAAATCATTTTAACTGACTAGCTCTGATTTGGTGACAAATTGCTAGGAAAAGGCTGCCCAACTTGGAGGAGTTTAGGTGTCTTGCAGTCTTATTGATGAGTGAGGAGAGAGGGCAGCGGGGGACTGACAGCCGCTCCTGCAGTGATGTGGATGCTGAACTGGACCAGCGTGGTGAAGAGAGAGCTGAGTGGAGCTGTGGATTTACCATTTGATCTTTGGCCCTACCCTCACCTTTGGTCACAAGCACTGGGTAGATGGACGGATGGGAAGAGATAAAGGCATGAATAATCATCTCAACTTCAGCCTTTGACACCAGACTTCTGAGTTTTTAAATATCCCCATAATGATAAAACTGTTCTGAACCAGCTGTTTGCAGTGATGATCAAACTGTCAAAAACGACACCCAAGTTTCTGAAATCACACATTCAGGGGCAAAAAACAAAATGTGTTCAGTCAAAACTGAAGTGCAGTTCAAAGTCGAAAAGAAAGTCAGTCGACACAGAGTGTAGCTATGGAAACATAATTTTGGCACAAATGGACCTCCATACTAAACTCCATCTGATGCCCGCTGGAGGAGGATGGAGAAGAAAGCTCAGATATTTTCACAGATTTTTCTTTCTGCAGTTCTTTGACATTAATATGAGTCAGTGTAAGCGCCGCCCTGTTACCCATCTAACAAAAACAAGATAAATTCAAATAACCGAGCTGCTGCTGCTGTGCCGTGTGATTAAAAAGTTAAAGATAATTCAACACAGAAACGATGTAGGTGTGTTGGGTTTCTTCTAAAGCGTAGCCCGAGGCCTCATATAGCAAACACAAATATCAGTGGGTGTATTATTTTAACCCCAGTGGGATCTTAATATTACACCTGCACATCGCCATTTTAACATCAGCAAACAGAACTAAATATACTCCACTTAGGTGGGTGAGTACACCGCCCTGGAATTCCCTAGGAGATTTATATATATATTTGGAGATTTAGCAAAATCTCTGTGACACCCTCAGAGTCTATCAACAGTCCAGCATATCCACCTCACAATCAGACATGTACTATTAAAAGCTTTTTTATAATTAGTGCACATTGGAGCCATTCTTTACAGAAGGCAAATTAAAAAGTACACAGGGGTGTACTTTTTAATTTGCCTTCTGTTTTCCAGCATTTCCGAGCCCTTATACCACCTTAAGTTCTTGTGAAATTCTCAGGGCTGAAAAAGAAGCTCTGTAACCACAACCAAATTCATTTTACACCCACTCCGAGCGTCGCGCTCTGAAGACAAAATCTGATTTCTGTTCAGTATGATTTTCCTGTAACCCACTTTTCAGCATCAGTATCATGGGATGCATCATAGTTTCAGCAGCAGTTTAATAGTCATGATGTAGAAACAAGGTCTAGAAACAAGCATTGGTTCCCTGCATGTTTGTTCTGTTTTCTGATCATTTACTGGAGAAATATAAAAAACAAACGAGGGGGAAAAAAGCATTTTGCAAGTTTTGCGGATTTCACCGCAGCACACAGCGGGGCTTCCTTTTAACCTTAACTTCAGGCATATCAGTCTGTCCGCTTAGGAAGCAGAAACCACTGCGAGTGAGTCCATTTCAGCTGGTTTGGTGCAAATGAAAGCAAGAACAGGTTCTGCTTTGCACTCTTGCCTCACAGTAAGAAGGGTCGGGGTTTAAACGTGTGTGTTCTTCACACTCTGACTTCCTGCCAAAGACATGCATTTGGGTGAAATGGTGATTCTAAATGGCACATAGCTATGAACGGTTTTTATCATTTTGTATTAGCTTTTCAACAGTCTAGGGTGTCGCTTTATGGCAGCTGGGATATGCTCCAGCTCCTTTATGACCCTGAATTGGATAAAAGGAAGAAAATGGATGGGTTGGAAATGAGAGGCAACAACAGCGCATTGCTCTCTCTGATCTCAGGTTGCACGAGTAGTCCTCTTTCTCCAGGATGGCACATCCCCTCATAAGTACTGGTATGAGAAAGTTAGCTGCGTCTCGAGAGTGTGGAGGAGATACCAGGAGACAGGCTGTTAGTGGAGGAGAGCATAGAAGGGTTTTAAGTATCAGCCTCCTTGAGTGAGCCTTGAAAAGCCATACAAAATGACCTCCAGCAGGTTGCTTTGTATGATTAAACAGACTCAACAAGGGTGGCACGAGGTCCTGACGTCCTTTAGTGGGACCCGCTGCTCACAGCCCACCCAAACACCATGCGGTTAGACGGGGATTCCCAGACAACACTACAACTGCAAATCCACCACCCACTCTCAGGTTCATTTTAAAGACACATGACAGACACGAAACAGTCTGGAGATTGTGCTGCCTGTGACATCATCAACCAAAACTTCTCTTGGATATAATAAAACTGGAGTAATAAAGTGGCACGGAGCTCCAGGAAAACACACGCGGCATGGAAAGAAGCTGACTTCCCCTCACGCTGTCATGGGCGTGAGCCTCTCCTTGGGGCTAGATGGACACTTTCCACTGCAGGGTGATACTTTTAGCAGTTGTAGCTCAGTGGAAACAAAACCCGTCGCCCACAAAACTGTTCATGAGGAGGTTTGTAGTGACCGAATCATGATTTTTGGAGCAAGACAGCGCCATTATATTCAAGAGAAGGCAAACATCTCTGCAGCTCAGATCTCCAAAACATGATGGTGTAGATAGTGTGAAAAGCCAGAAGACTTATTCATTTGCGTGATCTGACGCTTCAGCTATGGCCCCGTTTTCACCAGTTTCCCACGAGTGTGACCCGAGGTCAGAACTTCCACATAGGAAAAGGAGTAGGTTACTCATCAGATGGCTTTACACAACACAGGCATGCGATCCTGATCTGAAAGAGGGGGGCGTGTCTTTTCCTGCCCTTTTTCATCGCCTCTGAACACAACCCGAGCGCGAGCCAAGCCTCTCTGGTCAGCCAACATCATCATCTTCACAAAGCGGATTCCTCTACCCCGCCGCAGAGTGACAAGAGGAGTGCAGAGAGAAGAAAAAAACAAACAAAAGTGGTCAGAGTATCCCTTTAAGAAATCGCATCTTTGCAGGAGCCTCTCGGGCACATGATGTGGCCCCCTGGACTCTGAGGGAGAAGGGCGGAGGGGACTTTCAGCTCCATCTCTGCCTCTCTGGAGCCGTTTTCTTTTCTTTTTTCTTCTTCTTCTTCCTTTTTGCTTCGCAGTTGTTTTCCCCCAGCCAGCTGCTCGCATCCTCCGCCGTAAATCTTGCAGTTTATAATTTGTCCTCCGTTCACCTCCTCTCATGAGAAATGACGCATCGCAAGTTGAGGGTTTATTTCCAAAATGAGATTTGCAGAATACTCACTGTGATTAATTTGAGAATTGCTTTAATGTGTCTTCTCCCAGTGTTCTGGAGACCTTTTATCCACAATCTGATGCTTCTGCGTCCGTGCATAAGCCAGCCGTAATTATGAAGCGTGAGGGGCATGGCTATGGCTGCGCTCTGATTTCCTGTTTGTTTGTCAGTATAATGTGATAATTGCCCATGACTGCAAAGAAAAGTGATGTTTTTCAGCCACTGCATGACAGATGGAAATAACCGCTGTTGCCCATTGGATTGTGGCTGCTGTTGAGAAGCTTCAAGCTTGGAATTTTGTATTAAAGTGGACCTATTATGATTTTCCTTTTTTCTGTCACACATGTGCTGTTACACATGGGTAAAGTTTCAAATAAAGAGTTAAACAAGGGTGCGATCCACAAAGCTCAGGCTTCACACTGCTCTAAACTCTCGGTTTGAGACACATTATCCTACACTTGGCTCTTTACTATGTGATTAGTAAGTCCAACTAAGGTCGTGTTAAATGTACCAGAATAATTTGTTTCCTTTACACTTATGTCCCAAACTTATATTCAAATCAATCAAATTGTTAATTTCTCTCTATTTCAATTAAGTTAAGTTTACTTAAAAAATATTGCTTACCCTGATTTGTAGTTTTTAAAAACGTCAATAATGAAAACTACAACATTCTTTCACATCATTTATTAATGCAAAATTTGTTGCAAACAGAATAAGAATCCACATCTCTAAGGGAAATTGCTGCAATTTGTATAATACAAATTACAAAACTTTTGCCTATGAACTAGTAGCTTTAAAAAGCTGTATTCAAACAAAACAGAAACAACAGACAAGAGAAATGTTAACCAATGTTTCTCTTCCTCTAAAAAAGAAAAAAAAAAACCAAACTCCTTACATAAAAGAATAAAACACTACCAGCAGTATAATGTATCACAATTAGAAACTGATGCATCCACAAACTAACCAGTTTCAGACTTGCTGTTCTGCGATCCATATTTAGAAATTGCATTTTAATAAGGTAATTAGACTTAAAATTAAACTTGTGTTTTCCTTACTGCTTATTGACCACTGTCTTTCCATTCTAGTCCTTCCTTGAAGATTCTGAATGTTTTACATATTTTCTGACCTAACATACTCGCTTCAAAACAATTAATAGTCTTTAAAGTGTTACCAGTGTGCTGCAGTGTGGTAATCATGAATGGTTTTTTTGTTTTTTTTATCCGGTTGAGTTAACACTGATTATACGCAGGGCAGCAGCTATAACTGAATAATTACAAAGTTGCTCTTCAAGCTACTCAAATGTACCACATGTGAAACATTCATTATTGAAAGTTAAAATGTTCAATCGAAACATAACACAGAACAAATGATGCTTGTACAAGAGTTTCACTCCTATTCACAAGAGCACCAGTCATTGGTAATTTACATAACAGCATTCTCTTGATGTGTTATTTTAGAAATCTTCCTATCCAGTAGCAATTTTGTTCTTCAGCCCAAAGACTTTGGGGGAGAGCTTTTCACCATCCAATCCCATCAACACTTTCTAAATGAATTCATAATAGTCCTTCAATTCCTTGGGGTAGGCTAGGTTTAGTGCATAGATTACTCCAAGAATCAATGCACAAGCTTGCGCCAGAGATCCAATGTTGTCCATGACTATCTCCCCTTCAACAAATATTCCAATGTCATCATAATGTCCATTTTGTCCATCCTCCCTGTTGATGACATAAATGCCCATGGTGTGCTTCTTCAGGTCTCTCTGGATATCATCTCCTTCAATGTCCTAAACATTTAATAAAAAGGTAAAAGAAAAAACAATTAACTCTACAATTAAATTCCAATCTAGTCGTTTGTGTGTGTGTGTGTAATACACACACACACAGATATCTATCTAAAAAGTGTGTGTATAGATGACTTGCTTACAATGACTTAAATGACTTACAAAGAACTCCCGAATAAGGCTTCCGTCCTCTTCACCAAGGTAGAGGCAAAGTGCCCTGAGAACTGCTTCCCTTTTCACTTTAACATCACTTTCAGCCTGTTTAAAGAGAGTTGCTGATTAAACCAATTTGGAAAAAAGAACAATGTCTGAAATTCGCAATAAGTAAATTTTATCATATGTCAGTTCAAACATAGTAAATAAAATTTATATATGAAATTTCAAAATTTAGATTGCTTGGCTGGTCACCTAAAATGGCTTATTGGACTCACCAGTGACCTGCCACTTAAGACAAAAGAAATCCAAATAGAATTTGCAATATTCAGATTTACCTCTTGCATGATCTGCAAGTGGTGGGCAAGTTTCTGCCCAGAAACACCGCCCTTCTTCTGGAAAACTGTCATCAACTGAGGTGTAATTCTGTCTAACTGTGCCGCGAAGGTCATCTCCAGTTGAAGTGTTGTAATACACTGGAATTCAGCATTTACCTGTATATCTCTCTCTCACACACACACACAAGACTGGTGCTTAATCATTGGTATGATTATTTTGTTATTTCTTCATTAAATGCTACAATGCAATTGCCATCACTTCATAAAGCATGATTATCATATGGGTTAGTATACAGTGCATGAAGGATGTTACTACTGTTAATCAAAGAAGAAATGAATGGCATCAGTCCATTTAACGGGTTTAAAGGGTTTTAAAAAGCAGATATTTGTCTGTTTCAGGTGGTTGGCAACACATTTTCCTGTGCTCTTTGTCCACTGGTGGGAGTGTCTCACCTGTGAGGTCAGCGGGGCAGAACTCTGCCATCAGCAACAGAGAGCAGAGAAAATTTAGATGTGCAACTAAAAACATGCTTGCCATGTAAGCCCCAAACATCTCTGAAATTGCTCTGCAAACTTCAGAGTACTTATACTTCAGGAGTCCTGTGGGTACCGTAAAGACTCATGTATGCAAACAAACCACATTTTTTTTTGCAATCTGATCCTTTTTCTCTTGGCTGTTTCCTTCAGGGATCACCACAGTGAATGATCCACCTCCATCTAACCCTATGCTCTGCATCCTCTTAACTCACAAGAACTAAATTCCTGTTTTTCATTTCACTTTCGCAAGTTTTTTTTTTCTTTTGTCCTGGATAAAAGAAATTTAATCATATATATTAATTGATATTAATTAATATCAATATTAATAATCACAAGAACCCTTAAGATGAGATAGATAAACTTGTCCCTGCAATACTGTGACAAATACTGTTGTGATAAATATGTAAGGAATTTGCATGTACTTACCAAAATAACACCATCTTCTTGAATAAACAGTAACACATAAGGGGAAGAAAATCTGCCAGAAAAGGAAGACAAATAAAAAAAATAAACTTTAGAAAGACAAACAATTACCGTTTCCAAGCCATTAGTGCATTACTTCATGATACTCCCTTGTAACAAAACAAATCTTACTTGTGCCTCTGTGCAAACTACAGATGGCACGATACCACTTTTTTATGTCCGATACCGATATCATAAATTTGATTATCTGCCGATGCCGATATGAATCCGATATAGTGTATTTTATAATAAATAAAACTGTTTTTATAAATATTTTGCTGCATTTTGTATAAGTTCATACTCAGTTTTAAAAACAAAACATTAAAGCTATTCTGTTATACCTGTATGCAAAAAATACACTGCACCCAAAATATTTTATACTTCAGCAATACTGATCAACCTAAAAAACTTACACCATCCTCCTTATTCAGGTATTCTAAACAGTACATAGAAATATTAAACTAACTAATAGGACTGCCAACTCCCAGCAAAAATATTAGGAAACCACCCCGCACCCTTTGCCTGATAATGCTTAATTGACGTAATCTACTTTAATGCACAGAAATCAATTATTTTTCTATAATAATTTGATTCAACATTTTTCTTCAATACAGTTGCAGACAGCGCAGACAGCGTACCTTCCCAAAGGAAAAAGTGCTATATGTACTACTATTACTAGGGTATATATTAGACTTAATATTTACTACATACAATAATGGATCTCTATACATTTAACCAGATCACCACTTTGGTAGTAAGATTTAGAATAATTATTTATTAAAAGCTAGACATTTTAAATGAGAATAAGAAAGAAAATTATGTCTTTGTGTCTCCCTTTCCCTGTTAATGCCCTACCTGGCCCCCTGGCAAAACTTTGCTAGATCCGCCCCTGCACAGTTACCAGATGTCAGCTACCTAAAAAAGGATCCTGGAGTTATTTGTCTCTCAGAAACAGTTCATAACTTCAACTCATTCATGTGACCTAAAATGTAAACCTGTTTCTTCATTACCTGTTCAGCTCTAATGATTCAGTAAAAACTTCTCCTGGTTTCACCTTCATGTTTCCTTCTCACCACATATCCAAACTATCATGACCAGCAGCTATTACGGCTGTGGCTCCAGAAAACATAAGCAGATACTAGAAGTAATATTAAAAAAAATTCTAGCAACAGCTTATCAAGCTTAAACGTGCTGCTGTTGTTTATCTGCCGTTTTCCTCTTTCTAGCGCAAACTGGGTGACTAACAAATGAGAGAGACTAGCGACAGAAAAGCCGATCACCTGATAATCGATCAGTTTCATGATTGAAGTAGCAACAGGAGAGGGAGGGGGGAGAATGAGGGAAGTTTTAGCTGTTCAGCATGAAGACACCGAATAACTCCAGCTTTGTGTCTTTTTTCATTCTAGCTGAAGTATAAAACAAATCGCTTCCTTTCCCCCTCAATACAAAACTCCGACAGCCAGTCCAGCTGTGGCTCCATACATCGGTTGTTAAGCTCAACATGGAAATACTATGCAAACATAAAGAGATGAACTTACACACTTGCTTTACTTCTGTGTTAGTTTTCTCTGAGATTAAATGCAGCGGTTTGGAAGCACGTAGCGAGGCTTTAAATGCTAAACCAGACCGCTGACAGGTCTTGCACTCAACAGCTCTATCAAGTGAAGCAACTTCTTTTCTGAGTTAATTTCAGTCCTGACAAACATCACTCTCAGTGCCTTTTGATCTCACATTTTTGGCAACCACTGAGTTATTCTCCTCCACAGTTTACAACCATTATTTTTTTCTGCACAAAAGACGTTGTGCAACGCCAATCCTACTTATTTCCTACTGCACCCCTGACTGTGCAGGTGCGTTCAGAAGCCCCCTCCCCCGCCCGACTATTCCTTAATGCCAATGTTGTGGCGGGAGGGACGATTTCTCCACTTAAAACTGCAGGCGACTGTACAGTGAACTTTACAGCTAACTACAGAGAAATTGCCTCGTTCCATAATTTGTTAGTACAAAGTGTGCCACAAGAACTAAGCTAAAAACATATGACATTTTAACGCATCAATACAATTACTCTTTTAATAGAGCAGTAGCTAATAGAGCACATAGCTAGCTTAAGTCAAATTCATGACAAAGTTCAGAGGTGTACAACTACTTAGACTTCTTTCTCCATGTGCACACGTCTTAAAGAGTCAACATGCTTTGACTGAGGTAAAAAAATAAAACAAAAACGACCGTAAAAGGTTTACTTACCGAAGCTAGACCACCTTTATATGAAGTTGTGCGATTAACTTGAGCCCGCTTGCAGCACAAAGAGTCCGCTTCTTCAGTCCGCGTGCAAAATGGTGGCCTGTCCTAACGCATGCGCAAAATGGCCCAGCAGGAGGCTATGAAAAACATACTTAAGCATTTTGAGCTACATTTAATTAACTAAAATTAATTGGATTAAAACGCAGGGAATGTATTCTGGAGTTACTCGAATTATATATGTAGACAGGAATTACTCATTTGAATTGAAAAGATATACCAAAATATAATATGCTATATTTAAAAGGAGACAATATCACTTTTTTCAGTGTAGTTATCCCTAACTTTTAGCTATATTAACAATTAAATGTAATTATAAACAATAATAATAACAAAATAACAATAATAACATTATTGATTTAGCTCTACAGACAAAAACAGTTTAAACTGGCTGTGAAGATGTTCATTTCACTGCTGAATTCAGGCTTTTTATTATGGGCGTCTATGAGGATTGACTCGCTTTTGAAGTTGGCCTCAAGTGGCCACTAGAGGAACTGCAGTTTTTTTAGCATTCACATATTTGCTTCACTTGTCAGTCTAAATTCTACTTCTTCTTCTTCTTCTTCTTCTTCTTCTTCTTGTTTTGGCGCCTCCCCTTAGGAATCGCCGAAGTGGATCATTTCCTTCCGCCTCACTCTCCCTAACCTTGTCATCCTTCACTACATCCATGAGTCTTCTCTGAGGTCTTCCCCTTTTCCTTGTGTCAGTCCGCTCCATCATCAGCATATATCCACTATCCCTCCTCTGCACATATCCAAACCATCTCAGCCTTTCATCTCTGACCTTGTCTCCAAACTGCTCATTTCTAATCCGGTCCATTCTGGTCACCAGTGGAAATCTCAGCAGCTCCTCCTCTTGTGCCACCCTCTCCAAATCATACATCACAGCAGGCCTCACTACCATCCTGTAATCCTTTCCTTTCACTCTTGCTGATGTCCTTCAGTCACAAGTTACTCCCAACTCTCATTTCCACCCACTCCACCCTGCCTGCACTCTTTTCCTCACCTGTCTGTTGCTATGGATGGTTTACCCCGGGTATACTCATCCACCCTTAAAACGTCTGCTCCTTGCAGCTTCACTGTGACACCTGTCACTCTCAGATATTTATTCTGTCTTGCTTCTACTGACTTTCATTCCTCTTCTTTGCAGAGAATAACTCCACCTCTCCAGGCTCTCTTTCACCTCCCCTCTACTCTCACTACACACCACACCATCATCTGCAAACATCATAGTCCACATGCCAGTCTGTCCATCACATGCAGACAAGGAGCTCAGAGTGGCTCCCTAATGTAATCCCACCCCCACCTTGAACCCATCTGTCACTCCTACCACACATCTCACCGCTGTCTCACTGTCCTCATGCATGTCCTGCACCGCCCTCACATACTTCTCTGCCACTCCTCAAATGCTTTTTCTCTTCAAACATTAAAAGTGAAACATGTGATTTGAAGGCAGTACACTAGCATGTAGCTTAGCAGCCAAACTGCATCATTTAGCAGGAAATAACCATCTGATCTTTTCTAATTCATAATCTAATTTCCTAATCTCTATAATTGTGAGGCTAATTGCCTCTGTTTCTTCTAAATGAACCATTAGCATTTGAGATCACACACAGCTTTGGCATCATTCTTTGTCTGTATCATGAAACTGTGTTTAAAACCCCCTAAACAAGTGTTAATATGCTGTGTAAACCTCAAATACATGTTTACAACCTGAGTTGCTCATTAACAAGACATCATTAATAATTAATACCTTAAAAGATGTTTTATGAGCATGAAAGGTTTAACTAAAACCAGCTAAAATGACAGATGTCAGCAGTTTTTTGTGGCTTTTCCAGAATGCAAATATTACTCCAAGATTGACACAGACATCAAAATAAGGTAAATGAATGACAGTGGGGTGGACTCCATCCTTTTTAAGGGCAGCATGTTTCCGAATCTCATTGAACAGCTCCCATCAGGTCGAACATTCCTGCCAGGGGCTCTACCTCTTAGGTAATCCGACTTTTACTCGTCTTATAGTTGCTTGTTTTTTAGAGCTTACAGTCTGTACTGGAACTGTTTTGGTTTGGTGGTCTCATTTTCACTTTCTGTCTCTTTTTTAATGTCAGAAGAGGAAAACTGTTCAGTATTTCACAGTAAAACCAAAGAACTGAGTAAAATAAATACATTCTATGTGTCATTTCTCTTTCTGATCCATGCTATTTATTTTTGCAATCCACCGTGGGACAGAGAGAAATAGATCAGGTGGTTGGCGTTGGGGTGCAGACTATTGCAAAGTATGTCTGAAATGATCTGTTGCTGAAGCATTTACATTTGGATCCAGGCTGATTTGCTGAAGGAGGTACTTTGCTTTCGTTCTCAGCTGTGTCTCAGCGCTCTTCTCTGCTTTCTCTGGAGCCCAGCGAAAACTCCACCAATGCTCCACCCGAGGTTCAAGAACGCACCCCTCCTCCGCCCTGAAAAAGCACATCTGGTGCTCAGAGCAGCCCCCAGGCCCCTTTTAGCAACCCCTCCCAGACGTGAACTTGGCCTACCTAAATGTTTTTGTTCCTGCAGTCTGAGCTGGTCTTATGGAGAGGGGGATGGAGAGAGGGAAGGAGGAGGAATTTCAACATAAACTGCTTTTTATTGACACAATTGAATACATCAACATGAGAAGCTTATGAGAGACGAGGGATAGTGTGTGTGTGTGTGTGTGTGTGTGTGTGTAGGAAGCGAGGCGGAGCAGGAGGGAGTGGCCATCCATATCACTGATCTGTGACCATATCATCTAACCACTTAGTTGCCATTACAAGCAACCTGTCACTTGGTCAATCAGCCAGCTGACTGTTAACTTATTAAACCAGTCAGGGTAAACTAGTCATCAAAAAACCCGCCTTCAGCCCCCTACCTCTACCGTCAACGAGTCATTTGCCCAATCAGCAGACAGCCATTCAGGCAGTCAATCACATGGAAGCAATTGATTAGAAACAGCTGTCTTCACCCACTCCCTCCGCCTCCACTCTCTTCTTCCTCCACCTCCCGCAGAAGACTGAGTTCATTGTTTTAGCAGCTCAGCCCACTTCTGTACTCGCACAAGAAGCACGCTCCGAGGCAGTACCTCCATTACTTTGTCCACGTCTTCTCTGTTTCACGCTGCACATGCTGTACGTTTAACCACAGCGACAGGCTAGTGCTCCAATAGCTGTTGAGAAACGAATCTCAGTGGTTTACAACCTGTAGGTAAAGAAGCCCTGAGATTAATCTGCGAGGGTCACGAGACCATTACATTAATGAGGTTTTTGGACTCTGATTATCTCTAAAAATCACTGAAAAACATTGGTTGAACTACATCCACTGACACTCCAAACAGAATCGTGAAGAAGGGTTTCCTGTAGTATTTACTTTTAAGAGGTCAAAGAATGAAAAGGTTAGACGATTCATGGAAGTAATCAGAAATCCTCTGGTTAAGGACTCAGGCAATGATGATAGACACGCAACTAACTGCTTTCTTTCATGCAGTGAAGGCCACAAACACAGAGGCAAACAAACTGTTCGATGATCTCTCAGTAACTGCTGGTCCCAAAGACACAGAGACTTTAAAACAATGCACCAACTATGCATGCGTCCTATAGGTGGCCTCATAGACGGTATGAAGGACGGATGTATCTACCATGACGTTGATTATTGGTTTCTATAGCCTTGAGTTGAGCGTATCTGCCATCTTGGTGTTCTGGAACCTGGTGCGATGAGCAAGTGGCAGATCTGATAGTAAAACCACACTTTCATTGGCTAAGAACTTGTCTATCACAAGTCCTCAAAATCCATTTAAGGCAGTCATGTGTTGGCTTCAATTTTTAGATCCATTTGGCTTTAGATCCATTTTAATGTGTCGGTACCTTTTGTAAATGTTTGCCACCCTGTTTTAAACCCTTAAAGGACCAGTCTAGTGCAATGCTAGCATGAGTTAGCAGAAGGCTAGCATTTTATATACTGTTTTGTTTCACTTGGAATATATCGCCAATTCTTTATTTGTGAGACATGAAAATAAAATGTACATTTTTATATCTAAAATCAGGTGTAAATCATCAAAATTATTTTGCTCCATTCACTTTTCTTCATCGAGGACTATCTCACAAGCGCCCTCTGCTGCACCCTTTGCTGAACTGCAGCCAATTTCTGTTCAACTGAATTAATAAAAAGTTGAATGGCAAAAACACGTACTTTCATGGATTTTACTTATTTTCTCACACTCGTATCTAGGGTCCATATAAAGAAGTGTTTACTGCAATAAGACCTATTGCCCTGGAGTGGCACTACCTTTCATAAAAATCTTGTCGTTCACAGCTCAGCTACGGTGGTACCCGGGCGATTACCGCCTCTCAAGGCCAAAAATCTAGTGATTCTCAAAGTGTCTTTCCAGCAGAGCCTGGCCGAAGCTTTTTGTGGCTGGTTAGCTCAGACTTCCAGATCGACTCCCCAAAGTCTGCTGACCCTCAGCCCATCACACGCTTTGTAGCCTCTGTTGTTTCTCCCTCTGTTGAATTCTTAAAATATGCTGGGAGAGAGGCTTAGAGCAGACTTTGAGTTCCCATTTAAACATTTAAGAAATGCCCAGTGCTCATAAAGGTTTTGGAAATGGGTAAATTAGTTGCTAGGAAACATCTTTAGCTGCAGGATGTTGAAATACACACCAACTGTGAGCTGTAGCATAATAAATAGCCCAAGTACGACATATGAGACTGTGTTGTTTATTTTAATATACCCATATAAAAGTGAAACTTTGAGGCCTCGTTTTTGTCATTATTTCAAAAACATGTTAAATATTTTGGGTTGAGGCTGCAGGAGTCCCGCTGGTGTCCAAAGTCTTCCCCTTAATGTGCGTGATAGTTAAAGAACAAATAAATACGTTAGAGAAAAGGTCTGCCCAGTGTATTATTTAAGGTAAGAGCAGCTGGATGAGCTGTAAAAGCTGATAATATTAGTAAATGCGTTGTGTGTCAATATCTTTATAGTGGATGCATCCCTGCTGTGTTTCTGTGCAGCTTGTTAGATAATTCAACATGTTGGTTTTCCGGGTGGATGTTTTTCCTCTGCATTTGCTCCACAGCTCACATTCCTTTTCCATTTCCTACCAAATGCACTTCAAAGCCGCTGTGTGACTGTATGTGTGAATCAAATGCGATTGTTGCTCTGCTCTGCAAGGGGATTCAGAACAGGACCGGAGCAAACCATGCGTCTGGCGAGTGTCATGTTTCAAATGTTCAAAGACTGTGTTTGTGCATGCATGTGTGTGTGTGTGTGTGTGTGTGTGTGTGTGTGTGTGTGTGTGTGTGTGTGTGTGTGTGCATGCACTTTTTTTTTTTTTGAAATCTGGTCCCAGGCATATAAAAATGAGGACAACACTGACACTTTTGATTTGTTGCTAAAGCACAAACCTCAGAAGGTGTTTTAAGTCTGCTGTTTCCTTTCATAGCAATACATTTAAAAAAAAAAAAAAAAAAAGCACCACTTCAAGTCATGTTAAGGTGAAAGTTGAATTTAAACAAGCTGCAATATGAACCCCAGATACTCTCAAGATCGTTCAGGTTGGGCCTTATTTTTACAGCTTTGGCCATGTTTTTATGAGTTATGAATATACTCCATACACCTAATGAATGGCTCTATTGAGAACTCAGTACTTCTGAAATAGGCAGATATATATAATGTTACAAAGTTACACACCGTTCAGCCAAATGATCTAAAACACATTATTTGAAAGGAGAAAAAAAATTGTAACCATATCCAACTACAAATATGTTAAATTACACCAAGTACAGTGTTTACAATAGACACTATTTGCTTTCCAAATCTTTTTGGCTAATAAACTTAATTTAAAGAGTGATCACATCAAAGTACAGTAACTCATTGATGTAAACAATTGCTAAAATGTCTAATTATTACCTCAAGGATAAGCGGAAGCCAATGGATGGATGGATGGATGGATATATATAGATATAAATATATCTGGAGGCGGAGTATATGACGGCAAGGTTGAGGACGGGGTAAATCCTCGGTTTACCCCAGCTGGCTGGGGTTGTGACATGCCCTGTGTTGTTCTGTGAATCCAGGAGGAGGTAGGGGTGGATCGCCTTTTCAGTTGGGCACATTTTTCTCATGTTTTGTTAGTCAGGGAGGTAAGTGATTGTCGTTTGGTTATGTGTCTTTGGGTCTAGGCAAGCAGCTTAACGCAGCTCAGGTCATACAAGCTTTGGTTAGTTTAGTTTTAGTTTATATTAAAATATATTACATATATTAAAATTATAACACGCTAATTTTTTTATGTAACATAAGCTAGCATTAAAGAGATGTTCATTAAGAGCTCCTTTCTGGGGGGTTTTTAGCAACATTTGCAGAAGCATTAGCATTTAGCTCAAAGCTCAGAGTAAATGTTTCTAGGTTAGAAAATGATGTTAACATAAACATGCTAACCTAACAAATTCTAGTGAGTATGATAATAGCATTGATTAATAGCGTTCAGTTCAAGACACAGATTGAAAACATTAATCACAATTAGCAGAAAATATAGTTTCCTTCTACAAAATTTCATATTTAATGACCGCTCAGGAAAAACAATTCAGAATTTTGTTCTAAACAACTAGCTGAGTTGTTGACAGAAAATAGGGTAAAACCATAGAAATTTATAATAATTTGGGATTATTAATGTAAAACTACAGCTTATGTGTCAACTTTTTGCTAACATTTAAAATTATATGGGATATATTTTTGGCTTGTTAAAATGTCAAAAATGGTCAAAGTTTGATTATAAACTTCATTTAAAAAGCCAGATGTCACAACAAACGGGTAGACGGGGGAAAAAGGACACCACAAACTTGTTGATAACTATAAAGTATAGCCTGCTTATTGGTGACTTATTTTCCTGATGGGACCTTACTTTATAAAGTAAACATCATATTGCATTGCATAAGAGTCAAAACTAATAACTGATGTTATAAATTCATCAAAAAAAGATTTCCTGAGCTCAAAAATAAAGATAATTTTAGAGGGATCCAAAGGGATCGCCCCCTGCTGGGAAAGGATTTGAATCACTTTTCACGTCCATTTTTTACAGGCTCTGATTTAGGTAAATGCTCAGCTTTACCTAAATCAATGGTATTTTTTAATAGTATACCAATGAAATAAGTCCACTTTAAGTATAAACTGGGTGTAAAGCAGTGAAAAATGTCCATTAACAGTGACATGAAAGCATTCTGTCATTTCCAGATAATGAAGCGACCAGGCTGTTCGTAGTTGCATTTTACAGATATTAGATGTTGAGCAGACCCACTGTCCTCACACACTGTCCTTACTTATGGCTGCCAGCAATGATGGATTACTGTACTGTTCAGTGTGTCAGAGAGCAGACGGTCATGGGAGTGAGCCGTGGCCCTCCGAACACTCCGACACACACGGACACACACATTCCTGCTGTGCGTGTTGTTGTGTGTCGTGTGCTGAAGGGGGCGGGGTTGGAAATCAAAGTCACGGAGGGACGAGGGCAGCAGGGTTGATCTTGTGCTCTTTTACTGCACAAACATACACACACTCGTAGGTGGAATGTGAGGGCCTGAGCAGGTTACATCACACACCAGCACATACACAGTGAGGTGGTGTTTGTCAGGCCAGGTTTCTGCAGTGCGTGAGCAGGCTGCATCCCAGCAGTCACCATATGGACGGGTACTGAAGTCAGAACACAAAGAGAGCGGCGGATGGGATAGGAGAGAAGGGGGTTGGAGCAAAGGACACAGGAATGAAGGGAGGAGGCAAAGTAGGGATTACTGTAAGCGAGGAAATAAGGAAGGAAAGAATGTAAAGGAAGCAGGCTTTTGCTTACAATGAGGAGGAAAGGCAAAGAAGGTTACACGGGATCGAGGAATGATGACACTTGGAAGTTATTTTGGACAAAAGATGGAGGCTGGAAGGATGACAGCAAAGTGGGAAATGAGAAAAGGGACAAGTCAGAAAAGACAGAGGAATATAGAATTAAAGCTGAAGTGAGGAGGGGAAAAGTGGTACTGGGAGCAGATAAGGGAGAAAGAAGGAGGAGAGGGATTGGGAGTATATAAACAGATGGATGAGTGTGAAGGAGAGATCATAGAGGGATTGACAGACGAATACAACATAGAGACTCACATGATCCACAGGGCTTCTTGCAATAAGCCTGTTTGCTCTCACTTTTTTCATGTTTTTAAAAGTAAATGGCATATAATATTCATATATGTGTAAAACCATTCACACACAGTCAGTTTAGAACCACCAATGAATCTAACCTCACACGTGTTTTTGGAGTGTGGGAGGAAACCGACGGACCCTGTGGCAACCCACGCAGACACATGGATAACATGCAAACTCCAGACAGCCTGGATTCAAACCCAGGATCTTTTTGCTGTGAGGTGTTGTTGCAAGCCCAAGGCTGCTGGGTACACTGCGGCCAGAAAAGGACGGACATCGTCAGCAGCAATACTCAGGCAGGCTGTCGGGTTTGAATAATGCTCAGTTGGTATGAAGGACCCCAAAGTGTGCCAAGAAAATATCCCTCACACTATTAAACCACCAGCAAGCTGAACTGTTGATGGAAGTCAGGATGGATCCATGCTTTAATCTCATTTACACCAAATTCTGACTCTAACATTTGAATTTTTACAGCATTTTTCCAATCCTCTGTTGTCCATTTTTGGTGAGCCTGCATCAACTAGCTCAGCAAAATTGCAGGTGTGGCACTCATTGTGGTCTTCTGATGCTGTAGCCCATCTGCTTCAACGTTCAACATGCTGCGTGCATTAACCTCCTAGGACCTGGCGTCCACATACGTGGACGTCACATTTTGGGTTATTTAGACCAAAATACTCAATTTTGATCTACAAGGGCCTGATATCCACTTACGAGGACATTTTACTGCTACTGTTCTATCGAAATTTTAAACGAATATCCTCATATGTGGCTCTCATTTTTCTTAGAAACAAAAATCAGGTAAAAAAAAAAATAAATCTGGTAATTCTTTGTTTTTACATTCATCAAGTCTCAATATGCCTGAATATCAAAGAGAAATTAAAAATGCATGCCATGAAAGAGTTCAGGTCTTAGGTTAAAAGATGCTCTTCTGCAAACCTTGGCTGGAACAACTGTTGCCTTCCTGTCAGCTCATTTTATTGTGACCTGACTTTAACAGAAGACTGCGGCTCACTGAGATCAACCCATCTGTCATCATCAGTCACTTAAAACTCGCCTTTTTCCTCCCACTCATGCGCATTAACAAGCTGTTTGAGAGGTAATATTATTAGCCAAGTGTCTACTGAGTGTACGCAATGGATCAACATTTCCATCAGGTGAATGTTAAACGTGTATCTAATGTAATTCTGCAAACAATAATTTGCCCCCCGCCCAGCCAATCGCCATGTGGTGCAGCAATCTTAACACGATTAATCTAATATGCTCAATGTTTTCTTACAGTTCTAATTGTTGTCATTTTGAAACATTCTGATCCCACATCTTTGCTCTTTCATGCCAGTTAATTGTTGTAATCATCACGCCCCCTCCCCTGTGGTTAATATTTCAGCCAAAAGAGCTTTCATAGTGAGTCAGTAACAAATGGTAGTGTTTAAACAGTTTAAACTACCCGTTAGATTTACACACTGCGGCCAGAAAACCCACAAATTTAGGATTAAACTCATATTAAACCTGCTTCCTTCTTCAGGATCCTGCATGTTTAACAAACAAAATGTCACAGTATTCAATTTTTCCAAGTAAAATTTAAAACACCCTGGTTTTTATTATGCTGTCATAGCCTTATTTACTTATCTGATTGTTTTCAGTGCATATTTATTGGTGATTTTAGTGACTGTTGTATATACAGTTGTTTTTGCATAACTTGCACTTTGGAGGTTCTTCAAAATGTGCCATATAAATAAAGTTTGACTTGAATCTAACTGCTGACTTTTTCTGGTTTGACCATTTTCACTCAATAGCACCATTTAAGGAGTCATTTTTTAACCGTCTGAGACGCTTCGAGGTACTTTTAGGACATAAAGCATTAAACAGCACATTTCCAATGTAATAAAACACAAGACCAATCTGATTGTTTTGTAAATAACAGTTTATTTGAAAACCAGGGATCAGGCTGCTTTTGGGCCAGTTTAGCTGCTGCTCTGTTTGGCGGCCAGCCTCTTGTCTCTCTCCTCGGCGATGGTCAGACGGATTCCCTTTCCTCTGGGCAGGGACACCCACGGCTTGTTGCCCTGCGATCAGACAGGAGATTAGAGCAGTTAGTGCAGGTCAGAAGATAAAATGCATCTGAACAGGAAAAATATAAAGCCGGACAAATAAATTTCAACTCAAAAAGTGAATACAGACATATTCAAGATGGCCACAGTTCCACAGATTTATTTAGAACAAACGTCTTTTTAAGTGCTCAGTGTGAGAAACACAGTCTGTAACAGTAAACAAAGATCCTCAATTGTGTTAACATTTATCTGCACGCCAACACTTCTACAAGGAGCTGTCACTGAGGTGAAGAAAAGAGCAGCTCCGAGGCCGCCACATAAATGTCACGCAGCAAAGAGACGGCCGTGCCGGCGACAGATCCGATCACACCGGCCGCCAAATAAATGTCAGGCAGCAGAGAGAAGCGTTTTATTAACCACGCTCCCACCGCAGGGCCAGGTCCTCGTAATCATTAATGTGCGATTCAGTGGGACAGAGAGGAGTTCATAAAGCTTTTCACACCGCTCGGCTCCTCGCTGTGAGCCAAAATCAGCAGGAACACAAACGCAGTGTGTGTGTTTGCTTCGTGGCACTTCACTCCCTCTTGTGGACTCTGCCAGATCCAGTTTGCTTCAATGGCCCAGCTATTAAACATGATGGCTTTCAGTAGTGCGTTTCCTGGTATAAAGCACACAAATGTATGACTTTTCCAACATTTTCCTGTCCTTGATTTTGATTTCAGACAAAGACTTTTTAACGACATGCAGGAACCTGAGTTATGCACCCTGTCTGCATTTTGTTTCCTCCCGGAGGACGTAATCAAACGCAGCGCACAGTGCTCGGCGTTAATGAGTCCAATATTAAACCATCACTGCTGTTTGTTGCTGCACAGAGCCACAGTCATGTTCCCACGCTCAGTTCACTTAAGCTGAAGTTTCCAGTGTTTGGTGATGGAGCTCAGAACTTCTTAGAGGAATTGGTAGTTTATTTTCATCACTAATCAAAACCACAAATCGTCATCATTGCTCCAAAAATCACCCGACTCATGATATAAACTCAGCTTTAATTCTCCTGTCCAGAGTAACAAATGATAGAAAACATCAACGGTCACCCAGAAGGCCGTCTTTAAAGACTTATTAATAGATTCTGATGGACTACTTCTATTTTAATCTGCACAAATGTCTTTACGAGTTAATCGACTCAGCAAGAAGGTGAGAGTCAGAAGTAGCAAGTTAGGGAAACAGAAAAGAGGGAAAAGTCAGTTTGTTTACATGTAGTTAGTAAAAAAACTCAAACTACACCTTTCTGAAAGCTCTACTTTTAAATCTATGAATGAAAACCTTGTTTTACTTGAGAGGGGAAAAGATTTAATTATTAGAGAACCCTCCTGGTCATTGTAAAATTAAACACTGCTGTGCTTTTACTTGACAGTCAGCTGTTGACTATGATACTGACTGATACACCGTTAGGATACTTCAAAATACTCTGCATAATAGTAGCACTTTGAGGACATTTCTTCTCACTGGACCTAAAATTTTACATCCCCCTGGTCTGGATGCTGTGTGCTGCAGACAGCGGTGGCGTATTTCTCACCTTGCCAATGACAAAGATGTTGGAGAGCCTGGTAGCAAAGCTGTTGCCTGTGCTGTCCTTGACGTGCACCACGTCGAAGGAGCCAGGGTGACGCTCCCTGTTGGTGATCACACCGATACGCCCCAAGTTAGCACCACCGGTCACCATGCACAGGTTACCTGGAAGAGGAGGAAGATCAGCGGTCAGAGATGTTCTTCATTAACAGGAAACAAGCCTGCAGGTTGTGCAGAGAGTTGAACGTACCAGTATCAAACTTGATGAAGTCTGTGATCTTGCTGCTCTCCAGGTCGATGCGGACTGTGTCGTTGACCTTGATGAGTGGGTCGGGGTAACGGATGGTGCGGGCGTCGTGGGTCACCAGGTGAGGGATACCCTTGGTGCCGATGAGGATCTTCTTCACCTTGCACAGCTTGTACTGTAAGAGGAAGAGGAGGTGTTTTAGGAAATGCGGACAAACATGTGACATTTCCTGTAAAAACGAAATCCCCAAACCTCATCATGCACGACTGACTGAAACACTGAGAATTTGGTGATAGCGCCACCGGTTTGAATCAGCTCATGAACACCAACTCTGGCATAAACAGACTTGTGATTTTTTTTTAAACCTTACAGTAACTGAGTGAGGTAACTATGCGTTTGATTTGTTGGTACAAAAAGAGAGAAAAAAAAACATAACTGACAAAAGAAACTCAAAAATTAAACAGTGTGGGTATGACAAACACAAAAGTGCAGATAAAAAGAGCACTATAGTAACAAATGACCTGCCTGTACTTTGAGGGTTGAGGATGAATTAAAGCTCTCACCTTGGCCTCCTCGGCGGTGATGCGGTGGACGGTGAAGCGTCCCTTCACGTCGTAGATCAGACGGAAGTGCTCGCCGGTCTTCTCGATGCTGATCACATCTGGGTACCCAAAAAAAGCAGGCGTCAGTTAAATGAATCCTGTGGTGTTTCCAACCAACAGCTCATCATCAAACTTTGTTAAAAAGCAGAAAACTTAGACTCTACCTTCAAACATTTAAGAGCTGATGTTTGGATGGTATTTAGCACCAAATTAAGGCCTCTGATGCCGAAGTTGGCAATTAAACACAGAATGAATGCCAGGATCAACTTCTTCAGGTATTTAAAATCCGGCATCTATTTTAGGGCACACTTGACTTTTTAAAATTTTTTATTTTCTTTATAAATCTGGCCCCTGTAATGGACTTCCACTACCAGAAGGGGGCAGTAATGTACACAAAGCGTTTGCCAGCCAGCCAAAAACAAGCCCAGAGCAGAGAGCGCCAATAAAGAAATGCTGTGAGCGTAAGATGTGAAAAGGCAAAGGTGATGACTGCTCAGTGTGGAAATGGTAAATGGCCTGTATTTGTATAGCGCTTTACTAGTCCCTAAGGACCCCAAAGCGCTTTACGCATCCAGTCATCCATTCACACACTGGTGATGGCAAGCTACATTGTAGCCACAGCCACCCTGGGGCGCACTGACAGAGGCGAGGCTGCCGGACACTGGCGCCACCAGGCCCTCTGACCACCACCAGTAGGCAACGGGTGAAGTGTCTTGCCCAAGGACACAACGACCTTGTAACAACGACCTTGGAGCCCCAAGCCGGGGCTCGAACTGGCAACCTTCTGATTACAAGGCAAACTCCCAACTCTTGAGCCCAATTGCCCTAAGACTAAGAAAGACTAAGGTCCACTCAGATCAAAGCTAAAACTGGTCTTCAGAGCGCTGTTCGGTGATGGGGACATCCTCAGAAGAATATGCAACAGGTTTTAATGAACGTTTTTGCTTTAAATGACACAGAAGTCAAAAAGGTAACCCAACATCAACACCTAAAAACAAGCTCATTCAAACTGACCTATAAGGTACCGAGTACATATCCAATGACACAAAACACCAGAGTCATCAATATTACAGCTGCAGTGACCAAGTGTTTAGCGTGCATGTACAGTATATAAATAGGCCATGAACATCCTGCAGTGGAGGCTTCCCTTGGATTTGGAAATTAAAAAGCCACACCTCCACGTGAGGCTGTTGGCTGGTGTTGAGGTGGAGAGAGAACTGATGGCGGCGCGACTGTCACCGCTGTCCAAACGCCTGCTCCGAATTACTGGCTTGGCTGCAGTCACTGACAAGCAAAGAGAAAGCCGGCGTTCTGAGATTTACTTCCCTGGAATAGTTACTGAAGCAGTAACTCAGGTTATTTTGGAAACTTGCTTTTCCCAGTCTCTCCACATCTCTGATAAAGCTACAGCTGTGAGTACATGCTGCTCGTTGTTCCCACAGACTGATATCAACACAGTCCTGTAAGCATTTACACTGGAGGCTCAGGCACACACTTAACGTTACAAGTCTTCTTGGAGCTCAGAACTTCTTAGAGGAATTGGTTGTGTAATTTCAGCTCATTGCTGATCAAACCAACAAATTCATCACTGCTCCTTCTGCCCTAAACATCCAAAGACTATTTACAGAGCCACTCATTCTGAGAATCTGTCAGCAGCACAGTCAACTAAAACTAGATGTGAAAAAACTAAAAAAAGAACTACTTAAACTTTAAGACTGAAACTTTGAATCCTAAAAGAAAAAACTATAGGGGAAGCTAACACTGAAGCTGATCTAAAACTAAACCAATTACAAAACACTCAACAGCCCTGGTCAGCAGGAGAGCCAATGTAACATCACACACAGTTTACAAACTGGGATCTCACATGATTTAAGAATAAATTCAAAGTGGGGAACTTTAAACACATTTTTTATATTCAGGCTTTTCTGAACGAGCAGTAAGTGTAACTGGAGATTTCAGCTCTTGAACAGGTAGTCATCTCACTATAGGCAGCATTTGATGTTTTATTGGCAAACAAATTTGACATCATTACTTTGATTTGTGGTATTCCCACCTGTGTAGCACACACTCAGGAGTGTGTTTGGTCTAAAATAACCCTCTGCTTTGGAGAATTTTTAGTTTTATAATTTTTTCTCTCCATACAAATACAGCCTTAACTTAGCCAGTAAAATTACAAAGCTGCTGCTTTTAATTTCCTCCAGGATCTAATTTAATTTCTGGAGCCGAATATTTGGTTGTCATTTTATATTTAATAAGCAGTGCATTAAAACAGCAACTACATTAACATTTCTCTCTCTCTCTCTCTCTCTCTCACACACACACACACACACACACACACACACACACACACACACACAAATGAGATGATTGATGATGGAGCTCATTTTTCATAATTTAATGAAGTTGGAACATTTTGAACCCTTCAGCTGATCTGAGCTGTGGAGAAGTCTCTAAAACTCACCCATGAATCCAGCAGGGTAGGTGACATCAGTGCGGACCTTGCCGTCGATCTTGATGAACCTCTGCATGCAGATCTTCTTTACCTCGTCCCCAGTCAGGGCGTACTTGAGGCGGTTCCTCAGGAAGATGATGAGGGGCAGGCACTCCCTCAGCTTGTGGGGACCGGTGGAAGGACGAGGAGCCTGAGGAGGAGAAGGAAGCAGGCGTTATGGTCTGTAAACAAGAAGCTTTTTCATGATTTCTGTGCGTGCTCCACTTCATGATCATTAATCAAGTATTCCCCACAAATACAATCAACTTTGTAGCAGATTCACATGTCCGCTTTATGCACTTTTATTCAAAGTTCATGCACTCGTGTTTTTGACCCTGGCTGCCCAGTTCACTCTCCTTCCTTCTAAGACACCACAGTGTTGGACCGCAATACTGCTCCTCGATCTGCACAGGAGCTCCAGTATGAGCTGAAGGTCACCAGGACACAGCATTGTTCTTATGCCACTACGCCAAGCATACCACAGGCTGCAGTGCAGAAGCAGGAGTACCAGCTACAGTCCAACATCGTAGAGCAAGAGGTCAAGTCCAGCATGAAAGACTCACTGAAGACAGCTCAGCTTTTAAGCAGCTAGGAAATCCCTTTGTTGTTTCAGCTCAGTAAAACGCAATATGACCAAAAAACATTTTTGGTATAATAAAGTAAAAACATGATAGTTCTGTGGACTTTTGTCACCCAAGCACATAACACCTGCATAGAGGGCATATCCAATTACTATTATTTGATCATTCACAGCACTCACATAAATACACACATATCAATCACAAACACACTGGGTAACCTGGCAATGTTAACAGACCATCTTACATGACTCAAAATATGTAAACACCAATTCCAGCAGAACAAACATTATCGTCTACAAAAACAGATTTAAAATGACAAAAGCGATACAGTCTCTATGCCGCCATCATTTCTCACCCAGTACCAGCAGATGAAATTTTTTACTGCAGTCACAGACCCACATTTTCCACTTTAAGCAAGTGCTACACTTTCTCCATCCTTCAGAGCGTCCTGAGTGTGTACAACTGGGAGTGAATCATATGAGCATAATCTGTGTGTTATAATGAAATATTAGCCCTCGTTTGTCGATCTCATGTAACACCATTACTTGAGCTACACGGCATGGCATCACAGTCTATTTGTTCTTTTCTACCAGACAAGAAGCTGCCACGATTTAAATAATTTCAAGCTACGGTATTCAGTCTGCTGCAAGAGTGAAAGAAAAGCAAGAAGACGGCTGATGTGACAGAAAAGGACGCTAGGGATAGGGCAGGTGACTTGCTGTGGCTAACCCTAAATGGAGCATGTTAGCATTACAGTCTGTTTCACAATAATTAACATCTTATTAATTAAAAACGCATAACCTGCATGTTAGCATTACAGTCTGTTTCACAATAATTAACATCTTATTAATTAAAAACGCATAACCTGTCTTTTAAGTGTTGCTGTGATGCGTGACCATCTCAAATAACGGACTAAAACACATGCAGGATTAAAGACGTACACTTCAATGTTTTTTTAAACAGGCATATTCATCCTGCTCCAATCAAACTGCCTGTGATGTTACACTAGCTTTCATCTGACAGTGTTAACCACTGCGTTAATAAACAAAATCCACGGTTTCACACTGAGATACAGAAGTGAACATCCAAGGGTCTTCAGTATGTACGTGGAAACATTACTTACAAACACTCCGGTGAGCTTGTCCAGCATCCAGTGCTTCGGCGCTGCAACGCGCTTCAGGTGCTTCTTCGGTCCTCTGGCCTGCGGAATAGGCGACAAAGCCGGTTAGCAAAATGAAATACAACCGGCCTTGATTCTCCTGAGGCACGAACAAATACAGCGAGTTTATAGCAGAACCCAAACCACGTTGGGAAGGCCGGCGAGTGTGGGCCATGTTAGCATGCGGCGCTAACTGAACCCATGCTAGCACAGACTTCGGCCCAGCCGGGACACACACCGGAAACATTTGTGGCATATTTTAGGATTTAAATTGTATCTAGATTTAAAATAAATGCATAAAAATACTGCACAGCTCGGCTTCCTGGCAGTAATACTCTTTTGTTTCCTTTTTAAGCGGGCTAACAGTGATAGCCCCTACCGAGCTAGCAAGCCGCGGCTGACAAATCCGCACAGAAGGATCAGGTCGTCTTAAAATATCAATTAAGAGCAAGAATCAACGCTTTCAGCTACAATTTAAACTTCCTCCGTTTAATAAGACGCTAGAAATTAAAGTAGGACACATAAAGGTTTCGTAGTATAAAACATAAAAGTGATGTTTAGGGATTATTTCAGAGAGGAACACTGAGGGGAAACTGCTCACCATGTTGGAGTCTGCGGGGGAAAGGACCTCCAAGCTTCCGGTAACGCGTGTTAAGCCCTGCTACGGCACAGTGCGAGGGACACACCTACTGAAAGTCGCTGCTAACGTTCTTTCTTGGCTTTTATTGCTTGTGTTGTAAACTTTTTAATATCCTATTAGTAGTACCAGTGGCTACTACACCACAGCCATCTTTAAACGCTTATTTGAGCAGCCATTTTAAAATTACATTTAACTGATCACCAGGACATAATGTCATGCCAGTTTTTGTTTTGGGCTCCTGCAAACCTACCAGTTCCTTGGGTGTCCTGCCAGTCCCTGCGCCTACACCTGCTCTCAGGCTTAAATATGGCCAGGCTTAAATATCAGCCACAGTCACCAGAGCCTGCTGTGTGCCCTGCACACCCACAGTTAGAGGCATCTCCACCAGAGGCCATGGCCGTCTGGTCTTTTTCTACTAGGGGTCGTCCGCTGTCTGGTCCTATTCTGTCTCCACCAGAGGTTGCCTGCGTACAGCTGTCTTCGTACAGCTGTCTGTTCCTGCTCAAACCCCAGCCAGTGGTCTGTGCTCCGCCCGAGCCAGCACTTGCCAAGCCACATCCAGCCATGCCTTCCACACCTGGTCTGGCATCAATGGCGCCGCCCATGCCTGGTCTGGCACTGCTGGCTCCTGCTAAGTCTGCCAAAGCTGGTGTGGCACCACCTGCCACAGCTGGTCTGGTACTGCCGGTATCGCCAGCGACTGCCACGCCTAGTCTGGCACTGCCATCACCTGCCAAGCCTCCCCTGCCCAGTTGGGAAATGCCAGTATTCCAAGCCTGCCACACCTGGTCTGGCACCGCCTGCCAGGCCTGGCACGCCTACTCCAGCACCACCGGCACCTGCCACGCCTGGTCCGGCCCTGCCGGCACCTGCCAAGGCTCCCAAGGGTTTTGGTCTCTACAGTTGCCACCTGCCTGCCAAGCTGCTGGAGAAGTTCCATCACCTCCGTCAGTCCTTAGAGAGGTGCCACTGGCCACGTGGTTGGCCTCCAGAACTGCTCCTGCTTTGTTTGCTGGACTCACTGCTCCTAGTTTTTGTTTTGGACTCTGTAATCTCAAACTGACTCTGAGAAATTGCTTTATCTGTTCATAACAAACATGCTAGATTACTAAAGATCAATCTGCAGGATTATCAAAACATGTAGCAGGGTAACATAATCATAATGCAGGAGCCTTACAGGAAATTTGACCATATTACCCCAGCAGTGAAGACACTTCATTGACTCCCAGTTCAACACAGAACTCTTAGAACCCCTCTGTTAGTTCATAAAGCTCCCAGTGCCCCCAGCACACCTCTGACTATAACCCAGTCAGACCTCTTAGGTCATCAGGTGCAGATCTGTGAACTGTTCACAGAAGATCTAAGTCTGCTGAAGATGCTTTCAGCAGCTGTGGGCTGTGTCTACACTAAAAAACAGATGAAACCTTTTTCATTCTCACAAGCTTAAATTAATAACCCTGTGTGTCGGCGTTAGCTTGTCTTTTACTTCTTTGTAAAGTTTTGTTTTATTGATTTTGTTGTTTCGTGATGTGCATAGTTCTTTAAAAAAAACTTTTTTTTTCAAGTTTACGTGCTGTGAAATGTGTTATAAAAACAAAACTGACCAGTGTGATAATGATGTCAGTATCTCCAGTTTTTCAAACCTAAAACAAAGAAAACTGTATTAAACTAAGCACAGGAGTCATTATTGCTCATAGACATCAACTCAGCAGAGGCTCTTCTGGGTTATCTGGATCATTCAGGAAAAACAGAACAGATTTTTATCGTTTTATGAACAGTTTTTGCAGAATTTCACAAATAATTATCTCATTAACTCAGGAAACCAGAAAAAATACACTAATGGTTTAATGGTTTGCCAACTGTCCCAAAAAACAAAGTTTTAGAAGTCTTTAAACACCCTAACTTAAACCTATCAGTCTTCAAGCCCCCAGCTCTACATTAATAGAGTTGGGGTTATTCACAATGTGACGATGCCTGCCGTGACCAACAGGTCCAGGTCTGTGCACTGATTTCTCCCACAGAGTAATAACAGGACCATGTTTAAAACCTCCATCTCTGGGTGGTTCAGAGCACCCTAGTCAGGAAATCCCAGGTTTGCAGGCAGCTTGCAGTCTTGTTTATACTCACTGAGATAAAACTCCTCCTTGCTTAGTGTCTTCCTTTGCCAAATGCTTCCAACTAATGCAGATATGCCATCTCCCTTTGGAGGAACAGATCCCAAAGACAAACCTGGACTCCATTCACGCCCAATGCAAACACTCCCGTGTGCATATTGGCATATTTATTCTAGTGACTGACTTTCATTTCTTATGATCCTTCCTTTTATTCACAGGTGTATATTTCAGGACAGGGGTTTCCAACAGGATCTCAAACCTACATGTCAATTACAGCATTTAGAGAGATCTGCAACATGGCCTGCAGCCAGAAGGAGCGGGGATCCATCGAGTTCAGATCTTACACGGTATAGCAGACGTCTGGGGAAGTAGTAGAAGCACTTTTTTAAAGAGTGGTATCGATTTCTGTAAGATTAAACACACTGAAGGTATAAAGTAAGGACACGTGTGTTTGATTGAAATCTCTAAAGGATTAGTAAAGGATACAGTACTGCTTAACGTGGATGGAGAGTGTAATAAAGTCCTTCATTTTTTCTTTTTACATTTAAAGTTTCTTTTAAGTAGTTGAAAAATGATGAAAAAAATCAGGTAGTTTGAATTTTTGTCTGCAGCAAATGGAAATGAAAAAGTCTTAGACAGGTTTAGTATTATTTCCTTTTTGATTTAAAATGTCAGCGTATGCACTTACCATCACAGACCAGCAGGTGGAAGCACTGGACTGCAACGTTACAGTCAGGGAGACGTGTAAGTTTTTACATTAGTTTCAGTGGAGCCTCACTTTATGTCCCAGTAATCATACATAAATTAACTGTTTATAAATGACCTTCAGATTAATTTATTTGCTTAAACATACGCATCATTATTGTTGTAGATGCTGGACCTTTATTAGCAGGTGTGTTGTTCTATATACATCAGATCAAAAGTGTTTGCAGATTTCTTTATTTCCCTCCCTCAAACTTCAGAACTGTCCCAAAAATTGAAATAATTTAAAATTGTTTGCATAACCTCCTTGATATAAAATCAACTTTGTACAGCAATCAGTCAACATATATCTGGTTTTATAATTAGGAGGTAGGGATGAGCAGGAAGGAGTTAAACTAGTGCAGACCTGGCAGGAGAGCAGTGAACCTCCTAAAAAGTGTCCTTTAAACAGAGTTATCCCTTATCTCTATCGTGTCAATGATTTTTACAGTCCTTGATGTGCTGGGACATTTTTTCATGACCCTGGAGCCCAGAGGCAGCAGTCAAGCGTGTTACAGATCCTTCCTGTCACATGAAAATTGTGAGGCTGCTTGATTAGTTGTAGAGCGTTTTCAAATATCAGTGTTGCTTTAATAAGATGCCTTTTATAGAGGGTTTCTAAGCTGTAATGATGCTATTTGTTATTCTATTAATGCTAGTTTTAACAAGGGGTTGCCAGGTTTTGGAAAATCCTCCTTTGTTTTGTCGCTTTAAAATGTTTTTTGTTTGTTTTAATGATTTGGGGGAGACCTCTGACATCATCAGTTAAGTCTTCCATCAATCAACAGAAGTGTAACAAACTGCACTTCCTTTACTGGAAGTTTCAAAGCATGAGTTAGTCATAGATTTCCATTTTAAAATCCCAAACTTTACAGCATTTAAAAGCTTTTTTGGATAGTTTTTCCTCTTTATAACAGCTGTAGAGGGGTGATCTTTGGGTCACCACTTTGATTGACTGCTGTCCAGACCTACACAGCTGGAGGGTTTGGTACCTACTTCACCTGCACTAATTCTGAACCGGACCTCTTTGTTGAGCTTGTGTTATTGGTGCATTTCAGAGCATTTTCAATGGAATAACCTGCTACACACTATCCAAGAACTTTGTGCTTCAGTTTTTGTGAATGACAGTGACAGATTTTAACAGGTCAATTAGTTATCAGTAATTAGCAGATAGGTGTGTTACACCTGTAAAGTTTATGAATGCCCTTCATAACCAAGCTTGCTACCATTACCTGATAACTAATTTCTCTCTGCCGGTCTTATTTTTACCTAAGCCTCGACAGATGAATTCAGACGCAACTCTCCCAGGAATTTCCCAGGGATTTCCAGGCTTGAACCAGGGATCTTCCACTTGCTAGGTTTAGCCACTACTCGACTGTCTCATACAAATATGGTAAAGCTAGCCCTAAAGAACAAACAAACAAACAAACAAATTTTTGGGAGGGGTGGACAATTAATTTAACCACGTTGTCCCACAATTTGAGATACATGGAAAGCTGGGACCAATGTGGAGGATCTTAACAATAAGTTTGTATAAACGTATCTACATTTAATAGCAGAACCAAATTCAGCTTATTGACGGGCCCTTCACAATAGTCCCGGTTTCTAATGTGGTCCCTTAGGAACATTTACTGCCCACCCCTGAATAATATGGCCCTATTGATCAACTGAGGAGCTCCAACAATGGCTGCAGACCCAGAAGAACCAGAACTGGGATCAAGATGGGTGATAGGAGCATGTGAGGCTGGCATGTACTGCAAAACAAACTAATCATACCCAACCAGTAGACTAAGATTCAAAACCTTCAAATGTAGCCTGGGCTGATGTACATGTCAGTCTGGCAGCCAACAGTGATAACTTTCTGTTGGAACAATAGAAGAGAATTAAATATGCTAAGATCAGCATATGCAAAGTTTGACAGCAGTCCACTTCTATGATACTGTAAAACTACGTTAGACACAAAAAGTCACCACAACCACGACTTTTCTTAAACTTTTCCAGGCCTGCCCTGTAATTTTCTATCAGCCCTTTATCACAAAATGAATTTTAATGAAGTAAAGGGCAGAGTGATAGCATCAGCAAACTTATTAATCTTCCCCAAAAATCTTATTAGTGAAACACAGCTTCACTTCATGTTTTTCTCCCAGAACTCCACGTTTCTCCTGCAGCGGCTCTACTCCCAACATTTTGAAAAACTCTCATGGAAACAAGCTCTTAATCGCCTAAAAGCCACAAGGTGGCTGACTGAGCACTCATCTGAACTCATATTCCACTTTAGAGAGAATTTCAGGTTGTTTTGTGAGTTTTGTGAAGAATAGTTTAGTTCAAAAGGTTAATTTGCAGTAGTTGAGGATCAAGAAAAAGAGGAAATGAAAGGCTCTGTACAAATCATCTCAATCATGAACTTTTTCAAGGGAGGAGAGAGGGGACCGTGTTCACACAGCAAAAAAAAAACCCAAAACAAAACAAAAAAAACCATCCTCTCAGCTGGGATTAAACTGGACTGCAAAACAACATACATACACAGACACACACACAGGGACAGTGTGAGGCAGATGGAACAAACCCTGGACTGTCTTCGATCTAAAGAATGTTATTCTGACCCACTTAGACAAAGAGACAGAGGAAGAGGAGAATCAGTGCGTCTGTCTGCTGGATTTGGAGGCGATGAGTAGCATCTTTATTTCTCTCGCCGCGTCAGTGAAGTGATTGTTAAGAAGGAAATACCCAGAAAATCCCTTTTTGAAGAGCGAATAAGGCCTCTGTCAAATTAGTCCTTCAACAGGTTCTCATTAATAGCTGGTGCTCGTGTTTCATTAAAGAAAGTCTGGGCTCATTGACTGAAACTGAGAGCCATATTCACATCGAAAAGTGGCAATGTGCAGCATGCTTGTGCGGGAAAGGGCGAAAGGACTGGATAAGTGTGTGCGTGTGTGTGAAGGCTCAGCTGCTGATAACTAAATAAATCAACAAGGATCTGCATGTTTCTTTTTCCTCCAGCAGCTTTCATCTGGGCAGATTTCCAAACTTGCAGCTTGTTTTTGAACTCTAAAACCCTGTGCGGCCTGTATAACTGAACAAGCACCTGCTTCATGCCTGCTACTCGCCTTACCTTTGTTGTAATGCCATCCCTGCGCTTCTGTGTGTGTGATGGCTTTATTTCCAAGCTTTTCTATGCCTGCAAGGATGCAAACACAGGCAGGCAGGTGTGTTGTTTTGTGTGGTCCAGGATGAAACCCACAATGCTCAGATGACAGACACACCAGGTCGAGGGTGAAAGGCCTTTGTTCCTCCCTTCTCAACTTACCACAAAAGATATACTGTAGGTCGGAGCCTCCATCCTGACACAACACAGCAAAGCCCCTATAGGTGGGTGAGGGATGGGTGAGGAGGGTCAGGTGTCAGCTTGAAGCCTTTTGAGTCAAAAGCATGTGACCATTTGTGAACTAACCCAGTAACCACATCTGTCAGGATCACAAAGGTCCTATAGTTTAGTGATGTATGTACAGCATATCGATATTCTCTTTGCATTTGCACAAACATGTCCGTGTGAATGAATCACCTGTGATGCACATCAGGGCCGTAAGACCACTAACAACCCTCTGAGATGCAGCCCTAGCTCTGAACACCAATCCTAAAAAAGAACTTTTTCTGGAAAAAAAATGGAAAACAGTTTGAAGTTTTAATCAACAACTTTTAAAAAGAACAAAAATTATACATACAGTACATGGAAGAAAGTATTGGGCAACGTGTTAATCTTTAAATTTAGGTATTTTTAGTCCCATTGCCACAGATGCAGGAAATCAGGCACCGAGCTTTTATATTGAAGAATGGATCTTTCCTATGAACTCACAGAATTCAAGTGGGATACTGTAATTGGATGCCACAGCTGCAACAAGACTGTTTGTGAAATTTCCTCCTTCCTAGATATTCCACCATCATCTGTGGTGGGATCAAAGTGGAAGCATTTCAGAACCACAGCAACTCAGCCACGATGTGGCAGACCAGGATTGTGTAGATGTCACCAATGCTCTGTTCTCAGTGACTGCAGAGCTCCAGGGCTGGAGTTTCCATGGCTAAGCTGCTCCTGTAGGTGTAAAATGTAGGTGGCCCAGTATTTTGGCCCATATTGTGGGGTTAGCATCATCTGCCAAGGATTAGTTAGACCTCACAGAGTTAAAGACACTTAGGTTTTGCAGAAATGTGACTGCTAACCATGTGACATTAACTTCCATTTTGGTTGTGTAACAGTCATGATGATCATGTAGGATCAAGAGAATAAGGCCCCAGTCATAGTGCCCTGGACACCGGTCCATGACCATCTGGCAACAACCAGTTGTTCAGGAAAAGACTGCTGAAGTCCCAGACACAGGCCCACAGACTGGCCAGTGACCACCAATTTTCCCTAGTGACCAACGTGTTGCTGTGTATTCCCCAACTGGTTGGCTGCTAGCATATTACTGCAGATGACCAAAGTTTGAATGGCAAATTTGTCTACTGTAGTTAAACTGGAAATACTGTGACGTGAACTGGAGATGGAGACTGTTTGCCTTCAAAGTAAAACTTTTGTAACATGCTGGCTACAACTCTGAATACAACTTTTACTTTGGAGGCAAAGCCTCTCCATTCCTGGTTTGATTAAATGTTTACAATTTGTACTGTCCCTGTTAGTTTGTGTGCATTTGCAGACAAACATGGAACAGGAAACCTTAGCAACGTGCTAGCAACCAAAGCAACGACTAGGGCGTTTTTGGTCAACCACCTTCTGTGCAACTGATTTTATCCAGCGGCATCCAGGAACGACTGCCAACCAGTTGGGGAACATAGTTTCTCTACAAACCAGTGGTTGTATCATGCCCAGTGTCGAAATCTTGAGAAATCTGCACTTTAATATTCTCTGAAGAGCAACTAGTGTTTTGTTGTTTTTTTTTTTTTTGCACTACTTGCCACAGCGCAACTTTTCGTATCGATACGAGACCAAGTAAATACAGGGTCAGTATTGCTGATAGCATTAACTTATAAACCTCAGCTTATGTGCAGCAATGTGTCATGATTTATAAGATGAAACCTACATTTTTAAATTCTCATCATTTGAACCACTGCGATTTTTTTTAACAAAAACAAACCTTTCAGCTTTTTATGCATTTTGAAACTGGGTTTTTTTGTTTGTTTTGAAAACCTAGAATGTAAATATGCCCGTCTCTGAAGCACTTTGTGCCAACTATAAATAAAATAGGCATGAATTAATGCAAAAGGGTTCAGACATGCTTCAAAGAGTGCATTTGAGTGTATTTTTCCATTTCCAGAAAAAAAATAATTTAAAGCATTCATTGGTCTACATACTGAACTTGGATAAAAATAAAGTAGCTAGTACCTATCCGATACCAGTACCATATAATATTGACATTTGAATCAATCCGCCCACGTCTAATGTTTGGTTTGGCTGAGAACCTGGCCAATCAAAGCTGACCTGACCATTTCATAGGTGGTCTTTAAAGAGACGGGAGTTCATTTAAGGCAGAACAACAAAAGAGGCGGCGCAGCGAAGTACCATCTGAGAACATTTATTTATTTTTTGAAAATTAAGGCGTATAAACACATTCTCAGATTAAAAAACAAAATAGTGGGTTTTGGCTTCTCAGAAATGTTTCAAACCTCAATATTATCCTCCATGTCACAAACCCTCACCCTGCTTTACATGTGATAATGCTTTTCAGCTGTTACAATGTCACATGATAGGCACACATGATTCTCATATATTCACATGTTAGATTTATGTTGTGAAACTTTTCATGTAACTGGGAAGAGAAAAAAACAAAACTGTTGCACATGTAAAATATAATTCCCTCAGAGCTTTCAACCATATCACATGGCATAGACATGGATTTGACATGCTAAGTTGGTAGTAGTTTACAGTGTAATCCAACACTTTGAGGACTGCTTCGGGGTGAACAGTACAGTTCATTTTCAGGTCACAGCTAATAGCATCAGAGAGGTCAAGAGGTCATGAGGGATTCTTGCATAAATTTCAACCAAAAACAAAGATTTGTTTAATTCTTCATTTGCAATAAGAGATGAACAAAAGACCTCAATGAGACAGTGACAGAGGAGCTGTTTCTGTAACATGGACAGATCAAATGTGCAGCTTAGCTTGGTCTCATCCCTGCTTCACTACAATAGTCCAAATTGTAACTAAAATTGGACTAACACCAGCCTCCAGGCCTAATCACACTTCCTCATCAGGAACACGGAAGTGCAGCGACAACGGTCATGACATAAACGGACCGTTTTAAAGCGGGAGAGCAGGAAAAATAGGAATTTGACTTTGTTTGCTGCTCCGTGTAGCACAGGATCCCTGCCACTAGCTATCCCACCCTTCCTCATCAACTTTCAGGCCGGACAACAAAACACACCCATTCCACATTTCTGGATCTAACTCGCTGAGGTGACTTTAGGTTCGCTACAGAAGTGCTCCTTGTCTGCTTGTCTCCTGATGGGGGATCAGCCACCGTCTTAAATAACGTGTTGTATGACTACGGCTGTTTGAACGAAATTCAAACAAGAAAATAAAGAAGTGCACAGAGATAACCAAGTCTAAGACAATCATTTCCTTTGTGAAGCCGAGAGACAGGAGTTCCTTTCCCATGAGACCAGAGCTTAATATTGTGTATAAGAAAACAGGAAGCGTAGTGTTTGCCATCCTTTGCAATTCTCCCACAAAGTCGTGCCTCTCATTTTCCTTAATCGTCCACTTGATCAATTCAGGGCGGTACTAAGAAAAGAGGGGGGATCGAGTCCAACAGGTGTACCTTACTCCTCTCTAAAGAGGGTGGCTCGGATGTCTTTGTCAGCTCTTCTCGTGTCAGTCAACTTGTTTTCATTAAGGCCGAATGATGGAGCGATGGAGGAAACAGGATAGGAGCAGGAGTGAGTCTTAGACTCCTCGTTTCTGCTCATACTCTGCTGATGTTTCTGCTCTTTTACATGAAAGGGAAGTACAGTTCAGAGTGGGAGCACCTCTGGTTTCATCTCGGTGAAGAAAAGCAGCACTGATTCCTTTACAGAAACAAGAAAATCAAAAGCAAGCTTGTCTTTTCTTTTGTCTGCCCGTAGGAGGGTATGAAAGCAAAACAGAAACAGAGAGCGAGCCTCTAATCGCTTTTCTCCATCGGTCAGCGTCTCTTCTGTTTCCTCGTTTTATTAGCCAACAAAGGGAGGAAAGAAAAACCAAACATTGAGAGAAGTCCTCTCTCTCTCTCTCTCGTTGTCAATCAATTCCACTTTATCCATGTGCTTCCCCCACCCTCATAGGTCAGCATCCAGCTGGCACATCCGACATGAAGTCGAACTCGTTCTGTCCCAGCCAGAGCTCGGGCAGCTCGTTGGCCCGGTCCAAACCTAGCTCCACCACCAGAGACATGAGGACCTCTTCGTCCACAGGGTCAAAGTCGATAATCCCACCAGCGCTGGAACTTTGGTTGGCCATGCCAATCCCGACACCCATCCCGCCTCCTCCAAGGCCTCCAGACGGTGCCAACAGCTGATTACCCGCTCCCAGCTGCGGGGGTCCAAAGCCTCTTTGAGGCCCTCCAGGCCCAGAGTGTCCGCCAGAGGCACTGGCAAGGTTTTGGTAGTGTGAGTTGAGCTTCTGCAGCTGCATGCTGGCGATGAGGTGCGGCCCCGTTTGCAGGCAGAAGGGCTGCGGCTTGGAGAGAGGCGTCGAGGACAGGGCCGATCCACGAGAGGACGCGGGGCCGGTGGATGGGGAAAAGGGCGCCACGGAGGTTTTGGAGGACGGGTAGTGGAGGAGGGAGTTGAGAGGAGAGGTGGAAGAGGAAGAGGAGGAGGAGAGGTCCTTCATTGCAGCGTGGGCGTGGCCAGGAAACAGCAGTGAGGTCATCACAGGGAAAACCCAGAACCTGCAGGAGGGGGGAAAGAAGGAAGAGAGAAGAGGTGTTACGTAATGTCATCAAACTGGGACACGAGGAGGAAGAGATAAGATTGTTAGCTGAGTAGAGGCTCTGATAACCAGTTACATCATAGAGGGAAGATATCAATAATGATAAGACCTCAGTAAGATGGCTGAGACAATTCACGGTAAAACATAGAAAAAAAAATATGAAAAGATGTTCATGAAGAAGCTCTTTATTTGCTAGAAAACATTTAATTTACACTTTAAATTATTCAATTCTTCTTCTTTAACCTATGAAGTTGCATGAAGCAGGTATAACCAGTGTTTAGATAACAAGCAGAAAGTCTGAAGGTTCTCAGTCATCCAGGTCATTGGAGTCTCTTAGTCTCTTAGAACTAAAGATGCTTCTCGGATGAGAGATGAAACGTCTTCAAGAAACTTAAGTCCAGATGCTTTAGACAACAAACAAAAACGTGACTCCTCAACTTCACACACTGGACACACAAAACTATGAAAACTGTTTTCTGAAAACAGTTACAGCACATTAGCAATGCAACCTCGGAGAATATGTACAATACGTTAAACCTACGCACACGCTGCACATCATGCCTCAGTGGGACATTTAGAGCCAGAGTTGCTGCTGCTTTAAAGAGGCCCACTCCTTGGCTGTCTCTTTGTGTGATGGAGAGCAGCACGCAGGTGTCTATCGCTTCATTTTTAGCCCTTTCTCGCTCACGTCCGTCCTTCGCTCTTGTGTAAAAGCAATGCGTCATTACGGCAGCAACAATGGTAAGTTATTAAAGTAAAAGGCAGGAGCTCCTTTTTGTTTGCATTTGGCTGCTGGGTTACTCGCGTCACCACAAATTTTAGTGCAAGGCTCGAAGGGCTGTTGACGCCATGTATGCAGTGAGGCTCCAGGAGTAAATATCCCATTCATATCTTCCATCCTGCATCAGAAAGACAACCTGTCCGGGGTGTACCCCGCCTCTCGCCTGTTGGCAGCCGAGACAGGCTCCAGGCCCCCCGCATCCCTGATAAGGATAAGTGGAAGAGAATGGATGGATCCATAGGGATTTGGAAATGGAGAATGTTCACCTTCAGAGTAAAAGCTGTGAACAGCACTGCAGTCAACATGTTTCAAATGGTGCAACTTCTAATGTGAGAAGGTGGAGAAGTTCAGCCTTCTCCACTTGTGCTGTTACACTTTTTCACAGTTTCACTGCAGCTCGGAGTGTATCTGTGGTCCGTCACTTCCAATCTTATAACAACTACAGCACCAACTAAAGCAACAAGTTGGGGAATACTGGTTTGTGGAATACGTGGACCAGTCTGCAGGCCTGCACGACTAGGGCCTTACTCACGTTATACTACTGGGATCAAACCCTCACAACCACTAACAATCCTACTTTATCATCATGACTGTCACAGTTACACATTAAACGTCATGTGGGTAGTGGTCACGTGTCTGCAAAACCTTACTGTAAAGATTTTCTGAATAGAGAAAACGAATGGGGAAATTCCCTTCCTGAACTAATAATAGCACAGCTAACTTCTGTCTTGAAGAAATGGTTTGGGATGTAGAACCCAGGAAGAACCTACAGACAGCCCTTTCACACCTGTGGTGTTTAGTCAGTTGTCCTCCTTGGTGCGGCTCGTTTGTGCGGATGTGAACACAGTAATCACACTCTGGCACAAAGACCTCGATGCAGTTCCAAATGAAGTCAGCACGGTTCGTTTATTGAATTTGTCAATTTAATCCAATCTTAATCAGACACAACTAAAAGGTGTACCTTGCAAGTTTAAGCTAAACACTTTGCATTCTGGGATGTGTCCCATAGATGTTTAGCACGAGTTAGCAACTAGCCATGAAAGGAAGGTAAATTCTCCAGGTTCTCCAATAGTCTCCAACATCATCTTCTTGTATTTAACTCTGTTGCACCCGCCCCAAACACATCTGGCCAATGAGACTGAACATTCTCACATAGTTTGTAATGATGCATTATGGGTCGTTTTGAGTTTGCTTGTAGCTTTTTCCTGTAGCTTGGTTTGACAGATCAAATCAGATCAACTGATCTGGACCCGAGTAAACAAACTACAGCTTTGTGATACACATCACATACAAAAGTAACTTTGGCGTATTTCCATAAATTTTGACTTAGTCCTTCACCTTTTGGTTTTCATTCATAAATGTCAGACAAACAGCCGCTCTATTAGCCTTCCTTTGTGATGAGTTTTTAAAAGTAAAAGACTGTAGAAGTTCCAGATACCTAAAAACATTTCTTCTCACAATGAGAAATGGATTACTGGGGACACGAGTAACACATGTGACAAATGAGGAAAGGATCACAAACATCCTAAACGGTCAATTAAAAGCGTTTCCTGACAAACATGCAGCCGCTTCAGACCGCAACAACAAAGGCATTGTTGACCCAACAGGCGCGGTAAATCACTGAAGTCACATCTGTCTGGGGAACGCACCATGAGGTGAGGCATGACTGTGTGTGTGTGTGTGTGTGTGAGTGAGTGAGTGAGTGAGTGAGTGACTGATGCCTGCCTTTCCCTCTTGACCTATTGAGCAGCAAATTAACCATGAAAAAGCCTGCAAGGAGAAGGCCTGTGGGTACCTATGGGGTTAGTGAGTGTTTATAGGTGTGTGTGTGTGTGTGTGTGTGTGTGTGTGTGTGTGTGTGAGAGAGAGCCTTTGAGGATCTCAAAGAGTGATTGGCTCATGTGGGAGGATAAATACATATGGGCCCTGAGAAGAGGCCATATGTGCCTGTGACTGTGTGTATGTGCATGAGTGTGAGCAGCAAGAAAAAGTTGCCGAGTTGTGTGGGTAGAGATAAAAAGGGTGAGTGAAATGCAACGTGTGTGTGCAGAGAGACTCCTAAAGGCTCATGTTGTCCCTCAGCTGGTTTATATTACACACAGTTCAAACTGCATGTGTGTCCGCATACACACAATCATGCGGCTATCCTTTGAGTAAGTTAATCGCCTAATGATATGTGCTGATCCACACACACACACACACACACACACACACACACACACACACACACACACACACACACACACACACACCTCTCAGCACTGGCTCTTATTTAGCGAGAACATAATTGCTACAGGCAGGCATGCAGCTGCACTCAACTGATAGAGTTAGCGCGCACACGCGCACACACGCACACACACACACACACACACAAACCTGCCATTGACAGCTGTTTGGTATCTTTGTGTGTGTGCGTGCATGTGTGTTCATTATTCATTGACTGATTACTGTCAGGGCCAGACTGCACATGGTGTCTCTGCTCAACAGCTTTCCAGCACACGAGTCCAAAACACACAGACACACACACACACATACATAAAGGTCTTGCAAAGCTTCTATGTATGGGCTCAAAATGTGGTCATAAATATTTTGTACTTGTAAATTGGTTTTGTACTTGTAAATCAGGATTTGTATGTGTAAAAAAAAAAAAAAAAAAAAAAAAAAAAAAAAAATTGTGTGTGCGTAAAAAAGATTTGTGTGTGGACTTAGCCAAAAAAAAAAAAAACCCCTGCGAGTTACAAGTACGAATTTTGACCCCATTTTTCTTCCTTTCATCTGATTGGTCAATGTCGTGTCAATCACAAATGTAACAATCCAATCAGAGAACAGATGGGTTTGGCTGTCAGAGGGGCGCTTTTTTGAACATGCCAACCCAGCGTTTTCCTTAATCACCACGAAGGAAAACAGTCTGTGGTCGTCCGAGTTTGGTGATTTTTGTGTCACAGGTCTACGTGTTTAATACAGGGACTTCCACAGCCTTTTCAACAGCGCTGCGGGGTGGGGGCGGGCAGTGTTTTGGAAATGACAGTCTTCATTACAAAGCTGTCTTCGTTATGAATTAGCATAGATGTTTTTAACATTTGAAGAACTAGCAAAAAAAAACAACCAGAAACTCTTGTAGAGGACATAAAGTCTGAGATAGAAACGACAAGGAGCAGGTGCTTCTAGTACAGGTAGAGCTGCTGCAAAAACCCACAGAGCCCAGCAGCCAGCAACAAATTCTGGATCTTTTGCTTTTAGTTAGCATTAGCAGCACATCCTGCATCCGATGTGAAAGGACTTTTATGCTGCGCACATTTATGCTGCGCACTGTGACTCACAGTAACTTTGTGTTAAACTAATCCTAAAGTAATAATGGTATTTCTAACCACTGATATACCACAACTTTATCCTTTCAACAGCTACTGAAAGTTAGGGGACCTAGCTGCTATCGGATATTTATATAGAGACCCTCCAGCTTCAAACTGTATTACCCTTCAAGGACCAGTTCAAAAAAGCGCCCCTCCGACAGCCAAACCCATCTGTTCTCTGATTGGATTGTTACATTTGTGATTGACATGACATTGGTCAATCAGATAAAAGGAAGAAAAATAGTGTCAAAATTCGTACTTGTAACTTGCAGGTTTTTTTTTTTTTGGCTAAGTCCACACACAAATCTTTGTTACGCACACACAAATTCTTTTTACATATACGAAACTGATTTACAAGTACAAAATATTTATGACCACATTTTGAGCCCATTTCTATAATACATACATTTTAAACTTTATATGGTAAAACCAGCCTTAATAACAATTTTTGGCTTTGATATATTCAGATTAAATACAGCAACCAAAAAGTCCAAACAGCCTCCTCCTGCAGTTCCTTGAGACTGCCTCTAAAAGTTAATCAATCTCCATAGACTCCAGTGTTAAAGTGCTCCACTTTAGAGCATTAAAAAACAAACAAACAAAAAAACAACAACAAAATTTAGCAGTCTGTACCTGTGCTAGTACAACTACATGATCCTTGATGACAAAACAAAATGATGGTTGTACAGTAGCCACCTAATGCTACGTAAGCATTAGCGTTTAAAATTACATTTAATCAGTGAACAGTCTGGAGTGTTCTCTCCTCCAGAAGGAGTACGGCTCAGACTAACTTGCATTCTTTTTAAATTGCCAGCAAGGGGCGGTGCCTCTAGTTGCGACTTCAGGTTTACTTGCTGCATGTAAGGATGTACTGTGTGAGTCTTTATTCAGTCCAAGTGACATCATTGAGAAGCAATATAGATTAAAACATGCTTTTATACCACTGTTAACAACTGCAACAGCATCAATAATTACAATAATAGCACTACTACCACCATTATTAACTTTCACCACTAATACCACCACTACACTTTATTTTTTATTCATACCCCCACCACTACTATTTATACCACTATCACCATGACTACCTGCTACTACTGATACCACAACTACTGCTACTCCTACTGCCAACAACCACCCTTCTCCCCCATCACCATTACGAATAACCAAACCACTACCACCAACACCAAACATTATTATTATTATTGATCATAATGTTACAAAGAAGAAAATTATAATAAAGGCAAACCAATAAACAGAATAGCCCTATCTGCTCCCTTCTTTTATCAAATGCATCACTTTCTCCACGAGCTTCTCTATAAACACTTTCCTGATGATTTTATGGGCTTGATTGCTTCTTTCAGGTCATCTTGAATAAAACATGGAGGTAACTTTGCAATTTACAGTCATTATTAGAGTCAGAAAGGAGGATTATCCAGGGCTGAGGACCTGTCAGTCACTAGTTGTTAGCCGATAAGTGCCATTAGTTTCCTCACTCATCATGTACGGTTTTACAAAAGGACCTTACAGAAGGGCAAACTGTGACGTCACGTCCTACGTCTATGATCAAAAACCAATGAAACAAGTCAAACCACCATTGCAGCACAAGTTGCTTCTCTGAGACACATAAGTCAGATATAATAAACCTCAGAAAAATCACAAATTAAAACACATGGAAGAATCTTAACAGCAAACAGAGTGTTAGAAGCATTAAAGTCTTATTCTGAGGTACAATCAGCAGATCTGTTCCATGCTTTTTAAATCAGATTTTACCAGTGATGCTATTTCTGACTTTTTTCTTTTACATTTTGGTAACCACAGAGATTGAAATGAATAAATTCAAATAACACTTCAAAAATAACTTCCCAGGTAAGCGCCTGGAGATTATGGCCACCGTGTGGAGAGACTTCTCCGGTGTCCATTAAGCTCCGACTACATCTGGAGTGGCCATCCTTGCCTTTTGTTGCCAGCACAGTTATCGTCTCGTTCCCCTCGATCAGCTTCAGTCTTAATTGACGTTGAAGGGGCTTAATCACATCTTAAACGTTGCTCCCCAAACAAGGAGCAGAGAACACACACAAAAAAAAAAAATTACAGATGCTGCCACATGTGCAGAAACCCAACATGTTTTATGCAGGCCGACTTCTGCTGACCTGATGTGCCAAATTGTTTGTTACTTGGAGCCATCTGGGAAGTGCTCCATGGAAGCTGGCGCATATGAGATACTTTGTAGGTCATTAAATGAACCTCTGTGTACTGAGGACTGAACTGAACCAATCAGATGAATGAACAACACTTTGAAGAGAGCAACAACAAGGAAAAGCTAGCTAAAAAAGAAGAAAACAAACCAAAAGAAAATCACAGCACAGTTGTTATGATGATGGGAGCTATCCAGAAAAGCCACAATCAGGCTGTAAATGTGGTTTTAAATGCTATAACGTTACAATCGGAGTCTATGGGGATTGACTCATTTTTTTGGAAGCAGGCTCAAGTGGCCACTAGAGGAAGTGCAGGTTTGGGTTTTTTTTTGCTTCATTTTTTATTAATGAGGAAATAAAGTGAATGTATTCTTCAACAACCTCCTTCAACATTGATTATCAAAGCTGCCTGCTGGATAACTTTTCAGTTTGCAGTCAGTTGTATTGAACTTGACACTCGTTCCTCACTACATTTTCTAAATTCAACATCCCAGAGCTCTGTTATTGTTTTTTTTCTCTTTTTAGATATTTTTAAAAAGCTGGTTTCTGGTATCTGTTTGGGAAAATCTGTGTATTTAATTTCTGGGCTGAGCTTCTTTGGGTGTAAAACAGAAACTTCCTTCCTTAACGGCTTGTTTCGGTTTAAATCATCACAGACCTCGTGGTTTACACGTGCCACATATCAGAAATTGTGGGTATTTAAGCTGCCAGATGCAGTCAGAGATGAGAGGGGGAGGCATAAAAGCCAAATAAAAGAAGATGAAGCTTCTTTGTTCTTGGTTTTAAAAGCAAAAATAAGGATTTTACATTGAGTTGGGAGACTTCTGCTAAAAGTGATGAATATGACTTGTTTGTCCTCTGCTAGTGCCTTCTGTTTCAGTCAGATGCGAGGATGAAGCGGGAGGGCCGGGGTTAGGAAGGATGCAGTGTGTGAAACGGCTGGACGAGGGCCAGTATTTTTTTTTCCTGTTCACAGCTGACCGGGGCTCATTGTGTTCTCCCACAGCTTTTTATGAGATTGGTGAAATCAGCCCTGGCTTCTTGTTTCCCTGTAAATTCTTTCATTAGCAATCCAGGCTCCTGTGTTGGCTTGCAGAGTGGCTCCTGTTTGTTTTAATTAGAAGCAAGGAAAGTCTGCTCTCCCTCGAAACTGACAACAACACAGTTTTCAAGCACAAAAACATCAAGAAATTATGAGAACTGAGCATTCTGATATCTTTGCGTGGCACCTTTTGTTTTCCTGGAAAGTTGAATTTTAAATTAAATGAGCAAATCCTCTGAAAGGGGTCCATTTTTGGAAGCTTTTATTTTGAAATTGACTGTCCAGCAAGTAATCAATTAAAAAATTTGCTTCCAGCACTAGTTAAAGTTAGAGTTGGATGTCTCGAGACCGGTCTTGGTCTTGACAGACTTTGGTCTTGGTCTTGTCTTAGTCTCAGATCCCTCGATCTTGTCTTGGTGTCTCGGTCTTGCTTTCTCAGATCAACATAGTGGTCGGGAGATTTGGAATCAACAGTATCCATGACACACAACGTAACGTTCGATAATGTGTCATGCGCAAAAGCATCAGCTCTAAGAGCGTGCTTTGTAGTGAATCAGAAGAGTCGACTCCCATTGAGCGAGAGCCGGCTCCTCACTTGATTTCCTTTCGCTGCTCAGCTCTCACACAGTGGCTCAGCTATGCTCCAATCCCTCCATATTGTGGCCAATCACATGCGAGGATATAGGATAATATCATTGTGTAAAAAACAGAGAGGGTGAGAGACGCAACAGTCAAGTGGAGTGTGCGTCTGTCCTCTCAGTAAGTGAGTGGGACAGCAGACAGCGGTGAGGAGGGCTGTGCGAGTGCATCACAAAAACACATAAATATGCCTGACACCTGTAAACGAATCAGCAAAAAAGTCTTTAAACTGCAGGTTTAAAGACTTTTTTTGTCTCGGTCTCGACTTTGTCTTGACTCGGTCTGTCTTGGTTTCGTCTTGGTCTCGATACCCTCTGGTCTTGGTATTGTCTTAGTCTTGGTTTAGGTGGTCTTGACTACAAGTCTAGTTAAAGTACCAATAAAGTGACTAGTTGACTACATTTACTCCCCATAACCTTTACATAGGTCTTAATTTCTCATTTGTATCCTAACATATGTACGTGTGCATTCATATTGTGAGTATTTATATAGATGTACATAATCTACATACTGTAAATACCATATACTCCATTTCTGTACCAGTATGTTTTCTCCACTATGGCAATAAGACAAATTTGACAATGAACATAATTCGGATTTTGATCCACTGTTTATGAGGAAGACTGTAAACACTTCCCACAATTTAAGTGATTTTGTCCAAGTTGGAATGACAGGATAAGCTTTTCCAAATAATTTCCTGCCACTGATTTAAACTGACAGCTAAAGTGGAGAGCAGGGGCAGAGCTGCAGTTGGGAAGCTTGCAACTTCATTAAAAGTACTCTGGTTCCACAGACCTGACACCCCGTTGATCTGAAGCTTTCCCTCCAAAAACAAAAAGTCAGGGAGTGTAAAGTCCACATGTGATCAGAATATTGCAGCAGTGCTGTGATGTATCACCAAACCACCAACTCACAAGGGTTTCAATTACACAATTAAGCCCTGAAGAGCAAAACTGAAACGTCTGTCTCCGTCTCACACACACCATATGGTGCCCACTTCCCTCCGTCCCCAGCCTGACTGGTCACTCCTTTTAATTACCTTCACACTGAGGGTAGTTAATGAGAAGCCAATTAAAAAGACCGACTTAAAAAGGAGAGAGCAGCAGCTCAAAGTCGCCCAAGTTATCCATTAAAATAAATGTAAAAAAACAACAAAAAACTTCACTGCACTTGTGCCTGAAAAGGCTCCAGCTGCGGGCAGAAACCGCTTGACCTCATTTTAAAAGTGTTAAGCAAACACCGGAGAAGAGAGAAGGAAACTTTCCGCAGGATTTAGCGCACACTGACGGCTGCGGTCACAGCGCAAAACAGCGCAACGGAGTAAATGATGGACCCACCTGTGAGGAAAAGCCGCCGTCCCGTGCAGGCTGGAGAGCAAAAAGCAGACTTAAATGAAAGTGGGAGAGAAAAGTAGACTTAAAGAGCCGAGTCCGTACAGTCCGTAGCGCTGGGAATAAAAGCCGGTTGGTACCGATTTCAGAGAGAAGCTGAGAGCTGCTCAGGTCCGCTGATACGCGCACAGAGACGTCGGAGGGTTTGTCCGCTCCTCAGCGAGCGCGCTGCTGAATAAAAAGCATTTTGTGCTTCTCTTCTCACCGACCAGCCCCGGTGTGTGTGTGTGTGTGTGTGTGTGATATCTGCAAACCACGGACTGGATTCATACTGGATCCGGATCATGGAGCCGCTGAAGAGGCTTTAAATCTCAGTATAACCACGGGTCACATCACAGGGGCCATATGTTAGTCACACACTGACCGAGATTATTAGCTACTTTATACAGGAATTTCTTTATTTATTATGTCAACATATAAGTATTTCTTCCTTTAATATTTTTATAAACATATATTTATGATATATATAATTTCTTTTATAGTATTTTAAAAATCTATTATTAAAATCTGAGGCCCTGTTAATGTTCCTGTAATTCTTCCAATATCTATAACAGTTTAAATCTAAATATTCTGAGATGATGTTAATTTCATGCAAACTACAGTGCACAGATTAATGGTTTTTCTGCAAATGTGTCTCACTGAGATATGTTTCTGATCACCAGAGTAAACATAAAACACGGTTTTAAAATTATATTTCATTTATTAAGGGGAAAAACCTACTTGTGAAAAAGTAATTGCCCCGCTGAGTCCCATTAGATCTGGCATAAAACTAACATAAATAAAAACAGACTTAAAAAAAATCGAACAACCTTATTTTACAATACAAAACACAATTTTAAAAGATGTCCCCCTCTCTCTGTACCGTCCTTCACTACATCCACGGATCTCCTCTATGGTCTTCTTCTTGCTTCGACACCCTTTCTGCAGTATATCCACCATCCCTAATCTGCGGATGTCCAAACCACCTCAGCCTCGCCTCTCTAACTTTGTCTCCAACTGAGACAAACTACTCGTTTCCTGTCCATTCTGGTTGCTCCCAATTAAAATCTGAGCATCCTCAGCTTGTCTTTTTGTCAGAGCCAAACCACATGTATCGCTCCAGGTCTCACTGCCATCTTATGAACCTTTCCTTTCACTCTTGTTGTCACAAATCACCTCTGACACTTGCCTCCTGTCATTATTAGGATCCCGGTCCGGCTGAGTCAGGCCTCCAGAGTTTGGGAGCTGCTGCTGTGCTGGGCAGATGTTGCTCATTCTGAAGCAAACACCATCAAGAATCAAATGGACCATTTCAGGGCCCTCTGTCTTTGTCTGTGTCACTCAGCCACAATCAGAGAGGGAGAGAGGGGTTGGTGGTCTGTGGATGATTTGCATAACTCCATGTTCTCACTGGAGATGTCTTCATGTCATTGAAGATTGGGTAGCTGCAGGTTGGAGCAGCAGAAACACTTGAGTTTAAGAGTTTGAGGCTCATAAATGGGGTTTTATGTAAGAGCTTTTAAAGTGGAAGGACATGTGTGAGAGTCCCAGTATGAGCCCACTGAAACCAGTCATAAAAATCATGGCATTTGTTGTTTTATTGCCCTCTTATACTTGAGGGGCTGAAATTTTGATATATCAAGTTATCTTTGGTTAACTACTTTTTAAATATTTAACAGTTCTTCCAGCTTCTATCTTCATCCATTCCAATTAGAAATCAATCAAATTCATGCATCCTTTACACTCAGACCACCCTGCTGAACATCAGGCATCAGCACTGACTGATTGATTCAAAAGTTTGTCTCCAAGCGGAGTTTGAATTTAACACCAAAAATCAGGTTTTCTTCTTCTCCGAACTACTTCAGCTTCCCTTATTCACAGAGGGACAAACAAAGGCTGTTTTGGGAAAAGAAAAGCCTCTCTCCCTCCTCCAACGTCAGCTAAAAAGAAAAGAGAAAGCCGGGCCTGTCACCACAACAGTCTGCTGGGAGGGAGGACGTCATTACACGCCAACAACGCACGACGACGGCGGCGGTCAAGTGCCACGCGCTCGGCCTCTCTTCCGTTAAGCAGATAAAAGGTGGCATCTGTCTTTATTGTGCGAGTAAATCCCCTCCGCCATTGACCGCAGACACTTCACATGTTGATGAGGAGGAGGACGTATAGATAGGAGGCCCCCCGTCCGCTTTGTTCACCTCCCTCTTTGGGGAGACGTTATGCAAATCCAACAAACCGTTTGTGATTTCCATCTTAGCTGACAAATAATTGAGGTGCTTTGGTTAGATGGGGTTATTTTTCTACTCCAGGGTTTTTGGATCTTACCTAAAAGCTGATAAAAACTTTTTTCTCATCAGGAAGAAACTGGAATGTTTTGGAGACCTTCCAAAGGTCAACAAGGCTCTGTAGAACTTATGCAAATATTTAATGCAACTGACGAGCCTCTTACTCAACAAGCGAAAGAAAGAAACAAAGGAGGAAGAGGAAGGCTGAGGCTTTGTCTTATCATAACTAATCAGCAGCCGGGGGTGAAATGATACTCTATTCAAAGCACTGAGGAGGGGCCCGCCTGCTGATTTGCATGAAATTCGTTGGGAGAGTTTTAAAGGTGTGTTCACTGCAGGCCATAACAGGAAGCAATCCCATAAATCAATCACCAAGGTTTACTCAGCATTACACAGTGTACACAGAGGGAATAAAAACACTTTTTGAGGTTTAATAGAAACTCCGATTGAGCGTAACTAAATGCAAAAACCTGAGTCCACTTATTCCACTTCCATGTTGGAAAAAAATACATCTGCATGGGTCTGGAGGAAGACGAGTTTCATCCAAGAGCAAATTACAGATGAATCCTGGAAATAAAGCCTCTGTTTTTGCCATAATGCAGAGGATAAGTTTTCCTTCACAGATGCACGTTGTATCACATGGATACGGGATTTTAAAATGACGGGGAATCTCCATCATTTAGTGCCAAGGCGGTTTAGATTCCATTCTGCATGCGGGCAAAAGTTACGTAACGTTTCCTGTTCAGTGACTCTGGCCTGCTTGCTTCCATAAAACTCTTCGATACTGATATTTAATGTCTCCTGGTTTGACCACTTACATTGGAGGAAGAAGGTTCATCGGCCCAATTAACTGTGTCGCCATACTGTGACTTGGACTTTGTTCCCAGCTGGGGTCTTTCTGTATTGAGTTCAGATGTTCTACTCCCACAGTCCAAAGGCATGCATGTTAGGTGGGTGTGGGTGTGTTGTCAGACGCATAAGCCAAACTCCGCACCAGGAACTTGGTTGATGATTAAGAGACTAAAGGGTTAGGTTAGGGTGGTTGTGGCTCAGGAGGTCGAACAAGTCATCTATTAATTGGATGGTTGGTGGTTTGATCCCTTGCTGCTCGCCAAAGTATCCTTGGGAAAGATACTGAACGCTGAGTTGCTCTCTGATGTGTTCATCAGAGTATGAATATTAGATAGAAGGCACACAGACAAGGGAAAAAGTGCTTGAATGAATAGGTGAGTTTTTCCTGGGAATGCATGCCATGCTGCCATGAGTTTTTTAGACAGCAGACGGAGTGTTTAGTTATCAGCCAATACTGGCAGTGCACCAACACACATATCTGCTAATTAGTGCAAAGCAACATACTAAAAAAAATTCATATTTTACTCACCACTCAGATAATCTATTAAAATGCTCCATCAGGCCATCACGTGGCCACTAGAGAAACTGCAGTTTTTGGCAGCTCCAACATGGCTCCATTCACCAAACCCAAAAGCGGCAGGTTAGACGATGTATTCGATATCCCCGTGTTGGTGTTGTTCCTGCATCCTCATCATAATGTCGGTCCATGATCAACATTTCAAATGATCAATTACGTTGCTGTGATGTCATAGCTTTGGAATGTGGATGGAAAACACCCAACATTGTCATGATGATGCAGGGAAGCCAACATGAGGATATCCGATCGTGGTGCTTAGACAGTCCCAACTATTTTATCCAGTGACTGGTCACATGTTTTAATGTGAGGAAAGCTCATTTTGTGAAGGGTGGTGACTCTTTGTAAGAACAAGGGCTTTGCTGATCAGCCCCCAAAGAGCCAATCACCAGAGGAAAAATCAAACATATACAACATATGAGAAAAATCCTAAAATCCACCACACTGCACATCCAATGACCTTGAGCACAGTCTGAGTGAAGACCCGGTATGTGCACCAGTTCGATTCAGTTCTAACCAACACTCGTGGAGGGGTAGCTGTTCTTGTGAGTTGTGGACAGAGGGACGAGGAACACTTTAGCATGAGTTTGTTGGTCCTTCGCCTGGATGAACCAAAAATGTTCCAATACAACTGTGGCATTAAACACACGTGACGCCTGTGTCTCCACATTGAACTCCAACTGGACAACTTCACAGATATGTAGAGAAAATATCTGGCTCTCCAATCGTTCTGTTGGAATGTCTTTTGAGGTTTTTAGATGCAAAATTTGCATCTCGGGATAAAATGATCAGCTGTCATGCTCAGGATCCTATATTGTTTAGGATAAGAGGACACTGAGATAGGACATGTAGGTTAACTCTTAAACTCAACTTCCAAAAGCCTCATTTCTTACCTCCCTTCAACACACAATCCAATATTTTTAAAACCTTTCTTTTCCCATCACCTTGAAACCAGTTGCGGCAGATGGCTGCCCCTCCCTGAACCTGGTAATGCATGACGTTTCCTTTCCACTGTCACTAAGTGCTTGCTCATAGATGGTTACATGATTGTTGGGGGTCCTTTCTAATATTGCAGGGTCTTTACAATATAAAGCACCATGGGGTGACTGTTGTTGTGATTTGGTGCTATATATGGTAAATGGACTGGTTCTTATATAACGCTTTTCTACTTTACCTGAGTATAACTAGTATTTACACATGTTCACACTCCGATGGATGCTTTGGAGAGCAACATGAGGTTAGTATTTGGCATAAAGACAAGAGCAGTCAGGAAACCACCAACCTTTCAATAGCTGCTCTACAGCCACCCCCTAAATAAAATTGAATTGAGTTGAATTGAATTTTGGTACTTTACAAAAGCCTGGCTGTGCAGAATAAACAATAAAACTGAAAACATAAAATCAAGTGTTTGTTCAGAATGAGGACATGGGAAAGTTTGGGTTTCTAATACTCAGATTTAAAAACAACAAAACACTGGAGTCCAGGATGTTCATCACTTTAAAAGGTTTTTGGAGTTTTTCCATTTTTTTTGGCTGCAAACCTCAACAATAAACAAGCAGAAGGTCCAGCTTTCTCCTAAAATAAGAACTCCAGAAGAAGTCCAGGAATTCTAGCGGTGCCACGAATCCTCCCGAGGGCCTCCGAGCTTTTCTAATTTGACTTCGTGGAGCAGAAAAAACACACAAGTCTCTCATGTCCCTCATGTTTACAGCCAGAGCCTGGTATCGCGTAAACCCCTCTCCCCTCTGCCTTTATGAGATAGAATTTCAATCGTCTCTGCTTTTCCGAACTCGTAAATGGTGTAATGAGTTTCATTTGCTTCGGCTACGTGGGGCTCAAACCGCCACGGTGACCGCAGCAGTGTTCATAAAGATCACAGGGAATCCTCTCACACACACTCGGTGCTCACTTCTGCTCAGCACATGCCAGCTCTGCCTGGTGACTCCTACATTTGGTGTGAATTTCCAGGCCATTAATTTAGGGAACATCACTTCTAAAGGAAACTGCCCCGACATTTGTGGTTCCTCTTTCAAACGCTCTCCATTAAAGCCTCTATTAACCAGCCCGCACTGCATAAATCACTGCTTAAAACGGCGCAGCGACACATGACAACAACATGCGCTCCCGGCTTTTATTTCTACAAACGTCTGCGGTGAGCATGGCAAAACACAGGAGAACAGGGGTGGAAAAAACAAAACAAATTTGTTTCAATTCTTGACTTTTCAAAACAGTTATTGCTGATTCTTTAAAAGTAAATGAAGGAACAATTAAAAACACTGCTTTAAATAAGAGCATTAAACACATTATGTTAGAAAGTGGCTAATGAGGGATTTGAAGGCCTATGTGTTGATGTTGCCATTGTTACACTAGTTTGACAAACTTTTTTTTTAAATAAAGCTCCATTTGTGAGGCTTTTTTGGAACTTTCAGTCACATCCTGCAGCAGGAAAACACAACATGCAGTTAACAAGCAAGTTGGCGTGCTGTGAGCAAGTATTTACATGTAAAAATATGATTTCTGTGGTTAAGAACCAGCTTGTCAAATGTGAGTTTAATGAGCTCCAGAATAAACTGGTGAAATTTGCCAACGTTATCCCAGAAGTTACATCCTGTTTACCTTTGGTTACTCAACACTAGTTTAGCACCCCAGATGAGGATCGTAGGAAGGCTCCATTTAACTGATGTAAATAAACTCACTCTGGTCTAATCTTCCAAGCTTTTCATCAAGCTTGTGCCTCGGTTTCAGTAGGTGGATTTAAGGATTTTGGTCATCGTGTAGTTTGACGTGCAGTGGTTAAACTGTGCAGTATAACTCTGCCACATCACTAATAGCACGTTACACATGGAAACACTCAGGCTTGTATTTTTGGAAGTGTTTTGGCATCTTAAAGAAGTCTATACATTTACTTTGTGAAGTATGTGTGTCTGTTAAAACTATGGCTGATTTAAAGGGAGGAGCAGGTAAGATCATTCATCATGTTTGTTTGTTTTTTTTTTTTTTAAATACAGGAACAGTTATTGTGTAACTCTAGGCACAATTATTGTACATGGTGGTTTTCATGTTTGTTTAGCAAAGACCAGCAGAGAATACAGTTTTGATGAATATTTATGTACTCTTCTAATCATTGCAGAATAAATCTATTGTGACTTTTAAGAGGGTGTGGGAGAGGATAAAAAAAACCTCACCAAGCACAGACTTGTCATCAACAGTCAGCTTGTAATGCACCAGGACACATTTTACACTACAAAAGATATGTGGACTCCTAAACGTCAGCGAGTGGGTCGAGTATTTGGATCACAGTTAGGTGTTAATCTCTGAAGCTTAAAAATGAAGCCAAATCCAAATTCTGCAGTTCCCCTAATGGCCACTAAAGGCTGGCTCCAAAAGGGAGGCAATCTCCACAGATGTCCATGTTAAAAACTTTACAGCAGAAATAAATATTAGTCTAGTTCAAGTCTAGTTGTTTTAGGTCTCTTTATTCAATTGCTCTGTGCAGAAACAGTTTTTTTCTTCACTGCAATCTCGGCGTGACCGCAGCAATATGATAGCGACCAAATAAAAGAGGTTTTTGGTACAGCAACCAGCTAGCAACCACTTGCCAACCAGTTGGAGAAAACCAATTTTCCATCATGTCGCAGGAGGAAGCTCTCATATCACTTAATCCAGGTAAGACAGGTAGATGAAGGTATTTCAGGTGTTTTGTTAGTTGGACAAAAGGAACACATTTTAAACACAATTTTGATTTTAAAAGTGTTAAATCAACAGGAGCTTGATTTAGGCTTTTGGGTCCTTTTTTATCAGGTTGCCAACTGGTCTCCGATGATCACAATGATTCCTAGTGGTCATTTCCGCTTCTATTTAGTTCTGTCACTATACAAATACAGACCATTTGCCATCTGTCAACTTGTTTCTAACACATTTTTTAAGCGGAGTTATCATGCCACAAAGGGTTGAACTTATTAGATGTGGCTGCCAGTATGAAACCATTTTCACAAAAGACGCCAATTCTTTAAAATGTTTAATATGAAAAAGACAGCAACAATAAAAACAGTTTAAAACGGGCGATGCTTGAATTAAATGAACATTTGATCAACAGAAAGACAACAACAAACTTGACCGGAATCTCACTCCAAACCTTTGTTAGTCTGGGATGCATTTCAGTTGGTACCAGCATAACTACAAAGGATCATTCAATACAGTTTCTTCTTCAGTCCTACTGTGGAACCCAGTTTCTGAGTAGACCAAACCAGTTCAGGGTTTGCTGTGTCTATCTAAATTCTCCTTAAGGGTCATGTAATCTTTGTTGTTGCCTGTCCAAAGACTAACCCTTTTTAACTTTCTCTGCATATTTTCCATGTAAAATTCCAAACGCCGTCCAGATGTTTGACTTTGCCCAGGGCTCCAAACAATGTGGCTACAATGTGCAACCGGCTATTTTCCAGCTTTTTTTTCTCTCTCCAGACATCTCAAATACTTTTCAGGCCTCTCGGACCGAGAACGAGGTTTTAACGGTGCTTTTGGGGAAACACGGCCGCTCGTCTGCTTTAACGCTTATCGGTCGTCGAGGGGTAGAAATCGCAGCAGGAGCGGGGTGACCGTGAAACCGTACTCCTGAAAAATCTGCTTTTTCCATTTGGTTTAATACGTCTGACCGATGCACTCCCCCCCTCCTCTGGATACCAGAACGCTCAGCTGTAACCCAGCTTTACATAACCGCACTGAACATACCATAAACTCTCTCATTCACGCAAACACGTGAACCGTTTCCAAAAAACAAAGAATTAAAAACAGCGAACACTGGCACACCAACCACATCCATCCCTCCCCATCCCCAACCCTTATTAAAACTGTTTTCCCCTGGAAACACTCAGCTAATGTTTTCCAAAACTCCTTCTCTTTCCCCCTCCCTCGTTTGCTCCGTGCCTCGGGGCCGAAGGGGTCTGCTCCATATTGTCTTCATTAAAGTCGCAGAGTGTCGACCTGGTTTGGAAACATGGTGTGTGTTCTCCTGTGTGTGTGTGTGTGTGTGTGTGTGTGTGTGGGGGGGGGGGGGTGGAGGAGGTTGAGGCTCCTGAGTCCTAAACCACATTCTTTAAATTCCCTGTAAGAAGAAAAAAGAAAGAGAGCGAGAGAAAAATGAGACAACTACAAAGAAAAACACAAAAAAAAGGGGTGGGGGTCAACTTTATCAAATTAAGTAAGGCTAAACACACATATTAGACACCAAAGATGGAGGCAGTCTGGAGGACAGACACACAAGCACACACTCGTGCCAATAAAAATGCTAAATAACATCTGGCTGAGGTAAATCCTGTCACTCCCATGGAAACAAAAGCAAAAAGGGGAATCGATATGGAAATGACAACGGTAAGCAACACTTGGAGCTCATTTGCATGAGGGCACAGATTGGTTTCACACGCAGACAAAGCAAGTGTTTTGACACAATGGCTGCATTATGAAGTCTAGTCGACGGTTTACTTTGCAAATAGTGCCGCCTTGTTTGTCCTTTGTCATGTTAAACGGCCCGTCGGAGGCAAAACAAACACGCTGCACGCGCACACACACACACGCATACACACACGCATGTACGCATGGATTGCAGATGAGTAATTGCCCTGACGCACTGAGGGAGGATGTCCTGTTTGTTGGCCATTGTGGAGCTGTCACTGTGGGCCTGTCATGTTCTCTCCCTGCAGTGACAACAACAGTTTGGAAAAAATGAGCCGTTTACAACATTTGGCGTGGACTTTTTTTTTAATTTGTTTTTGGGGTTTTATTTTTTCCCCATCCCCGTCTGGATGCTGAGACTCCACTGGTGGTTTAAATAAACGCTACAATGTCAACAGATTAAAAAGTATCCCGCTTATGAGGCTTTTGGACGTGCTTACACCAACGGAGGCTGGGATGAAAATCAGCCTCCTGATTTACTCCGATGAGGTCACCGATTCGAGAAAGAAAACACAAACACGGGGTCATCTGGCCTAAAAAAAACATTCCCAGAGCCACAATGTGGTCATCCAGCAGTTTCTAACATAACCCCACAATAACAGAGCGACTTGGTTACCGTGGCATTGCCAGTGTTTAAGCCTAATGTTTTTATTTCCCCTTTCTCAGCAATAAAAGGGGCCAATTATCCATTTCCTCATTTTGTATATGCTTATATTACATAAAACACATTTAATGACCAGTTGACTAAACATTTAAACACCCATTTTCACCTGTGGGCTCTAAGACGTTGCGACGCCACCCGCCACTTAGTGGGGCTGCGTCCTCTCCGTTTTATTCTTCGCCTCGCTATTTTACGACACGCAGACATGAATGATGGGGGCACAAATCTGTAGACAACGACTGGCCGTGAGAGTAATCCAACCCATCACTACTCATCCACAGTGATGTGCAACCACATCTTTCACAGGCGTGTGGATGCAAAGGAGGAGGACTGTTTGTGCCAGCGGTGCTGATGCTGGCCAGACTCCACAAGGAAAAGCAACACATACTAATGCATACTTAGCACAAAAAGCAAGGAAATTTGCATTTGGTGGATTATATCCTGGTTGTAGCAACCCTTTGTCACTTTAAATGGTACCACATTTGTAAGGAAAATGCATTTATGGGTTGAGCAGCAGAGTTGAGTACGCGCCCCTTTGTGGGATGTGAACCCCAAGCCACCCTCGATGTGTTCATCCGACTGAATGTTACATAGAAGCATGTAAGCTTAGATATGGATTGCTTTTCAGTTAAATTCAAAGACATTCAAAAAGCACGTTGGCCATCAGTCAGCTCACTTTGGTCATTGACGTGTTTTTTTCCTTCGCCCCTTTAATTCCTCTGTGAAAGAAACTGACAAAATCTGCACCCCCGCTAATGAAAAGCGTTATGCTACATTGCTCTGGATAGGGTTGGAACTGTATAATCCGATTAAATAAGAAAGTCTGATCTATTTGCTGGTGTGGAACTGTATTACACTTTAATAATGTGTGAGGTGTTCAGCTGATGCCTGTCCAATCCTGTTAATAACTACTGTGGCTAAATAATTCATTGTTGTGTGTGAACGAGGCTCTGCTTGCTCTGTGTGTGTGTGTGTGTGTGTGTGTGTGTGTGTGTGTGTGTGTGTGTGTGTGTCCTGGGGCCACACAGTTTGCATTATGGAGGCTGGACAGCACTAACCTCACTGGAGCACCTTAACCTCCTCCTCTTCCTCCCGTCTCTGCCTTGGCGGCAATGGTATTGATTATTGGCAATCGTGGCGAGACTACAGGGCGGACAGAGCACGGAGCAGATCACACGCACCTAAATCTGATGAAGTCAGCACAGTTGGTCTAATTTTAGGTGTTTGTTGCCCTCACACAGGAAAGTGTCTCTGTCGCATGTTTTTATTTTAAGGAACTTTCCCTTTATCTAACTAAAGCCAGGTGGCATTTAAAGGAAATTACAGGTACAAAAGGAGGTGTGGCTACATGTGAGTCATGTTGCTACTATCTCGACTTTAAAAAACAAAAAAAAAGACCCCGATTGAGAAGCTGCTGACTTATTTTATGGGAAATTGTTGCTCACAATGCAGTTTTTTTCCTCTCCTCCTGCTGTGACGAGGGGAAACTCAAAAATCATGATGTGTGCTAAAAACAGGAAAAGTCCATCAAAAAGAGGAACAGCAGGCACAAGCGGACTTTCAACAACAGGACATCTGTGGTTAGAAATATTGATTAGATTCGGACTGTAATTAATGTGCCCTCTTCCTTTATTCTGGCTCCGCTGTTTGGCTGGTTTAGACTTGATAAAAGTGCCTGTCCCTCTTTTCCAGATGTAGATATTTAAATCTGGTAAAGTTACCAGAGTCCACCGTGGGCTCTGATGTTTACTCCATATCACAGCGTCCGTGGAAGCATCTATACTGTGCATGTTTGTGTGTATTTTACAGGCGTGTTCGTACAATCTCTCTTTCCCGCAACACATGCATCTTATTTTGCGTCAACAGAGTGGAGAATTAACGACTGAAGGCGTAATCGTAATCAAAATGTAAAGGTGCTGCAATATTTCCCTGCAGAAGTGTGCAGATAAGGCACTGTTACACGGGGAGGCTGGCAGTTTACACACAAACAAGCACTCTCTGGGGAAATCACACTACTGGCCTTGTAAACCCAGAACCGTGAATGCACAAACAGCCTGACAGCTGCCGCAGCCTTGGACACTCACCTCATAAAAATCACATTTTAATTAATAAAGCCTCCGAGTGCGTGACGGGAGGGAAGCCACAGGAAAAGCTGAGTAACATCTGAATGTTTTCAATTGTTGCTTCTACTGCAGCACAAGTACGCACGCAAACGGACTGGGTTGCAAAGACGGTAAGAAACGCTGACATCTCACATTTTTAGTTTTTGCAAGTTTTCATTAAGTGGCATGGAGATACTTTACTTTCATGACAGTCTGGGTCTGAAAAATGACACCAACGTCGTAGCGCCTTAAACCTGGACTCTATTTATTGGCCACAAGAGCCGGAGGAGCTGGATGAGGGAGAGGCAGGTCAGGCCATCTCTGCTTAGTCTGCTGCCCCCTCGACCCCAAGACTTGGCCGAAAATTAGGAGACATTTGTGGGATAGTTCTCACTGAACAGGACTCAGTGGAGCTAAAAGTGTAAAAATCATTATTTAGAACTGCTTCTGGACAAAAAGCTCAAATAGTATTTTAGTTTTTGCTAAAAACCTGACCTAGCTTGACCCCTCATGCTGATTTGGGGAATATGTGCTGGTATGAATTAGGCTGTGTTGCTACAAATCCTCTGATGTGACAACACCAGTAAGTGAAGGGTGACAATAGTACAAAGGTTTTCCAGACATGTGAAACATGTGAGACATGAGAAACTACAGGCAACCGTGGCAACCTGCTGGTAACCAAAGCAACTGCTAGGATGATTTTTGCTGCAACAACTTTTTTGTAATCGGTTTCACCCAATGAGAGCTGGAAACCTCCAGGAAAGTGTGTCAACATGTTGGGGAATACCTGTTTCACATCATGCTGAAGTTTCAAGGTGGACAACTACTGAGATTGTACGCATGACATCATGTCAGAAACCCCCCAAAATAATAATAATAATTTTAAAAAAAGATGGTTCTTCCTGTGCCAGCTACTCCAGCTTCCTCCCAGAGTCCAAAGACATTATTGTTAAACTAATTGGTGAGTTTAAGCTGGGCGTAGGTGTGAATGGTTCTGTCTCTCTATATTAGTGTTAGAATAGACTGGCGAGCTATTTTAGGGTGTACCCACATCTGGGCCTATGACTGCTGGGATTCACCCCTCTATCCATCCATTCTCTTTGCTTGTCCTTATCAGAGTAGCAGGGGGGCTACTCCAGCTAACATAGGCCGAGAGGTGGGGTACATCCTGGGCCGAGCTAACACAGAAAGACAGACAACCATTCATACTTATGGGCAATTTACAGTGACCAGTTAACCTAACTGTAGGAGGAACCCGGAGTACCCGGTGAGAACAAGCACAAACACAGGGAGAACATGCAAACGCCACACAGATGGTGAAGTCAGACTCGGGACCTTCCTGCTGTGAGGCAACAGTGCTAACAACCACCAGCTGGGATATCATGCTGAAAACAGCATCCCCCTTGTAAAAACATTCATAATGTGAAGGAGAGATTTTGCAGATGAGACACACTGTCTTATTTTTCATGAAATGAGCCATATGTACGCCTCGCATCTCTGTAAATACCTGCCAACATGACAGTGTTCTGTGGGCTCAAACTGGCCACGATGCATACGTACATGACTGTACGTCATGCATACGTACAGTCATGGTTTAACATATGGGATCAGAAGCTGACACATGGCGAGTGAAAAACGGAGCGACGGTGGCTTTTGGAGATTACCACTTTAAAATTTGTATCCATTCGTGCGAGCTGAAAGAGCAGATGTGGGCACACAAACATACGTACACTCCCACTCTGCCCAGTTTCTCAGAGAAACCGATGTTTATAAGCAGCAGTTTGTTCCAAACCCAAGAAACACTTATCCAGCCCGACGATGTCATGCAGACATGTTTGCTTGAGGTGTGTGTGTGTTGTAGGCTATCCTTTATTCAGCGCTCGTGTGTGTGCATAAGTTAAGTTAGCAAACACGCTGGGCTTTCTTTTTGGGAAACAGACAACATCCAGTGTTTAAAATTGTAACACGCAGACTGCCCACTGGGATTATGGTGCTGTGTGGTAACAATAAATGTGACAGAGAGCAGAAGCGACAGACAGAGGAGGAGGAGAAAAAAAGAAAACAAAAAAAGCGACATAAAACAGATTTGACAATTTGAAACCAGGAGAGAGATCAGAGAAAGGAGGGAAAAAGGGATAGGAAATTCTCTGGATTTATAAAAAATGAAACATAATTAGCTCAACTGCAAAATGTATGCAGAAGTTTTTAAAATAAATTTAAGAAGTAGAAACGTCAGAATTCAGCCGAAAGTATAAACTTGACAGAGTTAACCGTTTCATTTTCTGTCCTCAGCGGGAGCTAACGGCGAATGAGGGATCTGATCAAACACAGAGGAGGCACATGGGATGCAGGAGCCAAACATAAACTTCACTTGCTTCTCTCATCTTTGGCTCGTCTGCATTCATTTATTCTCCCTTTTATTCCCTCCATCCGTCCACTCACCGGTTCCCTCTGTTGGCTCTAATAAAAGCCGTATGACTGGAAAAGAGCGATACTTTCAGCCCCTCCAGTTGTGATGATTTAATGCGAGCCAACAGACCAACTGGATTTCGGCAAACAGACTCCCGATCCCCCCTCGCCTCCCCTGATTTGATGTGACCTGAAGTTTTTCAAAGCTGAGGATTTAATGCTGTTTGGATAAACCTATTCCACGTCCAGAAGGCTTTTTGTCATTTGCTACAGTCAGATGACTTGTTTAAATGTATGAAGGTTTAGATACTAATTGATACCATGTCCAGTCGACTGAGGGTAAAAATTTGAGAACGCACAATTTTCTCTCTGTTCTGGATTTCCATTCACACTGATCCGCAGATTTCCATAAACAAACTTCCTTTCCAGCGAGTGGATTTGAGTTTGGACTTAACTGGGCAGATGATTGCCGAGAGCATTAACAGGTAGAAACCAAGTAGGACTGAAAACGAAGCCAATGCATTAATATAAAAAAGAGCTGTTCCTCTAGACTTAAAAGAAGAAGACATATTCCCTGTATGTCTGTGAAGGTTCTCAGTAATCCAGGTCATCGTAGTCAAAGGAGCTTGCAAAGAAAAGCGTCTGGACTTCTTTAAGTTGGTTTAAGACGTTTCACCTCTCATCTGAGAAGCTTCTTCACCGTCTTCCCTGTAGACTTCTATGTTAAAAAGTTCAGCCTTAGAGCTGAAATAAACAAACATGGTGGAAAAAAAAACAATAAAAAAAACTGTTGCGGTCTCTATAGCCAATTTACCCATTATAAAACTGCACAGGTGGGTGGATTTTATGTAACTCACTCCACTGAATTCTGAAAGAATTACAATTTTTGGGGGCTTAGCTGCAGTGAATGACAAATGGGAAACGACTTGGTTGCTAGCTGCCTGCTATTTTTCACTTTCACTGATTTACATCACAGAACCTCCACTTAAAATGAGATTAGGATGAGACTAATTAGATTAATTGGCAAGAGGTCGGTAACATGATAGGGTATAAAAAGAGTTTCTCAGAGCCACAGATGGGTAGAGGATCATGGTAAAAAAATACTGGCGGCTGCCAGTAATACTCCTGCCTTCTGGTAGATGCAGGTGTGGTATTCCTAGGTGACTTCCTTCTTTCTTCACAAGACTTTCAGAAAACTTGACCTCTGAAGTTGACCTTCAGGCCGAGGTCTCTGAAATTAAATTGTCAGAGATTTTTAATAGCTGCACCTATTGCATGAATTTAAAAATCCCATATTACTTAATCCTCAAGTTCTCACATTTGCAAACTTGGGTGTCCATGCCACCTGCCCGCCCTGCGGGGCGACGATAAAACCTCATCAGCCCTTTATGACTGAGCCTTGGTCTCTTTGGTTTGGTCATTTTTTTTCCAAGGACAAACATATTTGTACCTTGAGTTTTTCCACCTTATTGTACATTCCCTTATGTCAGTCCGAAAACAAACTGGTATAAAAATCCACCAAACAACTATAGAGACCACAACAGGCTGTAAGCATGCTTATTTCTCCTCTAACGCAGGGCATCTTAACACTGGAGTCAATGAGGATCAATGCCTACAGGAATTGCAGTTTAAGCATTTAAACATTGCCACCTGATGCTGACTGAATGAACGAATGCCGTGTGGACAGACGTTTTTGCTAATGAAATAAATATCTTCTTTCTCTTTTCTATTGTAAAGATAACTGTGAGCAAACGCTGGTAATACTGAAGAAGAGTGCAGACAGTGACTTTCAAAGCTTTTACTTTTTGTGGTGTGTCCTACTATAAATCCATTTCCATCACACTGAAACTATGATAATTATTAGTCTGTTTTATACTTTCCGACATGGATCACTGTGACGTGACCTGATCTTGGTAGGATTTTACTATTCCCACAATATTGTGAGTGCCTTTTATTTGGTCGGTAACTCACCTCACCATAACTTACCAGAATGGATAACCGCTGTTTAAAATATAAGATTTCACTGAGGAAAAGGAAGGAAAGGAGGATTTCCTGTCACTCTACGGTTCACACTTTTATACCCCGGAGACGCCGAATGATCAAACTCAGATTTTGTTTTCCTTTTCGGATGTGTGGCTGTGTGCGGCGAAACGTCTGACATGGTTGCCGACGTGTCGCTTCCTGACCTCACCTCCTTACAATAATTCTCCCTTCGCTCAACTTTTCGCCTAAATTTCACCCTGCTGGACGATTTCTCCTGAGAGCTGTGGGCTGTCAGCACTGAGACCAAAGACCCGACTTCAGGCTTAACCACAAGGCTGCACACACACACGGGAACACGAACATACAAACATAAAGGCACATATAGAGAGGAAGATGCAGAAAAAGGAAAAAAAATACCACATGTATCAAGAGCCAGACTCGAGCAGGGGTCATAGACATATTGTGCATATTCACACACACATACAAAAGGACGTTAAAAAGCCACAGAGAGGACACAAAGAGAGAAGATGACATACTTTCATCCCACACAGAGACGTATAGAAACAAGAGCAGACACATGAAACTGCACTTTAAAAGAGCCGTGGAGAGACCAAAGGGCCTCAGATGAGCCAGGGTTCAGTGCAACACAAACACACACCTGTTTACGCTCCACACCCTCACAAACAGGCACACCTGTGCATCCAACCCAAACACATACACATGACATGCACACCTTTGATGGTGCTGATGACCTGGTCCAGGTGTTTGGTGTCGTTGCGGTCTGGTCTACAGCTCGGACTGATCTCCAGCGAGTAGTCTGGTCCGTATTCTGTAAAAAACTAAACACACACACATACACACACAGATCACATCGTAAGGTTTTGCATTTTCCGATTTTGAAATAATACTTCATTTTTCTTATTCACAGTCATGTGTTCATCACATTTGCCCAGAGTCACTGCAGCAGAGTGCCAAAATACACTCTGTCTTCTTTGTCTTTGTTTTTTTCCTCTTTTTTTGGAGAATGCAGCTGCTTTCCTGGAAAGTTTCGGGGTCTGTTTGGACTTTGAAGAACTGAACTGACTGGTGACGAATATTTACACAGGCTTTCAGGGATCTTTTTTTTAAACATAACAGTGAAATCAATTCAAAACAGTGGTTAAAAAAGGACACACTTCCTTCCAGTTTTTGACCATCATTTCTGTTTTTCTCAACCATATCAAGATATCTCTTTCCATTCTTTCTGGCTTTGTTCCTGTAAAGCCAGCCACACAGTTCTGGGTTTGAAACTCAGGCCACGGCTGGACACTTATGAGGAGCTTGCATAACTTGCTTCCACAAATTTACTCCAACAGCTTAGAGATTAACTCAGCAGTTTAGTGTTGGGGGCAGGGGCAAATTCACTTCTAACGCTCACATGCTACATTTTCAGGAATTTACAAATCCTGTACCAGGAGACCAAAATGCAGGAAAGTTCATTTGAAAGGCTTCTAGTTTCTTAATAGAAAAGCGCAAAGCCTAAATAGTATTTAAGTTTTGCAAAATTATTATTGCTCTGGGTTTCTGTCTGACTGCAGCTGTTACAAGTTAGCAAAGACCCATTATCAAGTCTTGAGTGAAGGTCTGTGTCACCACCTAGAGGTCTTGAAACTGGATGAGGCAAGTGAGGGGTGGACCTGACTGTGAAGCTTACTGGCCAAAAAAACCAACAAAAAACAAAAGAAACTTGTGATTGACAAGTCATTAGCCAATATCTTGGAGAATCCTCCTACGTGACTCTTAGAATGACCATAATAAGTAAAACATGCACTGTATTTTCCACATTATAAGGCACACTTAAAATCCTTAACAGTGCGTCTTATAATCCACTGCGCCTTATGTATGAATTCTAGTTGTGCTTACTGACCTCGAACTGATTTGGTACACGGCGCTCAAAAATCTGTGGAAAATGTTTTAGCACCACTTTGGTAAGCTACCGAGCCGCACCGCTTGGTGGATTGTCGGAGCCTTACAGCTACCATAATCAGGAGCCTCGTGGAATAATCTGGGTCCAAAACTCCGTTGGCTTCAGGTCCCAAAGTCAAACGAACACTGCAGCATCACTGAGAGTTAAAAACTGTCTAAATTCTTTCATCTTTAATAAAATGATCAGCGTTGCTGCTTTATCAGGTGTAAAAATTAAGTTTAACATCCAGGCATCTATGAAAACAGAATGTATAAAATTCAACGGAGTTAGAAGTTAGCAGGAAGTTAGCTCGCTAGTTTCCACCTAAACATGATATATCATGTTCTTACTGAGAGATTTCTGAAACAATTAAAACATACAGCTCTGCTATCATTCCCAACATAAATGAAGAGAGAAAACTAAACAGCAGTTAGTCATTAATATACTGCAACAACATGGGAACAGAGCAGCGGCGAGAGAATTCAACATTAATGAATCAATGGTACGGAAGTGGAGGAAGCAAGGAGAATGAGTTGAGTAAAGTTTGACTTATCTGACTGTTTTGTTTTGCTTAATGCGCCTTATAATACGGTGCCTTATGGTCCGAACAATATGGTATTTAATACTCTATTCAGTTTGATCTGAAATTTGGAATTTCGGCCATGAAGTCATCAGGAAAGTGTTCACTGTGGTCAAAGAGCAAGGAAGCATAACGTGGTTCCATCCATCACTGCATATGAAAGAGGAAGCTCAAAGATTAGTACTTCCCCATGAAGAAGGGCCAATGAGTCTGGGGATATTTTTAATGATGTTAGTTAAAAGGTCTATACGGCACTTATTTCATGACACTCCATCCAATTGCCCATTGAGCACCAAAAGCCAGTAGGATTCAATTCTTTAGACACTGTGCAAAATTTCATGGTAATCCGTCCAGTATTTGTTGAGATATTTCCATCTGGACCAAAGCAGTGCACTGATTAACAGACTGATCCCTCAAGCAAAGAAACACATTTTTCATATAGACACATGTTGTTTATATTCTCGGATTCTTTTTTCCCTCCTGTGTTGTCTGGGAGCTGGATCAACACAAACAAAAAAATATACGAGATTCTGAAGCCTGTACAGAAGGAAAATGTAATGCATAACACAGAAGAGGAACCACAAATCAGTCAAGCCTCTGCTAAGACAGCCTGGGCTTTGCCAACTTGAATAAAAAAAAAACAAAAAAAACAACTCAGAGTATTTCAGCAAATACCAAAGGCTCCTGGCATTTCAGGCAGAACCGGGTGTCAGCCAATTGAAAAAAAGAAACAGGTGGAAACCCAGAGAGTGGGTTCAACCAGAAGTTAAAACCAGAGCACGTCAGTTTGGGGCCATGACTCAGTGCCATGAGAGCTAAGCAAACTCTGAGGCCAGGTCTGACCACAAGTGCGTCAGTCCGTTTGCAGTGACTGTTGTGAAAGCCTTGGACTCTGAGGACTCAGCAGAAACACGCTGAGCGAGCCAAGCTGAGGTCTAATGCAGAGGAGTGGGACATGTAGCAAAACGACGGAGATTAAGTGAAGATGAGGGTTAAAATGGTAAGAAAAGATTATTAAGTTAATAAGATATCAGGAAACAGTGAATTGGGGCTTAGATTTGTTTGATCAACAGTCAAAAACCTTGTAGTATCATAGAGCCTCAATTTGTCAGATAATCACGTAAAAGAAAAGAAAAACAGGGTTGAGTGATCCTGTTCAAGGACTCAAGTACTGCAGCTTTTGGCACTTCGGCGTTGAACTGACGCACAAAGGTTTGCTGCTCAGCCTGTCCGGGGTGTAACGCGTCTATCCTGACAGCTTGGATGGGCAAAGGCTCAGGCGCTCTGCAAAAGCGTCCGAGTACTCAAGTAAAATCAAACCAACCAACAACTGTAATAGTCTTCGGTGCAGGGATGCTAGGTTCAGCGTGGCTCACCAATCTGCCTGTGAGACCATTTAATGATTTGATTTAATGAGTTTCTGCAGTTTTACAGATACATATCTGAAAAAAGACAAAATAGACTAGATTAAAAGGACAATAAAATGAAATTGTCTTAGTTTTATCAGTGTGGAAATAGGAACGTTTCCTGAAATGCAACAAAGCTGGTCCCCTTAGAAATCTTCAAAGTTCAGTTTTGACTTTTTAAGAGTTTGAAATGTCCATTCTGAACTTGCTAAACCTCACTTCTGACTAGGGGTGGGTTTTGATAATCGATTTATTCTGGCTTGGATAACGTGATATCGATTCATTAAAATCCTGAATCGATTCATTTTTAATATTAATTTATTTTGCCCGAAACGCCAGAATCTCAGGTTAAACCTCACCAAATTTCAACAACCACCAAACAGCTATAACAGTAAATGAGAGCAGGTACACAGATTCTGCACAAAGATGTAAACACAAAGCGCGGACCCGCCGACGGATCAGAATCAGTGAGATGTCGCCTTTCTCATCCAAAGGCATGGACACGGTCGGGGCTGAAAGCCGACAGCTCGCTGATTCTGATGTTTCGGCGGGTCCGTGCTTTGTGTTTACGCCCTTTTTGCGGTGATTCTAAAGTTGTTAGTTTGACAGTGGGAAGGGAGTTTTTCCTTCCCACTGTCGCCAAAGTGCTTGCTCATAGGGGGTCATATGATTGTTGGGTTTTTCTCTGTATCTATGAAGCGCCTTGAGGCGACTTTTGTTGTGATTTGGCGCTATATAAATAAAATTGAATTGAATTGAATCTCTCTCCAAACAAAATTGACTGAACCAGCAGCAAAAGAAGAGTCAAACTACACTTCACAAAAACATCATCATGAATTCACTTTTACTTTTGCTATTTTGTTTCCACCACGATAAAATCACACTTCATGCACAGCTCGCTGTCTCTGTCTCTCTCTCTCTCTCTGTACTTCAAGAACAGTTTCCCGTCTGAAAATCTGTTTTCTGCATTATTCGCTTGCTTGTTACGCACAAGTCTACCGTTGTTTACAGGCTGTCGGCCGCTGTTTTTTTCCCTTTTACTTACTTCCCAAAAGAAAACCTAATTTCTGCTGTTCAATACTGAACAAATGTAAACTTTTTAAAATGATGCAAAATGCAAAACGCTTAGCCGTGTCTCTAATAAAACTGCTGTAACTTCAGAGGTAATGTTCATATGTTGATTAATGGTTTTCTTTCGTTTTTGATGTACTGCAGAATATTTTTATAAAATTCCAGGGCAGGAAAACCACCTTCATGTTTTTCTGTGTTTTATCTTCAGCTACTTTGACACAAAGGCATCTGCTGTGATGTCAAATCAAATCAAATCACTTTTATTGTCACATCACATGTGCAGGTACATTGGTACAGCACATGTGAGTGAAATTCTTGTGTGCGAGCTTCACAAGCAACAGAGTTGTGCAAAATGATGTTCACATAAAGTCTTGCGAGTATCAGCTTCCTTTTTATAGATACAAAATATGTAAATGTACTGATCTGAATTATAATATTTCTGACTGTCTGAGGCAAAATTTCCCAGATTTAAATCGAATCAAATCGAATTGAATCGTGGATTGAATTGATTCGGGTCCTTGTGAATCGGAATCAAATCGATTCTAGAAATCAGTGACGATACCCAGCCCTACTTCTGACCACTACCGTCCATATTATAATAATTAAAAATCTTTAGTAGAGCAGGACAAGGTTGCAGGGGAGAAGGAGGTGTTGATGCCTACTACTGCCCTAGAGCCTTGAATGAGTTTTAGATGGACGGATAAACAAAGACAACACTAAAACAACGACTAAACCTAAAACTCAACTTCATTTCGCAGTCCCATGGTTACAGCTTTAGAAGGATTCAGTTTACATTTACATACAATGAGAAAAAGTAGAAAACTTTATAAGCAGACTGCAGTCAGTGAATATCTGGCTTCTTCTTTTGTTTGTTTTGGACTTCCTAAACCTTCATTATCAACTTTCTACTGTCACATTTGCTCCTTTGGCTTAAATTACCCCCCCGAAAAAAAAAAAAATGTCAGCTTGGCCCCCTCGAGTTGGCGTTCAGTTAGCATCCCCTAATGATTCCTGCGTTGATGTTGCAGTCACTTAGAAGTCTTGTTTTGAATGGAGCCTCTTTAGTGGCTTAGATGTACATTAGTAGACAAGACTTCACAAAGTCTGCTGGCAACAAACAAAACACACATACACGAACTGAGCCAATGTGCAGTAGGAGTATACTTTTGTTTATATGAAGACAAAGGCTACTCTGTCTTTGATTAATGGTCCTGTGTGAGTCAGATAGAGAGAATGCACTCCTGTGTATATGTGCTAGATTTATTAATGTGTCCCTATATGTGTGTTTTGTGTGATTATCCACGTATATTTGCTTGTGGCAGTTCATGCACACAGAGGTAAGGCCCTGTTTTAGTGTGTGTGTGTCTGTTTCCAATTACTTCAGATGAGTTTCTGTGTCTTACCTCCGGCCTCAACAGAGCCCAACGTGAGACACACACACACACACACACACACACACACACACACACACACACACACACACACACACACACACACACTATTCCCATGAACCCAGTGCTCTGTCTCCTGCTGTCCAGCAAAACACACACACACACACAGACTCCCACTGACTGCTTGTTTGGCTTGGATGACCATAGAGAGAAGAGAAAGAGGGGAAGTGAGGAAAGTGAAGCCCATCCTGACACACTTCTTCAACATTGTCTTCATAGTAGAGGCAAATAAAATGATAGCCAGCAATTCTGTGCTGTTTTTGTGTGTGTGTTTGTAAGAGAAAACGCCACATGACAACAGATAGAGGCACAGCTACGTCACCTGGCCAAGGTCAGGAGACAGAAAATACCCGGTGACTGGCTCCAGTGTCTCCGGCAGAGACGCCCAGGGAGATAAATAGGGAAAGGTCTCTGCTTATTTACCATGGTCCTATACATGGAAACTTCTGTCCATCACTCACTGAGCCTGTTTGTACTGTGAAGGGAACACTGTGTGTTCTCATCAGAATGTCTTTATAACACCCCCCCCCCCCCCAAAACAAATAATGTAAGGTTTTAGAACTATTCATTAAGTTAAAATGCTTAATCCTCGTTTAGTTTCATTTTCAGCTCCTGCAACAAAGCTCTGTTCTTTTAAAGTGCACTAAATTTAACAGCTTGTGTCTATGGATTAGTCTGTTAATAATATTTGGAGCTGTAACTATGTAACACTGCTCAAAAAAAGGAAACACTTGTTTTACGACCAAGTGTAACACAATGGGCCAGGTCACAACAGCTCATTAGCTGCAACCCAACATGGCTCTCTGGCACTAGAGCTCACCTTTCTCTGGCCTTAAGCATTCTTAATTGCTGATGGGAGTCAGCTGTACAAAAAAGGTAGCATCTAAGGCAGGAGATATGGCAAGACACACACACACACACACACACACACACACACACACACACACACACACACACACACACACACACAAGGTCAATTTCAGGGGGAGACCGTGCTAGGGCTGTACCACATGATAATCAGTGCACCAGTTAGGAATCAGAAACTAGTTTGAGTCCATTTCAGCTGCTTTGGTGCAAATCAAAGTGACAACATGTACAATGAAAACATGACAACAGGCAAACACATAAAGGGAAGTCTTTCTTCTGGCGTCTCCATATTTTAGCTTTTTATTTGGGTCCTTATCAATGCTGGATGTCCCAAAATAAAGGAGCACTGGGAAGCAAAACCGCGACATATTTGGAATATTGAAGAAAATGATCCAAATCGGCATCTAAAGTTGAGGTTTAATACCTGTTCCATGCACACTGAAAACGTTCACCAGCTTCAACTCCCACCTTACAGAGATATATCAGGAAAGGACCAAAGCTACACTGGCTTTTTTTTTTTTTAAAGGTGCATACCAATCAGGTGCTTATTCATCAACAATGAACATCACACAAAACGCAAAAGATTGCCGGCCACAGCAGCCATGTGCTGTTAGCAGTTGCAGCTTCAGCCCTAAGTTGACCAGTCAACTCATATTTTGCCAAGACAAAGCTGCCAAACCAGAAACCCCAATTCACTCTCCCTATGACAGATGGATGGGTAGATGTAAATATAACAACGCTGTAATGTGTATCACTCAACACTGGCGAAACAATTCACTCCACCACCATTTCGAACCTCCAATCGTAGATTTTTTCACCTTTTGAGTGCAGGAACATGAATGGGAACACAAATCAATCCAAGTGCTTTCTATCTAACATTCATACTCGCCAATAAAGACATGGAAAGAAACTTGGGTTCCAGTATCGTGCCCGAGCATACTTTGCCAAGCAGACAGAAGCAGTAGATGACCTAGCTTTACCTTCTGAGCCTCAGCCATTCCCAGTAATAAATTTCATTAATATTAGCATATAACTCTGCAAAGATTAAGTAAATTTTAAAACATTGCAACATCTTCTAAAGTATCTTTTAAAAGTAAAAGCTGGTCTAATTGATTTCATCCCTCCTCCTTTAAAAGGTGCTCAGGACTCCTGGGGACTCCATCGGCCTGAACAGCTAAACAGCTTTAATAATCATAAACTTCTTTTTTAAATTAATTATTTTTTTATACGTACATTACCTCAGCGACGTTACAATTAAATTAATTTGCAACTGGCAAAACTAAACATGCCATCATCCATATTTTCCTGCCAACAAGGAAACGCACCAATCAACAAAATATCCTCCATATGTGCGTGTGTTTATCTTTACACTGTCTATAAATTACTAATCTGTAAATCTGTGCCGCTCTGAGTAAATAAGAGGACCTTCACTAACCCCTGCCCCCAATCAGAGCATTATAATAAACTCTGTTATGGCTCATACGTGTGACCAGTTCACATCAAGGTGACGGTTCCTACATCTGAACATGCAAACAACAAACTGGCTGCAAAAAACCCAAAAACAAAACCCAAAGAAACGCTGTTTACAGCGCTGTTTGACGAAAGCACGAGAAAACATCAGTTCATATTTGTGTTTGTGCAACGAGTACATGCCCTGTGAGAAAGCTGGAGTGTGTGACAGTACGCACCAGGCTATGTGTGTATGTGTGTGCACGTGTGCGCATGTGTGTGTGTGAGAGTGAAAGAGAGTGAGTGAGAGAGAGTGAGGGAGGGTTGTTTGTTTTTACAGCGATCAGCAGGATCTCCAGCTATGAAGGACACTGAGCAGCGCAGCAGGGAGGAAAACATCTCCGAAAACAAATGGAGTCTGACTCATATCAAGCTGCTATCTAATAAATGTTTTCAACAAGGAAAAAAACAACAACAAAAAACCCCAAAAAACAGTGCAATGCCCCAATCACGGTCACATTGCGCACGTACTCCTCTCCCTCACTCTGCATCTGGACTCTCTCTCACCCTTCCCACTTTTCATCAGTCCATGTTTTTTTCCTTGGTTCATATGATAGTTTTCCTTTTAAGGAAACCTGCCCCGCAAATACCATTTGGACTTCAAAAAAGAAAGAAAGAAAGAAAAAACACTTCTATTCTTGAACTGCTGCTGTAACAGTGTAATTGCTCCATTGTGGCAAGAATAAAGGATTATTTTATACTTTGAAGGGCTTTTATACTATGAACCCCTGGTATAGTTTCAGTGTATCACACATCAAATGTAAAACAGTGAAACTAATACACTGCAGAAAAATACCAGTGGATTACCGTGTGTTGCTGTGTGATACATATATTATACTGTAATACACTTCTATACACTAATATCTGGTAACACAATTGTTGCCTATCATACCTATACTGTTACTGTATATCAGTGACAGAGCTTCCTAAATGTTCTAATGTTAATTGTTTATTCTATGAATATTATGAGTTATATAAAATGCATTCACATTTATAAAATCTTCATCTGCTGCTTCTTAGAAAACAAATATTGTTTTCTTCAATAACAGCGGGGGGGGGGGGGGGGGGGGGGGGGGGGGGGGGGGGGAAACGGTAGAACTTTCTACAGCTTGGTAATAAATAGGTAATAGTAGGGGAACAGGGTAATAATTTGGTGATTTCGAAGTTATTACTATGCAATTACAAAAGTAATAATTATGTATTATTTAAGTAACATAATGTAGCAACAGTGGTTATAGCTGAGTAATATTAGCCTGAAACTTATGTAATAGCATAATAAGAGCCCCAAAACTGGGGGTAATAACATGGAAATAGAGCTCCGCAATAATAGTGTAATAAGGAAGAAAAATAATGCAATAATGATTGCATTATTGGTCAATAATTTTGACCGAGCTATAATAAAAAGTGCTACCAAAAAAGCACTTTAAAACTTAAGATATGTTTTGAGAGAATTGTGTATAACAGTAGGCAAGTAACGTTTTTTTGTAAAATATCTTTCTGTACCCCACCACCTGTTTAACTTTGCAGGATTAGTTGCCACGTATCTGCAAAACCTCAGCAGATGAACTGGTGACTCCGTAAAACTCTGATGAACTGATGCAAATTCCCTTCATAGTTTGTTGTGAAAATGCTCAGATCCTCCAGATGCCACAGATGATTGGAAATTAAAGGCGAGCTTATCAATGCCATTGGAGCACAGCTGGACGTGTGTGCTTCAACTTCACTTTTATAGAGACAGGAATAAAAGGAGAGTGCTTGGAGAAAAGTGAGTGAAATCATAGTTACTAGAGATTTCCTGTACTTTTTATTGATCATACTGTCTGTTTGGAGCAAATATTCTGTGTGGCTGCATCAGTACAAAAGGTAGACTTTACCCATTGGTTTCTGAAGCCTTAAGATTAGGATTTTTATTGTTGCCACCTTGGCTGCAAAAACTGGATGGGATGAGGAAAAGTTGATCTGACTATAAAACTGCATGTTCACTGGTAAATTAACATATTAAGGATAATATTTGAAAGAAAAAAAGATATGACTATGATTTAGAAAACAATGTGAGCAGCTGAGCCGATAAGCTCATCAGCAAAGCGAAAGTGAAAGAAGCAGTTTTCCTTTAGACTTCTACAGGACCAGAAGTCTTTTTGCAACCACCGCTGTTGTCATTTGGTGGCCTGCTGTACACTTAGTGTAGAGAAAAGGTTTGCTGATAAGAAGCTGATGAAAATATTGGATGGATTTGATAGATTCTAGGATTAAAAATAAAACCATATTTCTGCTTTTACTATGGGTGGCATTCTTAGAAATCACGGCTAAAGTTCACGTCATGTTTGGTGTGAATGGACCATTACCCAAGATTCACTGCAAAACTTTAAAATGCCATTAGGGGCCTAGAATAAAAACAAACCCTATGATAAGAAAAAAAGAGAATTCACAAAGCTTTTACCAGACTGATGAATTCATGGTAGGATAAGCTTTTACAATAATGCTGTAATGTACAGTGATGTGGTTTTACGATCTCCTATAATGAACCCAAAAGAACTGAAAGCCTCCAAAATTCAAAACTGATGTCTTCTGGCCTATAAAACATCTCACCTGAGAGGAACATAAAGTATTCAGGATCAATTGTAGTCCAAGCAGCTTGAAATAAAGGTGAAGGGACTTCAAGTTTTTTTTAAAGATGTTTCACCTCTTATCCAAGAGCCTTCTTCAGATGAAAAACCAAAAGGTGGAGAGTCCCGGGTACTTGACCCGCTATTAACATGTGAGACATCAAGTCAAGTTGCTTTTGATGCAAGCTCCTTAGACTACTATGACCTGGATGACTGAGAACCTACACAGACAGGATCAGTGGTGATGCCATCTTCTGGGATGGAGTCATTTACTGTATGAACATGAGATGAAGACAATCACTCAACTACAACAGAGCCGTGGCTCCATAAAGGGTAGACAGAAAGGAAACAGTCTTTCAGCTCATTGCTCACCAATAATGTGTCGCAGGATCTCCAGCTGCAGCATTTTGAACTTAATCAATCATAATATTGTAATAATGAGCTTCTTCAGTCAGTCTTTGTAAACAGATACATATCCCTGTGCCCACACACGCTATTGCTTGGTGATATTTCCTGTGATTGAGCCTGTGAATCTGGGAGCCAGCACATCCCTGACGGCACCGAGGGGCAGGACAGGAAGTGGCTGCAGACAGGAAAAAGGGGAAGTAGGAAGTAAAGAGGCGGGACGCTTCCCCGCTGCCAATCTGGAACCAGAGATGTCCTCCCTTCCTGTGCGGCTTTGAGACGGACACACGTTTGTATCTACTTCTGTTCCTCTCACCAGAGAAGAATCTGATCGAAGCAGGTTGTTGGGCAATCCAAAGGAAAAAAAAATCTGGCTGACTTTTATCCGTTTGTATTCTCTGCTAGTAATTTAATACCCATGTGTTACCATTATCTGCACAGAGATGACGGGATAACTTGTTTCCAGACTTCTGTAGCTCTTAAGGAGCATGTTGCTTAGAAGGAGCAAAATGAACTTGAAGAAAAAAAAAACCCTTTCCAGTTGGTCTCAGTTTAGCAGCTTGCTGCCCAGACAAATAAAATATCCTTTAAATAATATAAATATGCTTATTTGACCAGTAGGGTCAAAAGAGAGAGAGGGAGAGAGAAAAGGCCTTGCTTTTGGACTGCAGATCTGGTTTAGCCTTCTAAAAACATACAATAATTCTTTGGCCAGTTTTCAACTTCCTTCAGCACAATGATGACATTTTTCTACACAGAAATATTGAACGAGTTAAAAGTCAAGGTTTTGCTTCAAAATACCGATGTAATAATAATAATAATAATGGATTGGATTTATATAGCGCTTTTCAAGGCACCCAAAGTGCTTTACAATGCCACTATTCATTCACTCTCACATTCACACACTGGTGGAGGCAAGCTACAGTTGTAGCCACAGCTGCCCTGGGCCAGACTGACAGAAGCCAGGCTGCCATATCGCGCCATCGGCCCCTCTGGCCAACACCAGTAGGCAAGTAGGGTAAAGTGTCTGGCCCAAGGACACAACGACCAGGACAGAGAGCCCGGGGATCGAACCGGCGACCTTCCGGTTACAGATACGCTTCCCAACCCCCTGAGCCACAGTCGCAGTAAGGCAGTGTAAGGCAGTGCACCCTCCCACACTGGGTGCTGATCCAGCCAAGCCCAGTTGTTGTTACACTATGAGCTTAATGGGAGCATGGCAGAGACAGGAAAAAGAGATGAGCAACGGAGACGTGAAGGTACAGCGTGTGACAAAGGATATGAGCTGGATTCACATCAACAACCTTGCGAGGACATGGCATACGTGTTTGCCCACTGACTCAGCAGTTTGGAAGTTACTAAGAACAGAAATAAAGGTGGTGGTGGCAGGGTGGGGGGTCTCTTCTCTGTTTCTGTCCTTGAATGGTACACACTGAGTTTTTAGAGAACGATCTGATCCAAATCTGTGCAACTTCATGTTGTTGTCACCGTCACCAAAACTAGTCTCAAATCAATAGCAGCACTGGAGCAGTACACTCCTCTATGATATGTGAATATATCCAAGGGTTAAAAACAACCATAAATATTGGTTTATGTGCAGCATTTTAAGCACACACACAAAAAAGACTATTTTACTCAGAACTATTCATTGATTACTCTAAAATGAATGTGCATAGTTCTTAGTCCTTTGACTTAAACTGATACCTTCTAACACAAAGGTACTCCATTAAAATTTAAAGATCAAACAAAGATCCAAAATGTCATGAAGTTATACATTCATTATAATTCAATGCAATGCATTTTGAAGAGGCCTAACAGTCGGATCAGTGTCTGTATGCAGTCAACAACTGGAAGTTGAAGTACTAAAGTACAATTCAACAGTATTATATTTTATTATTATAAAATATTAATAAAATGTTCTTTTACTCATTACAAGTAAAATAAGGTTTGATTTTTGTAATTATTTTTTTCCTGATTTACTTCTTTGGACTTTCTCCGTTTTCATCCGCACTCTGAATAAATAATTTGATTGACAGATCAATGCGGGATGAGTTATTGGTCAGTGCTAAAAAGACAAAAAACAAATGCATCAATTGAAATAACCATAAATAAAAGAAAAGTTGTGCAAAGTGAAATAGAAAGGTCCATTAAAATCTAATCATAGGTCCGGGTACAGATCTGGATGCTGGTTCACCTGCTGTTGCCCTGCAATCTATATGGATCACAATATTGGACCACCTACCCCCACAGCAGCTGCTCGGCCAAATAAAACCATGCCATGAAGCTCCCAGCACAGAGTTTGAGTGCAGATGTTAATGCCAGAGGATGTTAAGGAACCACTTCTAAGAGGCAGAAAATTTGACTTGTTGCAACGGTACCACGCTCTCGGGAACGACCCATTCTCTCACATAAGTCTGTGAAGGCTAGGTGCTTGATTTCATACAGCTATGGCAAGGGGACTGAAAATACCCGAATTCAAATATTAACAGGTGTAGACCAACACTTATGTCTATGTATTACTTGTGATCGTTGGATCGTCGAACACCCTTTTGGACTCTTATAGCTGACCCAGATTTTTAAGGTTCCCCAACACTATTTGTGGAGTGTCTTGTGGTGACTGTTGTTGAATTTAATTGAAAAAGATTTAACTGAAACACTTGAGAGATGAGATGATGAGAGATGAGAGTTTCCATTAAACCACTTCCATTGGAGTGGATGTGACCACTTGAAAAAAGGTATTTTATTATTAACTAAAAATGGAGAGTGGCCTTCAGGTCTGAGATGTTTAAGTTCATATGGTTTTAAAAACGTAGTGTACGTGCCAGTGACAGAAGTTACTTTAAGGGGATTCAGAGAAGTATTAAAGACCCTACTGTGGTTTTTGCCCTTCTTCATGACATAACACATGTTTAGATAAGATGATACTCCACCCCGCCTTAAATTAAAGATAATAAATCTGGTCTAACAGGCAAAGCAAAACCATGTGAACATCACATGTGACAAATAAAAAGTTCCTGTAACCATAAGAACAATTGTTTCCACCCTCAAAATAAAGTTCGTTATAAAGACAAACTGTTCCTGTCAAATGAGAGACACCAACTAACCTTTGACCCGTGCGGCTATACTTAGCACGCCCAACACCGCGGCTCCTTCGATTCACACGCAGATAGGAGCCGCCGCTATCGCACAATGGGGGGGAGAGGGGGGGTCAATCGGGATCAGCTCAGCACTGGCAGACAATACGAGTCAGCAGCGAAGGTTAACAACTTTCCACCCGGTGGCTGGAATCCTGGCGTGTTTGCATTAGATACTGAAATATAATGAGTGTGACACAAGCAGAGGCATTGTGTGCGTTATCTGTAGTGTAATATTTTGTCTAGTAATCAGCGAGTATTACAGCACTTATTGTTGACGTGACTGGCCAACTCTGACTGATGTTTGTGTTCTTTAGACTGCTATTTTTAATTATTTCATTTGAAGCTTGTGTGCTGCAAGAACAGAGCACCGCGAATCCTCTCGGGCACTGAAAATAAACCTTTCCAAATAAATATTTAAAAGCAACAAATATGTTCGGACTGGTTTTAGTGAGATTTCTGCAGATAAAACAAACAGAGTGTTTGAATTTGTAGTTTTTGCATTTTCCTTCGACTTTGAGCCACTTTTGCCAGTTTGCCTGTTTGAGTTTCCTCCACACTGGCGTCCATTTATCATACAATGAAGCACATGAGAAGCGTTATAAAACAGGCCAGTGCATTATCTGACAGTAATGAATGTGTGTATTCATGGGGTTTTGTCTACAGCGGAGCAGGAGGAGTAAGACGCACTCACACAAACGGGCACAAAGGTAGTTTTTGTTCCCCGTGTCACTGGAACTGGAACAGCTCTGCTTGGTCATCGTGGATAAATGCCCCTCTTATCGCACACAGAGTGAGCTTCAAACACACACACATATGCATTCACATACATACATGCATACACACATATATGTGAAGTTTAGCAGAGGTTGCAGTTTACCTTGAAAATAGGTTGCTTCATAAATCAGAAAAAACCAAGACATAAACACAATAAAATTTTAACTGTTTCAGGTGGAAAACCGTGTGTGTGTGTGTGTGTGTGTGTGTGTGTGTGTCACCTCATCTTTATCAACTGTGGCAGCTGGCCGCACTGATAGTTGCTTTGTTTTCAGTGAGTGCTCCTTAATGAGGTCAAAGGCCATTTGGGGCCATTGGACGCCCGACGAGGAGAAACAAGAGGTACCTTCTTCTCGACCAGGACGCACACACGCGTGCGCACGCACGCACGCACACACTGAGGCGCTCACAGCTATTCATTACATCTGACCAAGACAAGGTCCAAAAAATCAGCTGCTGGAGAAAGAGGCTCTTTGTGCGTGTGAGAGCATAGGAGCGGGACAGACAGATGGGCGCGCCGATTTCTATTTGGAGAGAGGATGGCTCTGTTTGATTTACCGAAAAGCAACTGGTCACATGTCCCGTGTTTCACAAACAAGTCAACAAATAAGATACACAGTTCCTTCCTCGCTAAATTAAATCAACAGCATATGTGTTCTCGCTATTTTAAGAATCCTCGCTGACGTCCACCCTTTTGAACTAACTGGACAGGTAAAGCTGCGGTTTAAGTCCTTCCAGTCCGACTTCTATAACTCCTCTAATAACGTTCACCCAGACGACGCATAAAAGATGAGAGTGAGAGGAGTCTGTGTTCATCGCAGCAGACAGAGAGGAATTGTCAGCACTGCTACCTGTCCCGCTCACCTGTACACAAACCCCTTTATTGAGATCGGGCAGCCATCTTTGATTAGATGGAGTGACTCAGCAGACAGAGGACACAAGAGGGTGTGTTTGCGTTTCCATGCATGTGTGTGCGTGTGATGGTACAATGAAGGGGCACATTTGTCCTCATGTGGGAATATGTAAATGTGTGGCTGTAACAGGCAGGGAAAGGGAGGATGTGTGTGAGTGTGTGTGTCCGTGTACCTCATGGTCAGGTATTTCAGAGGAGAGAGTCTTTCCCAGCACTTCTGCTGTCAGGTAGGTCCAACACCGAGCTGTGTTAGCCAGGTTATAACCTCCTGAGTAGAGAGAAGGAACGCAGACACATATGAGAAGAAACACAAATGATATCATCTTTATGGAGTACCTGGAACCCACATGAAGGCACGTTTGGAGCCCTGAAGACTATTAAATATGAATTTGAAACTTTTAAACATTTACAGCTGCTCAAACCTTGCGTTTTTGATGAGTAGCCAATCAGAGTAAAGTTGGTTTACAGTTAGAGGAGCAAAAATTGCTCCTTTTACAAAGACAAAGTAGTCAGGAGGTACATCAAGGCATCAACTGAACAACATCACTTAAGTTTCACGGCACGTGTGGCTGAATAGAAATAACACAAATCCTGTATTGGCTATATCTTTAGATGCACAGAAAACTTTTGATAGGGTGGAGTGGAACTTTCTGTTCACAGCCCTGGAAAAGTTTGGAATAGGTGACAACTTTTGCAGATGGATTAGAACCATGTACTCTGGTCCAGAAGCAGCTGTATTTACAAATGGGGTACTTTCTCCTTTTTTTTTAGTATTTCCAGATCAACACGTCAAGGATGCAATTTAAGCCCATTGCTATTTATAATATTTTTAGAGCCATTAGCTATTCAAATCAGAGAAAATGCAGAGATTAAAGGTGTATTTGGGGGAGGCAGAGAACACAAATTATTCCTGTATGCAGATGATGTGCTGAAATTAAACCAAGACCCAACTAATTCTATCACAAAACTATTAGAGGTGATTAATACATACTCAATGTTTTCAGGGTACAAAATTAACTGGCATAAATCAGAGGCGATGCCAGTTTCCCAGGCTTGCAGTCATAACTTAATATCGGGCTTTAACTTTAAGTGGGTGGACAAGGGAATGAAATATCTTGGAATTGAATTGAACCCCAATATTGAGGATATTGTGGCTAACAGTATGGGAAAATTATTAAACAAGATCAATAAAAACTTGGGTAAATGGAGTAAACTAAATTTGACATTGTGGGGAAAAGTGAACACAGTTAAAATGGTTGTGGCACCGCTCATCAACTATTATACAGGAATGCTGCCTATGTGTATCCCGCGACGGATGTTGCAAAGCTACAATAATACGATAAAAGATTTTCTTTGGAAGGGTGGTAAATATAGAGTATTATAGTATCTCTTTTGAAATGGCTAGATTAGGCAAACATTGGGCAGGGAAAAACAATATAGACTGGATGTTAATAGAACAAGAGCTTGCATCTCCATTCACACCAAATGATATTTTATCACAAAAAGTGAATTATCACGGTAAGACGCAAAGCCCTATTTTGAAATTTTCGAAAATGGTATGGTTGGAGGTGCATAAGAAATATAAACTTGTGCCATATGTACAGAAGTATGCCCCCTTGTGGTATAATCCTAAAATTAAAATTGGTAAGCAGACTGTTTACTGGACACAATGGCTGAGAAGAGGTATCAGAACTGTTAGAGACCTATTTGAAGGGGGTGTTTTCATGTCGTATGAGGATATTAAAAATAAGTTTTGTTTAGAGGGTAACAGTCATTTCTGGAAGTATTTGCAAATAAGAAACTGTTTAAAAGGAGGAGTTACAATAACATGTGAAAGTAACCCGATAGAGAATTTTATGCTACTACCCCCATCTCTGTGCACAGCTGCGAAATGGTATAATATTTGCCCATGGATTAAAAACAATATAAATAAGAGCCTGAAAAAAGCATGGGAAAGGGATCTAGGGGGTACAATGGATGAAGGTACATGGGATTCTATATTGTCGAACAATGGATTATACATTAGGGAAGCCAGGGGGAAATTTATTCAATACAAAATTCTTAACAGATACTATTATACTCCTTCAAGGCTGTATAGAATGGGGATTGGTAGAGATGACTTGTGTTGGAAATGCCAAAAAGCCAAAGGTACTCTGATACATGCCCTCTGGGAATGCCTGCTGGTTTTTCCAGTTTGGAACACTGTACTGAATTATTTGCAGGGGTGGACACTTTGTAACCTACCCAGATCACCTAAATTATGTTTACTAGGAGACAAAGGAGAGGTGCTGCAATTAAGTAAACACCAGTTTAGAGTGTTAAGTACTGCCTTGGTAACATGTGCCCGTGTCATTTTGGAACACTGGAAGGACTCTCATATTCCAACGCTTAAAATGCGGAAAGACAGAATGATTGGGAATGTTGTATACGAAAAGATGCTGGGAAAAATACATCATGTGACGGAAGCTGCGCTGGAACAGTGGGACAATTTTTGCACCTACATGTCTACCTGACTTGGACATTTGAGCTTAATACAACATATGTTAAAACCTCACTTGTTTTGTTTCGTTGTGGTTTTTTATTTATTTTTTAGTTATTTATTTATTTATTTTGTTTGTTTGTTTTTGTTTGTTTGCTTCTTGCTTTTGGTTGTTGCATCTCTGTATTTGCTGCTATAAAATGCGAAATCTAATAAATACTTGAATTATAAAAAAAAAAAAAAAAGTTTCACGGCACGTGTGACAGACACCTGTAACACAGATGTGTCCGGGCATGCCCAATTCATGCCCGGACATCTGCATGCTTTGAAGCTGATGTACGTGTGTATGCATGGCTACACTGCTCCATCTTTGTCTTTTAAATGAGAGAAAACAGGAGCAGGACGATATTCCTGACAGCTGGACTGATCCTTAAATCGTAGCATGATATAACTGCATCTGCAGGAATGCTAGTTTATCTTGCACCCCTACTGTTTTTCCACATTTGTTTTTGTCAGTGAAAAACTGGTGAAGACTGCATAGACAGGTGAAAAATCGTAAACAGAAAGAGAAAGCCTAACATCACATCTGGCCAGGCTGACTGTCACACTGGAGCTCCCCAGGGTTCATTATAGGGTCATTTGCTCTTTTTCTTCTGTGTTTTGCACATATCTAAAATATGCTTGTATTGTGCGCTTTTTTACATTTTTATCTGCTAATATGGAGCTCTGCAACACAAGGTTTTTCACCCTACTCTTTGTAAATTTGTGATGTGACAATGAAGCTGAATCTGAAGTTAAAATAAAGCAGAGCCAGCAAGTGTTTGACTTGATACAACTTTACCTGTTTAGCAGGAATCTACAACTTATTGCTCATTAATTAAATCTAAACCAATCAGTTTTGTCAGAAATAAAACTTCCAGTCTACACATTTCTCTTCCATCAAACTGAATTTTATGTTTTTCTTGCTTAATCAAGGATCATCTTGTCATGTTTCAGTGTGTAGAGCAATCCAGAAGCTTCCCCTCCAAACTGAATGCACCAGCTTTAAACTACTGCCCGTCACATTTGTGACAACACAGTTTGCCCAGGGAAATGATGGTTGTGCCTCAGCATGTGTGTGCTGCTAAACTGTTGTTTAATCCTCCACTTAAACCTTCAAACACTTTCTTAAAGCAGTTTGAATCTCAAACTAGAGGGTGGGCCTGACTGGTGGGAAAGAGACCCACACTGCAGGATGGGATGACCAGAGGAAAAAAACATATGGGGTCAAACGAAGTTGAAGAACATGATTCCTGTAGAGAAAATATACAAAGACTTTACTGACCCTACTGTGTTGGCTGTTCTTTCACTGGAATAAAACTTAAATCCTTTGTATTGTTAATAATTTGTCTGTCCAGACTGGACATTTTCCATATAAAATAAAATCACTTCATTACTTTACACAGGATACAGCACAACATCTGTTTATCTGTAAAAAAAATAAATAAAATAATATAAAATATATATACTCTATTAAGTTAAACGAGTGGGGAAATCCATTTTGAGCAACTGTTAGTTTCCTTTGCTATATTGATGTTTGGGGGCTGTATGTAGATATCACAAGAGTTATTGTTTTTTGAGTGATGTATCATGTAAAGTCGCTGTGAGCTTTACCATTTAGCATCCGAAATCTAATCAGTTCATCCCCGAACTTATTTGTATTTGTGAACGAGTTTGGTTGTGGCCAAAAATGTGTTTTTTCCTGAGGCCACAGTAAGCTTTTAAAAGAAAAAAGAAAAATAAGTTTGCATGCTGCAGAACTCCAATTTCATGACATATGACATTTTGAGCACACCTGCTCCTCGTCACACAACGAAACACAGGGCGACGCCATCTTAAATCACCTGTGATAGGTCACATGACTACGACCAATGACAATGATATCCAAACAGAACCATGTCTTACATAATTCAAAACATAAATCATCTGTGAAGCAACATGTTTCCTTGGCAGGAGTCAGAAAAGATCTCCACTAACCCAGCAACAAACAGACGGGAAAATATAACATGGTGTCTCAGGCATTACCTAACAGTAAAATATTTGACACAATTAAGAACAGCTATTAAACCTACTGATTCAATTAACCACAATGTGTCACATACAGTACCTACTATATTAAAAGTACCGGCGTCCATCAGTGTTACAGCTCAGCCTCCTAGTAGATGTACCTGTGGTTATAATTTGAAAATCCTAGCTGATTTCCCTCTTGAGTTATCACGAGATATTCACAAGATTTTCAGAAAACCTAACCTCTGACCTCGACCTTGAAGCAAAGGTAATTGGGATTCTAACTTATCTGAGATTTTTAGTGGTTCCACGTATGGGATGAATTTGAAAATCATGCGTCGCTTTGTTCTCAGCCACCTATCTAGTTATTTTAATCACAAACTTGGGTGTCTACGCTGAAGATACCCGATCAGCATTTAACGGCTAAGGGGTAAAAACTGAATATAGAATGTGAAAATGCCCCCAATAAGAGGTCGTACACTGTCATCAGGTTACTAAGCAGGGGCACATCTAGAGGGGTGGCATGTGCCACCCTAAAATGATCTCTTGCCACCCCTAGTGCCAAACTAGTTTTGCATATGACTGTGTTGTTTATTAAGATAAGATAGCATTAACACTTTGAAGGTGGAATGAAGGTGAGTGTTATTAACACTCTGTGTGATGACGGGCATGTGATTAAGCTGACATAGCAACAAGCTGCAGCTTAGAGTGTTACTTTCAACACAACTATTTCAGCTTGTGTTGAAAGTTTGGACTTCAAAGTATATACCAGCTTTTAAATTTTAATGACAGGCCACTAAATGCTTTTATATGTATTTATTTATTATACAGGCTATACAGTACATAAAAAAATCACATGTATTATGTAACTGAAAAGGTTCATTATGTGGGCTACAGAAATTAATTAAGCTGCAGACTATTTTTATATGAAATGCATGTATACTTGCATTTGAATCATTTTTACCATACGTAACACATGCACATGTGTTTAAAAAAAGGCTTTGATTTTGTCCTGCCATTTGATTTCCATGCCAGCCTAAGAAAATTTCTCTACATCTGCCCCTGTTACCAAGTCATGAAGTGTGAGAAAATGCCAGTAACCTTCAACTTCAAAGCAGTGAAAAATTAAGCCAACTCTCACAAGTGCCAAAAAGTGCAGTTCCTCCCATGGCCACTTGAGGTGTAAATAACCATAGGTTCCCATGTCAAATCACAGAGGATAAAAAAACATGTCTGGGAGAAAATTTTAGATTAAAAAACTAAACTAACCTATCAAATACCCTGTTTCTAATTATGTGTCCAAACTGCAGTTTCTCTAATGGCCACTTGAGGCCGACTAACCATCTCTGAAGACGCCTATGTTAACTACCGGTATACATATAAAACTATAATACTACTAATATTATACTATATGTTAACTTTACATATAAAAGCTGACATAAACATGTTTACAGTGTGCCACAGAACAAATGTATGGAGGGTGTTTTTTTTCTTGTTAAAGTTGCACTGTTTGTGCTGCTGTTTTGAAGTATTTCGATTTCTAATTTTTTTATCTGTCAAAGTGCATGAAATCTGAGTACTTATTTATTCTTTTATTTAGCATTGATTAGCAGTTATGTTTGTCCATGTGGGTATGAGCAGCTTTTGTACACAGTCTATTCTTTTGTTGACCTGAACCAGCTCATTCTTGTGGTCAGTTGAATGTGTGTGCAATAAGAGCTCATTTGTACTTTCACATTTATACAGCTTTGTGTGGCTCTTCAGACCAAAAAAAGGAAGCTAGCATGACAAAATCCTCTGGAAGAAAAACTATAAAGCCTCCCACATACAGAAGACACAGAGAAAGTTTAAAGATGGAGGGAATGGACTGAGGAGAAAGTATGTAGGGCAGAGCGGGAGGGGAGAGAAAGGAAGAGAGGTGGGATTGTAGTTGAGTAAAATGGATTCATTGTGTTGTATAATTAGTAGCTATCATCTGGCCAAGGGCTGAGGAGTCTGGGACAGGGCAGTGTGTGTAAATGTGCTTAAGTAACAGACTCAGAAATTCAACGCAAACACGCACAAACAGAAGGCGCACTACACCGTTACATCTGGACTACCTCAGCACTCCGAGAAACATGCGCATACAGCCATACGTGGAGATATACCAACACACACACATCAACATCAGTCAGAATAATAAACACATACGTGAAGCGTACCTCCGCCCAGCAGGAGTGTAGGTAGCTGCCACTGCAGGACATACTGCAGACACTTGCCCACCCCAACAGGGGTCATGTTGAAGGAGCACATAGGGTCACCCGCCATTGTGTCGGCACCCAGCTGCATCACTATCGCCTCCGGGTTGAACTGTGCCCGCACCTCCTGCAGGACGCTGTAAAAAGAAGAAAGAATTGTGTTACTCGCAGAGGATGCATATCATTTGGTTATCAAGCATCCAAAAAAGAAAACAATTCAGGAAAATGTATAGACTTCTGTGACTAATTGAGCTTATGTGCATAGTCACTACCATAGGGGCCTTTTGAGCCAACAAAAACCTTCCTGGCACTCAAGCAGTGATGGCTAACGTGACTTACCTGTACATTCCGTTCTGAACAATAATAACTTTATAGTAAGTGTAGAACACTAAAACAAAACACTTACACCCAATTTGTTCAGTTGCTTCCACCAATTAGAGGTGCTAAAGCAGTAGCCTGTGATTATACCAATAAAAGTAATGAAGTATTAGTCTACATGCAGCTTACTCATTATTTCACAGAGCTGGAGCACTACGCTGTCTTTTTTGTGGAGTTTGCACAGTCTCCCCAGCTCTCTCCGGGTACTCCAGCTTTCTTTCACAGTCTAAACCCATGCATTTGTTAGGTTAGGTATCAAGTGTTTGTCTCCCTGTGTTAAACCTATGAAAGACCAGCAACCTGTCCAGGATGTACACCACCTTTTGCCCTATGACCCCTGCACCCACACATGACCTTGAACTTGAGAAGTGGAAGTGGATGGATGGGATAAGTTTTCAGTCACTTGCATTAGTTACTTTACAAGAAAAGACTTTAGTTTCACCCATTAGAAGTCGACGCTGTGTAATAGAGCAATTTTAATTTCCATCACCATCAGCTCACAGATGCCGGCTGATCCGCAACCATGAAATTACAACAAGGATAAAAAGCAGTTTTCAGGAACAGTTCTCCAGGTTTTGTCAGGTCTTGTTTTGTTAAGGACATGACTTGCACTGTTACTGTTCATCTATTGTATGTACTACACGCTTTTTTAGGTTTCCTCAGTTTGTTTTTGAGGAAACTGCACACAATGCACAAATATGGTAAGATTCTTTAATCTAATAGCTCTCTGGGAATCACTTTGTTATATTTGACATTTTTCATAGGCGAAGGAACAAATGATGTGCTTTATCGTGGCTCAAGAGTTGTTAGTTCGTCCTGTAATCGGAAGGTTGCCGGTTTGAGCCCCGGCTCGCACAGTCTTGGTCGTTGTGTCCTTGGGCAAGACACTTCACCCGTTGCCTACTGGTGGTGGTCAGAGGGCCCGGTGGCACCAGTGTCCGGCAGCCTCGCCTCTTTCAGTGCACTCCAGGGTGGCTGTGGGACTAAGGGACTAAGTAAAGCGCTATACAAATACAGGCCATTTACCATTTTTTATGCCTGAATGATGCGTAGTACAGTGTTAAACTGACTTAACCAACAAAAAACAATCTTCTGAAAATGGACTAGACTGAAAATAACTGAAAAAGCAGCCGATAAAAGAAAAACATTGAAAGACTTTCAGAAAGCCTGACAAGAAATGCTCCTTAGAAGTAAACTATGAAGAAATGAGGGGTGACTCAAGACTTTTGCACAATAACAGTGATGCTGCATTACTAAAGCTAACCCAACAAAGCAGCACATAGTCAAATAAAATGATCTCTCACCATTAAACTGACATAAACATTATAGAATGAATAATTATAACCCAATAACCTTGTGTATTCAATTGTTTATAATGACTATTTGTAAGTTTATTTTGATGCTGTAACTTTAGTGTTATTAGACTAATTAAGTGTTTTTATGAGTTGTACTAAAGAAAGCCTAAATTCCTGTTTCGTAACTGTAGCATTACGTGTGTGAGGGCACATGGGCCTGAAAATCACATCCAGTGTTTTCTATGCTAATTTTCTACACTCTGTTTATGTCTGATTTCCACTGAGACCCCTCTGTCTTACTCTTGTGCCACTCCATTAAAAAAACAAAACAAATGATCCCAGCAGTCACACACAGAGCTGAGATGATTGCTGCTTGGTGCTTGCCAAAAAAACCCAGAAAAAAAACACCGCCTACACTTTTTTTGCTCTTTTGCTCAAATACAGATTTTAAGGATTTATAAGCAGCTGAGAGGAAACAAACTCAGCTCCTCCTGTTCAAGATCACAGAATCTGCGATATACAGATGCTGAGATAGAGAGAACAAACAAGGGGTTTTAGCCCTTTATTTCCTTTTAGAGGCGACACATTTGCATTGAGTGCTCAGCACAGAGAAACTCCTTCAACTAGAAAATCCCCAGTTTAAGCCTCACAATGGAAGGATTTCCCTGCTAAAGTGTCCCTGATAAAATGCTGAACTTGCACATGCTCCATAGCACTCATCAATGGATGACACTGACCTCTGATCTGTTGGAGTTATATAGGAGGACAGCGCTACAGTTTCTCTGTGTGTGTACCTGGTAAAAACCTGGTAGTATCTGTCGTCCTTGATGCCGTCCTCCAGCGGGACGTTCACAGCGTACCAGCGGCCTTTACCCAGCCCGGTGTCACACAGGTCACCCGTACCTAAGCAAGCACAAACTTATCCAACACGGTCTCATGATTCAAATTGGCATATTAAAGCATGCCGTGGTTAAGCTCACTGTATTGCCTGACCTGGGAAGAACCCGGGCGAGAACTTGTGGAGTGAAACGGTCATAACTTTGGATGTGAAGCTGAAGGCATCTTCAACACCTGCAGAGACCAAAGGGGAGGAAAGAGCTTTTAAAACCTGGAACCAAAAAAACTGCTGTGAGGATGACAAAATGTAAAAGACGCTTATTTTAAATTGTGCAAAAGTCACGGTTTGGTGTGCACCGTCTCCATGATGCAGGTCAACGTCCACATAAAGGACTCTTTCGTATTTCTCTCTCAGTCTGAGGATTCCCAGCACGGCATCGTTCACGTAACAGAAGCCTGAAGCCTCATCCCTGGACGATAAGAGAGATGAAGATGAAGCGCCACGTTTGAAATGTACTGCTTTGTCAAGAGCACCCTCTTCAGGCTATTTGATGTAACTGATGGAAATTGATGGTTTAACAAATTCTGAGTCTAGCCCTGAAACACCGGATCACAGCTGGATCAGTTAAGCCAGAGTGACTGACATAAGCACAACAACGACTGTTCGGTGACCAGTGTGTAATGTCTCTAAAGGTTTATGCAGATATAGTTTATCTAAACAGTGATTCCTACAGTAGATCTTTGAGTGGAGAGGGGAAACTGGCTGCTTGGGGCTCTATTTATGCTCGCCGTTCTCACCCTCATGAGTGACAAATAATCCAACTGCAAGTCTGCCTTCACGGGCATTTATGTGACTGTCACGGGGGGAGACAACAGTGCGATTACATCACATCGGCACACATTAATGGGCTATTACTGTCTACAGATACGATTAAAAGGACATAGCCAAAAGATTTTGTTCTGAGTGGATAAATAAAGTCACATTATCCACCAAACACTGTCTCTGTTCTTAAACTGACAAGTACTGACTGAACAAGTGCTCATCTAAAGCTGGTTTAGGTGCAGAAGGAGGGCATGGGTCAGGAGGACAGCCTGCTGGGAGACACTATATGCACATGTAATGCAGCACACAGGAAGGTCACAGCACACTAAAGTGTGTTAGCCTACTTCTTGGCGTGGTGCCACCCTCCTGCCCAGTTGATGGCCACGTCACACTTTTGGTCCAACAGAGTCTGAGCTGCCGTCAGCGTAGCACCCCCCACTCCTGCTGCATAGTCAAATATGCCCTCGACCACTGGACAGTCATAGCCTGGAGGGACAAAATACAGCAGGCGAGAGGAAGATGAGGGATTTAAAAAATAAATACTTTTAAAAAAAAAAAAGGCAAAACCAATTCGCAGTGCGCATGTTAATTTGTCAGGGATCTGACAGCTAGGATAAACTTAAAGCTTTCCTTTTTGATAAAGGTTATAGTTAGAGCTGGATCAGGTGAATCCTCTCTTAGTTACCCTGCAATAGGCCAAGGCTGCTGGGGTATTCCCACAATGCACTGTGTTTCTTCTTTACTCACTATGTGTTTATACACCACTCTGTATTTAATCATTAGTTATTATCTACCAGTGGCTCTCTTCCACAGTGTGTCTTTTTCCCCCCCATCTTCCTCCCCTCACCGTACAGCTGGTTGGGGGAAGTGTCTGCTCCTGTCAAAAGTCACATGCAGATGGTTATCAACTCGATAAGTTAATCGAGGGCTTATCAGTCTCATATGACCAGCTTTTCCAGGAATCGTAACACTATTTTCCAAGGAACTGATTGGTCACTTTGCGGTGTCTTAACTGGATGTGGTTAGGTCTGCAGCACATGTGACCCTAGTGATGCATGCCAGTAAGAGGTGACACTGAAACGCCACTAATAAACACCGAGTTACTTCAACAGGCACCTAATATAATGCTTCGCGGTACATGCATGCATGCAGTGGATTTTACGACGACACACAAAAGCACAAAACTTTGCCTGATATTTGCGCCTTAAACCGCACTGAAGTCTGAAGGGTAACTCAAGTCCTTGAATGAGAACTTTACTGAGTTAAAAAAGAGAGGGTGAGAGAAAGATAAAGGATAAGGGAATGTCATGGAACAAAAACAAGCAGAGTGAACTTGAAGCTTAGTCTAAAGTTAGAAATGTAAACTTCGGAAAAGGATGGACTAACATACAACCCATCCAAGAACAACAAACAACAGTGGGATCCTAGGAGTGGGACAAGATCAACAAACATACCCTTAGATTTTTTTTAAGCACTTGTGTCTCAAACAAAAGAAAAAAAATGTTATTTGAGGAGAACATTTATGATCGCTGTCAGTGTTATTAAGTGCAGTGTTACATCGCCATCTACTGGTGAAATCATTTTAACCCCTTTATTTCCATTTTTGTACTACAGCTGCTTTAATATTGCTGGTAATGATCAATTAACCCCTTCATCACTTTAGTCATACAGGAAAAAGGCAGCTGTGCTTTAAACCAGAAACCCAATGACACCATACTGCACTGAAAGTGTGTGCGTTTAACACATTAAAGATTAAATAATAAAAAGGTAGCAATGTGTTTTGCTCACCCAGGCCGTAGTCAGCCGACTGGGGGTCATCGTTGTCTCCGTCCTGGCTGATCTTGTGGAGATGCTCCAGGTAGGAATCAGTGTGGAATTTGGCCATTTCCTCTATAGTGGCCACGTGGGGTTTGACAATGCTGGAGAGAGTAGAGAGAAAGAGTGATTTAACAACAGAGACACTGCAGTGACAAACAGACATAAGAAATTGAGTTAAAAATAACAGTTATCAAGGTAAAAAGAGAAACTTTATATAATTATATTAAATATAAGTGTTTACCTGAAAAAGTGGAATTTAGGGGATTTTTCAGCTTTATTTGATAGACACAGTGGGCAGGAAAGCAGGAGCAGACAGAGAAGGGGTAAAACAGGCAGGGCCACGGGTTGGACTCGAACTCGGACTAGCCACTCTTAGCTGTACGGCATGTGTTCGCCCACTTAATGCACTGAGCTAAACCGGTAACATCATTTGTAAATGACTATAAATGAAAGAACACAAGTTTTATTTGTACTTCACACGTACATTGTTTTTAGGGCTGTCCACCATAGTAGATGTGACACAACCAGTGGTTACTACGGAGGTTGTTGGCTCTCGCTGGGTGAAAGAAGATGCTGCACCAGAAACCTCCTAGTGATTTCTTTTGTTGCTAGCAGACTGTCACTATCTCTGCCACCTACCAGCCGTGCAATAGTAAAACTTTTGTCTCAGGAGGTTTTTGTTATCATCCCTTTCTCACAGTGAGCAAGTCAGGAATTTTGGCATCATTTTGGACAGTGTTCCCAGTTTTGACCAACATCTTAATAATTCCCTGAATCCTGCTTTAGTTATGCTGCAATAGGCCAAGGGTGATTGGGGCTTCTCCTGACAGACTAAATGTTTCTTCTTTACTCACCTGTTTTCACTCTCAGTGTGTTTATACAGCACTCTGCTGCTTTAATCATTAGTTATAAATCGCTGATCCTCTCCCACTACTCCTGTGCAACAATGCAAATGTTTATATAGATCCGATACAAATACTAGCTTTGGTAGCGATACTATTGATATTTGGATTGATCCACCCACCTTCATCTTGCACAGTGTGTCTTTTGTACATCCTCTCCTGCTCACTGACAAAAACAATACCAACTGTGTTCTCTCTCGGTGCAAACACCAGCAGCTCACCTCATGTGTTGAAGCAGTCCATAGGCTTCTATCAGTGAGTGGACCATACTCGCCTGGTAACAGAGGTAAAGACAAGGATATCGTTTTCCAGATTAGGAAAAGGCTGCTACCTAACTAGCTCTGTAACGCCTCTCATTCAGTTCAACTCACCCGGTTTGGCACTTTGGATAAAGTGTCGCAGGTCTGGATGTACTCCGGACCGTAAACATACGCGACTCTTCGTTTACTGCAGCTGTCGTCATCATCGCTGTCACCCCTGAAACTCATTTAGGTTGGCTGAAATCCAAATGTTTAGATGGAGCTGAAATATAAGACAAATTCTGAACACAGAGAGCGGCTTCTACTGCCCGAGTCTGGCGTCACACTGTCAACATTCCGTGTTACCCACCCGGTAAAGCTGGCTTCAACCGTGAGATTAACAGACATACAGGTTTTGAAAATTATAACTTTGTGTTTTATATTATGTCTTAATGCTATTTTATCTCCATGAAAAAAAGTCAATTCGATAATTCTGTAACGAGAGATAGAAGATTTTAAGAACTCGTCTAAAGTTCCGCACGAGGACACTTTGTCTCCATTTCAGCGGACGCACGTGAGGTGCATTCTGGGATTCCTTGTAGTCTTTTCACGGACTCTTCAACCGCTACATTGATAGCCAACCGATAAACTCGTCGAGACAGACGAGTCTGCTGAATATAATACGTGTTCACCCTAACTTTGTCCTTCCACCAACCCAGACATGTATTTCACAAACAACCTTCAGTAGGAGAGGGGAAAACAGGGCTGTAAACTGAAATAGAACCTGGTTAAACTCCAATAAACGTGTAGTTAACTAAAGGGGGCAGTGTTCTCCATTGTGACATCACCCTAAGATATATGCATTGTTTGTTTTATCATAGCTATAAAAGCCTAACCCCTATCCCCCTTACCCCATAACTACCCATAATTTAAAGTTATTAAGTCAAAATTCCAACTTATAGATGCCTTCTAGCGCTGCTGTTTTCAGATTTTCAGAGTGTTTAACTGGACACATTTTGAAGTTTGGTGAGTCTGTATAATTGTTAAGTTTGAAAAGCAGGGAGTAGCTGAGTAGAAATTCCATGTTGCTGCTTTAGCTCCTTGTCCGTCTTCTTCAGCTCAGAGACCTCCTACTCCAGCTTCTTCTGAAGCATTATAACTCGACACCTTTCATTTTTCTGCTGGGATTTGATTTGCAGAGTTTCTCTTGATCCATTTTGTAGCCTGGGTGTCAATTTTTGTCTGCAAAATGCATGCCAAACATTATCACTGTGAGGTCAGTTTCTTGTTAATATTCAAATTGTCATGACCATTGATCAACAACCACAGATCAAAGACTTTTAATCAGTGACCACTGATCATCGATCGGTGACCACTGACCAACTCCCCGGATTTCGTCTCGCAATTTATGTTCTCCCTGCCATTCCTGTTCTGACTAATTTTTTCCCCCTCCTTCTTTACAAACAATCCCTATTTGCTTGTTAAATATGTTATGACTGCCCTGATCCTGGCTCTACATGCCTCTTTCCTTTTGTTGAAAAATAAACACACTTACTTATGATCTGTTGTGTAACATTGCTTTCTGGGTCCTGCCAAAATCCGTGGTCTTTTGGAGCTTTTTCTACAGCAGCAGTCACCAAATTCATGAAGTGAACACACAATAAATATAGTACTCTATGTATTATGCATAATTAGTCATCTTTATTATTTCGATTTCTTTACATAGGTAGCAAAGTGTTTATGTTTTTGTATTTGTTTATATATACAGTATTTATTCAGTAAGTGATTAAGTAGATGACAGGAAAAGACATTAATCATACGAGTAACCAACTGAGTTCAGGAAGTTGCTATCACGTCGCCACTGCCCTGTTCCCCAGAGCAGAATAGGACAGTCACTTAAAATTCTAAATTCGCACAACTATTAGGTCATTACACTCTGACAGGGGTCATTTACATTAAAAACAGGGGAAAATCAAAATCGACAGAGCCCATCGGTCCATTGGATTATCAAGACCTAATCACCCTCGTGCAATGATTATTAAGGTGCATAATCCGGTAGACAAGATTAGGATCCTCACTGCAGCTAAAGATAATGGCCCCCTGACTTATGATGGACAGATCATTCATATTCGACAAGATTTGGCAACAGGAGTAAAAGAGATGCGACGTGCGTTTAACGGAGTGTGCCAAAAACTAATCCAGAAAAATATGCGCTTTTATATGCGCTATCCTGCTACACTTAACTTTTCTCACGGAGGGGAAAATTACTCCTTCCGTAAATCTGAAGATGCTCTTGCTTTTTTGAACAATTTGAGTTAAATTGAACACCGACAGCAATTGATTGAATATGATCAGTTCTATTACGGCACTTAAATATTAGACATACTCTTAATTTAAGGATACCCAGTCCATGTTAAGGTATATTGGAACTGGAAGTTGTACTCTTATTAAGGAATGATTTAACTGTCCCGTCCCTTCTTATTTGTTTTTTCTTACAAACTTTATAAAGTAAAACATGTTTAACTCAGAAATATAAATGAGATTGGCTGGTTCTCTCGGTGGCATGCGGGAGTTTGGAGAGGAAGTTTTGTTTCTTTTTTTTCCCTTTTTGCCTCCCTGTCAGTGACTTTTGCTCGGTTTCATGAGACCAAGTTTTCTTTTTTGATGGACTGTAGGATTGTTTTTTGGGGGGAGGGAAGGGGGGTTTTAGGGGTTGTCTTTTTCCTTTTTTTTTTTTTATCATTAATATGCGTGGCTATTGTTTCTGTTGTTTATTTATTCATTTATTTTTTCATGTTTGTGTCTATATAATGTATCTAAAATTACCTTTCCCTTTTATGGAAACATCTGTTTGCTTATTTGCAGTTGCGCATTCCGAGAAATGGTTTCCCACACATCATGTTTTAATAGAGGGGGGAAAGAAACTATAACAAAAGAGACTGAGCTGATATGACTGACCTTAAAATAATTTCTTTAAATGTTAAAGGGCTGAATAATGTTGTTAAAAGACAAAAACTTCTTTCATTCTTGAAAAAGGAAAAAATACAAATTGCCTTACTTTCAGAAACTCATTTAAATGATTTGGAACACTCAAAACTAAAAAGAAATTGGGTTGGCCAAGTTTTTTACTCATCATATAACACAAAAAGCAGAGGAGTAGCCATCCTTATCCATAGCAATTTGCTCTAACCACAGAAAAAGTCATAAAAGATAAGGAAGGACGCTACATTCTTATATCTGGTTTCTTATTTAGAGAATCTGTTTTTATAGGATGTGTTTATGGTCCAAATTCAGAAGATGTCTCTTTTTTCCCCAATCTCTTAACCCATGTTTCAGCCATAGCTTCCCCATATTTGGTGTTGGGAGGTGATTTTAATTGTGTTCCTGATCCTAGGGCTGATAAATCTCCACCAGGGAGTGAATTGTCGCCAAGAAGCATTAGATTGAGCCTTTCTTTTTAATGAAACTCACCAGCTCATTGATGATTGTCTCAATGTCCTTCTCAGCGCTATCAGAAGATTGCAGAATGTCCTCGATTTCCTTCCCAAGCACGTTCACTTCTGTTTCTTTGGTCTGAATTCTCCGGTGAACAATTTGCAAAATCACCTCAAATTCTTTTTGCATTTCAATTGTGTTGTGGCGTTTATGTTCATTCACACAGCAGAGATAGCAGATACATTTTTGATAAGTACGGCAGAACATCTTCATCATCTCATTATGAGTTGAACAGATGTTCCCTTTGAGCCTGTTCGATGGTTTGACCAGCTTGTGTTTGTCAAAGGCAGAGTTATAGTGAGGCTGGAGGTGTTGCTCACAGTAAGAAACCAAACATACCAGACAGGACTTCACTGCTTTCAGCTTCTTTTCAGTGCAGACATCACAGGAAACATCTTCAGGTCCAGCATAGCAGAGATCAGCTGAAACAGGTTGGATTCCAGGTATCTTAGAGTCCTCTACTAACTCTGCTAACATGCTGTTTTTCACCAGCTCAGGCCTCGGGATGAAGATTTTTCTGCACTGAGGACAGCTGTAGATTCCTTTTGGATCCTCATTATTCCAGTGGACTTTAATACAGCTCATACAGTAGTTGTGTCCACAAGAAATAGTCACTGGATCCTTCAGTAGATCCAGACAGACTGAACAGCAGAGTTTTTCGTGATTCATTGTTTGTCCTTGGAGTGTTTTTGTATGTCAAGGTAATTGAAAAACTGTTTCACTGTGAGAGGAGAAATGGAGTGTATCAGGTTACGCTTTGTTTTGGGCAACCAAGAGGCTTGACAAAGTGACCCCTCCCAGGAGGCTTTTTTCCTCATGTGGGCTTTAGTTGAGTATTGCTTTATTTTCCTATGTTGATTTTTGTTTTCTGTTTATGTTGGTCAAATTTATTTGCAGTAATAATGGTACAGACTAAAGAAAAGATGGCCAATTCTCCAATCCTGACTTCTCTTAATTGGCTCACTGAAAATTTATTCTCTTCACATCTTCAATAATCAGACTCCATCTCATCTAAAGACATTACAGTACCATATCATCAATATCTCAGACTACTGGTTCCCAAAATAGATGGAATCAGTAGAGTCAAGGTGGCTGTTTATGTGAAAATCAAATGAGCTTCTTTGAAACAAGGGTGGGTGCATTAAGGTTACGTCTTTTGCCATCTTACAATGCTGTGATTGCAACCGTTCCTTGACTCTCTGTGAATGGTAGAGAGTTAATACCATACAGCTTATGACAAAATTTGATCCGAAGTGATTGATGGCCCTAATCACGACCTTTTGACCTCCCGCCCCTCCCCCCCGGAAGCGTGTAATGAGCGTGACGAATCGCATCCGGAGAAGGGGGGTGGGAAACCCCCCGCGTGACGAATCGCATCCTGAGAAGGGGGGGTGAACCCCGGAAGCGCGCCATCTGTTGCTAACCGTGTCGAATCGCATCCTGAGAAAGGAGGGGTGAACCCCCGGAAGAGCGCCATCTGTTGTTGGGAAAAAAAAGTTTTTAGTGGGAGGGACTGCAGCGAGGGAGGAGAATAAAAAGCAGAGAGGAGGAGTCCGTCACAATTTCTAAGTCACACACACAAGATGGATTCTTTCCTTCTGCAGCCCAGCAGCGGTCCTGTTTACTTGGACGGTGAAGAAATCTGCTCTCCCGCAGAACCCTCGAGCATGGGCGGCAGCAGCAGCGAGTGGGCCTCGTCGATTATCAGCCATACGCCGGTCTCTGTCTACAGTACCAGATCCGAAGCAACCGCCACTCCGCGGAAAGAAGGAAGAAGTAAGAGCGTCTTCATGTTCCGCAGCCAAATTCCAGCACCGAGAAACTTGCGAGGAGAATGGCCTCTGCCTGCTGAGGGTTGTGGAAAGTGGGGCTACATATTCAAATATGAATCAGGGGAGCTCTGGTTTTATCAGTTGAACGAAGGAGAAAGCTTGACGGAATCGAGCAGCATTGTGAAGCTGACTCCCAATGACTGGGCCGTGCTGAAGCTGCTGGTTGCGATGGCTATCGGAGAGGCAAATGAGGATTTTCCCATTCCTGAAGAGGAAGATGTTGCCGCTAAAAGACCCCGGAGAGAGGTAGATTCTCCTCCCCCTCCTCCTCTCGGCTTCGGTGATGAAGAAGAGCATGATGCTGCTGATGATGAAAAAGATCCTCCTTCTGTCTCCTCTGATGAAAAAGAGGATACTGACCCTGCTGTTGAGAATGATGAGGATAAAGAAAAGACCCCCTCTGTAGAGGATGTTTCCTCCCCTGATGAATCAGCTGTTGAATCAGCTGATGATGATGATGATGATGATCATCCTCTCTACACAGTTACAGAAGAAGAAGAAGATGATGAGCCCCCGGCTGAAAAACTTCCAGAAGACGCCGATGTTCCCCTAGCTCCTGAAATAAAAGAGGAGAAAGCAGCTCCTGAGAATAAAGAAAACATTCCCCCAGCTCCAGAAATAAAAGAGGAGAAAGCAGCCGCTGAGAATAAAGAAAACATTCCCCCGGCTCCAGAAAAAGCTACGGAAGAAGAAATAGAAGCTATTCCCCCTCCCCCGCCGCGGAACGGAGGCATACGCTTCAATGATGAGCAACTGATCAAGACTAAAACAATCTTGTCAACCGTCTGGTCTTCAGGAACCACAGCCACGGGGAGATGGAGAATGAGAGCCAGCCTGCGCTCAACTGACGAATCTGATGCGCCTGACATTTTTGTCATGGAGAAATTCAACCCCGACTGCGGATTATTTCGCAGCATGATGGTTATACCAGCCAAAGAGTGGGTCGTAAGAATGCTGCAAGTGAGGAAGGATATTACAATTCTTTTTCAAACTTGCCGCTGCTGGAGGGATGCTGTAGGAGTAAGGAAATGTCTCAGCTTCTGAAAATCCCCGCCCCTCCCGGACCACGCCCCCCTTCCTTCTGTTTTAAAAGTCCGATCAAAAAGCCTTTTTTAGCTCAGAGAGAGAGATGGACTCTGCACCCCTGCTTCGCGATGAGGAGACCAGCTCCACCGATTGTTTTTCTGACGAGGGCGAGCTGGTACCCGACACTCCCGGCTACTACGGGCCTCTGAAGCGCCAGAGGCGGCAGCGGCAGCAGCATACCGACGAGATGGACGGCTGGGCGTCTTCTTTATTCATCGACACTGTGAAAACGGCTGTGTATCATCTGGTCAACTTGGTGATAAACAAGCATCGCACCGACGAATGTAATGGCTGTAAGATAGACCATCCCAGCCAGAGACAACACGAGTGCCTGCAAATTCTGGAGGATGATTTTTATTCCGACAACTATTATAACATCAGAAAGAAACTGCTCACTCCTCGCTTTGTCCCTTCCATTCAACGTCTGCTGATTGCCCGCAACATCAAGACTGAGGACGTTAAAGTTGGGATGGTTGCGGAGACTCTGCTTCATGAGCTGAAATCGGTGAGGAAAGTCTTTGACGCCATCACAGACGCTTATGACAATTTGGTGGGGCAAGACGTGGTTAAAATCGGGGAACTCCGTTTGGTTACGGAGTTTTACAAAGGTTGCTGATTCTTATCCTGCATGCTTCCTATATTTAACCTTGTTTTTTAAATCATGTATTCTGTTTCTTTTTAAAAAAACAAAAAAAACCAAAAACCTACCTCATTTTTAATCATGTATTCTGTTTCTTTTTTTTTTTTTTTAAAAAAACTAGCTCGTTTTTTAATTCTGCTTTATTTTAATCATGTATTCTGTTTTTTAAAATCCTACCTCATTTTTTAATCGTGTATGCTTTAAAAAAAAAGTATCCTGTTTGTTTGTAACCTTTTAACATGTTTACCTCATGTTTTTAAAAAAAAAGAAAAAAAGAGAGTTTTTTTTGTAACCGTTTGACTCTATAACTGTGTTTTATCTCAGGGTTTTGAATAAAAGTGTATTCTGTTTCTTTTTAAAAAACAAAAAAACAAAAAACTACCTCGTTTTTTAATCCTGCTTTATTTTAATCATGTATTCTGTTTTTTAAAATCCTACCTCATTTTTTAATCGTGTATGCTTTAAAAAAAAGTATCCTGTTTGTTTGTATCCTTTTAACATGTTTACCTCATGTTTTTAAAAAAAAGAAAAAAAGAGAGTTTTTTTTGTAACCGTTTGACTCTATAACTGTGTTTTATCTCAGGGTTTTGAATAAAAGTGTATTCCTGTTTTTTTTCGCATGTTAAACCTTCTGGTTTTGAATAAAAAAAAAAAAAGAGTTTTTGTATTCTATAAGTGTGTTTTATCTCGGGGTTTTGAATAAAAGTGTATTCCTGTTTTTTTTTTTTTTTGTAACTTACTTGTATTCCTGTCTGTATTCTATAAGTGTGTTTTATCTCAGGGTTTTTGAATAAAAATGTATTCCTGTTTTTTTGCATGTTAAACCCTCTGGTTTTGAATAAAAAATATTTAAAAAGCATTCATCTCTGGTTTTTGAATAATGTATTCCTGTTTTCTGCACATTAAGCCCTCTGGTTTTGAAAAAAAATAATAATAAAAAACATTCATCTCTGGTTTTTGAATAAAATAATAAAAGCCGACTCCTGCGACGTTATAACGCAGACGAGCTTTTTATCAGAAGACGAGATGGCCGAGAAAAGTGAGATGAAAAAAGTGTATTACGACCCGCATCACCCAGGTAGTTTCGGAGGAGTAAATAGACTCCGACGTGCTTTAGAAGATGAAACTGGTAAAAAAGTTGATATCCGCAAGGTGCAGAATTTTTTATCCGAGCAGGACGCCTATACTCTGCACAAGCCGGCGCGAGTAAGATTTAAGAGAAATAGAGTGTTTGTGACCAAACCCCTGAAGCAGCTTCAGGCCGACCTGTGCGACATGAGACACCTGTCTGAATACAACGACGGATTCAATTATTTATTAACCGTCATAGACGTATTTTCAAAAAAGGCTTACGCCCGCCCCCTGAAAAGGAAGACGGGTTCGGAAGTGACTGAAGCTTTCGAATCTGTGTTGAGAGAGAGTGAAATACCGGAAAATTTACAGACCGATGCGGGAAAAGAGTTTTTCAACAAGAGTTTTCAAGCTCTGATGAAAAATCACAGCATCTCCCATTTTGCTACCGCCAGCGACCTAAAGGCCTCGGTGGTGGAGAGATTTAACCGCACCCTGAAAACGAGGATGTGGAGATATTTCACCGCGCACAATACCAGACGCTATCTGGAGGTGTTGCCCGACCTGTTAGAAGGATATAACCGCAGTTATCACAGCAGCATTAAAATGGCACCTGTCGAGGTGCGCCCCGAGAACGCGGATCAGGTGTTTCGCAACTTGTATGGAAAGACACCCGCCCGTCCTAAAATAAAGTTGAAATTTAAGAGGGCTGATCTGGTGAGAATATCCAAATTGAGAGGAGTATTTGATAAAAAATACGAACAGAGTTTCACGGACGAAATCTTTACTGTGATCAGGGTCCTTCACCGATCGCCACCTGTGTATAAGCTACAAGATTATGACGGCGAGCCTATCGAAGGGTCGTTTTATGAGCCCGAGCTGCAGAAAGTGAAACTGACCGAGGACAAAGCGTTTCATGTGGAGAAGATTTTAAAGCGGCGCACAGTCAGAGGGGAAAAACAGGTTTTTGTCAAGTGGAAAAACTGGCCGGATAAATTCAACAGCTGGGTGAAAGCCTCGGAAGTGGTAGGCGTATAAAAAAAGAGACCCCTCGCATCATTCGGCTCATTTTTTAAAATTCATCATGGAGTCCGAAGGGTTTTACGTGACCCTGCCTTCCAACGCCAGCAAGGGCTTATTTAAAGATAACACCAGCGGCTGCTACATGGTGGATCTGGCCAAACCCCTCGAGCTGACCGGAGAATGGAGCGTGGGCTTATGCGAATTCATTTATCCGCGCACATGGTACAATCTACCGCCGGACGCCTCCTACTTGGAGCTGATGCGGACGACGGAGGAAGATCAGCCCCTGGTGATTTTAAAATTCGGCAGGGGAGGTCATTACGGACGCGTTAAAGATCTATTGGATCACCTGGTGCCGGCGATCCAAAAGTACGACCCGTCCTTCGAGGCTTCTTTCAACAACATCACCAAACGTCTGGATGTCAAAGGAGTCGGGAGCCATAAAATAAAGGTCTTCCCTCCTCTGGCTTACATGCTGGGATTGAAAACGAACGAGTGGTGGACTCTGTCGAAGCGCTCTACTCCGTATCCGTGCGATATGAACGCGGGCGTATATAACCTGTTTCTCTACACCGACATCGTTCAGTACCAGCCGGTCGGTGACAGTTACTCACCGTTGCTCAGCGTCCTTAACGTGAAAGACGATTACGGAGACGTGATCAGCATCAGACATAATACGGTCCATTACTTGCGCGTATCTAAAAAATACATTAAAACCATACGCGTAGAAATTAAAACGGACCGCGACAGATTCGTGGATTTTGTTTACGGGAAAACGATAGTCAAGCTGCACTTTAAACCTGCTTGAGAATGGCGGCGCGTCTCCCGCAGGACCCCCACCGTTTTGTGAGGTATTATGAGGGGCAGGTGGGAGGTTCCCTTCCGGGTTTTTACGGAGCGCCCGTGATGTACGGCAGAGGGATCCATCTTCTCCAGACTGTTTCGTTTCGTGTCTCCTCTCTTCAAATCCGGGTTCGCCGTAGCTAAACCTCACCTGAAAACGGCCGCAACCAATATCGCTACAGACGCTGTGAAAAGAGTGATGGGTAAGCTGACAGAGCCTCGCCAGGAGGGGGCGGGGGGTATGATGGTCCTCTCCCGCAGGAAGAGGAAACGCCCTCCGGGCGAGCGGATTAAAGATAAAAGCGTAGGAGTAAAAAGTAAATCAGTTAAGGCTGGCAGCGGGAAGAGAAGGAAGCCCCAGAGGAGCTCGGACATATTTTAGAAGAAAATAAATAAATAAATAAAAAATGTCTCTCTTACACAAGAAATCTGCCGAATGCACCCTTGCCGAACTGGATCTATTTTCGGCTCCCATGACCCAGCTATCCATAGAGGATAAAAAATATCAGGAATGTCAGCCCCTCTCTGCTTTGAACGACAACTCACCCATTGAATTTTTCATCCCCGGAGACGGGGAAAAGTATCTCGATCTGAACGACACCATGCTCCATCTGAGAGTGAAAATTACGGAAAGGGACGGGAGCAACATCCCACCCGATGCAGGGGTAGCCCTCATCAATTATCCTCTCAACACAATTTTCAGTCAGTGCGACGTTATTCTGGGGGATCGATTGATTTCGCAGTCCAGCGCCACCCATCCTTACAGGGCCATGATCGAGACGCTGCTCAACTTTTCAGAAGACACTCTAAAGAGTCAATTCAGCGCCGGTCTGTTTTACAAAGACACTGCCGGAGACATGGATTCTATAGTTATAAGCAACGGGCCGAACAAAGGGATAAAACAGAGAGCCGTTTTCACGGCCGAGTCGCGAGAAGTGGACCTGCTGGGTCCCCTCCACGCTGATATTTTCTTCTGCGAGAGGCTCCTGCTGAACTCTGTGGATTTGAGAATTAAATTGATACGCAACAGCGATGCCTTCAGTCTGATGGGAACTCGGGATTTGCCCTGAAAATAACTTCGGCCTCTCTGTTTGTTAAAAAGGTCACAGTCTCGCCGGCCGTCAGTCTGGGGCACGCCGCGGCCCTGATGAAAGGAAACGCCCTCTATCCTCTTTCGCGCGTTTCTGTGAAAACCTACTCCATCCCTGAAAATTCCAGGATCTGCAACCAAGAGAATCTCTTTCTGGGAGCCATGCCCAAATACGTGGTCCTGGGCATGGTTCATCACGACGCCTTCACCGGGAGGAGGGATCTGTCGCCTTTCAACTTTAGACACAACGATGTGGAGTATCTGGCGTTGTGTCAGGACGGCAGGCAGGTGCCCGCCAAAGCTTTCCAGCCACAGTTTGACCGCGGAAATTCGGTCAGGGAGTTTTATCACATGTTTTCCGCCACGGGGAGACACCTCAAAGATTTACCTCTGAGCATCGACCGCCGGGAATTTAATGAAGGTTACGCCCTGTTTGCCTTTAATCTGGAACCCAGCGAGGATGCTGACGCCCTGTCTCCCGTCTCCAACGGGAATTTGAGGCTGGAGATGAGATTCAGAGTTCCTCTGCCTCAGACCACCACTCTCATAGTGTACGCCTGCTACGACTCAATTTTGGAGATTGACTCTAAAAGACAGGTGCTGGTGGATTATTACTAAAAAAATATATACATGGATAACCTTCAGCTGGAGCACATTCTACATCGCGCCTTGGGAGACGTTTTCTGCGGGGTTTGGGCCTCGGACCAGCTGGCCTTTTTGAGGCGCGACTTTAAACCCCCCGCCTACTTTATAGTAAACACTCACCCCTCGCACTTGAGGGGAGAACACTGGCTGGCTCTGACTCTGGAAAAGGACGGTTCCTCCACTTTTTTTGACTCTTACGGATTCCCTCCCGACTTTGCTCACTATCCCTCGGTCATCTCAGAGTTTCTGGAAGGCCGCTCTGACAAAATACTCTATCACGATCGTCAACTTCAGCACCCTATGTCTGTCGTTTGCGGGCAACATTGCATTTTTTATCTATGTCACAAGGCTCAGGGGTTATCCGTCGGTAAAATACTTTCTCTGTACAATATAACGATGTGTTTAAAAATGATGATATGGTGTCTGACTTTCTGAAAGGACGCTGCCCCGCTCGCTCTCGCAGAGGTCATCACGGGGCGTGCTCCTTACAAAAGTTTAAAGATGTGTGTATCGAATAAAGAAACGTAAACAAAAAAAAAGTTTGTTGCAGCGTTTTTTATTTCATTTGTAAACAAAAAACATTTGATTTTACATAGAGGTCCAGGTCGGGGAAAGCGTTATTTTGACTCGAGAAGGCTTTCTCCCCCTTCGCGCAGGTGTCTGTCCTCCCTCCTCCTCCTCCACAGATTTAAGACGCGCATACTGGTCGCGAGCTCTACGGTTATGTATTGAGGATGAGGGTATGTTTGTTTCGACCAAAGTAGTTAAAAACGCGTTCCATCCTTTCGGTCGCGTTTGGTTTTTACTTTTAAAAGAGAGGGAGAGGTTTTTAAATAGATCGATCATGTGCGAACCCCGCACCGCATCCCCCTTGTAAACAAATTCACCCCTCTTTGTCCATCCTCCTCCACCCTCAGCTAATTTCTGCATAATGTAGCGGGCGTTTTTGCGATCTCGAGGGGGTAAGGATTTTAATACTTCTTCCATCATTTCATCATCCTCCTCTCTGGGCCGCTGCACCTGTTGCTGCACCTGCTGCTGCACCTGTTGCTGCACCTGCTGCTGCGCCTCCTCGGGCGGGAGGTGGAAAGTCACCCTACTCTCCTCGTCCCGGTCCTGTTTAGAGAGTGTGAGATATCTCCGCAGCAGAGACTCGTATCTTTTGATTTTTTCATACGAATTTAGCCGCGGATCCTCCAGTATGGCTTTCATCTTTTCGTCCAAATCGTCTTTGGCAGTTTCTCTGACGGTAGGCTCGGTGGGTCGGGTCAGTTTTTTCAACTCGTGAGAGGGAACGAGAATCATTTTTTTAAACATCTCAGCGTTTTTGAAATATTCCTCCCAGCAGGTTCCCCAGAATGGGTACGGCTGCGGACAACAGAGGGAAAAGAAACCCGCCCGTTTGTTTCTTTAAAACTTGACGCTTACGGTTTAAACTCGTTTTCTTGTCGGCCAGCAGCCTGATGATCTTTTTCTGGCGTTTCAGTTTTTGGTATTGAGGAGCGGAAAGAGGTATGTTTCCCCTTAAAAGATTTAAAGCTATCTCGCACAGCGCCTGGAGGAAATCCGGGGAGCTGTGAGCGAGAATGTCTTTGCGTTTCTGCGGCGACGCGTGGTACAGAGCTTGCAGTAAGACTGCATTTCTTTTTATACGCTGAGACATGGCTACTTGGGTTTAGGCAGGTAAATGACGGGGTACTGCCCCGGAAGCAGACCGGCGCGCACTCTGTAGCGTTCTGGGCACGAGGGAGTGAGATCGAGGATTAAATACCCGTGGGGCTCCTCGGTGGCGTCTTTGAAACTGTCGGAGAAAAATGTTTTTTGCGAAGGGAAAATCTGACGGGCCAAAATCTCAATCTGCAGCTTGTCTCTGGGGTTTTTAAACAACACCATATAATTGGAGTTTAAGCTGATGGTGCGACTGTATTTACCCTGATGGAAAACATTCTGGGTCAGCATCATGACCGAGACGTTTTTATGGTGGCGGTATTGAGTGAAAATTTTAACCACTTCCTGGTGATCCGAGGCCTGAAAGATGACGTCATCCAGCACCACCAGAACGTCTCGGAAATCTTCAAAAGAATCAGGCAGCCCCTCGACAAATTTAATGTTTTTATTGATCTTTGAAAGCTCCTCATACATGGGTTGAAAAGAAGTATAAATCCACACAATATTCGCGGGCACAGTATCCATGACGCGTTCACAGTTTTCCAAAACACACTTTACAAAATGAGTTTTCCCACACCCGCTAGGACCCACAACTAGACAGGAAAAAGGCACTTTCAGTCTGTGATCAAAATCAGTTTCCTCCATTTTTTTTTTTTTTTTTTTTTTTTTTTTTTTAGAAGAAAACTAAAACAAAAACACTAGTACCCGAAAGGCAGAGTCGTGCCGTCTGGAAAGAGACGTCTCTTGTCGTAAACCACGCGAAACTTTTTCTGAAATGTTCTGTTTTTGAGCACAAAGCCTCTCTTATCCCTCTGAATCCCGTTCTGAGGGGTCCCGAGCTCCGCCTCTTTCATACCTGAAAGGTAACTTTCCACCAACCCGCTCATACTGTCGAAATTGACACGTTCGCAACATTCTCTCGTCTGCGTTATTCCTTTCATTTTTACCACCAGTTTCTTTTTGTTTCTGGTCCGGTAGGCGTAACTCTTTGGACCCGCGGAGACAAATTCCTGGATGGTGTCCCCGTCTAATTCGTCCGTGAGATCCCCTAGATAGTTGCCCAGCTCTAAAGGTTCCTCCCCCTCTTTCACTACGTAGATCAGAGAGTCGGTGTCGGTGTACAGAACGCTGCGCTGCAATTTTTCTAAATACTCGTAGAGTTTTAGACGGGCGTAGGCTGTGGTGAAAGCGGCGATGAAAACGTTATTGGTAGCGCCGGGAGGTATCACGCACCGCTCGTTATAGCTCCACTGAATTAAAGCCACTTCCTGTTTTTTGGTCTTTAAAAAAGAGACGTGTTTAAAGACGTACTGTCCTGAAAAGACGTAGTTAAAAAACTGACTCGGCTTTCTGACCAGAGTGGTCTGAGTCATGTTGGCTCTCTGAGCAAACTTTCCCCAGAAACTGTTGAGACACAATTTCGAAACTTGTCTTTTGGCCGGATTCACCTCTATTTTTGACGGGTCTAAACGTATGCCCTGATGCCTGTGGTACTCTTCCACGTATTTGTTCCTCTCATCCTCGTCGCGAGCTTCCGGAGGATAACCGGAGGCTTCCTGTTTGCCTTTGAGAAAAGTGTTAATATAGCCGGCGAAAATATCGCTGCTGCGACTATCAAAGTGCCAGACCTCTGTGATTTTAGCCACTCTGTAACCTAATTCTAAGGCTTTGTTAAACTCGACGGTGACCCAGACCCCGGTGAGAGCTCTGGCCTCGTCGTCGTGAAGGCACGGACCGCTTTGTTGATTAGTCTCGGCGCAGGTGCGACAGAGGGAGAATATTAATTTACCTCCGGGGGTTTTGTACGGTAGAACGGGGAAATAGAGCCCGCGCGGCGGGTAAACGGTGGCTCTGATCAGCCCGAAATAACTGCGAGGGTCTGCAAAATTCTCTCTGATGATTTGGGGGTGATGCAGAGGGTAAGCGCGCTTGGCGTTGACGTAAGGGTACAGGGATGTGACGTCTACGTAATACACATTTTCTCCTGGCGAGGCGCTGTAACGCAGCCTCAAGGCCGAAGTGCGGCCTCCGTAAAGTCCCGAGCGAGGAGACAGAGGTTCCGGGACTTCGTAGCTCCGCATAAAATTTATAACCTCCTCATTCGATTTTTTCATCTTGTTCCATTCGTGCTCCCACAGAGTGACCGTGCGGACTCTGTAAACGTTTCTCAGCTCCCGGAGCCTCGCCTCGGCAGAGGCGTGCAGGTCCCCGTAAGGAGCGCGGGTCAAAGGGCAGATTTCCTCAGGCCTGTAGCATTTTGGACAGCCGTGATAAAAGCATCCCAGAAATTCCCACACCCACTTTTCCCCGTTAATCAGCGCGTATCCGTCGACAAAGTACGGGCCTATTTTTTTCTCCCCGCCGGTTGTGAGAGAGTGTTGAACGGGAATTTTCTGAGAGTGAGCTACCCACTCCAGCCACTGAATGGACGCGTGCGAATAGGCTTTGAACCTGCGCCCGTAGTTGTCGGGCGAGGGAATGGCCAGACTGTTTTCGGGTAGGAAATTGGTGAGAAACACTTTCATGCAGGCTGAAGCTATAGTGACGCAGCTGAAAGGGTCTACTTTAGTTTCGCCTATAAACCCGTCTCTGAACTTTACGCACACCTCTCTCAGGATATTAACGTCGTTTCGGCAGTAATACAGGGACTCTTTTTCAAAGTTAAACACTCCCCGGGAGGCCTCGCAGTGCCAACGCAAAAACTCTGCCCGTTCGGGGAGTGACATGCGCTCCACCCCGTAATCTGAAGGAGGAGGGTACGGACCCGAGTATTTTAAACGGTCCCGCGAGCTGAATTTGTGAGGAAAAAATCCCTTGGATTTGTCCTCGAAGCCTAAAGCTTTGGGCATAGCGCTGAGACGCATGGTGAGAAAAGAAAGCGAGTCTATGAATTTGAGAAGGAAATCGGATTCTGTGAAACATATAATTTTACTGCCTTGCATGATGAGAGAGGGCGTCATCCCACCCCCCACCAGGTGACTTAGAATTAAATAGCTGTCAAACCCTTTCGCGTTGTGCGCAACGAACGTGGTCTCTCTATATCTTTTCCTTCTGTATCTTTGGAGAAACTTTTCAACACAGTCTACACCGTAAGCGTGCCACTCTTCTCCTTCTAGAGATTTTGTGCACACTAGGTAAGGGACGTGCGCCCCCTCCCTGTCTGGGAAGGTTTCAAAGTCATAAAAGATTATGGAAGCGTTATCAGAGTTTTCATGTTTCAAAGGTTGGATGTAACACAGGTGTTGATCGTTGTCGGGAGGAAGCTCCGCGCGACAGATTTTACATCTGGCGGCTGTGCACCTGTGCTTTCCGCGACGGGAGAGGTGCTTGCAGTCCGGACATTTATACAATTGTTGACAAACGCTGAGGTCTGAACCGGAGTGAATTCTAGGTTGTTTGTGCTTTAAATAACACGCGCGTGTGCGACATGATCTGTTACAATCCGTACAGATTACAGAGTCCAGAAAGTGAGAGGGGCATGCGGGGTCAAAACAGAGGTTGCAGCGGTTTTGACAAAAGTGTTCCTCTCTTTTATAATACCCGCGGTGACATTCCTCGCAAATGTACTGAATTCCTAAAAATGTTTTTAGATTTTTTATTCCGTAATAGTGATGGTGGAATAAGAATAAGTACAGCGGGTGAGGCGTGTTCGGGTAGTCTGTTTCGATTAATGAAAGAGTTCTGTCCTCGGGCGGGCGGTAAAACACGACGATTTTACGTTTTAGTATTTGTTCGAATTTACCTATGTCGGTGAGAGTTACCTGAGTGCGATCGCTCAACCCCGCTAAACGCTGCAGCTCTCTGCCGCGTTCCAGGGCCTGTTTATCTGTGAAATGAGGTTGAGTGAGGTGAATCAGGTTGATGGCAAAACACAGATTATCATTTTTGTTTTTTACCACGTACAGACAGCGACGCTTTTTGACTAGAATTTCATCATCTAACATTTTGTGAATCTTTTTACGCGGGTCATTACTGCCACCGCCTCTAGGATTTCTAATTACTTGCACAACAATTTCTAGGGGAGAGCCTGCGACGATCGCTCCGTTTGATTGTATCAGCCTGGCTAGCAGGTCCTCAAAAACCGGTACAATGTTTTCAACGCTTTCGTCGTCGACGTTAAAAACAGAGTGATTTCGCGCGTGCTCGCTGATGATCTCCAGTTGAACCCGGTCGTTACGACTAACTTCCGGTCTGACCCTATCCGCTAGATCTACAAAATTATCCCTGACGTCGAGGTAAAATTGAGCGAGGTCGCTCGCTTCATCCGGAGAGGGAATGTTAAATACTCGCCTTATTTCGAAATTATTAAAATGTTCGCGGCGAGTCACCGCATCGTTCTGTACCCGAGATCCTCCTCCTCCTCCTTGTTGATGCTCCGCAGGCCGGTCCTCCTCCTCCTCCTCCTCCTCCCTGGGCTGCTGATGATGATGATGCTGCTCCACCTGCACCTGCTGCACCTGCTCCTCCCCCTGCTGCTGGTCGTAGAGCTGAAGAGCATTTTCTATCGGCTGCAGAGGGTCAAAGTTCAGTAGACCGGCAAGCCGTTCGTTTTCAATGTTTTGAAGGAGGACCTGCAATGCGTTTTCTAAAGGTTGTAGTGGATCGTTTGGTGGTGGGGCTATATTGTTTTCTATCGGTGGGGCTAAATGTTCATCGTTTCTGTTTAATTCTGCCACGGCTTCCAACAAAGCCTCAGGAATGCTGTGTTCTTCCGACATGATTTTCTTTATTTCTTAATTCACAGACTTTTACATGCTTTTACTTTACAGGTCCTTGTGTCTGTATATCGATGCATATGTGCGAACTGTTATGGCGTACATGAAAGCGAGGTTTTCAAGGATTCTCTTCTTATGAAGCATCCGTCGAGCTGTAAGAAAAGACGGACAGAATGTATTTTTAAACCTTACATTTTTTATTTTTATAGAGCAGAGAAGTTTAATAGGATCGATTCATCCCCCCGTCAATTACCTCTCAGTCTCCTGAGAGGAGCTCTCAGTCTCCTGAGAGGAGTAGCTCTGGACGGTTCCTCCTCCTCCTCCTCAGCCTGATTTTCTTCCGCCTGATTTTCTGTATCGGTCTCTGTCGGGGGGGGAATAAAACAGAAGAGATTTAAGAAAACAATCTCCTCCTTCCTATTTTTTGAGAATGAAAAAACTTTTTATTTACCTCGCTCCTCCGCCCGATTGTCTGTAGCGGGGGATTGGTTAGGTATATCCGCAATCTCGGCTGCCGAGAAATAAAACAGAAGAGATTTAAGAAAACAACCTCCTCCTTCCTATTTTTCGAGAATGAAAAAAACTTTTTATTTACCTCGCTCCTCCACGCGATTGTCTGTAGCGGCGGGGGTTTGTATAGGTATATCCGCAATCTCGGCTGCCGAGAAATAAAACAAAAAGAGAAAGATTTAATAAATAAAAACTTTCTAGCACGCTTTATACCACTCCAAGTCGGGAGGGGCGGTATAGCACACTCGGATTACTCCGCCACATCCTGATATTTATCGAAATGACGGATATTGCATCATATTGTTTACCTTTTGGTTTAAAAGGTATTTTCCTGCAGTTCTCCCGGTATGCGTTGACGAAAATAACGTCGTCGTCTTCTTCTTCTTTTCGCTGCGGCGGGGTCTGTATATTCTCGATTACCTCTGTCGAGAAATAAAGCAAAACTTTTTTAAAAATCTGCTCCGGGTCGGGAGGGGCGGTATAGCACACTCGGATTACTCCGTCACATCCTGTTATTCAACAAAATGGCGGATAATGCATCATATTGTTTACCTTCGATTTTAAAACTTTTTTCTCCGCGGTTCTCCCGGTATGCGGAGACGAAAATAGCGCCGTCTTCTCGTTCTTCTCTTCGACGCGGCGGCAGCGGAGGTTCTGCGGGGGATATGGCTTCTAATTCGCCGCGGAAAACGGCCGGATTTTCGCTGTTACTCACTGCACTATCAATTGCTTCTGTAAGTATCAGGGCATGGTTAAATCAAGTCTATCTAAACTTATTTAAAAAATGGTATATACTTATTTAATCGTACCGTAGTCCACTTGCGTGAAATCATTGATGTAGAAATCTAAAAGAAAGTAATCAAATTATTGACATCTCTGTTGATATATAATTTAAAGTCGTAAAGAAAAAAACTTACCGGGGTGAGGTATGAATAGTTCTGGCGAGATGGCCCTGGCGCTCTGATCGGCGGTGTTGTTTGAACGGAATGCTGACATAATATTCACGGATTCTTCCTCGCGATTGGTAGAACTGTCACAGTAGGGCTGAGCAGATAGCGACTCCCCTCACGTTTCTTCTCTCATTTTATCCTAGTCTAGCGAAGCATCTGTTTTTCGCATCTTTCTCTTGACAATACCGATAGTTAGAGAGGGTTGTTTTTTTTGTTTTTTTTTTGATTGCCTTCTTGCGAACGCTGTCTGTTTTCCACATTCTGCAACGGTAAAATATGACTTTGAGACGGGTATTTGTTTTACCAAATGGACAATTGCTGTTGACAAAACTCGCCTCATGGTTGACTCTTTCCCCTCTAAAATATGACTTTGAGACGGGTATTTGTTTTACCAAATGGACAATTGCTGTCTGACCTTGTTCTTGCTGTTGACAAAACACGCCTCATGGTTGACTCTTTCCCACAGAGGGGGGTGCTTTAATAAACTTATTCGAATATGAGCTTTTTTCCCCGCTAAGACTTGTTTTATGGGGAGATGTAAGAAACCGGGTTACAAGCAATGATAATATCGGATGTTGACTCCTCAGCGTCATCATTTTCTATCTATTGAGAAAACCCATTGTAAAAGTACCCGCGGTGTGTGTGTGTGTGTGTGTGTGTGTGTGTGTGTGCCTTCTTGCGAACGCCGTCTGTTTTCCGCATTCTGCAACGGTAAAATACGACTTTGAGATGGATATTTGTTTTACCAAATGGACAATTGCTGTTGACAAAACTCGCCTCATGGTTGACTCTTTCCCACAGAGGGGAATAAACTTATTCGAATATGAGCTTTTTTCCCCGCTAAGACTTGTTTTATGGGGAGATGTACGAAATTATTTACCGGGTTACAAGCAATGATAATATCGGATGTTGACTCCTCAGCGTCATCATTTTCTATCTATTGAGAAAACTTATTGTTAAAGTATTGAAGAAAAAACTCTCTACTTTGGTCTGACAAGGAGCAGGTTGCGCAAAACCTACCTCATATAGATGTTTTAATAATAATAATAATAATATTTTTTGGGGGGCGTGTTATAGGATATAAGCATTGAGAAAAAACTGATATCTGCTGTCTCACTCCTCCTTGGCCCGCGGTGTGTGTGTGTGTGTGTGTGTGTGTGTGTGTGTGTGTGTGTGTGTGTGTGTGTGTGTGTGAGTGGAACAAGATCGCCTGTCGCTGGTTTGTTTTTCAGTCTCTCAAAAGGAAAAGTAGTTTTTTACACATAGGCAGCCTGTAGGTTACAAGCGGGTAGAAAGTTCTTCTTTTCATCACAAGCTATGGTGTATCTTAAAGGTTTTTTAACAGCGTCTGTATTATAGGAAAATAAAATGCTATTGAAATCTCTACAGGAAGTCACTCTTTATTTCCATTACAAACGCCGGTGCAGCTTAAGAAAGTAAAATTACATCCGCTCTGTCTCTCTATACATCACAGAATCAGCTGCTGCATCACCGCTGTGCTTAGGGAACATGACGCAACAGGTCTGAAAATGACTAGACACTTCCGGAGTATTTCCGGTAGGGTCATAAGGTCCGGATCGAGATTGAATATGTCATATTCAAAGCCTTCTTCTTTGGGAGAGCAGATCTCATCGGACACAGGAACGCTGCGGGGCTGCAGAAGGAAATCCATCTTGTGTCTGTGCCTTAGAAATTGTGACGGACTCCACCTCTCTGCTTTTTTATTCCCCTCCAACAGATGGCGCGCTTCCGGAGGTTTCCCCCTCCCTCTAAAAACTTTTTTCCCCCAACAACAGATGACGCGCTTCCGGGGTTCACCCCCCTTCTCAGGATGCGATTCGACACGGTTAGCAACAGATGGCGCGCTTCCGGGGTTCACCCCCCCTTCTCAGGATGCGATTCGTCACGCTCATTACACGCTTCCGGGGGGGAGGGGCGGGAGGTCAAAAGGTCGTGATTAGGGCCATCAATCACTTCGGATCAAATTTTGTCATAAGCTGTATGGTGATCCTGCCTGTTGATCAGTGCTTATGACAAGTTGCATATGGACAATGATGAAACTGAGCCAAGAGCCCATTGTTAATCAGGGTTGATGAACAGGTTTTAACCAGGACAGGCAGATGTTTTTGTGTCCAAAAAGTATTAAACATGTTTTTCTACAACAGTAAGAGCATCACTGAATGTTCTGAGCTCCTATTTTGTGCTGCACTTTTTCAAGTTTTACTGTCTAGATTTTTGCGATGAGGTCCTCACTCGCAATGGTATCATGACCGAGCGGTCTAAGGTGCTGGATTTAGGCTCCAGTCTCTTCGGAGGCGTGGGTTCGAATCCCACTGCTGCCATAGTCTTCAGGATCTTTTCGTGTTTCTTCCATCCCCTACCAATAAATTGTAAGGGCTGCAGTGGAACTCAAATCTGTTACAGAATGTCTGTCAAGTACAATCAAGCAGGAATCTCATCAACAGCAATTCTTCCAAACCAGGGTGATGTTAGGTGTTGTGCAAGTTTTCCATTCAATAAAGCCTCCAGACAAGCGGTCAGTGGTAGCTAACATTCTTTAATAATAACAAGAACAGAAGCCAAGCTTGGTGAAGGAATGCATCATTGCGGGGCAGACGATGGGCAGAGTCCCTAACTGAGTCTAGCATGGCCTTCAGTTACATACCTCTTACAGGAACTAAAGGCAGTACACAGCTGTTTTCACACCTTTGGTACCCCCACCCCCAAAGAAAGTTTCACACTCCCTTGCAACCTCTTACAGTGGAGAAGGAGACAAAAGACTCCTCCCCCCACTCTGGGTCCTTTGTGTGTGAATGCTTCCCTCAAACATCCTGAGATACCATCTGTTACCAGTATGAGTGTGAGAGACATGCTGAAATCCAGTGGCACCAAGGTATTATACAACCACAAAGGGACCATGAGTATGTTAAGCTGTTTTCAGATGTGCGCTGCTATTTAACCCTCCGCACCCCATGACAGCAACGGACAGCCAGGAGTGTTTGTAGGTGAATAACATCAACATTTGACAATAATATTGCTCGGTTATGATAGTGAGGTGAGCTGTTGAGGATATCTGTTGGTAGGTGCTGTTCCTGACAATGTAGCTGCTGTTAGCAGAAACTTCTATAAGCTTTGGAGGTAATGCCACCAGACTTGGTCAATTACCCAGAAAACTCTATTGCAATGTGTGACTATAATAAAACTCGGTGTTGCAATGTGTCATTGAGAATTATTTGGAGGAATTTGGAACATCCTAAAAGGATTCTCAGGAATCTGGAACATTCTAATAGAACTCTCAAAAATCCTAAAATAGCTCTTGTGAATTCGAAACATTCTAAAAGAATTCTCAGGAATACAGGGTTAACTTTTGATACTTCTTTTTAAATACTCTCATTTCTACCTTTCCCTAGCCCATCGTTGTAAATAGGAATATCTTTGTAATAACTTACTTGGTTACCTTGTGGTACAAATGTAACACGAGTGTGTGTTACATGAGACTACGTTCTAGCCCTAGTTCCATTTCAGTTAATATCTGTTGAATACAATTTACAGATGTTCAAGAAATAAAACTCTCAAGTCCAATCCACTTCAAGTCCAACTTCAATAGAAGAATCAGAGCCTTCCAGAGACGGTCTCACGTCTCTCATGGTCAGTGATTTTGACCTTTCACTAATGATGTTGAAGTACAGATAGGCAACAATAGCTTCGGCTTTTGTAAGGCATCAGTGGAGAAGAAGATTAACAGAAGAGTGAGCAGGATATTGTTTGTTTTTATAATAATGCGATTAATACATGAATAAAAGAAATTCTTTTGCAAAAGTCATTTACAATGTGCAGGTGTTTCATATATTTTTATTCACAGTGTCAACACTGACTGGTTAGTGGCTACTCAAGTGTGCTTCAAGTCCACCGCATTGTAAGGTGTTAGATTGTGTGGTCTAAGGATCTGGGTTAAGACTCCAGGCTCCTCACACATATGGGTTGAAATCCTATTGCTGCAATAAGAGTTTAACCAGGGCAGGCAGATGCTATTGTATCCAAAAACATTCAGGCAAGTATTAAACATGTTTTTCTAAAACAGCAAGAGCATCACTGAATGTTCTGGGCTTCTATTTTGTGCTGCACTTTTTCAAGTTTTACTATCTAGATTTTTGCGATGAGGTCCTTACTCGCAATGGTAGCATGACCGAGCGGTCTAAGGTGCTGGATTAAGGCTCCAGTCTCTTCGGAGGCGTGGGTTCGAATCCCACTGCTGCCATAGTGTTCTAGCGGAAAAGTTTTGTTTCTTCCATGCCTTACCAATAAATTGTAAGGGCTGCAGTGGAAATCAAATCTGTTATAGAATGTCTGTCAAGTCCAAACATGCAGGAAACCCATCAGGAGCAATTCTTCCAAACCACATTAGGCACGTGCTGTAAAGTCATTTACAACTTGCATGTTTTTCATGTCTTTTTGTTCATGGTCTCATCACTGACTGGTTAGTGGACTTTCCCACATGCCACTCAAGTGTGCTTCAAGTCCAGTCCACTCCCTTGTAATGTGCTTTTGAGCAGAACCTGCAACTGCTGGAGAATTGATTAAGGTACTGCTATGTTGGTCTCACCAAGGCTGCAGAGTGACAAGAGTATCCTTGATTTCATGACAGTGGAGCAGTCCCATATGGTCTAGCGGCTAGAATGCCTGGTTCTAACCCAGCAGCACGAGCACGACAGTGGCGCATTACCAAACCAATCCCATATGGTCTAGCGGTTAGGATTCCTGGTTTTCACCCAGGCGACCCGGGTTCAACTCCCGGTATGGGAACATGTCTTTAATGTGCCCACAAGCCAATGTGTTCTTTGTGTTAATCCCACGATGGATTAAATGGGGCAAAGTTGTTGGCTGAAGGCAAACATCAGGTAAGGCTAAGCACATGGCATAACGGTTCAGACCGGGACTGTACAGTCTTCAGTGATGAGGATGTACACAAGCAGGCCTGCAATTATGAGCGGCGAGTCAAGGTGGCTGTTTATGTGAAAATCAAATGAGCTTCTTTGAAACAAGGGTGGGTGCATTAAGGTTACGTCTTTTGCCATCTTACAATGCTGTGATTGCAACCGTTCCTTGACTCTCTGTGAATGGTGATCCTGCCTGTTGATCAGTGCTTATGACAAGTTGCATATCGACAATGATGAAACTAAGCCAAGAGCCCATTGTTAATCAGGGTTGATGAACAGGTTTTAACCAGGACAGTTTTTGTGTCCAAAAAGTATTAAACGTGTTTTTCTACAACAGTAAGAGCATCACTGAATGTTCTGAGCTCCTATTTTGTGCTGCACTTTTTCAAGTTTTACTGTCTAGATTTTTGCGATGAGGTGCTCACTCGCAATGGTAGCATGACCGAGCGGTCTAAGGTGCTGGATTTAGGCTCCAGTCTCTTCGGAGGCGTGGGTTCGAATCCCACTGCTGCCATAGTCTTCAGGATCTTTTCGTGTTTCTTCCATCCCCTACCAATAAATTGTAAGGGCTGCAGTGGAACTCAAATCTGTTACAGAATGTCTGTCAAGTACAATCAAGCAGGAATCTCATCAACAGCAATTCTTCCAAACCAGGGTGATGTTAGGTGTTGTGCAAGTTTTCCATTCAATAAAGCCTCCAGACAAGCGGTCAGTGGTAGCTAACATTCTTTAATAATAACAAGAACAGAAGCCAAGCTTGGTGAAGGAATGCATCATTGCGGGGCAGACGATGGGCAGAGTCCCTAACTGAGTCTAGCATGGCCTTCAGTTACATACCTCTTACAGGAACTAAAGGCAGTACACAGCTGTTTTCACACCTTTGGTACCCCCACCCCCAAAGAAAGTTTCACACTCCCTTGCAACCTCTTACAGTGGAGAAGGAGACAAAAGACTCCTCCCCCCACTCTGGGTCCTTTGTGTGTGAATGCTTCCCTCAAACATCCTGAGATACCATCTGTTACCAGTATGAGTGTGAGAGACATGCTGAAATCCAGTGGCACCAAGGTATTATACAACCACAAAGGGACCATGAGTATGTTAAGCTGTTTTCAGATGTGCGCTGCTATTTAACCCTCCGCACCCCATGACAGCAACGGACAGCCAGGAGTGTTTGTAGGTGAATAACATCAACATTTGACAATAATATTGCTCGGTTATGATAGTGAGGTGAGCTGTTGAGGATATCTGTTGGTAGGTGCTGTTCCTGACAATGTAGCTGCTGTTAGCAGAAACTTCTATAAGCTTTGGAGGTAATGCCACCAGACTTGGTCAATTACCCAGAAAACTCTATTGCAATGTGTGACTATAATAAAACTCGGTGTTGCAATGTGTCATTGAGAATTATTTGGAGGAATTTGGAACATCCTAAAAGGATTCTCAGGAATCTGGAACATTCTAATAGAACTCTCAAAAATCCTAAAATAGCTCTTGTGAATTCGAAACATTCTAAAAGAATTCTCAGGAATACAGGGTTAACTTTTGATACTTCTTTTTAAATACTCTCATTTCTACCTTTCCCTAGCCCATCGTTGTAAATAGGAATATCTTTGTAATAACTTACTTGGTTACCTTGTGGTACAAATGTAACACGAGTGTGTGTTACATGAGACTACGTTCTAGCCCTAGTTCCATTTCAGTTAATATCTGTTGAATACAATTTACAGATGTTCAAGAAATAAAACTCTCAAGTCCAATCCACTTCAAGTCCAACTTCAATAGAAGAATCAGAGCCTTCCAGAGACGGTCTCACGTCTCTCATGGTCAGTGATTTTGACCTTTCACTAATGATGTTGAAGTACAGATAGGCAACAATAGCTTCGGCTTTTGTAAGGCATCAGTGGAGAAGAAGATTAACAGAAGAGTGAGCAGGATATTGTTTGTTTTTATAATAATGCGATTAATACATGAATAAAAGAAATTCTTTTGCAAAAGTCATTTACAATGTGCAGGTGTTTCATATATTTTTATTCACAGTGTCAACACTGACTGGTTAGTGGCTACTCAAGTGTGCTTCAAGTCCACCGCATTGTAAGGTGTTAGATTGTGTGGTCTAAGGATCTGGGTTAAGACTCCAGGCTCCTCACACATATGGGTTGAAATCCTATTGCTGCAATAAGAGTTTAACCAGGGCAGGCAGATGCTATTGTATCCAAAAACATTCAGGCAAGTATTAAACATGTTTTTCTAAAACAGCAAGAGCATCACTGAATGTTCTGGGCTTCTATTTTGTGCTGCACTTTTTCAAGTTTTACTATCTAGATTTTTGCGATGAGGTCCTTACTCGCAATGGTAGCATGACCGAGCGGTCTAAGGTGCTGGATTAAGGCTCCAGTCTCTTCGGAGGCGTGGGTTCGAATCCCACTGCTGCCATAGTGTTCTAGCGGAAAAGTTTTGTTTCTTCCATGCCTTACCAATAAATTGTAAGGGCTGCAGTGGAAATCAAATCTGTTATAGAATGTCTGTCAAGTCCAAACATGCAGGAAACCCATCAGGAGCAATTCTTCCAAACCACATTAGGCACGTGCTGTAAAGTCATTTACAACTTGCATGTTTTTCATGTCTTTTTGTTCATGGTCTCATCACTGACTGGTTAGTGGACTTTCCCACATGCCACTCAAGTGTGCTTCAAGTCCAGTCCACTCCCTTGTAATGTGCTTTTGAGCAGAACCTGCAACTGCTGGAGAATTGATTAAGGTACTGCTATGTTGGTCTCACCAAGGCTGCAGAGTGACAAGAGTATCCTTGATTTCATGACAGTGGAGCAGTCCCATATGGTCTAGCGGCTAGAATGCCTGGTTCTAACCCAGCAGCACGAGCACGACAGTGGCGCATTACCAAACCAATCCCATATGGTCTAGCGGTTAGGATTCCTGGTTTTCACCCAGGCGACCCGGGTTCAACTCCCGGTATGGGAACATGTCTTTAATGTGCCCACAAGCCAATGTGTTCTTTGTGTTAATCCCACGATGGATTAAATGGGGCAAAGTTGTTGGCTGAAGGCAAACATCAGGTAAGGCTAAGCACATGGCATAACGGTTCAGACCGGGACTGTACAGTCTTCAGTGATGAGGATGTACACAAGCAGGCCTGCAATTATGAGCGGCGAGTCAAGGTGGCTGTTTATGTGAAAATCAAATGAGCTTCTTTGAAACAAGGGTGGGTGCATTAAGGTTACGTCTTTTGCCATCTTACAATGCTGTGATTGCAACCGTTCCTTGACTCTCTGTGAATGGTGATCCTGCCTGTTGATCAGTGCTTATGACAAGTTGCATATCGACAATGATGAAACTAAGCCAAGAGCCCATTGTTAATCAGGGTTGATGAACAGGTTTTAACCAGGACAGGCAGATGTTTTTGTGTCCAAAAAGTATTAAACGTGTTTTTCTACAACAGTAAGAGCATCACTGAATGTTCTGAGCTCCTATTTTGTGCTGCACTTTTTCAAGTTTTACTGTCTAGATTTTTGCGATGAGGTGCTCACTCGCAATGGTAGCATGACCGAGCGGTCTAAGGTGCTGGATTTAGGCTCCAGTCTCTTCGGAGGCGTGGGTTCGAATCCCACTGCTGCCATAGTCTTCAGGATCTTTTCGTGTTTCTTCCATCCCCTACCAATAAATTGTAAGGGCTGCAGTGGAACTCAAATCTGTTACAGAATGTCTGTCAAGTACAATCAAGCAGGAATCTCATCAACAGCAATTCTTCCAAACCAGGGTGATGTTAGGTGTTGTGCAAGTTTTCCATTCAATAAAGCCTCCAGACAAGCGGTCAGTGGTAGCTAACATTCTTTAATAATAACAAGAACAGAAGCCAAGCTTGGTGAAGGAATGCATCATTGATGGGCAGAGTCCCTAACTGAGTCTAGCATGGCCTTCAGTTACATACCTCTTACAGGAACTAAAGGCAGTACACAGCTGTTTTCACACCTTTGGTACCCCCACCCCCAAAGAAAGTTTCACACTCCCTTGCAACCTCTTACAGTGGAGAAGGAGACAAAAGACTCCTCCCCCCACTCTGGGTCCTTTGTGTGTGAATGCTTCCCTCAAACATCCTGAGATACCATCTGTTACCAGTATGAGTGTGAGAGACATGCTGAAATCCAGTGGCACCAAGGTATTATACAACCACAAAGGGACCATGAGTATGTTAAGCTGTTTTCAGATGTGCGCTGCTATTTAACCCTCCGCACCCTATGACAGCAACGGACAGCCAGGAGTGTTTGTAGGTGAATAACATCAACATTTGACAATAATATTGCTCGGTTATGATAGTGAGGTGAGCTGTTGAGGATATCTGTTGGTAGGTGCTGTTCCTGACAATGTAGCTGCTGTTAGCAGAAACTTCTATAAGCTTTGGAGGTAATGCCACCAGACTTGGTCAATTACCCAGAAAACTCTATTGCAATGTGTGACTATAATAAAACTCGGTGTTGCAATGTGTCATTGAGAATTATTTGGAGGAATTTGGAACATCCTAAAAGGATTCTCAGGAATCTGGAACATTCTAATAGAACTCTCAAAAATCCTAAAATAGCTCTTGTGAATTCGAAACATTCTAAAAGAATTCTCAGGAATACAGGGTTAACTTTTGATACTTCTTTTTAAATACTCTCATTTCTACCTTTCCCTAGCCCATCGTTGTAAATAGGAATATCTTTGTAATAACTTACTTGGTTACCTTGTGGTACAAATGTAACACGAGTGTGTGTTACATGAGACTACGTTCTAGCCCTAGTTCCATTTCAGTTAATATCTGTTGAATACAATTTACAGATGTTCAAGAAATAAAACTCTCAAGTCCAATCCACTTCAAGTCCAACTTCAATAGAAGAATCAGAGCCTTCCAGAGACGGTCTCACGTCTCTCATGGTCAGTGATTTTGACCTTTCACTAATGATGTTGAAGTACAGATAGGCAACAATAGCTTCGGCTTTTGTAAGGCATCAGTGGAGAAGAAGATTAACAGAAGAGTGAGCAGGATATTGTTTGTTTTTATAATAATGCGATTAATACATGAATAAAAGAAATTCTTTTGCAAAAGTCATTTACAATGTGCAGGTGTTTCATATATTTTTATTCACAGTGTCAACACTGACTGGTTAGTGGCTACTCAAGTGTGCTTCAAGTCCACCGCATTGTAAGGTGTTAGATTGTGTGGTCTAAGGATCTGGGTTAAGACTCCAGGCTCCTCACACATATGGGTTGAAATCCTATTGCTGCAATAAGAGTTTAACCAGGGCAGGCAGATGCTATTGTATCCAAAAACATTCAGGCAAGTATTAAACATGTTTTTCTAAAACAGCAAGAGCGTCACTGAATGTTCTGGGCTTCTATTTTGTGCTGCACTTTTTCAAGTTTTACTATCTAGATTTTTGCGATGAGGTCCTTACTCGCAATGGTAGCATGACCGAGCGGTCTAAGGTGCTGGATTAAGGCTCCAGTCTCTTCGGAGGCGTGGGTTCGAATCCCACTGCTGCCATAGTGTTCTAGCGGAAAAGTTTTGTTTCTTCCATGCCTTACCAATAAATTGTAAGGGCTGCAGTGGAAATCAAATCTGTTATAGAATGTCTGTCAAGTCCAAACATGCAGGAAACCCATCAGGAGCAATTCTTCCAAACCACATTAGGCACGTGCTGTAAAGTCATTTACAACTTGCATGTTTTTCATGTCTTTTTGTTCATGGTCTCATCACTGACTGGTTAGTGGACTTTCCCACATGCCACTCAAGTGTGCTTCAAGTCCAGTCCACTCCCTTGTAATGTGCTTTTGAGCAGAACCTGCAACTGCTGGAGAATTGATTAAGGTACTGCTATGTTGGTCTCACCAAGGCTGCAGAGTGACAAGAGTATCCTTGATTTCATGACAGTGGAGCAGTCCCATATGGTCTAGCGGCTAGAATGCCTGGTTCTAACCCAGCAGCACGAGCACGACAGTGGCGCATTACCAAACCAATCCCATATGGTCTAGCGGTTAGAATTCCTGGTTTTCACCCAGGCGACCCGGGTTCAACTCCCGGTATGGGAACATGTCTTTAATGTGCCCACAAGCCAATGTGTTCTTTGTGTTAATCCCACGATGGATTAAATGGGGCAAAGTTGTTGGCTGAAGGCAAACATCAGGTAAGGCTAAGCACATGGCATAACGGTTCAGACCGGGACTGTACAGTCTTCAGTGATGAGGATGTACACAAGCAGGCCTGCAATTATGAGCGGCGAGTCAAGGTGGCTGTTTATGTGAAAATCAAATGAGCTTCTTTGAAACAAGGGTGGGTGCATTAAGGTTACGTCTTTTGCCATCTTACAATGCTGTGATTGCAACCGTTCCTTGACTCTCTGTGAATGGTGATCCTGCCTGTTGATCAGTGCTTATGACAAGTTGCATATCGACAATGATGAAACTAAGCCAAGAGCCCATTGTTAATCAGGGTTGATGAACAGGTTTTAACCAGGACAGGCAGATGTTTTTGTGTCCAAAAAGTATTAAACGTGTTTTTCTACAACAGTAAGAGCATCACTGAATGTTCTGAGCTCCTATTTTGTGCTGCACTTTTTCAAGTTTTACTGTCTAGATTTTTGCGATGAGGTGCTCACTCGCAATGGTGGCATGACCGAGCGGTCTAAGGTGCTGGGTTTAGGCTCCAGTCTCTTCAGAGGCGTGGGTTCGAATCCCACTGCTGCCATAGTCTTCAGGTTCTTTTCGTGTTTCTTCCATCCCCTACCAATAAATTGTAAGGGCTGCAGTGGAACTCAAATCTGTTACAGAATGTCTGTCAAGTACAATCAAGCAGGAATCTCATCAACAGCAATTCTTCCAAACCAGGGTGATGTTAGGTGTTGTGCAAGTTTTCCATTCAATAAAGCCTCCAGACAAGCGGTCAGTGGTAGCTAACATTCTTTAATAATAACAAGAACAGAAGCCAAGCTTGGTGAAGGAATGCATCATTGCGGGGCAGACGATGGGCAGAGTCCCTAACTGAGTCTAGCATGGCCTTCAGTTACATACCTCTTACAGGAACTAAAGGCAGTACACAGCTGTTTTCACACCTTTGGTACCCCCACCCCCAAAGAAAGTTTCACACTCCCTTGCCACCTCTTACAGTGGAGAAGGAGACAAAAGACTCCTCCCCCCACTCTGGGTCCTTTGTGTGTGAATGCTTCCCTCAAACATCCTGAGATACCATCTGTTACCAGTATGAGTGTGAGAGACATGCTGAAATCCAGTGGCACCAAGGTATTATACAACCACAAAGGGACCATGAGTATGTTAAGCTGTTTTCAGATGTGCGCTGCTATTTAACCCTCCGCACCCCATGACAGCAACGGACAGCCAGGAGTGTTTGTAGGTGAATAACATCAACATTTGACAATAATATTGCTCGGTTATGATAGTGAGGTGAGCTGTTGAGGATATCTGTTGGTAGGTGCTGTTCCTGACAATGTAGCTGCTGTTAGCAGAAACTTCTATAAGCTTTGGAGGTAATGCCACCAGACTTGGTCAATTACCCAGAAAACTCTATTGCAATGTGTGACTATAATAAAACTCGGTGTTGCAATGTGTCATTGAGAATTATTTGGAGGAATTTGGAACATCCTAAAAGGATTCTCAGGAATCTGGAACATTCTAATAGAACTCTCAAAAATCCTAAAATAGCTCTTGTGAATTCGAAACATTCTAAAAGAATTCTCAGGAATACAGGGTTAACTTTTGATACTTCTTTTTAAATACTCTCATTTCTACCTTTCCCTAGCCCATCGTTGTAAATAGGAATATCTTTGTAATAACTTACTTGGTTACCTTGTGGTACAAATGTAACACGAGTGTGTGTTACATGAGACTACGTTCTAGCCCTAGTTCCATTTCAGTTAATATCTGTTGAATACAATTTACAGATGTTCAAGAAATAAAACTCTCAAGTCCAATCCACTTCAAGTCCAACTTCAATAGAAGAATCAGAGCCTTCCAGAGACGGTCTCACGTCTCTCATGGTCAGTGATTTTGACCTTTCACTAATGATGTTGAAGTACAGATAGGCAACAATAGCTTCGGCTTTTGTAAGGCATCAGTGGAGAAGAAGATTAACAGAAGAGTGAGCAGGATATTGTTTGTTTTTATAATAATGCGATTAATACATGAATAAAAGAAATTCTTTTGCAAAAGTCATTTACAATGTGCAGGTGTTTCATATATTTTTATTCACAGTGTCAACACTGACTGGTTAGTGGCTACTCAAGTGTGCTTCAAGTCCACCGCATTGTAAGGTGTTAGATTGTGTGGTCTAAGGATCTGGGTTAAGACTCCAGGCTCCTCACACATATGGGTTGAAATCCTATTGCTGCAATAAGAGTTTAACCAGGGCAGGCAGATGCTATTGTATCCAAAAACATTCAGGCAAGTATTAAACATGTTTTTCTAAAACAGCAAGAGCATCACTGAATGTTCTGGGCTTCTATTTTGTGCTGCACTTTTCAAGTTTTACTATCTAGATTTTTGCGATGAGGTCCTTACTCGCAATGGTAGCATGACCGAGCGGTCTAAGGTGCTGGATTAAGGCTCCAGTCTCTTCGGAGGCGTGGGTTCGAATCCCACTGCTGCCATAGTGTTCTAGCGGAAAAGTTTTGTTTCTTCCATGCCTTACCAATAAATTGTAAGGGCTGCAGTGGAAATCAAATCTGTTATAGAATGTCTGTCAAGTCCAAACATGCAGGAAACCCATCAGGAGCAATTCTTCCAAACCACATTAGGCACGTGCTGTAAAGTCATTTACAACTTGCATGTTTTTCATGTCTTTTTGTTCATGGTCTCATCACTGACTGGTTAGTGGACTTTCCCACATGCCACTCAAGTGTGCTTCAAGTCCAGTCCACTCCCTTGTAATGTGCTTTTGAGCAGAACCTGCAACTGCTGGAGAATTGATTAAGGTACTGCTATGTTGGTCTCACCAAGGCTGCAGAGTGACAAGAGTATCCTTGATTTCATGACAGTGGAGCAGTCCCATATGGTCTAGCGGCTAGAATGCCTGGTTCTAACCCAGCAGCACGAGCACGACAGTGGCGCATTACCAAACCAATCCCATATGGTCTAGCGGTTAGGATTCCTGGTTTTCACCCAGGCGACCCGGGTTCAACTCCCGGTATGGGAACATGTCTTTAATGTGCCCACAAGCCAATGTGTTCTTTGTGTTAATCCCACGATGGATTAAATGGGGCAAAGTTGTTGGCTGAAGGCAAACATCAGGTAAGGCTAAGCACATGGCATAACGGTTCAGACCGGGACTGTACAGTCTTCAGTGATGAGGATGTACACAAGCAGGCCTGCAATTATGAGCGGCGAGTCAAGGTGGCTGTTTATGTGAAAATCAAATGAGCTTCTTTGAAACAAGGGTGGGTGCATTAAGGTTACGTCTTTTGCCATCTTACAATGCTGTGATTGCAACCGTTCCTTGACTCTCTGTGAATGGTGATCCTGCCTGTTGATCAGTGCTTATGACAAGTTGCATATCGACAATGATGAAACTAAGCCAAGAGCCCATTGTTAATCAGGGTTGATGAACAGGTTTTAACCAGGACAGGCAGATGTTTTTGTGTCCAAAAAGTATTAAACGTGTTTTTCTACAACAGTAAGAGCATCACTGAATGTTCTGAGCTCCTATTTTGTGCTGCACTTTTTCAAGTTTTACTGTCTAGATTTTTGCGATGAGGTGCTCACTCGCAATGGTAGCATGACCGAGCGGTCTAAGGTGCTGGATTTAGGCTCCAGTCTCTTCGGAGGCGTGGGTTCGAATCCCACTGCTGCCATAGTTTTCAGGATCTTTTCGTGTTTCTTCCATCCCCTACCAATAAATTGTAAGGGCTGCAGTGGAACTCAAATCTGTTACAGAATGTCTGTCAAGTACAATCAAGCAGGAATCTCATCAACAGCAATTCTTCCAAACCAGGGTGATGTTAGGTGTTGTGCAAGTTTTCCATTCAATAAAGCCTCCAGACAAGCGGTCAGTGGTAGCTAACATTCTTTAATAATAACAAGAACAGAAGCCAAGCTTGGTGAAGGAATGCATCATTGCGGGGCAGACGATGGGCAGAGTCCCTAACTGAGTCTAGCATGGCCTTCAGTTACATACCTCTTACAGGAACTAAAGGCAGTACACAGCTGTTTTCACACCTTTGGTACCCCCACCCCCAAAGAAAGTTTCACACTCCCTTGCAACCTCTTACAGTGGAGAAGGAGACAAAAGACTCCTCCCCCCACTCTGGGTCCTTTGTGTGTGAATGCTTCCCTCAAACATCCTGAGATACCATCTGTTACCAGTATGAGTGTGAGAGACATGCTGAAATCCAGTGGCACCAAGGTATTATACAACCACAAAGGGACCATGAGTATGTTAAGCTGTTTTCAGATGTGCGCTGCTATTTAACCCTCCGCACCCCATGACAGCAACGGACAGCCAGGAGTGTTTGTAGGTGAATAACATCAACATTTGACAATAATATTGCTCGGTTATGATAGTGAGGTGAGCTGTTGAGGATATCTGTTGGTAGGTGCTGTTCCTGACAATGTAGCTGCTGTTAGCAGAAACTTCTATAAGCTTTGGAGGTAATGCCACCAGACTTGGTCAATTACCCAGAAAACTCTATTGCAATGTGTGACTATAATAAAACTCGGTGTTGCAATGTGTCATTGAGAATTATTTGGAGGAATTTGGAACATCCTAAAAGGATTCTCAGGAATCTGGAACATTCTAATAGAACTCTCAAAAATCCTAAAATAGCTCTTGTGAATTCGAAACATTCTAAAAGAATTCTCAGGAATACAGGGTTAACTTTTGATACTTCTTTTTAAATACTCTCATTTCTACCTTTCCCTAGCCCATCGTTGTAAATAGGAATATCTTTGTAATAACTTACTTGGTTACCTTGTGGTACAAATGTAACACGAGTGTGTGTTACATGAGACTACGTTCTAGCCCTAGTTCCATTTCAGTTAATATCTGTTGAATACAATTTACAGATGTTCAAGAAATAAAACTCTCAAGTCCAATCCACTTCAAGTCCAACTTCAATAGAAGAATCAGAGCCTTCCAGAGACGGTCTCACGTCTCTCATGGTCAGTGATTTTGACCTTTCACTAATGATGTTGAAGTACAGATAGGCAACAATAGCTTCGGCTTTTGTAAGGCATCAGTGGAGAAGAAGATTAACAGAAGAGTGAGCAGGATATTGTTTGTTTTTATAATAATGCGATTAATACATGAATAAAAGAAATTCTTTTGCAAAAGTCATTTACAATGTGCAGGTGTTTCATATATTTTTATTCACAGTGTCAACACTGACTGGTTAGTGGCTACTCAAGTGTGCTTCAAGTCCACCGCATTGTAAGGTGTTAGATTGTGTGGTCTAAGGATCTGGGTTAAGACTCCAGGCTCCTCACACATATGGGTTGAAATCCTATTGCTGCAATAAGAGTTTAACCAGGGCAGGCAGATGCTATTGTATCCAAAAACATTCAGGCAAGTATTAAACATGTTTTTCTAAAACAGCAAGAGCATCACTGAATGTTCTGGGCTTCTATTTTGTGCTGCACTTTTTCAAGTTTTACTATCTAGATTTTTGCGATGAGGTCCTTACTCGCAATGGTAGCATGACCGAGCGGTCTAAGGTGCTGGATTAAGGCTCCAGTCTCTTCGGAGGCGTGGGTTCGAATCCCACTGCTGCCATAGTGTTCTAGCGGAAAAGTTTTGTTTCTTCCATGCCTTACCAATAAATTGTAAGGGCTGCAGTGGAAATCAAATCTGTTATAGAATGTCTGTCAAGTCCAAACATGCAGGAAACCCATCAGGAGCAATTCTTCCAAACCACATTAGGCACGTGCTGTAAAGTCATTTACAACTTGCATGTTTTTCATGTCTTTTTGTTCATGGTCTCATCACTGACTGGTTAGTGGACTTTCCCACATGCCACTCAAGTGTGCTTCAAGTCCAGTCCACTCCCTTGTAATGTGCTTTTGAGCAGAACCTGCAACTGCTGGAGAATTGATTAAGGTACTGCTATGTTGGTCTCACCAAGGCTGCAGAGTGACAAGAGTATCCTTGATTTCATGACAGTGGAGCAGTCCCATATGGTCTAGCGGCTAGAATGCCTGGTTCTAACCCAGCAGCACGAGCACGACAGTGGCGCATTACCAAACCAATCCCATATGGTCTAGCGGTTAGAATTCCTGGTTTTCACCCAGGCGACCCGGGTTCAACTCCCGGTATGGGAACATGTCTTTAATGTGCCCACAAGCCAATGTGTTCTTTGTGTTAATCCCACGATGGATTAAATGGGGCAAAGTTGTTGGCTGAAGGCAAACATCAGGTAAGGCTAAGCACATGGCATAACGGTTCAGACCGGGACTGTACAGTCTTCAGTGATGAGGATGTACACAAGCAGGCCTGCAATTATGAGCGGCGAGTCAAGGTGGCTGTTTATGTGAAAATCAAATGAGCTTCTTTGAAACAAGGGTGGGTGCATTAAGGTTACGTCTTTTGCCATCTTACAATGCTGTGATTGCAACCGTTCCTTGACTCTCTGTGAATGGTGATCCTGCCTGTTGATCAGTGCTTATGACAAGTTGCATATCGACAATGATGAAACTAAGCCAAGAGCCCATTGTTAATCAGGGTTGATGAACAGGTTTTAACCAGGACAGGCAGATGTTTTTGTGTCCAAAAAGTATTAAACGTGTTTTTCTACAACAGTAAGAGCATCACTGAATGTTCTGAGCTCCTATTTTGTGCTGCACTTTTTCAAGTTTTACTGTCTAGATTTTTGCGATGAGGTGCTCACTCGCAATGGTAGCATGACCGAGCGGTCTAAGGTGCTGGATTTAGGCTCCAGTCTCTTCGGAGGCGTGGGTTCGAATCCCACTGCTGCCATAGTCTCCTGGATCTTTTCGTGTTTCTTCCATCCCCTACCAATAAATTGTAAGGGCTGCAGTGGAACTCAAATCTGTTACAGAATGTCTGTCAAGTACAATCAAGCAGGAATCTCATCAACAGCAATTCTTCCAAACCAGGGTGATGTTAGGTGTTGTGCAAGTTTTCCATTCAATAAAGCCTCCAGACAAGCGGTCAGTGGTAGCTAACATTCTTTAATAATAACAAGAACAGAAGCCAAGCTTGGTGAAGGAATGCATCATTGCGGGGCAGACGATGGGCAGAGTCCCTAACTGAGTCTAGCATGGCCTTCAGTTACATACCTCTTACAGGAACTAAAGGCAGTACACAGCTGTTTTCACACCTTTGGTACCCCCACCCCCAAAGAAAGTTTCACACTCCCTTGCAACCTCTTACAGTGGAGAAGGAGACAAAAGACTCCTCCCCCCACTCTGGGTCCTTTGTGTGTGAATGCTTCCCTCAAACATCCTGAGATACCATCTGTTACCAGTATGAGTGTGAGAGACATGCTGAAATCCAGTGGCACCAAGGTATTATACAACCACAAAGGGACCATGAGTATGTTAAGCTGTTTTCAGATGTGCGCTGCTATTTAACCCTCCGCACCCCATGACAGCAACGGACAGCCAGGAGTGTTTGTAGGTGAATAACATCAACATTTGACAATAATATTGCTCGGTTATGATAGTGAGGTGAGCTGTTGAGGATATCTGTTGGTAGGTGCTGTTCCTGACAATGTAGCTGCTGTTAGCAGAAACTTCTATAAGCTTTGGAGGTAATGCCACCAGACTTGGTCAATTACCCAGAAAACTCTATTGCAATGTGTGACTATAATAAAACTCGGTGTTGCAATGTGTCATTGAGAATTATTTGGAGGAATTTGGAACATCCTAAAAGGATTCTCAGGAATCTGGAACATTCTAATAGAACTCTCAAAAATCCTAAAATAGCTCTTGTGAATTCGAAACATTCTAAAAGAATTCTCAGGAATACAGGGTTAACTTTTGATACTTCTTTTTAAATACTCTCATTTCTACCTTTCCCTAGCCCATCGTTGTAAATAGGAATATCTTTGTAATAACTTACTTGGTTACCTTGTGGTACAAATGTAACACGAGTGTGTGTTACATGAGACTACGTTCTAGCCCTAGTTCCATTTCAGTTAATATCTGTTGAATACAATTTACAGATGTTCAAGAAATAAAACTCTCAAGTCCAATCCACTTCAAGTCCAACTTCAATAGAAGAATCAGAGCCTTCCAGAGACGGTCTCACGTCTCTCATGGTCAGTGATTTTGACCTTTCACTAATGATGTTGAAGTACAGATAGGCAACAATAGCTTCGGCTTTTGTAAGGCATCAGTGGAGAAGAAGATTAACAGAAGAGTGAGCAGGATATTGTTTGTTTTTATAATAATGCGATTAATACATGAATAAAAGAAATTCTTTTGCAAAAGTCATTTACAATGTGCAGGTGTTTCATATATTTTTATTCACAGTGTCAACACTGACTGGTTAGTGGCTACTCAAGTGTGCTTCAAGTCCACCGCATTGTAAGGTGTTAGATTGTGTGGTCTAAGGATCTGGGTTAAGACTCCAGGCTCCTCACACATATGGGTTGAAATCCTATTGCTGCAATAAGAGTTTAACCAGGGCAGGCAGATGCTATTGTATCCAAAAACATTCAGGCAAGTATTAAACATGTTTTTCTAAAACAGCAAGAGCATCACTGAATGTTCTGGGCTTCTATTTTGTGCTGCACTTTTTCAAGTTTTACTATCTAGATTTTTGCGATGAGGTCCTTACTCGCAATGGTAGCATGACCGAGCGGTCTAAGGTGCTGGATTAAGGCTCCAGTCTCTTCGGAGGCGTGGGTTCGAATCCCACTGCTGCCATAGTGTTCTAGCGGAAAAGTTTTGTTTCTTCCATGCCTTACCAATAAATTGTAAGGGCTGCAGTGGAAATCAAATCTGTTATAGAATGTCTGTCAAGTCCAAACATGCAGGAAACCCATCAGGAGCAATTCTTCCAAACCACATTAGGCACGTGCTGTAAAGTCATTTACAACTTGCATGTTTTTCATGTCTTTTTGTTCATGGTCTCATCACTGACTGGTTAGTGGACTTTCCCACATGCCACTCAAGTGTGCTTCAAGTCCAGTCCACTCCCTTGTAATGTGCTTTTGAGCAGAACCTGCAACTGCTGGAGAATTGATTAAGGTACTGCTATGTTGGTCTCACCAAGGCTGCAGAGTGACAAGAGTATCCTTGATTTCATGACAGTGGAGCAGTCCCATATGGTCTAGCGGCTAGAATGCCTGGTTCTAACCCAGCAGCACGAGCACGACAGTGGCGCATTACCAAACCAATCCCATATGGTCTAGCGGTTAGGATTCCTGGTTTTCACCCAGGCGACCCGGGTTCAACTCCCGGTATGGGAACATGTCTTTAATGTGCCCACAAGCCAATGTGTTCTTTGTGTTAATCCCACGATGGATTAAATGGGGCAAAGTTGTTGGCTGAAGGCAAACATCAGGTAAGGCTAAGCACATGGCATAACGGTTCAGACCGGGACTGTACAGTCTTCAGTGATGAGGATGTACACAAGCAGGCCTGCAATTATGAGCGGCGAGTCAAGGTGGCTGTTTATGTGAAAATCAAATGAGCTTCTTTGAAACAAGGGTGGGTGCATTAAGGTTACGTCTTTTGCCATCTTACAATGCTGTGATTGCAACCGTTCCTTGACTCTCTGTGAATGGTGATCCTGCCTGTTGATCAGTGCTTATGACAAGTTGCATATCGACAATGATGAAACTAAGCCAAGAGCCCATTGTTAATCAGGGTTGATGAACAGGTTTTAACCAGGACAGGCAGATGTTTTTGTGTCCAAAAAGTATTAAACGTGTTTTTCTACAACAGTAAGAGCATCACTGAATGTTCTGAGCTCCTATTTTGTGCTGCACTTTTTCAAGTTTTACTGTCTAGATTTTTGCGATGAGGTGCTCACTCGCAATGGTAGCATGACCGAGCGGTCTAAGGTGCTGGATTTAGGCTCCAGTCTCTTCGGAGGCGTGGGTTCGAATCCCACTGCTGCCATAGTTTTCAGGATCTTTTCGTGTTTCTTCCATCCCCTACCAATAAATTGTAAGGGCTGCAGTGGAACTCAAATCTGTTACAGAATGTCTGTCAAGTACAATCAAGCAGGAATCTCATCAACAGCAATTCTTCCAAACCAGGGTGATGTTAGGTGTTGTGCAAGTTTTCCATTCAATAAAGCCTCCAGACAAGCGGTCAGTGGTAGCTAACATTCTTTAATAATAACAAGAACAGAAGCCAAGCTTGGTGAAGGAATGCATCATTGCGGGGCAGACGATGGGCAGAGTCCCTAACTGAGTCTAGCATGGCCTTCAGTTACATACCTCTTACAGGAACTAAAGGCAGTACACAGCTGTTTTCACACCTTTGGTACCCCCACCCCCAAAGAAAGTTTCACACTCCCTTGCAACCTCTTACAGTGGAGAAGGAGACAAAAGACTCCTCCCCCCACTCTGGGTCCTTTGTGTGTGAATGCTTCCCTCAAACATCCTGAGATACCATCTGTTACCAGTATGAGTGTGAGAGACATGCTGAAATCCAGTGGCACCAAGGTATTATACAACCACAAAGGGACCATGAGTATGTTAAGCTGTTTTCAGATGTGCGCTGCTATTTAACCCTCCGCACCCCATGACAGCAACGGACAGCCAGGAGTGTTTGTAGGTGAATAACATCAACATTTGACAATAATATTGCTCGGTTATGATAGTGAGGTGAGCTGTTGAGGATATCTGTTGGTAGGTGCTGTTCCTGACAATGTAGCTGCTGTTAGCAGAAACTTCTATAAGCTTTGGAGGTAATGCCACCAGACTTGGTCAATTACCCAGAAAACTCTATTGCAATGTGTGACTATAATAAAACTCGGTGTTGCAATGTGTCATTGAGAATTATTTGGAGGAATTTGGAACATCCTAAAAGGATTCTCAGGAATCTGGAACATTCTAATAGAACTCTCAAAAATCCTAAAATAGCTCTTGTGAATTCGAAACATTCTAAAAGAATTCTCAGGAATACAGGGTTAACTTTTGATACTTCTTTTTAAATACTCTCATTTCTACCTTTCCCTAGCCCATCGTTGTAAATAGGAATATCTTTGTAATAACTTACTTGGTTACCTTGTGGTACAAATGTAACACGAGTGTGTGTTACATGAGACTACGTTCTAGCCCTAGTTCCATTTCAGTTAATATCTGTTGAATACAATTTACAGATGTTCAAGAAATAAAACTCTCAAGTCCAATCCACTTCAAGTCCAACTTCAATAGAAGAATCAGAGCCTTCCAGAGACGGTCTCACGTCTCTCATGGTCAGTGATTTTGACCTTTCACTAATGATGTTGAAGTACAGATAGGCAACAATAGCTTCGGCTTTTGTAAGGCATCAGTGGAGAAGAAGATTAACAGAAGAGTGAGCAGGATATTGTTTGTTTTTATAATAATGCGATTAATACATGAATAAAAGAAATTCTTTTGCAAAAGTCATTTACAATGTGCAGGTGTTTCATATATTTTTATTCACAGTGTCAACACTGACTGGTTAGTGGCTACTCAAGTGTGCTTCAAGTCCACCGCATTGTAAGGTGTTAGATTGTGTGGTCTAAGGATCTGGGTTAAGACTCCAGGCTCCTCACACATATGGGTTGAAATCCTATTGCTGCAATAAGAGTTTAACCAGGGCAGGCAGATGCTATTGTATCCAAAAACATTCAGGCAAGTATTAAACATGTTTTTCTAAAACAGCAAGAGCATCACTGAATGTTCTGGGCTTCTATTTTGTGCTGCACTTTTTCAAGTTTTACTATCTAGATTTTTGCGATGAGGTCCTTACTCGCAATGGTAGCATGACCGAGCGGTCTAAGGTGCTGGATTAAGGCTCCAGTCTCTTCGGAGGCGTGGGTTCGAATCCCACTGCTGCCATAGTGTTCTAGCGGAAAAGTTTTGTTTCTTCCATGCCTTACCAATAAATTGTAAGGGCTGCAGTGGAAATCAAATCTGTTATAGAATGTCTGTCAAGTCCAAACATGCAGGAAACCCATCAGGAGCAATTCTTCCAAACCACATTAGGCACGTGCTGTAAAGTCATTTACAACTTGCATGTTTTTCATGTCTTTTTGTTCATGGTCTCATCACTGACTGGTTAGTGGACTTTCCCACATGCCACTCAAGTGTGCTTCAAGTCCAGTCCACTCCCTTGTAATGTGCTTTTGAGCAGAACCTGCAACTGCTGGAGAATTGATTAAGGTACTGCTATGTTGGTCTCACCAAGGCTGCAGAGTGACAAGAGTATCCTTGATTTCATGACAGTGGAGCAGTCCCATATGGTCTAGCGGCTAGAATGCCTGGTTCTAACCCAGCAGCACGAGCACGACAGTGGCGCATTACCAAACCAATCCCATATGGTCTAGCGGTTAGAATTCCTGGTTTTCACCCAGGCGACCCGGGTTCAACTCCCGGTATGGGAACATGTCTTTAATGTGCCCACAAGCCAATGTGTTCTTTGTGTTAATCCCACGATGGATTAAATGGGGCAAAGTTGTTGGCTGAAGGCAAACATCAGGTAAGGCTAAGCACATGGCATAACGGTTCAGACCGGGACTGTACAGTCTTCAGTGATGAGGATGTACACAAGCAGGCCTGCAATTATGAGCGGCGAGTCAAGGTGGCTGTTTATGTGAAAATCAAATGAGCTTCTTTGAAACAAGGGTGGGTGCATTAAGGTTACGTCTTTTGCCATCTTACAATGCTGTGATTGCAACCGTTCCTTGACTCTCTGTGAATGGTGATCCTGCCTGTTGATCAGTGCTTATGACAAGTTGCATATCGACAATGATGAAACTAAGCCAAGAGCCCATTGTTAATCAGGGTTGATGAACAGGTTTTAACCAGGACAGGCAGATGTTTTTGTGTCCAAAAAGTATTAAACGTGTTTTTCTACAACAGTAAGAGCATCACTGAATGTTCTGAGCTCCTATTTTGTGCTGCACTTTTTCAAGTTTTACTGTCTAGATTTTTGCGATGAGGTGCTCACTCGCAATGGTAGCATGACCGAGCGGTCTAAGGTGCTGGATTTAGGCTCCAGTCTCTTCGGAGGCGTGGGTTCGAATCCCACTGCTGCCATAGTCTCCTGGATCTTTTCGTGTTTCTTCCATCCCCTACCAATAAATTGTAAGGGCTGCAGTGGAACTCAAATCTGTTACAGAATGTCTGTCAAGTACAATCAAGCAGGAATCTCATCAACAGCAATTCTTCCAAACCAGGGTGATGTTAGGTGTTGTGCAAGTTTTCCATTCAATAAAGCCTCCAGACAAGCGGTCAGTGGTAGCTAACATTCTTTAATAATAACAAGAACAGAAGCCAAGCTTGGTGAAGGAATGCATCATTGCGGGGCAGACGATGGGCAGAGTCCCTAACTGAGTCTAGCATGGCCTTCAGTTACATACCTCTTACAGGAACTAAAGGCAGTACACAGCTGTTTTCACACCTTTGGTACCCCCACCCCCAAAGAAAGTTTCACACTCCCTTGCAACCTCTTACAGTGGAGAAGGAGACAAAAGACTCCTCCCCCCACTCTGGGTCCTTTGTGTGTGAATGCTTCCCTCAAACATCCTGAGATACCATCTGTTACCAGTATGAGTGTGAGAGACATGCTGAAATCCAGTGGCACCAAGGTATTATACAACCACAAAGGGACCATGAGTATGTTAAGCTGTTTTCAGATGTGCGCTGCTATTTAACCCTCCGCACCCCATGACAGCAACGGACAGCCAGGAGTGTTTGTAGGTGAATAACATCAACATTTGACAATAATATTGCTCGGTTATGATAGTGAGGTGAGCTGTTGAGGATATCTGTTGGTAGGTGCTGTTCCTGACAATGTAGCTGCTGTTAGCAGAAACTTCTATAAGCTTTGGAGGTAATGCCACCAGACTTGGTCAATTACCCAGAAAACTCTATTGCAATGTGTGACTATAATAAAACTCGGTGTTGCAATGTGTCATTGAGAATTATTTGGAGGAATTTGGAACATCCTAAAAGGATTCTCAGGAATCTGGAACATTCTAATAGAACTCTCAAAAATCCTAAAATAGCTCTTGTGAATTCGAAACATTCTAAAAGAATTCTCAGGAATACAGGGTTAACTTTTGATACTTCTTTTTAAATACTCTCATTTCTACCTTTCCCTAGCCCATCGTTGTAAATAGGAATATCTTTGTAATAACTTACTTGGTTACCTTGTGGTACAAATGTAACACGAGTGTGTGTTACATGAGACTACGTTCTAGCCCTAGTTCCATTTCAGTTAATATCTGTTGAATACAATTTACAGATGTTCAAGAAATAAAACTCTCAAGTCCAATCCACTTCAAGTCCAACTTCAATAGAAGAATCAGAGCCTTCCAGAGACGGTCTCACGTCTCTCATGGTCAGTGATTTTGACCTTTCACTAATGATGTTGAAGTACAGATAGGCAACAATAGCTTCGGCTTTTGTAAGGCATCAGTGGAGAAGAAGATTAACAGAAGAGTGAGCAGGATATTGTTTGTTTTTATAATAATGCGATTAATACATGAATAAAAGAAATTCTTTTGCAAAAGTCATTTACAATGTGCAGGTGTTTCATATATTTTTATTCACAGTGTCAACACTGACTGGTTAGTGGCTACTCAAGTGTGCTTCAAGTCCACCGCATTGTAAGGTGTTAGATTGTGTGGTCTAAGGATCTGGGTTAAGACTCCAGGCTCCTCACACATATGGGTTGAAATCCTATTGCTGCAATAAGAGTTTAACCAGGGCAGGCAGATGCTATTGTATCCAAAAACATTCAGGCAAGTATTAAACATGTTTTTCTAAAACAGCAAGAGCATCACTGAATGTTCTGGGCTTCTATTTTGTGCTGCACTTTTCAAGTTTTACTATCTAGATTTTTGCGATGAGGTCCTTACTCGCAATGGTAGCATGACCGAGCGGTCTAAGGTGCTGGATTAAGGCTCCAGTCTCTTCGGAGGCGTGGGTTCGAATCCCACTGCTGCCATAGTGTTCTAGCGGAAAAGTTTTGTTTCTTCCATGCCTTACCAATAAATTGTAAGGGCTACAGTGGAAATCAAATCTGTTATAGAATGTCTGTCAAGTCCAAACATGCAGGAAACCCATCAGGAGCAATTCTTCCAAACCACATTAGGCACGTGCTGTAAAGTCATTTACAACTTGCATGTTTTTCATGTCTTTTTGTTCATGGTCTCATCACTGACTGGTTAGTGGACTTTCCCACATGCCACTCAAGTGTGCTTCAAGTCCAGTCCACTCCCTTGTAATGTGCTTTTGAGCAGAACCTGCAACTGCTGGAGAATTGATTAAGGTACTGCTATGTTGGTCTCACCAAGGCTGCAGAGTGACAAGAGTATCCTTGATTTCATGACAGTGGAGCAGTCCCATATGGTCTAGCGGCTAGAATGCCTGGTTCTAACCCAGCAGCACGAGCACGACAGTGGCGCATTACCAAACCAATCCCATATGGTCTAGCGGTTAGGATTCCTGGTTTTCACCCAGGCGACCCGCGTTCAACTCCCGGTATGGGAACATGTCTTTAATGTGCCCACAAGCCAATGTGTTCTTTGTGTTAATCCCACGATGGATTAAATGGGGCAAAGTTGTTGGCTGAAGGCAAACATCAGGTAAGGCTAAGCACATGGCATAACGGTTCAGACCGGGACTGTACAGTCTTCAGTGATGAGGATGTACACAAGCAGGCCTGCAATTATGAGCGGCGAGTCAAGGTGGCTGTTTATGTGAAAATCAAATGAGCTTCTTTGAAACAAGGGTGGGTGCATTAAGGTTACGTCTTTTGCCATCTTACAATGCTGTGATTGCAACCGTTCCTTGACTCTCTGTGAATGGTGATCCTGCCTGTTGATCAGTGCTTATGACAAGTTGCATATCGACAATGATGAAACTAAGCCAAGAGCCCATTGTTAATCAGGGTTGATGAACAGGTTTTAACCAGGACAGGCAGATGTTTTTGTGTCCAAAAAGTATTAAACGTGTTTTTCTACAACAGTAAGAGCATCACTGAATGTTCTGAGCTCCTATTTTGTGCTGCACTTTTTCAAGTTTTACTGTCTAGATTTTTGCGATGAGGTCCTCACTCGCAATGGTAGCATGACCGAGCGGTCTAAGGTGCTGGATTTAGGCTCCAGTCTCTTCGGAGGCGTGGGTTCGAATCCCACTGCTGCCATAGTCTTCAGGATCTTTTCGTGTTTCTTCCATCCCCTACCAATAAATTGTAAGGGCTGCAGTGGAACTCAAATCTGTTACAGAATGTCTGTCAAGTACAATCAAGCAGGAATCTCATCAACAGCAATTCTTCCAAACCAGGGTGATGTTAGGTGTTGTGCAAGTTTTCCATTCAATAAAGCCTCCAGACAAGCGGTCAGTGGTAGCTAACATTCTTTAATAATAACAAGAACAGAAGCCAAGCTTGGTGAAGGAATGCATCATTGCGGGGCAGACGATGGGCAGAGTCCCTAACTGAGTCTAGCATGGCCTTCAGTTACATACCTCTTACAGGAACTAAAGGCAGTACACAGCTGTTTTCACACCTTTGGTACCCCCACCCCCAAAGAAAGTTTCACACTCCCTTGCAACCTCTTACAGTGGAGAAGGAGACAAAAGACTCCTCCCCCCACTCTGGGTCCTTTGTGTGTGAATGCTTCCCTCAAACATCCTGAGATACCATCTGTTACCAGTATGAGTGTGAGAGACATGCTGAAATCCAGTGGCACCAAGGTATTATACAACCACAAAGGGACCATGAGTATGTTAAGCTGTTTTCAGATGTGCGCTGCTATTTAACCCTCCGCACCCCATGACAGCAACGGACAGCCAGGAGTGTTTGTAGGTGAATAACATCAACATTTGACAATAATATTGCTCGGTTATGATAGTGAGGTGAGCTGTTGAGGATATCTGTTGGTAGGTGCTGTTCCTGACAATGTAGCTGCTGTTAGCAGAAACTTCTATAAGCTTTGGAGGTAATGCCACCAGACTTGGTCAATTACCCAGAAAACTCTATTGCAATGTGTGACTATAATAAAACTCGGTGTTGCAATGTGTCATTGAGAATTATTTGGAGGAATTTGGAACATCCTAAAAGGATTCTCAGGAATCTGGAACATTCTAATAGAACTCTCAAAAATCCTAAAATAGCTCTTGTGAATTCGAAACATTCTAAAAGAATTCTCAGGAATACAGGGTTAACTTTTGATACTTCTTTTTAAATACTCTCATTTCTACCTTTCCCTAGCCCATCGTTGTAAATAGGAATATCTTTGTAATAACTTACTTGGTTACCTTGTGGTACAAATGTAACACGAGTGTGTGTTACATGAGACTACGTTCTAGCCCTAGTTCCATTTCAGTTAATATCTGTTGAATACAATTTACAGATGTTCAAGAAATAAAACTCTCAAGTCCAATCCACTTCAAGTCCAACTTCAATAGAAGAATCAGAGCCTTCCAGAGACGGTCTCACGTCTCTCATGGTCAGTGATTTTGACCTTTCACTAATGATGTTGAAGTACAGATAGGCAACAATAGCTTCGGCTTTTGTAAGGCATCAGTGGAGAAGAAGATTAACAGAAGAGTGAGCAGGATATTGTTTGTTTTTATAATAATGCGATTAATACATGAATAAAAGAAATTCTTTTGCAAAAGTCATTTACAATGTGCAGGTGTTTCATATATTTTTATTCACAGTGTCAACACTGACTGGTTAGTGGCTACTCAAGTGTGCTTCAAGTCCACCGCATTGTAAGGTGTTAGATTGTGTGGTCTAAGGATCTGGGTTAAGACTCCAGGCTCCTCACACATATGGGTTGAAATCCTATTGCTGCAATAAGAGTTTAACCAGGGCAGGCAGATGCTATTGTATCCAAAAACATTCAGGCAAGTATTAAACATGTTTTTCTAAAACAGCAAGAGCATCACTGAATGTTCTGGGCTTCTATTTTGTGCTGCACTTTTTCAAGTTTTACTATCTAGATTTTTGCGATGAGGTCCTTACTCGCAATGGTAGCATGACCGAGCGGTCTAAGGTGCTGGATTAAGGCTCCAGTCTCTTCGGAGGCGTGGGTTCGAATCCCACTGCTGCCATAGTGTTCTAGCGGAAAAGTTTTGTTTCTTCCATGCCTTACCAATAAATTGTAAGGGCTGCAGTGGAAATCAAATCTGTTATAGAATGTCTGTCAAGTCCAAACATGCAGGAAACCCATCAGGAGCAATTCTTCCAAACCACATTAGGCACGTGCTGTAAAGTCATTTACAACTTGCATGTTTTTCATGTCTTTTTGTTCATGGTCTCATCACTGACTGGTTAGTGGACTTTCCCACATGCCACTCAAGTGTGCTTCAAGTCCAGTCCACTCCCTTGTAATGTGCTTTTGAGCAGAACCTGCAACTGCTGGAGAATTGATTAAGGTACTGCTATGTTGGTCTCACCAAGGCTGCAGAGTGACAAGAGTATCCTTGATTTCATGACAGTGGAGCAGTCCCATATGGTCTAGCGGCTAGAATGCCTGGTTCTAACCCAGCAGCACGAGCACGACAGTGGCGCATTACCAAACCAATCCCATATGGTCTAGCGGTTAGGATTCCTGGTTTTCACCCAGGCGACCCGGGTTCAACTCCCGGTATGGGACCATGTCTTTAATGTGCCCACAAGCCAATGTGTTCTTTGTGTTAATCCCACGATGGATTAAATGGGGCAAAGTTGTTGGCTGAAGGCAAACATCAGGTAAGGCTAAGCACATGGCATAACGGTTCAGACCGGGACTGTACAGTCTTCAGTGATGAGGATGTACACAAGCAGGCCTGCAATTATGAGCGGCGAGTCAAGGTGGCTGTTTATGTGAAAATCAAATGAGCTTCTTTGAAACAAGGGTGGGTGCATTAAGGTTACGTCTTTTGCCATCTTACAATGCTGTGATTGCAACCGTTCCTTGACTCTCTGTGAATGGTGATCCTGCCTGTTGATCAGTGCTTATGACAAGTTGCATATCGACAATGATGAAACTAAGCCAAGAGCCCATTGTTAATCAGGGTTGATGAACAGGTTTTAACCAGGACAGGCAGATGTTTTTGTGTCCAAAAAGTATTAAACGTGTTTTTCTACAACAGTAAGAGCATCACTGAATGTTCTGAGCTCCTATTTTGTGCTGCACTTTTTCAAGTTTTACTGTCTAGATTTTTGCGATGAGGTCCTCACTCGCAATGGTAGCATGACCGAGCGGTCTAAGGTGCTGGATTTAGGCTCCAGTCTCTTCGGAGGCGTGGGTTCGAATCCCACTGCTGCCATAGTCTTCAGGATCTTTTCGTGTTTCTTCCATCCCCTACCAATAAATTGTAAGGGCTGCAGTGGAACTCAAATCTGTTACAGAATGTCTGTCAAGTACAATCAAGCAGGAATCTCATCAACAGCAATTCTTCCAAACCAGGGTGATGTTAGGTGTTGTGCAAGTTTTCCATTCAATAAAGCCTCCAGACAAGCGGTCAGTGGTAGCTAACATTCTTTAATAATAACAAGAACAGAAGCCAAGCTTGGTGAAGGAATGCATCATTGCGGGGCAGACGATGGGCAGAGTCCCTAACTGAGTCTAGCATGGCCTTCAGTTACATACCTCTTACAGGAACTAAAGGCAGTACACAGCTGTTTTCACACCTTTGGTACCCCCACCCCCAAAGAAAGTTTCACACTCCCTTGCAACCTCTTACAGTGGAGAAGGAGACAAAAGACTCCTCCCCCCACTCTGGGTCCTTTGTGTGTGAATGCTTCCCTCAAACATCCTGAGATACCATCTGTTACCAGTATGAGTGTGAGAGACATGCTGAAATCCAGTGGCACCAAGGTATTATACAACCACAAAGGGACCATGAGTATGTTAAGCTGTTTTCAGATGTGCGCTGCTATTTAACCCTCCGCACCCCATGACAGCAACGGACAGCCAGGAGTGTTTGTAGGTGAATAACATCAACATTTGACAATAATATTGCTCGGTTATGATAGTGAGGTGAGCTGTTGAGGATATCTGTTGGTAGGTGCTGTTCCTGACAATGTAGCTGCTGTTAGCAGAAACTTCTATAAGCTTTGGAGGTAATGCCACCAGACTTGGTCAATTACCCAGAAAACTCTATTGCAATGTGTGACTATAATAAAACTCGGTGTTGCAATGTGTCATTGAGAATTATTTGGAGGAATTTGGAACATCCTAAAAGGATTCTCAGGAATCTGGAACATTCTAATAGAACTCTCAAAAATCCTAAAATAGCTCTTGTGAATTCGAAACATTCTAAAAGAATTCTCAGGAATACAGGGTTAACTTTTGATACTTCTTTTTAAATACTCTCATTTCTACCTTTCCCTAGCCCATCGTTGTAAATAGGAATATCTTTGTAATAACTTACTTGGTTACCTTGTGGTACAAATGTAACACGAGTGTGTGTTACATGAGACTACGTTCTAGCCCTAGTTCCATTTCAGTTAATATCTGTTGAATACAATTTACAGATGTTCAAGAAATAAAACTCTCAAGTCCAATCCACTTCAAGTCCAACTTCAATAGAAGAATCAGAGCCTTCCAGAGACGGTCTCACGTCTCTCATGGTCAGTGATTTTGACCTTTCACTAATGATGTTGAAGTACAGATAGGCAACAATAGCTTCGGCTTTTGTAAGGCATCAGTGGAGAAGAAGATTAACAGAAGAGTGAGCAGGATATTGTTTGTTTTTATAATAATGCGATTAATACATGAATAAAAGAAATTCTTTTGCAAAAGTCATTTACAATGTGCAGGTGTTTCATATATTTTTATTCACAGTGTCAACACTGACTGGTTAGTGGCTACTCAAGTGTGCTTCAAGTCCACCGCATTGTAAGGTGTTAGATTGTGTGGTCTAAGGATCTGGGTTAAGACTCCAGGCTCCTCACACATATGGGTTGAAATCCTATTGCTGCAATAAGAGTTTAACCAGGGCAGGCAGATGCTATTGTATCCAAAAACATTCAGGCAAGTATTAAACATGTTTTTCTAAAACAGCAAGAGCATCACTGAATGTTCTGGGCTTCTATTTTGTGCTGCACTTTTTCAAGTTTTACTATCTAGATTTTTGCGATGAGGTCCTTACTCGCAATGGTAGCATGACCGAGCGGTCTAAGGTGCTGGATTAAGGCTCCAGTCTCTTCGGAGGCGTGGGTTCGAATCCCACTGCTGCCATAGTGTTCTAGCGGAAAAGTTTTGTTTCTTCCATGCCTTACCAATAAATTGTAAGGGCTACAGTGGAAATCAAATCTGTTATAGAATGTCTGTCAAGTCCAAACATGCAGGAAACCCATCAGGAGCAATTCTTCCAAACCACATTAGGCACGTGCTGTAAAGTCATTTACAACTTGCATGTTTTTCATGTCTTTTTGTTCATGGTCTCATCACTGACTGGTTAGTGGACTTTCCCACATGCCACTCAAGTGTGCTTCAAGTCCAGTCCACTCCCTTGTAATGTGCTTTTGAGCAGAACCTGCAACTGCTGGAGAATTGATTAAGGTACTGCTATGTTGGTCTCACCAAGGCTGCAGAGTGACAAGAGTATCCTTGATTTCATGACAGTGGAGCAGTCCCATATGGTCTAGCGGCTAGAATGCCTGGTTCTAACCCAGCAGCACGAGCACGACAGTGGCGCATTACCAAACCAATCCCATATGGTCTAGCGGTTAGGATTCCTGGTTTTCACCCAGGCGACCCGGGTTCAACTCCCGGTATGGGAACATGTCTTTAATGTGCCCACAAGCCAATGTGTTCTTTGTGTTAATCCCACGATGGATTAAATGGGGCAAAGTTGTTGGCTGAAGGCAAACATCAGGTAAGGCTAAGCACATGGCATAACGGTTCAGACCGGGACTGTACAGTCTTCAGTGATGAGGATGTACACAAGCAGGCCTGCAATTATGAGCGGTGAGTCAAGGTGGCTGTTTATGTGAAAATCAAATGAGCTTCTTTGAAACAAGGGTGGGTGCATTAAGGTTACGTCTTTTGCCATCTTACAATGCTGTGATTGCAACCGTTCCTTGACTCTCTGTGAATGGTGATCCTGCCTGTTGATCAGTGCTTATGACAAGTTGCATATCGACAATGATGAAACTAAGCCAAGAGCCCATTGTTAATCAGGGTTGATGAACAGGTTTTAACCAGGACAGGCAGATGTTTTTGTGTCCAAAAAGTATTAAACGTGTTTTTCTACAACAGTAAGAGCATCACTGAATGTTCTGAGCTCCTATTTTGTGCTGCACTTTTTCAAGTTTTACTGTCTAGATTTTTGCGATGAGGTGCTCACTCGCAATGGTAGCATGACCGAGCGGTCTAAGGTGCTGGATTTAGGCTCCAGTCTCTTCGGAGGCGTGGGTTCGAATCCCACTGCTGCCATAGTCTTCAGGATCTTTTCGTGTTTCTTCCATCCCCTACCAATAAATTGTAAGGGCTGCAGTGGAACTCAAATCTGTTACAGAATGTCTGTCAAGTACAATCAAGCAGGAATCTCATCAACAGCAATTCTTCCAAACCAGGGTGATGTTAGGTGTTGTGCAAGTTTTCCATTCAATAAAGCCTCCAGACAAGCGGTCAGTGGTAGCTAACATTCTTTAATAATAACAAGAACAGAAGCCAAGCTTGGTGAAGGAATGCATCATTGCGGGGCAGACGATGGGCAGAGTCCCTAACTGAGTCTAGCATGGCCTTCAGTTACATACCTCTTACAGGAACTAAAGGCAGTACACAGCTGTTTTCACACCTTTGGTACCCCCACCCCCAAAGAAAGTTTCACACTCCCTTGCAACCTCTTACAGTGGAGAAGGAGACAAAAGACTCCTCCCCCCACTCTGGGTCCTTTGTGTGTGAATGCTTCCCTCAAACATCCTGAGATACCATCTGTTACCAGTATGAGTGTGAGAGACATGCTGAAATCCAGTGGCACCAAGGTATTATACAACCACAAAGGGACCATGAGTATGTTAAGCTGTTTTCAGATGTGCGCTGCTATTTAACCCTCCGCACCCCATGACAGCAACGGACAGCCAGGAGTGTTTGTAGGTGAATAACATCAACATTTGACAATAATATTGCTCGGTTATGATAGTGAGGTGAGCTGTTGAGGATATCTGTTGGTAGGTGCTGTTCCTGACAATGTAGCTGCTGTTAGCAGAAACTTCTATAAGCTTTGGAGGTAATGCCACCAGACTTGGTCAATTACCCAGAAAACTCTATTGCAATGTGTGACTATAATAAAACTCGGTGTTGCAATGTGTCATTGAGAATTATTTGGAGGAATTTGGAACATCCTAAAAGGATTCTCAGGAATCTGGAACATTCTAATAGAACTCTCAAAAATCCTAAAATAGCTCTTGTGAATTCGAAACATTCTAAAAGAATTCTCAGGAATACAGGGTTAACTTTTGATACTTCTTTTTAAATACTCTCATTTCTACCTTTCCCTAGCCCATCGTTGTAAATAGGAATATCTTTGTAATAACTTACTTGGTTACCTTGTGGTACAAATGTAACACGAGTGTGTGTTACATGAGACTACGTTCTAGCCCTAGTTCCATTTCAGTTAATATCTGTTGAATACAATTTACAGATGTTCAAGAAATAAAACTCTCAAGTCCAATCCACTTCAAGTCCAACTTCAATAGAAGAATCAGAGCCTTCCAGAGACGGTCTCACGTCTCTCATGGTCAGTGATTTTGACCTTTCACTAATGATGTTGAAGTACAGATAGGCAACAATAGCTTCGGCTTTTGTAAGGCATCAGTGGAGAAGAAGATTAACAGAAGAGTGAGCAGGATATTGTTTGTTTTTATAATAATGCGATTAATACATGAATAAAAGAAATTCTTTTGCAAAAGTCATTTACAATGTGCAGGTGTTTCATATATTTTTATTCACAGTGTCAACACTGACTGGTTAGTGGCTACTCAAGTGTGCTTCAAGTCCACCGCATTGTAAGGTGTTAGATTGTGTGGTCTAAGGATCTGGGTTAAGACTCCAGGCTCCTCACACATATGGGTTGAAATCCTATTGCTGCAATAAGAGTTTAACCAGGGCAGGCAGATGCTATTGTATCCAAAAACATTCAGGCAAGTATTAAACATGTTTTTCTAAAACAGCAAGAGCATCACTGAATGTTCTGGGCTTCTATTTTGTGCTGCACTTTTTCAAGTTTTACTATCTAGATTTTTGCGATGAGGTCCTTACTCGCAATGGTAGCATGACCGAGCGGTCTAAGGTGCTGGATTAAGGCTCCAGTCTCTTCGGAGGCGTGGGTTCGAATCCCACTGCTGCCATAGTGTTCTAGCGGAAAAGTTTTCTTTCTTCCATGCCTTACCAATAAATTGTAAGGGCTGCAGTGGAAATCAAATCTGTTATAGAATGTCTGTCAAGTCCAAACATGCAGGAAACCCATCAGGAGCAATTCTTCCAAACCACATTAGGCACGTGCTGTAAAGTCATTTACAACTTGCATGTTTTTCATGTCTTTTTGTTCATGGTCTCATCACTGACTGGTTAGTGGACTTTCCCACATGCCACTCAAGTGTGCTTCAAGTCCAGTCCACTCCCTTGTAATGTGCTTTTGAGCAGAACCTGCAACTGCTGGAGAATTGATTAAGGTACTGCTATGTTGGTCTCACCAAGGCTGCAGAGTGACAAGAGTATCCTTGATTTCATGACAGTGGAGCAGTCCCATATGGTCTAGCGGCTAGAATGCCTGGTTCTAACCCAGCAGCACGAGCACGACAGTGGCGCATTACCAAACCAATCCCATATGGTCTAGCGGTTAGGATTCCTGGTTTTCACCCAGGCGACCCGGGTTCAACTCCCGGTATGGGAACATGTCTTTAATGTGCCCACAAGCCAATGTGTTCTTTGTGTTAATCCCACGATGGATTAAATGGGGCAAAGTTGTTGGCTGAAGGCAAACATCAGGTAAGGCTAAGCACATGGCATAACGGTTCAGACCGGGACTGTACAGTCTTCAGTGATGAGGATGTACACAAGCAGGCCTGCAATTATGAGCGGCGAGTCAAGGTGGCTGTTTATGTGAAAATCAAATGAGCTTCTTTGAAACAAGGGTGGGTGCATTAAGGTTACGTCTTTTGCCATCTTACAATGCTGTGATTGCAACCGTTCCTTGACTCTCTGTGAATGGTGATCCTGCCTGTTGATCAGTGCTTATGACAAGTTGCATATCGACAATGATGAAACTAAGCCAAGAGCCCATTGTTAATCAGGGTTGATGAACAGGTTTTAACCAGGACAGGCAGATGTTTTTGTGTCCAAAAAGTATTAAACGTGTTTTTCTACAACAGTAAGAGCATCACTGAATGTTCTGAGCTCCTATTTTGTGCTGCACTTTTTCAAGTTTTACTGTCTAGATTTTTGCGATGAGGTGCTCACTCGCAATGGTAGCATGACCGAGCGGTCTAAGGTGCTGGGTTTAGGCTCCAGTCTCTTCGGAGGCGTGGGTTCGAATCCCACTGCTGCCATAGTCTTCAGGATCTTTTCGTGTTTCTTCCATCCCCTACCAATAAATTGTAAGGGCTGCAGTGGAACTCAAATCTGTTACAGAATGTCTGTCAAGTACAATCAAGCAGGAATCTCATCAACAGCAATTCTTCCAAACCAGGGTGATGTTAGGTGTTGTGCAAGTTTTCCATTCAATAAAGCCTCCAGACAAGCGGTCAGTGGTAGCTAACATTCTTTAATAATAACAAGAACAGAAGCCAAGCTTGGTGAAGGAATGCATCATTGCGGGGCAGACGATGGGCAGAGTCCCTAACTGAGTCTAGCATGGCCTTCAGTTACATACCTCTTACAGGAACTAAAGGCAGTACACAGCTGTTTTCACACCTTTGGTACCCCCACCCCCAAAGAAAGTTTCACACTCCCTTGCAACCTCTTACAGTGGAGAAGGAGACAAAAGACTCCTCCCCCCACTCTGGGTCCTTTGTGTGTGAATGCTTCCCTCAAACATCCTGAGATACCATCTGTTACCAGTATGAGTGTGAGAGACATGCTGAAATCCAGTGGCACCAAGGTATTATACAACCACAAAGGGACCATGAGTATGTTAAGCTGTTTTCAGATGTGCGCTGCTATTTAACCCTCCGCACCCCATGACAGCAACGGACAGCCAGGAGTGTTTGTAGGTGAATAACATCAACATTTGACAATAATATTGCTCGGTTATGATAGTGAGGTGAGCTGTTGAGGATATCTGTTGGTAGGTGCTGTTCCTGACAATGTAGCTGCTGTTAGCAGAAACTTCTATAAGCTTTGGAGGTAATGCCACCAGACTTGGTCAATTACCCAGAAAACTCTATTGCAATGTGTGACTATAATAAAACTCGGTGTTGCAATGTGTCATTGAGAATTATTTGGAGGAATTTGGAACATCCTAAAAGGATTCTCAGGAATCTGGAACATTCTAATAGAACTCTCAAAAATCCTAAAATAGCTCTTGTGAATTCGAAACATTCTAAAAGAATTCTCAGGAATACAGGGTTAACTTTTGATACTTCTTTTTAAATACTCTCATTTCTACCTTTCCCTAGCCCATCGTTGTAAATAGGAATATCTTTGTAATAACTTACTTGGTTACCTTGTGGTACAAATGTAACACGAGTGTGTGTTACATGAGACTACGTTCTAGCCCTAGTTCCATTTCAGTTAATATCTGTTGAATACAATTTACAGATGTTCAAGAAATAAAACTCTCAAGTCCAATCCACTTCAAGTCCAACTTCAATAGAAGAATCAGAGCCTTCCAGAGACGGTCTCACGTCTCTCATGGTCAGTGATTTTGACCTTTCACTAATGATGTTGAAGTACAGATAGGCAACAATAGCTTCGGCTTTTGTAAGGCATCAGTGGAGAAGAAGATTAACAGAAGAGTGAGCAGGATATTGTTTGTTTTTATAATAATGCGATTAATACATGAATAAAAGAAATTCTTTTGCAAAAGTCATTTACAATGTGCAGGTGTTTCATATATTTTTATTCACAGTGTCAACACTGACTGGTTAGTGGCTACTCAAGTGTGCTTCAAGTCCACCGCATTGTAAGGTGTTAGATTGTGTGGTCTAAGGATCTGGGTTAAGACTCCAGGCTCCTCACACATATGGGTTGAAATCCTATTGCTGCAATAAGAGTTTAACCAGGGCAGGCAGATGCTATTGTATCCAAAAACATTCAGGCAAGTATTAAACATGTTTTTCTAAAACAGCAAGAGCATCACTGAATGTTCTGGGCTTCTATTTTGTGCTGCACTTTTTCAAGTTTTACTATCTAGATTTTTGCGATGAGGTCCTTACTCGCAATGGTAGCATGACCGAGCGGTCTAAGGTGCTGGATTAAGGCTCCAGTCTCTTCGGAGGCGTGGGTTCGAATCCCACTGCTGCCATAGTGTTCTAGCGGAAAAGTTTTCTTTCTTCCATGCCTTACCAATAAATTGTAAGGGCTGCAGTGGAAATCAAATCTGTTATAGAATGTCTGTCAAGTCCAAACATGCAGGAAACCCATCAGGAGCAATTCTTCCAAACCACATTAGGCACGTGCTGTAAAGTCATTTACAACTTGCATGTTTTTCATGTCTTTTTGTTCATGGTCTCATCACTGACTGGTTAGTGGACTTTCCCACATGCCACTCAAGTGTGCTTCAAGTCCAGTCCACTCCCTTGTAATGTGCTTTTGAGCAGAACCTGCAACTGCTGGAGAATTGATTAAGGTACTGCTATGTTGGTCTCACCAAGGCTGCAGAGTGACAAGAGTATCCTTGATTTCATGACAGTGGAGCAGTCCCATATGGTCTAGCGGCTAGAATGCCTGGTTCTAACCCAGCAGCACGAGCACGACAGTGGCGCATTACCAAACCAATCCCATATGGTCTAGCGGTTAGGATTCCTGGTTTTCACCCAGGCGACCCGGGTTCAACTCCCGGTATGGGAACATGTCTTTAATGTGCCCACAAGCCAATGTGTTCTTTGTGTTAATCCCACGATGGATTAAATGGGGCAAAGTTGTTGGCTGAAGGCAAACATCAGGTAAGGCTAAGCACATGGCATAACGGTTCAGACCGGGACTGTACAGTCTTCAGTGATGAGGATGTACACAAGCAGGCCTGCAATTATGAGCGGCGAGTCAAGGTGGCTGTTTATGTGAAAATCAAATGAGCTTCTTTGAAACAAGGGTGGGTGCATTAAGGTTACGTCTTTTGCCATCTTACAATGCTGTGATTGCAACCGTTCCTTGACTCTCTGTGAATGGTGATCCTGCCTGTTGATCAGTGCTTATGACAAGTTGCATATCGACAATGATGAAACTAAGCCAAGAGCCCATTGTTAATCAGGGTTGATGAACAGGTTTTAACCAGGACAGGCAGATGTTTTTGTGTCCAAAAAGTATTAAACGTGTTTTTCTACAACAGTAAGAGCATCACTGAATGTTCTGAGCTCCTATTTTGTGCTGCACTTTTTCAAGTTTTACTGTCTAGATTTTTGCGATGAGGTGCTCACTCGCAATGGTAGCATGACCGAGCGGTCTAAGGTGCTGGATTTAGGCTCCAGTCTCTTCGGAGGCGTGGGTTCGAATCCCACTGCTGCCATAGTCTTCAGGATCTTTTCGTGTTTCTTCCATCCCCTACCAATAAATTGTAAGGGCTGCAGTGGAACTCAAATCTGTTACAGAATGTCTGTCAAGTACAATCAAGCAGGAATCTCATCAACAGCAATTCTTCCAAACCAGGGTGATGTTAGGTGTTGTGCAAGTTTTCCATTCAATAAAGCCTCCAGACAAGCGGTCAGTGGTAGCTAACATTCTTTAATAATAACAAGAACAGAAGCCAAGCTTGGTGAAGGAATGCATCATTGCGGGGCAGACGATGGGCAGAGTCCCTAACTGAGTCTAGCATGGCCTTCAGTTACATACCTCTTACAGGAACTAAAGGCAGTACACAGCTGTTTTCACACCTTTGGTACCCCCACCCCCAAAGAAAGTTTCACACTCCCTTGCAACCTCTTACAGTGGAGAAGGAGACAAAAGACTCCTCCCCCCACTCTGGGTCCTTTGTGTGTGAATGCTTCCCTCAAACATCCTGAGATACCATCTGTTACCAGTATGAGTGTGAGAGACATGCTGAAATCCAGTGGCACCAAGGTATTATACAACCACAAAGGGACCATGAGTATGTTAAGCTGTTTTCAGATGTGCGCTGCTATTTAACCCTCCGCACCCCATGACAGCAACGGACAGCCAGGAGTGTTTGTAGGTGAATAACATCAACATTTGACAATAATATTGCTCGGTTATGATAGTGAGGTGAGCTGTTGAGGATATCTGTTGGTAGGTGCTGTTCCTGACAATGTAGCTGCTGTTAGCAGAAACTTCTATAAGCTTTGGAGGTAATGCCACCAGACTTGGTCAATTACCCAGAAAACTCTATTGCAATGTGTGACTATAATAAAACTCGGTGTTGCAATGTGTCATTGAGAATTATTTGGAGGAATTTGGAACATCCTAAAAGGATTCTCAGGAATCTGGAACATTCTAATAGAACTCTCAAAAATCCTAAAATAGCTCTTGTGAATTCGAAACATTCTAAAAGAATTCTCAGGAATACAGGGTTAACTTTTGATACTTCTTTTTAAATACTCTCATTTCTACCTTTCCCTAGCCCATCGTTGTAAATAGGAATATCTTTGTAATAACTTACTTGGTTACCTTGTGGTACAAATGTAACACGAGTGTGTGTTACATGAGACTACGTTCTAGCCCTAGTTCCATTTCAGTTAATATCTGTTGAATACAATTTACAGATGTTCAAGAAATAAAACTCTCAAGTCCAATCCACTTCAAGTCCAACTTCAATAGAAGAATCAGAGCCTTCCAGAGACGGTCTCACGTCTCTCATGGTCAGTGATTTTGACCTTTCACTAATGATGTTGAAGTACAGATAGGCAACAATAGCTTCGGCTTTTGTAAGGCATCAGTGGAGAAGAAGATTAACAGAAGAGTGAGCAGGATATTGTTTGTTTTTATAATAATGCGATTAATACATGAATAAAAGAAATTCTTTTGCAAAAGTCATTTACAATGTGCAGGTGTTTCATATATTTTTATTCACAGTGTCAACACTGACTGGTTAGTGGCTACTCAAGTGTGCTTCAAGTCCACCGCATTGTAAGGTGTTAGATTGTGTGGTCTAAGGATCTGGGTTAAGACTCCAGGCTCCTCACACATATGGGTTGAAATCCTATTGCTGCAATAAGAGTTTAACCAGGGCAGGCAGATGCTATTGTATCCAAAAACATTCAGGCAAGTATTAAACATGTTTTTCTAAAACAGCAAGAGCATCACTGAATGTTCTGGGCTTCTATTTTGTGCTGCACTTTTTCAAGTTTTACTATCTAGATTTTTGCGATGAGGTCCTTACTCGCAATGGTAGCATGACCGAGCGGTCTAAGGTGCTGGATTAAGGCTCCAGTCTCTTCGGAGGCGTGGGTTCGAATCCCACTGCTGCCATAGTGTTCTAGCGGAAAAGTTTTCTTTCTTCCATGCCTTACCAATAAATTGTAAGGGCTGCAGTGGAAATCAAATCTGTTATAGAATGTCTGTCAAGTCCAAACATGCAGGAAACCCATCAGGAGCAATTCTTCCAAACCACATTAGGCACGTGCTGTAAAGTCATTTACAACTTGCATGTTTTTCATGTCTTTTTGTTCATGGTCTCATCACTGACTGGTTAGTGGACTTTCCCACATGCCACTCAAGTGTGCTTCAAGTCCAGTCCACTCCCTTGTAATGTGCTTTTGAGCAGAACCTGCAACTGCTGGAGAATTGATTAAGGTACTGCTATGTTGGTCTCACCAAGGCTGCAGAGTGACAAGAGTATCCTTGATTTCATGACAGTGGAGCAGTCCCATATGGTCTAGCGGCTAGAATGCCTGGTTCTAACCCAGCAGCACGAGCACGACAGTGGCGCATTACCAAACCAATCCCATATGGTCTAGCGGTTAGGATTCCTGGTTTTCACCCAGGCGACCCGGGTTCAACTCCCGGTATGGGAACATGTCTTTAATGTGCCCACAAGCCAATGTGTTCTTTGTGTTAATCCCACGATGGATTAAATGGGGCAAAGTTGTTGGCTGAAGGCAAACATCAGGTAAGGCTAAGCACATGGCATAACGGTTCAGACCGGGACTGTACAGTCTTCAGTGATGAGGATGTACACAAGCAGGCCTGCAATTATGAGCGGCGAGTCAAGGTGGCTGTTTATGTGAAAATCAAATGAGCTTCTTTGAAACAAGGGTGGGTGCATTAAGGTTACGTCTTTTGCCATCTTACAATGCTGTGATTGCAACCGTTCCTTGACTCTCTGTGAATGGTGATCCTGCCTGTTGATCAGTGCTTATGACAAGTTGCATATCGACAATGATGAAACTAAGCCAAGAGCCCATTGTTAATCAGGGTTGATGAACAGGTTTTAACCAGGACAGGCAGATGTTTTTGTGTCCAAAAAGTATTAAACGTGTTTTTCTACAACAGTAAGAGCATCACTGAATGTTCTGAGCTCCTATTTTGTGCTGCACTTTTTCAAGTTTTACTGTCTAGATTTTTGCGATGAGGTGCTCACTCGCAATGGTAGCATGACCGAGCGGTCTAAGGTGCTGGATTTAGGCTCCAGTCTCTTCGGAGGCGTGGGTTCGAATCCCACTGCTGCCATAGTCTTCAGGATCTTTTCGTGTTTCTTCCATCCCCTACCAATAAATTGTAAGGGCTGCAGTGGAACTCAAATCTGTTACAGAATGTCTGTCAAGTACAATCAAGCAGGAATCTCATCAACAGCAATTCTTCCAAACCAGGGTGATGTTAGGTGTTGTGCAAGTTTTCCATTCAATAAAGCCTCCAGACAAGCGGTCAGTGGTAGCTAACATTCTTTAATAATAACAAGAACAGAAGCCAAGCTTGGTGAAGGAATGCATCATTGCGGGGCAGACGATGGGCAGAGTCCCTAACTGAGTCTAGCATGGCCTTCAGTTACATACCTCTTACAGGAACTAAAGGCAGTACACAGCTGTTTTCACACCTTTGGTACCCCCACCCCCAAAGAAAGTTTCACACTCCCTTGCAACCTCTTACAGTGGAGAAGGAGACAAAAGACTCCTCCCCCCACTCTGGGTCCTTTGTGTGTGAATGCTTCCCTCAAACATCCTGAGATACCATCTGTTACCAGTATGAGTGTGAGAGACATGCTGAAATCCAGTGGCACCAAGGTATTATACAACCACAAAGGGACCATGAGTATGTTAAGCTGTTTTCAGATGTGCGCTGCTATTTAACCCTCCGCACCCCATGACAGCAACGGACAGCCAGGAGTGTTTGTAGGTGAATAACATCAACATTTGACAATAATATTGCTCGGTTATGATAGTGAGGTGAGCTGTTGAGGATATCTGTTGGTAGGTGCTGTTCCTGACAATGTAGCTGCTGTTAGCAGAAACTTCTATAAGCTTTGGAGGTAATGCCACCAGACTTGGTCAATTACCCAGAAAACTCTATTGCAATGTGTGACTATAATAAAACTCGGTGTTGCAATGTGTCATTGAGAATTATTTGGAGGAATTTGGAACATCCTAAAAGGATTCTCAGGAATCTGGAACATTCTAATAGAACTCTCAAAAATCCTAAAATAGCTCTTGTGAATTCGAAACATTCTAAAAGAATTCTCAGGAATACAGGGTTAACTTTTGATACTTCTTTTTAAATACTCTCATTTCTACCTTTCCCTAGCCCATCGTTGTAAATAGGAATATCTTTGTAATAACTTACTTGGTTACCTTGTGGTACAAATGTAACACGAGTGTGTGTTACATGAGACTACGTTCTAGCCCTAGTTCCATTTCAGTTAATATCTGTTGAATACAATTTACAGATGTTCAAGAAATAAAACTCTCAAGTCCAATCCACTTCAAGTCCAACTTCAATAGAAGAATCAGAGCCTTCCAGAGACGGTCTCACGTCTCTCATGGTCAGTGATTTTGACCTTTCACTAATGATGTTGAAGTACAGATAGGCAACAATAGCTTCGGCTTTTGTAAGGCATCAGTGGAGAAGAAGATTAACAGAAGAGTGAGCAGGATATTGTTTGTTTTTATAATAATGCGATTAATACATGAATAAAAGAAATTCTTTTGCAAAAGTCATTTACAATGTGCAGGTGTTTCATATATTTTTATTCACAGTGTCAACACTGACTGGTTAGTGGCTACTCAAGTGTGCTTCAAGTCCACCGCATTGTAAGGTGTTAGATTGTGTGGTCTAAGGATCTGGGTTAAGACTCCAGGCTCCTCACACATATGGGTTGAAATCCTATTGCTGCAATAAGAGTTTAACCAGGGCAGGCAGATGCTATTGTATCCAAAAACATTCAGGCAAGTATTAAACATGTTTTTCTAAAACAGCAAGAGCATCACTGAATGTTCTGGGCTTCTATTTTGTGCTGCACTTTTTCAAGTTTTACTATCTAGATTTTTGCGATGAGGTCCTTACTCGCAATGGTAGCATGACCGAGCGGTCTAAGGTGCTGGATTAAGGCTCCAGTCTCTTCGGAGGCGTGGGTTCGAATCCCACTGCTGCCATAGTGTTCTAGCGGAAAAGTTTTGTTTCTTCCATGCCTTACCAATAAATTGTAAGGGCTGCAGTGGAAATCAAATCTGTTATAGAATGTCTGTCAAGTCCAAACATGCAGGAAACCCATCAGGAGCAATTCTTCCAAACCACATTAGGCACGTGCTGTAAAGTCATTTACAACTTGCATGTTTTTCATGTCTTTTTGTTCATGGTCTCATCACTGACTGGTTAGTGGACTTTCCCACATGCCACTCAAGTGTGCTTCAAGTCCAGTCCACTCCCTTGTAATGTGCTTTTGAGCAGAACCTGCAACTGCTGGAGAATTGATTAAGGTACTGCTATGTTGGTCTCACCAAGGCTGCAGAGTGACAAGAGTATCCTTGATTTCATGACAGTGGAGCAGTCCCATATGGTCTAGCGGCTAGAATGCCTGGTTCTAACCCAGCAGCACGAGCACGACAGTGGCGCATTACCAAACCAATCCCATATGGTCTAGCGGTTAGGATTCCTGGTTTTCACCCAGGCGACCCGGGTTCAACTCCCGGTATGGGAACATGTCTTTAATGTGCCCACAAGCCAATGTGTTCTTTGTGTTAATCCCACGATGGATTAAATGGGGCAAAGTTGTTGGCTGAAGGCAAACATCAGGTAAGGCTAAGCACATGGCATAACGGTTCAGACCGGGACTGTACAGTCTTCAGTGATGAGGATGTACACAAGCAGGCCTGCAATTATGAGCGGCGAGTCAAGGTGGCTGTTTATGTGAAAATCAAATGAGCTTCTTTGAAACAAGGGTGGGTGCATTAAGGTTACGTCTTTTGCCATCTTACAATGCTGTGATTGCAACCGTTCCTTGACTCTCTGTGAATGGTGATCCTGCCTGTTGATCAGTGCTTATGACAAGTTGCATATCGACAATGATGAAACTAAGCCAAGAGCCCATTGTTAATCAGGGTTGATGAACAGGTTTTAACCAGGACAGGCAGATGTTTTTGTGTCCAAAAAGTATTAAACGTGTTTTTCTACAACAGTAAGAGCATCACTGAATGTTCTGAGCTCCTATTTTGTGCTGCACTTTTTCAAGTTTTACTGTCTAGATTTTTGCGATGAGGTGCTCACTCGCAATGGTAGCATGACCGAGCGGTCTAAGGTGCTGGATTTAGGCTCCAGTCTCTTCGGAGGCGTGGGTTCGAATCCCACTGCTGCCATAGTCTTCAGGATCTTTTCGTGTTTCTTCCATCCCCTACCAATAAATTGTAAGGGCTGCAGTGGAACTCAAATCTGTTACAGAATGTCTGTCAAGTACAATCAAGCAGGAATCTCATCAACAGCAATTCTTCCAAACCAGGGTGATGTTAGGTGTTGTGCAAGTTTTCCATTCAATAAAGCCTCCAGACAAGCGGTCAGTGGTAGCTAACATTCTTTAATAATAACAAGAACAGAAGCCAAGCTTGGTGAAGGAATGCATCATTGCGGGGCAGACGATGGGCAGAGTCCCTAACTGAGTCTAGCATGGCCTTCAGTTACATACCTCTTACAGGAACTAAAGGCAGTACACAGCTGTTTTCACACCTTTGGTACCCCCACCCCCAAAGAAAGTTTCACACTCCCTTGCAACCTCTTACAGTGGAGAAGGAGACAAAAGACTCCTCCCCCCACTCTGGGTCCTTTGTGTGTGAATGCTTCCCTCAAACATCCTGAGATACCATCTGTTACCAGTATGAGTGTGAGAGACATGCTGAAATCCAGTGGCACCAAGGTATTATACAACCACAAAGGGACCATGAGTATGTTAAGCTGTTTTCAGATGTGCGCTGCTATTTAACCCTCCGCACCCCATGACAGCAACGGACAGCCAGGAGTGTTTGTAGGTGAATAACATCAACATTTGACAATAATATTGCTCGGTTATGATAGTGAGGTGAGCTGTTGAGGATATCTGTTGGTAGGTGCTGTTCCTGACAATGTAGCTGCTGTTAGCAGAAACTTCTATAAGCTTTGGAGGTAATGCCACCAGACTTGGTCAATTACCCAGAAAACTCTATTGCAATGTGTGACTATAATAAAACTCGGTGTTGCAATGTGTCATTGAGAATTATTTGGAGGAATTTGGAACATCCTAAAAGGATTCTCAGGAATCTGGAACATTCTAATAGAACTCTCAAAAATCCTAAAATAGCTCTTGTGAATTCGAAACATTCTAAAAGAATTCTCAGGAATACAGGGTTAACTTTTGATACTTCTTTTTAAATACTCTCATTTCTACCTTTCCCTAGCCCATCGTTGTAAATAGGAATATCTTTGTAATAACTTACTTGGTTACCTTGTGGTACAAATGTAACACGAGTGTGTGTTACATGAGACTACGTTCTAGCCCTAGTTCCATTTCAGTTAATATCTGTTGAATACAATTTACAGATGTTCAAGAAATAAAACTCTCAAGTCCAATCCACTTCAAGTCCAACTTCAATAGAAGAATCAGAGCCTTCCAGAGACGGTCTCACGTCTCTCATGGTCAGTGATTTTGACCTTTCACTAATGATGTTGAAGTACAGATAGGCAACAATAGCTTCGGCTTTTGTAAGGCATCAGTGGAGAAGAAGATTAACAGAAGAGTGAGCAGGATATTGTTTGTTTTTATAATAATGCGATTAATACATGAATAAAAGAAATTCTTTTGCAAAAGTCATTTACAATGTGCAGGTGTTTCATATATTTTTATTCACAGTGTCAACACTGACTGGTTAGTGGCTACTCAAGTGTGCTTCAAGTCCACCGCATTGTAAGGTGTTAGATTGTGTGGTCTAAGGATCTGGGTTAAGACTCCAGGCTCCTCACACATATGGGTTGAAATCCTATTGCTGCAATAAGAGTTTAACCAGGGCAGGCAGATGCTATTGTATCCAAAAACATTCAGGCAAGTATTAAACATGTTTTTCTAAAACAGCAAGAGCATCACTGAATGTTCTGGGCTTCTATTTTGTGCTGCACTTTTTCAAGTTTTACTATCTAGATTTTTGCGATGAGGTCCTTACTCGCAATGGTAGCATGACCGAGCGGTCTAAGGTGCTGGATTAAGGCTCCAGTCTCTTCGGAGGCGTGGGTTCGAATCCCACTGCTGCCATAGTGTTCTAGCGGAAAAGTTTTGTTTCTTCCATGCCTTACCAATAAATTGTAAGGGCTGCAGTGGAAATCCAATCTGTTATAGAATGTCTGTCAAGTCCAAACATGCAGGAAACCCATCAGGAGCAATTCTTCCAAACCACATTAGGCACGTGCTGTAAAGTCATTTACAACTTGCATGTTTTTCATGTCTTTTTGTTCATGGTCTCATCACTGACTGGTTAGTGGACTTTCCCACATGCCACTCAAGTGTGCTTCAAGTCCAGTCCACTCCCTTGTAATGTGCTTTTGAGCAGAACCTGCAACTGCTGGAGAATTGATTAAGGTACTGCTATGTTGGTCTCACCAAGGCTGCAGAGTGACAAGAGTATCCTTGATTTCATGACAGTGGAGCAGTCCCATATGGTCTAGCGGCTAGAATGCCTGGTTCTAACCCAGCAGCACGAGCACGACAGTGGCGCATTACCAAACCAATCCCATATGGTCTAGCGGTTAGGATTCCTGGTTTTCACCCAGGCGACCCGGGTTCAACTCCCGGTATGGGAACATGTCTTTAATGTGCCCACAAGCCAATGTGTTCTTTGTGTTAATCCCACGATGGATTAAATGGGGCAAAGTTGTTGGCTGAAGGCAAACATCAGGTAAGGCTAAGCACATGGCATAACGGTTCAGACCGGGACTGTACAGTCTTCAGTGATGAGGATGTACACAAGCAGGCCTGCAATTATGAGCGGCGAGTCAAGGTGGCTGTTTATGTGAAAATCAAATGAGCTTCTTTGAAACAAGGGTGGGTGCATTAAGGTTACGTCTTTTGCCATCTTACAATGCTGTGATTGCAACCGTTCCTTGACTCTCTGTGAATGGTGATCCTGCCTGTTGATCAGTGCTTATGACAAGTTGCATATCGACAATGATGAAACTAAGCCAAGAGCCCATTGTTAATCAGGGTTGATGAACAGGTTTTAACCAGGACAGGCAGATGTTTTTGTGTCCAAAAAGTATTAAACGTGTTTTTCTACAACAGTAAGAGCATCACTGAATGTTCTGAGCTCCTATTTTGTGCTGCACTTTTTCAAGTTTTACTGTCTAGATTTTTGCGATGAGGTGCTCACTCGCAATGGTAGCATGACCGAGCGGTCTAAGGTGCTGGATTTAGGCTCCAGTCTCTTCGGAGGCGTGGGTTCGAATCCCACTGCTGCCATAGTCTTCAGGATCTTTTCGTGTTTCTTCCATCCCCTACCAATAAATTGTAAGGGCTGCAGTGGAACTCAAATCTGTTACAGAATGTCTGTCAAGTACAATCAAGCAGGAATCTCATCAACAGCAATTCTTCCAAACCAGGGTGATGTTAGGTGTTGTGCAAGTTTTCCATTCAATAAAGCCTCCAGACAAGCGGTCAGTGGTAGCTAACATTCTTTAATAATAACAAGAACAGAAGCCAAGCTTGGTGAAGGAATGCATCATTGCGGGGCAGACGATGGGCAGAGTCCCTAACTGAGTCTAGCATGGCCTTCAGTTACATACCTCTTACAGGAACTAAAGGCAGTACACAGCTGTTTTCACACCTTTGGTACCCCCACCCCCAAAGAAAGTTTCACACTCCCTTGCAACCTCTTACAGTGGAGAAGGAGACAAAAGACTCCTCCCCCCACTCTGGGTCCTTTGTGTGTGAATGCTTCCCTCAAACATCCTGAGATACCATCTGTTACCAGTATGAGTGTGAGAGACATGCTGAAATCCAGTGGCACCAAGGTATTATACAACCACAAAGGGACCATGAGTATGTTAAGCTGTTTTCAGATGTGCGCTGCTATTTAACCCTCCGCACCCCATGACAGCAACGGACAGCCAGGAGTGTTTGTAGGTGAATAACATCAACATTTGACAATAATATTGCTCGGTTATGATAGTGAGGTGAGCTGTTGAGGATATCTGTTGGTAGGTGCTGTTCCTGACAATGTAGCTGCTGTTAGCAGAAACTTCTATAAGCTTTGGAGGTAATGCCACCAGACTTGGTCAATTACCCAGAAAACTCTATTGCAATGTGTGACTATAATAAAACTCGGTGTTGCAATGTGTCATTGAGAATTATTTGGAGGAATTTGGAACATCCTAAAAGGATTCTCAGGAATCTGGAACATTCTAATAGAACTCTCAAAAATCCTAAAATAGCTCTTGTGAATTCGAAACATTCTAAAAGAATTCTCAGGAATACAGGGTTAACTTTTGATACTTCTTTTTAAATACTCTCATTTCTACCTTTCCCTAGCCCATCGTTGTAAATAGGAATATCTTTGTAATAACTTACTTGGTTACCTTGTGGTACAAATGTAACACGAGTGTGTGTTACATGAGACTACGTTCTAGCCCTAGTTCCATTTCAGTTAATATCTGTTGAATACAATTTACAGATGTTCAAGAAATAAAACTCTCAAGTCCAATCCACTTCAAGTCCAACTTCAATAGAAGAATCAGAGCCTTCCAGAGACGGTCTCACGTCTCTCATGGTCAGTGATTTTGACCTTTCACTAATGATGTTGAAGTACAGATAGGCAACAATAGCTTCGGCTTTTGTAAGGCATCAGTGGAGAAGAAGATTAACAGAAGAGTGAGCAGGATATTGTTTGTTTTTATAATAATGCGATTAATACATGAATAAAAGAAATTCTTTTGCAAAAGTCATTTACAATGTGCAGGTGTTTCATATATTTTTATTCACAGTGTCAACACTGACTGGTTAGTGGCTACTCAAGTGTGCTTCAAGTCCACCGCATTGTAAGGTGTTAGATTGTGTGGTCTAAGGATCTGGGTTAAGACTCCAGGCTCCTCACACATATGGGTTGAAATCCTATTGCTGCAATAAGAGTTTAACCAGGGCAGGCAGATGCTATTGTATCCAAAAACATTCAGGCAAGTATTAAACATGTTTTTCTAAAACAGCAAGAGCATCACTGAATGTTCTGGGCTTCTATTTTGTGCTGCACTTTTTCAAGTTTTACTATCTAGATTTTTGCGATGAGGTCCTTACTCGCAATGGTAGCATGACCGAGCGGTCTAAGGTGCTGGATTAAGGCTCCAGTCTCTTCGGAGGCGTGGGTTCGAATCCCACTGCTGCCATAGTGTTCTAGCGGAAAAGTTTTGTTTCTTCCATGCCTTACCAATAAATTGTAAGGGCTGCAGTGGAAATCAAATCTGTTATAGAATGTCTGTCAAGTCCAAACATGCAGGAAACCCATCAGGAGCAATTCTTCCAAACCACATTAGGCACGTGCTGTAAAGTCATTTACAACTTGCATGTTTTTCATGTCTTTTTGTTCATGGTCTCATCACTGACTGGTTAGTGGACTTTCCCACATGCCACTCAAGTGTGCTTCAAGTCCAGTCCACTCCCTTGTAATGTGCTTTTGAGCAGAACCTGCAACTGCTGGAGAATTGATTAAGGTACTGCTATGTTGGTCTCACCAAGGCTGCAGAGTGACAAGAGTATCCTTGATTTCATGACAGTGGAGCAGTCCCATATGGTCTAGCGGCTAGAATGCCTGGTTCTAACCCAGCAGCACGAGCACGACAGTGGCGCATTACCAAACCAATCCCATATGGTCTAGCGGTTAGGATTCCTGGTTTTCACCCAGGCGACCCGGGTTCAACTCCCGGTATGGGAACATGTCTTTAATGTGCCCACAAGCCAATGTGTTCTTTGTGTTAATCCCACGATGGATTAAATGGGGCAAAGTTGTTGGCTGAAGGCAAACATCAGGTAAGGCTAAGCACATGGCATAACGGTTCAGACCGGGACTGTACAGTCTTCAGTGATGAGGATGTACACAAGCAGGCCTGCAATTATGAGCGGCGAGTCAAGGTGGCTGTTTATGTGAAAATCAAATGAGCTTCTTTGAAACAAGGGTGGGTGCATTAAGGTTACGTCTTTTGCCATCTTACAATGCTGTGATTGCAACCGTTCCTTGACTCTCTGTGAATGGTGATCCTGCCTGTTGATCAGTGCTTATGACAAGTTGCATATCGACAATGATGAAACTAAGCCAAGAGCCCATTGTTAATCAGGGTTGATGAACAGGTTTTAACCAGGACAGGCAGATGTTTTTGTGTCCAAAAAGTATTAAACGTGTTTTTCTACAACAGTAAGAGCATCACTGAATGTTCTGAGCTCCTATTTTGTGCTGCACTTTTTCAAGTTTTACTGTCTAGATTTTTGCGATGAGGTGCTCACTCGCAATGGTAGCATGACCGAGCGGTCTAAGGTGCTGGATTTAGGCTCCAGTCTCTTCGGAGGCGTGGGTTCGAATCCCACTGCTGCCATAGTCTTCAGGATCTTTTCGTGTTTCTTCCATCCCCTACCAATAAATTGTAAGGGCTGCAGTGGAACTCAAATCTGTTACAGAATGTCTGTCAAGTACAATCAAGCAGGAATCTCATCAACAGCAATTCTTCCAAACCAGGGTGATGTTAGGTGTTGTGCAAGTTTTCCATTCAATAAAGCCTCCAGACAAGCGGTCAGTGGTAGCTAACATTCTTTAATAATAACAAGAACAGAAGCCAAGCTTGGTGAAGGAATGCATCATTGCGGGGCAGACGATGGGCAGAGTCCCTAACTGAGTCTAGCATGGCCTTCAGTTACATACCTCTTACAGGAACTAAAGGCAGTACACAGCTGTTTTCACACCTTTGGTACCCCCACCCCCAAAGAAAGTTTCACACTCCCTTGCAACCTCTTACAGTGGAGAAGGAGACAAAAGACTCCTCCCCCCACTCTGGGTCCTTTGTGTGTGAATGCTTCCCTCAAACATCCTGAGATACCATCTGTTACCAGTATGAGTGTGAGAGACATGCTGAAATCCAGTGGCACCAAGGTATTATACAACCACAAAGGGACCATGAGTATGTTAAGCTGTTTTCAGATGTGCGCTGCTATTTAACCCTCCGCACCCCATGACAGCAACGGACAGCCAGGAGTGTTTGTAGGTGAATAACATCAACATTTGACAATAATATTGCTCGGTTATGATAGTGAGGTGAGCTGTTGAGGATATCTGTTGGTAGGTGCTGTTCCTGACAATGTAGCTGCTGTTAGCAGAAACTTCTATAAGCTTTGGAGGTAATGCCACCAGACTTGGTCAATTACCCAGAAAACTCTATTGCAATGTGTGACTATAATAAAACTCGGTGTTGCAATGTGTCATTGAGAATTATTTGGAGGAATTTGGAACATCCTAAAAGGATTCTCAGGAATCTGGAACATTCTAATAGAACTCTCAAAAATCCTAAAATAGCTCTTGTGAATTCGAAACATTCTAAAAGAATTCTCAGGAATACAGGGTTAACTTTTGATACTTCTTTTTAAATACTCTCATTTCTACCTTTCCCTAGCCCATCGTTGTAAATAGGAATATCTTTGTAATAACTTACTTGGTTACCTTGTGGTACAAATGTAACACGAGTGTGTGTTACATGAGACTACGTTCTAGCCCTAGTTCCATTTCAGTTAATATCTGTTGAATACAATTTACAGATGTTCAAGAAATAAAACTCTCAAGTCCAATCCACTTCAAGTCCAACTTCAATAGAAGAATCAGAGCCTTCCAGAGACGGTCTCACGTCTCTCATGGTCAGTGATTTTGACCTTTCACTAATGATGTTGAAGTACAGATAGGCAACAATAGCTTCGGCTTTTGTAAGGCATCAGTGGAGAAGAAGATTAACAGAAGAGTGAGCAGGATATTGTTTGTTTTTATAATAATGCGATTAATACATGAATAAAAGAAATTCTTTTGCAAAAGTCATTTACAATGTGCAGGTGTTTCATATATTTTTATTCACAGTGTCAACACTGACTGGTTAGTGGCTACTCAAGTGTGCTTCAAGTCCACCGCATTGTAAGGTGTTAGATTGTGTGGTCTAAGGATCTGGGTTAAGACTCCAGGCTCCTCACACATATGGGTTGAAATCCTATTGCTGCAATAAGAGTTTAACCAGGGCAGGCAGATGCTATTGTATCCAAAAACATTCAGGCAAGTATTAAACATGTTTTTCTAAAACAGCAAGAGCATCACTGAATGTTCTGGGCTTCTATTTTGTGCTGCACTTTTTCAAGTTTTACTATCTAGATTTTTGCGATGAGGTCCTTACTCGCAATGGTAGCATGACCGAGCGGTCTAAGGTGCTGGATTAAGGCTCCAGTCTCTTCGGAGGCGTGGGTTCGAATCCCACTGCTGCCATAGTGTTCTAGCGGAAAAGTTTTGTTTCTTCCATGCCTTACCAATAAATTGTAAGGGCTGCAGTGGAAATCCAATCTGTTATAGAATGTCTGTCAAGTCCAAACATGCAGGAAACCCATCAGGAGCAATTCTTCCAAACCACATTAGGCACGTGCTGTAAAGTCATTTACAACTTGCATGTTTTTCATGTCTTTTTGTTCATGGTCTCATCACTGACTGGTTAGTGGACTTTCCCACATGCCACTCAAGTGTGCTTCAAGTCCAGTCCACTCCCTTGTAATGTGCTTTTGAGCAGAACCTGCAACTGCTGGAGAATTGATTAAGGTACTGCTATGTTGGTCTCACCAAGGCTGCAGAGTGACAAGAGTATCCTTGATTTCATGACAGTGGAGCAGTCCCATATGGTCTAGCGGCTAGAATGCCTGGTTCTAACCCAGCAGCACGAGCACGACAGTGGCGCATTACCAAACCAATCCCATATGGTCTAGCGGTTAGGATTCCTGGTTTTCACCCAGGCGACCCGGGTTCAACTCCCGGTATGGGAACATGTCTTTAATGTGCCCACAAGCCAATGTGTTCTTTGTGTTAATCCCACGATGGATTAAATGGGGCAAAGTTGTTGGCTGAAGGCAAACATCAGGTAAGGCTAAGCACATGGCATAACGGTTCAGACCGGGACTGTACAGTCTTCAGTGATGAGGATGTACACAAGCAGGCCTGCAATTATGAGCGGCGAGTCAAGGTGGCTGTTTATGTGAAAATCAAATGAGCTTCTTTGAAACAAGGGTGGGTGCATTAAGGTTACGTCTTTTGCCATCTTACAATGCTGTGATTGCAACCGTTCCTTGACTCTCTGTGAATGGTGATCCTGCCTGTTGATCAGTGCTTATGACAAGTTGCATATCGACAATGATGAAACTAAGCCAAGAGCCCATTGTTAATCAGGGTTGATGAACAGGTTTTAACCAGAACAGGCAGATGTTTTTGTGTCCAAAAAGTATTAAACGTGTTTTTCTACAACAGTAAGAGCATCACTGAATGTTCTGAGCTCCTATTTTGTGCTGCACTTTTTCAAGTTTTACTGTCTAGATTTTTGCGATGAGGTGCTCACTCGCAATGGTAGCATGACCGAGCGGTCTAAGGTGCTGGATTTAGGCTCCAGTCTCTTCGGAGGCGTGGGTTCGAATCCCACTGCTGCCATAGTCTTCAGGATCTTTTCGTGTTTCTTCCATCCCCTACCAATAAATTGTAAGGGCTGCAGTGGAACTCAAATCTGTTACAGAATGTCTGTCAAGTACAATCAAGCAGGAATCTCATCAACAGCAATTCTTCCAAACCAGGGTGATGTTAGGTGTTGTGCAAGTTTTCCATTCAATAAAGCCTCCAGACAAGCGGTCAGTGGTAGCTAACATTCTTTAATAATAACAAGAACAGAAGCCAAGCTTGGTGAAGGAATGCATCATTGCGGGGCAGACGATGGGCAGAGTCCCTAACTGAGTCTAGCATGGCCTTCAGTTACATACCTCTTACAGGAACTAAAGGCAGTACACAGCTGTTTTCACACCTTTGGTACCCCCACCCCCAAAGAAAGTTTCACACTCCCTTGCAACCTCTTACAGTGGAGAAGGAGACAAAAGACTCCTCCCCCCACTCTGGGTCCTTTGTGTGTGAATGCTTCCCTCAAACATCCTGAGATACCATCTGTTACCAGTATGAGTGTGAGAGACATGCTGAAATCCAGTGGCACCAAGGTATTATACAACCACAAAGGGACCATGAGTATGTTAAGCTGTTTTCAGATGTGCGCTGCTATTTAACCCTCCGCACCCCATGACAGCAACGGACAGCCAGGAGTGTTTGTAGGTGAATAACATCAACATTTGACAATAATATTGCTCGGTTATGATAGTGAGGTGAGCTGTTGAGGATATCTGTTGGTAGGTGCTGTTCCTGACAATGTAGCTGCTGTTAGCAGAAACTTCTATAAGCTTTGGAGGTAATGCCACCAGACTTGGTCAATTACCCAGAAAACTCTATTGCAATGTGTGACTATAATAAAACTCGGTGTTGCAATGTGTCATTGAGAATTATTTGGAGGAATTTGGAACATCCTAAAAGGATTCTCAGGAATCTGGAACATTCTAATAGAACTCTCAAAAATCCTAAAATAGCTCTTGTGAATTCGAAACATTCTAAAAGAATTCTCAGGAATACAGGGTTAACTTTTGATACTTCTTTTTAAATACTCTCATTTCTACCTTTCCCTAGCCCATCGTTGTAAATAGGAATATCTTTGTAATAACTTACTTGGTTACCTTGTGGTACAAATGTAACACGAGTGTGTGTTACATGAGACTACGTTCTAGCCCTAGTTCCATTTCAGTTAATATCTGTTGAATACAATTTACAGATGTTCAAGAAATAAAACTCTCAAGTCCAATCCACTTCAAGTCCAACTTCAATAGAAGAATCAGAGCCTTCCAGAGACGGTCTCACGTCTCTCATGGTCAGTGATTTTGACCTTTCACTAATGATGTTGAAGTACAGATAGGCAACAATAGCTTCGGCTTTTGTAAGGCATCAGTGGAGAAGAAGATTAACAGAAGAGTGAGCAGGATATTGTTTGTTTTTATAATAATGCGATTAATACATGAATAAAAGAAATTCTTTTGCAAAAGTCATTTACAATGTGCAGGTGTTTCATATATTTTTATTCACAGTGTCAACACTGACTGGTTAGTGGCTACTCAAGTGTGCTTCAAGTCCACCGCATTGTAAGGTGTTAGATTGTGTGGTCTAAGGATCTGGGTTAAGACTCCAGGCTCCTCACACATATGGGTTGAAATCCTATTGCTGCAATAAGAGTTTAACCAGGGCAGGCAGATGCTATTGTATCCAAAAACATTCAGGCAAGTATTAAACATGTTTTTCTAAAACAGCAAGAGCATCACTGAATGTTCTGGGCTTCTATTTTGTGCTGCACTTTTTCAAGTTTTACTATCTAGATTTTTGCGATGAGGTCCTTACTCGCAATGGTAGCATGACCGAGCGGTCTAAGGTGCTGGATTAAGGCTCCAGTCTCTTCGGAGGCGTGGGTTCGAATCCCACTGCTGCCATAGTGTTCTAGCGGAAAAGTTTTGTTTCTTCCATGCCTTACCAATAAATTGTAAGGGCTGCAGTGGAAATCCAATCTGTTATAGAATGTCTGTCAAGTCCAAACATGCAGGAAACCCATCAGGAGCAATTCTTCCAAACCACATTAGGCACGTGCTGTAAAGTCATTTACAACTTGCATGTTTTTCATGTCTTTTTGTTCATGGTCTCATCACTGACTGGTTAGTGGACTTTCCCACATGCCACTCAAGTGTGCTTCAAGTCCAGTCCACTCCCTTGTAATGTGCTTTTGAGCAGAACCTGCAACTGCTGGAGAATTGATTAAGGTACTGCTATGTTGGTCTCACCAAGGCTGCAGAGTGACAAGAGTATCCTTGATTTCATGACAGTGGAGCAGTCCCATATGGTCTAGCGGCTAGAATGCCTGGTTCTAACCCAGCAGCACGAGCACGACAGTGGCGCATTACCAAACCAATCCCATATGGTCTAGCGGTTAGAATTCCTGGTTTTCACCCAGGCGACCCGGGTTCAACTCCCGGTATGGGAACATGTCTTTAATGTGCCCACAAGCCAATGTGTTCTTTGTGTTAATCCCACGATGGATTAAATGGGGCAAAGTTGTTGGCTGAAGGCAAACATCAGGTAAGGCTAAGCACATGGCATAACGGTTCAGACCGGGACTGTACAGTCTTCAGTGATGAGGATGTACACAAGCAGGCCTGCAATTATGAGCGGCGAGTCAAGGTGGCTGTTTATGTGAAAATCAAATGAGCTTCTTTGAAACAAGGGTGGGTGCATTAAGGTTACGTCTTTTGCCATCTTACAATGCTGTGATTGCAACCGTTCCTTGACTCTCTGTGAATGGTGATCCTGCCTGTTGATCAGTGCTTATGACAAGTTGCATATCGACAATGATGAAACTAAGCCAAGAGCCCATTGTTAATCAGGGTTGATGAACAGGTTTTAACCAGGACAGGCAGATGTTTTTGTGTCCAAAAAGTATTAAACGTGTTTTTCTACAACAGTAAGAGCATCACTGAATGTTCTGAGCTCCTATTTTGTGCTGCACTTTTTCAAGTTTTACTGTCTAGATTTTTGCGATGAGGTGCTCACTTGCAATGGTAGCATGACCGAGCGGTCTAAGGTGCTGGATTTAGGCTCCAGTCTCTTCGGAGGCGTGGGTTCGAATCCCACTGCTGCCATAGTCTTCAGGATCTTTTCGTGTTTCTTCCATCCCCTACCAATAAATTGTAAGGGCTGCAGTGGAACTCAAATCTGTTACAGAATGTCTGTCAAGTACAATCAAGCAGGAATCTCATCAACAGCAATTCTTCCAAACCAGGGTGATGTTAGGTGTTGTGCAAGTTTTCCATTCAATAAAGCCTCCAGACAAGCGGTCAGTGGTAGCTAACATTCTTTAATAATAACAAGAACAGAAGCCAAGCTTGGTGAAGGAATGCATCATTGCGGGGCAGACGATGGGCAGAGTCCCTAACTGAGTCTAGCATGGCCTTCAGTTACATACCTCTTACAGGAACTAAAGGCAGTACACAGCTGTTTTCACACCTTTGGTACCCCCACCCCCAAAGAAAGTTTCACACTCCCTTGCAACCTCTTACAGTGGAGAAGGAGACAAAAGACTCCTCCCCCCACTCTGGGTCCTTTGTGTGTGAATGCTTCCCTCAAACATCCTGAGATACCATCTGTTACCAGTATGAGTGTGAGAGACATGCTGAAATCCAGTGGCACCAAGGTATTATACAACCACAAAGGGACCATGAGTATGTTAAGCTGTTTTCAGATGTGCGCTGCTATTTAACCCTCCGCACCCCATGACAGCAACGGACAGCCAGGAGTGTTTGTAGGTGAATAACATCAACATTTGACAATAATATTGCTCGGTTATGATAGTGAGGTGAGCTGTTGAGGATATCTGTTGGTAGGTGCTGTTCCTGACAATGTAGCTGCTGTTAGCAGAAACTTCTATAAGCTTTGGAGGTAATGCCACCAGACTTGGTCAATTACCCAGAAAACTCTATTGCAATGTGTGACTATAATAAAACTCGGTGTTGCAATGTGTCATTGAGAATTATTTGGAGGAATTTGGAACATCCTAAAAGGATTCTCAGGAATCTGGAACATTCTAATAGAACTCTCAAAAATCCTAAAATAGCTCTTGTGAATTCGAAACATTCTAAAAGAATTCTCAGGAATACAGGGTTAACTTTTGATACTTCTTTTTAAATACTCTCATTTCTACCTTTCCCTAGCCCATCGTTGTAAATAGGAATATCTTTGTAATAACTTACTTGGTTACCTTGTGGTACAAATGTAACACGAGTGTGTGTTACATGAGACTACGTTCTAGCCCTAGTTCCATTTCAGTTAATATCTGTTGAATACAATTTACAGATGTTCAAGAAATAAAACTCTCAAGTCCAATCCACTTCAAGTCCAACTTCAATAGAAGAATCAGAGCCTTCCAGAGACGGTCTCACGTCTCTCATGGTCAGTGATTTTGACCTTTCACTAATGATGTTGAAGTACAGATAGGCAACAATAGCTTCGGCTTTTGTAAGGCATCAGTGGAGAAGAAGATTAACAGAAGAGTGAGCAGGATATTGTTTGTTTTTATAATAATGCGATTAATACATGAATAAAAGAAATTCTTTTGCAAAAGTCATTTACAATGTGCAGGTGTTTCATATATTTTTATTCACAGTGTCAACACTGACTGGTTAGTGGCTACTCAAGTGTGCTTCAAGTCCACCGCATTGTAAGGTGTTAGATTGTGTGGTCTAAGGATCTGGGTTAAGACTCCAGGCTCCTCACACATATGGGTTGAAATCCTATTGCTGCAATAAGAGTTTAACCAGGGCAGGCAGATGCTATTGTATCCAAAAACATTCAGGCAAGTATTAAACATGTTTTTCTAAAACAGCAAGAGCATCACTGAATGTTCTGGGCTTCTATTTTGTGCTGCACTTTTTCAAGTTTTACTATCTAGATTTTTGCGATGAGGTCCTTACTCGCAATGGTAGCATGACCGAGCGGTCTAAGGTGCTGGATTAAGGCTCCAGTCTCTTCGGAGGCGTGGGTTCGAATCCCACTGCTGCCATAGTGTTCTAGCGGAAAAGTTTTGTTTCTTCCATGCCTTACCAATAAATTGTAAGGGCTGCAGTGGAAATCCAATCTGTTATAGAATGTCTGTCAAGTCCAAACATGCAGGAAACCCATCAGGAGCAATTCTTCCAAACCACATTAGGCACGTGCTGTAAAGTCATTTACAACTTGCATGTTTTTCATGTCTTTTTGTTCATGGTCTCATCACTGACTGGTTAGTGGACTTTCCCACATGCCACTCAAGTGTGCTTCAAGTCCAGTCCACTCCCTTGTAATGTGCTTTTGAGCAGAACCTGCAACTGCTGGAGAATTGATTAAGGTACTGCTATGTTGGTCTCACCAAGGCTGCAGAGTGACAAGAGTATCCTTGATTTCATGACAGTGGAGCAGTCCCATATGGTCTAGCGGCTAGAATGCCTGGTTCTAACCCAGCAGCACGAGCACGACAGTGGCGCATTACCAAACCAATCCCATATGGTCTAGCGGTTAGAATTCCTGGTTTTCACCCAGGCGACCCGGGTTCAACTCCCGGTATGGGAACATGTCTTTAATGTGCCCACAAGCCAATGTGTTCTTTGTGTTAATCCCACGATGGATTAAATGGGGCAAAGTTGTTGGCTGAAGGCAAACATCAGGTAAGGCTAAGCACATGGCATAACGGTTCAGACCGGGACTGTACAGTCTTCAGTGATGAGGATGTACACAAGCAGGCCTGCAATTATGAGCGGCGAGTCAAGGTGGCTGTTTATGTGAAAATCAAATGAGCTTCTTTGAAACAAGGGTGGGTGCATTAAGGTTACGTCTTTTGCCATCTTACAATGCTGTGATTGCAACCGTTCCTTGACTCTCTGTGAATGGTGATCCTGCCTGTTGATCAGTGCTTATGACAAGTTGCATATCGACAATGATGAAACTAAGCCAAGAGCCCATTGTTAATCAGGGTTGATGAACAGGTTTTAACCAGGACAGGCAGATGTTTTTGTGTCCAAAAAGTATTAAACGTGTTTTTCTACAACAGTAAGAGCATCACTGAATGTTCTGAGCTCCTATTTTGTGCTGCACTTTTTCAAGTTTTACTGTCTAGATTTTTGCGATGAGGTGCTCACTCGCAATGGTGGCATGACCGAGCGGTCTAAGGTGCTGGATTTAGGCTCCAGTCTCTTCGGAGGCGTGGGTTCGAATCCCACTGCTGCCATAGTCTTCAGGATCTTTTCGTGTTTCTTCCATCCCCTACCAATAAATTGTAAGGGCTGCAGTGGAACTCAAATCTGTTACAGAATGTCTGTCAAGTACAATCAAGCAGGAATCTCATCAACAGCAATTCTTCCAAACCAGGGTGATGTTAGGTGTTGTGCAAGTTTTCCATTCAATAAAGCCTCCAGACAAGCGGTCAGTGGTAGCTAACATTCTTTAATAATAACAAGAACAGAAGCCAAGCTTGGTGAAGGAATGCATCATTGCGGGGCAGACGATGGGCAGAGTCCCTAACTGAGTCTAGCATGGCCTTCAGTTACATACCTCTTACAGGAACTAAAGGCAGTACACAGCTGTTTTCACACCTTTGGTACCCCCACCCCCAAAGAAAGTTTCACACTCCCTTGCAACCTCTTACAGTGGAGAAGGAGACAAAAGACTCCTCCCCCCACTCTGGGTCCTTTGTGTGTGAATGCTTCCCTCAAACATCCTGAGATACCATCTGTTACCAGTATGAGTGTGAGAGACATGCTGAAATCCAGTGGCACCAAGGTATTATACAACCACAAAGGGACCATGAGTATGTTAAGCTGTTTTCAGATGTGCGCTGCTATTTAACCCTCCGCACCCCATGACAGCAACGGACAGCCAGGAGTGTTTGTAGGTGAATAACATCAACATTTGACAATAATATTGCTCGGTTATGATAGTGAGGTGAGCTGTTGAGGATATCTGTTGGTAGGTGCTGTTCCTGACAATGTAGCTGCTGTTAGCAGAAACTTCTATAAGCTTTGGAGGTAATGCCACCAGACTTGGTCAATTACCCAGAAAACTCTATTGCAATGTGTGACTATAATAAAACTCGGTGTTGCAATGTGTCATTGAGAATTATTTGGAGGAATTTGGAACATCCTAAAAGGATTCTCAGGAATCTGGAACATTCTAATAGAACTCTCAAAAATCCTAAAATAGCTCTTGTGAATTCGAAACATTCTAAAAGAATTCTCAGGAATACAGGGTTAACTTTTGATACTTCTTTTTAAATACTCTCATTTCTACCTTTCCCTAGCCCATCGTTGTAAATAGGAATATCTTTGTAATAACTTACTTGGTTACCTTGTGGTACAAATGTAACACGAGTGTGTGTTACATGAGACTACGTTCTAGCCCTAGTTCCATTTCAGTTAATATCTGTTGAATACAATTTACAGATGTTCAAGAAATAAAACTCTCAAGTCCAATCCACTTCAAGTCCAACTTCAATAGAAGAATCAGAGCCTTCCAGAGACGGTCTCACGTCTCTCATGGTCAGTGATTTTGACCTTTCACTAATGATGTTGAAGTACAGATAGGCAACAATAGCTTCGGCTTTTGTAAGGCATCAGTGGAGAAGAAGATTAACAGAAGAGTGAGCAGGATATTGTTTGTTTTTATAATAATGCGATTAATACATGAATAAAAGAAATTCTTTTGCAAAAGTCATTTACAATGTGCAGGTGTTTCATATATTTTTATTCACAGTGTCAACACTGACTGGTTAGTGGCTACTCAAGTGTGCTTCAAGTCCACCGCATTGTAAGGTGTTAGATTGTGTGGTCTAAGGATCTGGGTTAAGACTCCAGGCTCCTCACACATATGGGTTGAAATCCTATTGCTGCAATAAGAGTTTAACCAGGGCAGGCAGATGCTATTGTATCCAAAAACATTCAGGCAAGTATTAAACATGTTTTTCTAAAACAGCAAGAGCATCACTGAATGTTCTGGGCTTCTATTTTGTGCTGCACTTTTTCAAGTTTTACTATCTAGATTTTTGCGATGAGGTCCTTACTCGCAATGGTAGCATGACCGAGCGGTCTAAGGTGCTGGATTAAGGCTCCAGTCTCTTCGGAGGCGTGGGTTCGAATCCCACTGCTGCCATAGTGTTCTAGCGGAAAAGTTTTCTTTCTTCCATGCCTTACCAATAAATTGTAAGGGCTGCAGTGGAAATCAAATCTGTTATAGAATGTCTGTCAAGTCCAAACATGCAGGAAACCCATCAGGAGCAATTCTTCCAAACCACATTAGGCACGTGCTGTAAAGTCATTTACAACTTGCATGTTTTTCATGTCTTTTTGTTCATGGTCTCATCACTGACTGGTTAGTGGACTTTCCCACATGCCACTCAAGTGTGCTTCAAGTCCAGTCCACTCCCTTGTAATGTGCTTTTGAGCAGAACCTGCAACTGCTGGAGAATTGATTAAGGTACTGCTATGTTGGTCTCACCAAGGCTGCAGAGTGACAAGAGTATCCTTGATTTCATGACAGTGGAGCAGTCCCATATGGTCTAGCGGCTAGAATGCCTGGTTCTAACCCAGCAGCACGAGCACGACAGTGGCGCATTACCAAACCAATCCCATATGGTCTAGCGGTTAGGATTCCTGGTTTTCACCCAGGCGACCCGGGTTCAACTCCCGGTATGGGAACATGTCTTTAATGTGCCCACAAGCCAATGTGTTCTTTGTGTTAATCCCACGATGGATTAAATGGGGCAAAGTTGTTGGCTGAAGGCAAACATCAGGTAAGGCTAAGCACATGGCATAACGGTTCAGACCGGGACTGTACAGTCTTCAGTGATGAGGATGTACACAAGCAGGCCTGCAATTATGAGCGGCGAGTCAAGGTGGCTGTTTATGTGAAAATCAAATGAGCTTCTTTGAAACAAGGGTGGGTGCATTAAGGTTACGTCTTTTGCCATCTTACAATGCTGTGATTGCAACCGTTCCTTGACTCTCTGTGAATGGTGATCCTGCCTGTTGATCAGTGCTTATGACAAGTTGCATATCGACAATGATGAAACTAAGCCAAGAGCCCATTGTTAATCAGGGTTGATGAACAGGTTTTAACCAGGACAGGCAGATGTTTTTGTGTCCAAAAAGTATTAAACGTGTTTTTCTACAACAGTAAGAGCATCACTGAATGTTCTGAGCTCCTATTTTGTGCTGCACTTTTTCAAGTTTTACTGTCTAGATTTTTGCGATGAGGTGCTCACTCGCAATGGTAGCATGACCGAGCGGTCTAAGGTGCTGGATTTAGGCTCCAGTCTCTTCGGAGGCGTGGGTTCGAATCCCACTGCTGCCATAGTCTTCAGGATCTTTTCGTGTTTCTTCCATCCCCTACCAATAAATTGTAAGGGCTGCAGTGGAACTCAAATCTGTTACAGAATGTCTGTCAAGTACAATCAAGCAGGAATCTCATCAACAGCAATTCTTCCAAACCAGGGTGATGTTAGGTGTTGTGCAAGTTTTCCATTCAATAAAGCCTCCAGACAAGCGGTCAGTGGTAGCTAACATTCTTTAATAATAACAAGAACAGAAGCCAAGCTTGGTGAAGGAATGCATCATTGCGGGGCAGACGATGGGCAGAGTCCCTAACTGAGTCTAGCATGGCCTTCAGTTACATACCTCTTACAGGAACTAAAGGCAGTACACAGCTGTTTTCACACCTTTGGTACCCCCACCCCCAAAGAAAGTTTCACACTCCCTTGCAACCTCTTACAGTGGAGAAGGAGACAAAAGACTCCTCCCCCCACTCTGGGTCCTTTGTGTGTGAATGCTTCCCTCAAACATCCTGAGATACCATCTGTTACCAGTATGAGTGTGAGAGACATGCTGAAATCCAGTGGCACCAAGGTATTATACAACCACAAAGGGACCATGAGTATGTTAAGCTGTTTTCAGATGTGCGCTGCTATTTAACCCTCCGCACCCCATGACAGCAACGGACAGCCAGGAGTGTTTGTAGGTGAATAACATCAACATTTGACAATAATATTGCTCGGTTATGATAGTGAGGTGAGCTGTTGAGGATATCTGTTGGTAGGTGCTGTTCCTGACAATGTAGCTGCTGTTAGCAGAAACTTCTATAAGCTTTGGAGGTAATGCCACCAGACTTGGTCAATTACCCAGAAAACTCTATTGCAATGTGTGACTATAATAAAACTCGGTGTTGCAATGTGTCATTGAGAATTATTTGGAGGAATTTGGAACATCCTAAAAGGATTCTCAGGAATCTGGAACATTCTAATAGAACTCTCAAAAATCCTAAAATAGCTCTTGTGAATTCGAAACATTCTAAAAGAATTCTCAGGAATACAGGGTTAACTTTTGATACTTCTTTTTAAATACTCTCATTTCTACCTTTCCCTAGCCCATCGTTGTAAATAGGAATATCTTTGTAATAACTTACTTGGTTACCTTGTGGTACAAATGTAACACGAGTGTGTGTTACATGAGACTACGTTCTAGCCCTAGTTCCATTTCAGTTAATATCTGTTGAATACAATTTACAGATGTTCAAGAAATAAAACTCTCAAGTCCAATCCACTTCAAGTCCAACTTCAATAGAAGAATCAGAGCCTTCCAGAGACGGTCTCACGTCTCTCATGGTCAGTGATTTTGACCTTTCACTAATGATGTTGAAGTACAGATAGGCAACAATAGCTTCGGCTTTTGTAAGGCATCAGTGGAGAAGAAGATTAACAGAAGAGTGAGCAGGATATTGTTTGTTTTTATAATAATGCGATTAATACATGAATAAAAGAAATTCTTTTGCAAAAGTCATTTACAATGTGCAGGTGTTTCATATATTTTTATTCACAGTGTCAACACTGACTGGTTAGTGGCTACTCAAGTGTGCTTCAAGTCCACCGCATTGTAAGGTGTTAGATTGTGTGGTCTAAGGATCTGGGTTAAGACTCCAGGCTCCTCACACATATGGGTTGAAATCCTATTGCTGCAATAAGAGTTTAACCAGGGCAGGCAGATGCTATTGTATCCAAAAACATTCAGGCAAGTATTAAACATGTTTTTCTAAAACAGCAAGAGCATCACTGAATGTTCTGGGCTTCTATTTTGTGCTGCACTTTTTCAAGTTTTACTATCTAGATTTTTGCGATGAGGTCCTTACTCGCAATGGTAGCATGACCGAGCGGTCTAAGGTGCTGGATTAAGGCTCCAGTCTCTTCGGAGGCGTGGGTTCGAATCCCACTGCTGCCATAGTGTTCTAGCGGAAAAGTTTTCTTTCTTCCATGCCTTACCAATAAATTGTAAGGGCTGCAGTGGAAATCAAATCTGTTATAGAATGTCTGTCAAGTCCAAACATGCAGGAAACCCATCAGGAGCAATTCTTCCAAACCACATTAGGCACGTGCTGTAAAGTCATTTACAACTTGCATGTTTTTCATGTCTTTTTGTTCATGGTCTCATCACTGACTGGTTAGTGGACTTTCCCACATGCCACTCAAGTGTGCTTCAAGTCCAGTCCACTCCCTTGTAATGTGCTTTTGAGCAGAACCTGCAACTGCTGGAGAATTGATTAAGGTACTGCTATGTTGGTCTCACCAAGGCTGCAGAGTGACAAGAGTATCCTTGATTTCATGACAGTGGAGCAGTCCCATATGGTCTAGCGGCTAGAATGCCTGGTTCTAACCCAGCAGCACGAGCACGACAGTGGCGCATTACCAAACCAATCCCATATGGTCTAGCGGTTAGGATTCCTGGTTTTCACCCAGGCGACCCGGGTTCAACTCCCGGTATGGGAACATGTCTTTAATGTGCCCACAAGCCAATGTGTTCTTTGTGTTAATCCCACGATGGATTAAATGGGGCAAAGTTGTTGGCTGAAGGCAAACATCAGGTAAGGCTAAGCACATGGCATAACGGTTCAGACCGGGACTGTACAGTCTTCAGTGATGAGGATGTACACAAGCAGGCCTGCAATTATGAGCGGCGAGTCAAGGTGGCTGTTTATGTGAAAATCAAATGAGCTTCTTTGAAACAAGGGTGGGTGCATTAAGGTTACGTCTTTTGCCATCTTACAATGCTGTGATTGCAACCGTTCCTTGACTCTCTGTGAATGGTGATCCTGCCTGTTGATCAGTGCTTATGACAAGTTGCATATCGACAATGATGAAACTAAGCCAAGAGCCCATTGTTAATCAGGGTTGATGAACAGGTTTTAACCAGGACAGGCAGATGTTTTTGTGTCCAAAAAGTATTAAACGTGTTTTTCTACAACAGCAAGAGCATCACTGAATGTTCTGAGCTCCTATTTTGTGCTGCACTTTTTCAAGTTTTACTGTCTAGATTTTTGCGATGAGGTGCTCACTCGCAATGGTGGCATGACCGAGCGGTCTAAGGTGCTGGGTTTAGGCTCCAGTCTCTTCGGAGGCGTGGGTACGAATCCCACTGCTGCCATAGTCTTCAGGATCTTTTCGTGTTTCTTCCATCCCCTACCAATAAATTGTAAGGGCTGCAGTGGAACTCAAATCTGTTACAGAATGTCTGTCAAGTACAATCAAGCAGGAATCTCATCAACAGCAATTCTTCCAAACCAGGGTGATGTTAGGTGTTGTGCAAGTTTTCCATTCAATAAACCCTCCAGACAAGCGGTCAGTGGTAGCTAACATTCTTTAATAATAACAAGAACAGAAGCCAAGCTTGGTGAAGGAATGCATCATTGCGGGGCAGACGATGGGCAGAGTCCCTAACTGAGTCTAGCATGGCCTTCAGTTACATACCTCTTACAGGAACTAAAGGCAAGTACACAGCTGTTTTCACACCTTTGGTACCCCCACCCCCAAAGAAAGTTTCACACTCCCTTGCAACCTCTTACAGTGGAGAAGGAGACAAAAGACTCCTCCCCCCACTCTGGGTCCTTTGTGTGTGAATGCTTCCCTCAAACATCCTGAGATACCATCTGTTACCAGTATGAGTGTGAGAGACATGCTGAAATCCAGTGGCACCAAGGTATTATACAACCACAAAGGGACCATGAGTATGTTAAGCTGTTTTCAGATGTGCGCTGCTATTTAACCCTCCGCACCCCATGACAGCAACGGACAGCCAGGAGTGTTTGTAGGTGAATAACATCAACATTTGACAATAATATTGCTCGGTTATGATAGTGAGGTGAGCTGTTGAGGATATCTGTTGGTAGGTGCTGTTCCTGACAATGTAGCTGCTGTTAGCAGAAACTTCTATAAGCTTTGGAGGTAATGCCACCAGACTTGGTCAATTACCCAGAAAACTCTATTGCAATGTGTGACTATAATAAAACTTGGTGTTGCAATGTGTCATTGAGAATTATTTGGAGGAATTTGGAACATCCTAAAAGGATTCTCAGGAATCTGGAACATTCCAATAGAACTCTCAAAAATCCTAAAATAGCTCTTGTGAATTCGAAACATTCTAAAAGAATTCTCAGGAATACAGGGTTAACTTTTGATACTTCTTTTTAAATACTCTCATTACTACCTTTCCCTAGCCCATCGTTGTAAATAGGAATATCTTTGTAATAACTTACTTGGTTACCTTGTGGTACAAATGTAACACGAGTGTGTGTTACATGAGACTATGCTCTTGCCCTAGTTCCATTTCAGTTAATATCTGTTGAATACAATTTACAGATGTTCAAGAAATAAAACTCTCAAGTCCAATCCACTTCAAGTCCAACTTCAATAGAAGAATCAGAGCCTTCCAGAGACGGTCTCACGTCTCTCATGGTCAGTGATTTTGACCTTTCACTAATGATGTTGAAGTACAGATAGGCAACAATAGCTTCGGCTTTTGTAAGGCATCAGTGGAGAAGAAGATTAACAGAAGAGTGAGCAGGAGATTGTTTGTTTTTATAATAATGCGATTAATACATGAATAAAAGAAATTCTTTTGCAAAAGTCATTTACAATGTGCAGGTGTTTCATATATTTTTATTCACAGTGTCAACACTGACTGGTTAGTGGCTACTCAAGTGTGCTTCAAGTCCACCGCATTGTAAGGTGTTAGATTGTGTGGTCTAAGGATCTGGGTTAAGACTCCAGGCTCCTCACACATATGGGTTGAAATCCTATTGCTGCAATAAGAGTTTAACCAGGGCAGGCAGATGCTATTGTATCCAAAAACATTCAGGCAAGTATTAAACATGTTTTTCTAAAACAGCAAGAGCATCACTGAATGTTCTGGGCTTCTATTTTGTGCTGCACTTTTCAAGTTTTACTATCTAGATTTTTGCGATGAGGTCGAGGTGGGAGGCGTAGCTGCTGTGCCGTGGCGAAGGTGGAGGTCCGGCGAATGAGGTGGCGGGTGTGTGAGCGAGGAGCGGAGCGGCGAGAGAGCGAGCGGCTGAAGCGTGGCGTGAAACGTCCACTCTCCGCGGCAAATGCGCTGGTGCAGGTGAGGCAGCAGTTGGTTGAACACGGCGTCTCCTAGGCCCGCCCAGAGCCAGGCGAGTCCCCTTGAAGACGTGCTCTCTCTCCGTAAAGAGCCGCTGTTTTTCCCTGAGCTCCTCTGCCCAACGGGAAAGCGCTGCCTCCCTCCGCTCGTAGAAGTCCAAATCCGCTGGGTTCCAATCGTGTCTTCGTGGCACGGGTCGTGTCATTCTGTCAGGCGTTGTGTGGAGGCGAGGAAGAAGGAACCCAAACGCAGGACTCGCGGGTGGGTGAAGACTGGTGAAGGTTTATTATAAGGAGTGGATGAACAGAACAGAGGTAGGAAATGGCTGGCTGGACGACGGACTGAATGACTGACTGAAAGACTGAATGGCTGACTGAATGGCTGGCTGAACGCAGGCGGAAACGACAACATAACATCAATGACACGACAAGGGCTGAAGGGAAGAGAGGGCAGGAAGTGGAACAGGCAGTGAACGTGAACTGAAAATACTGGGTCAACGACCCAGAAACCCTGACACAGACAAGAAAAAACTGTCACTGCTTCATACAAGTGTGTCATACATTTTTTGTTCCATAACCCCATCAACTTTTTTCTATATATTTCAATTATGCATGTGAAGTGGCTCAGGTCTGTTCCTGGCCTTGTTTTCAGTGTAACATACATTTATAAATAAGATCCCAAGCATGGGAACATCTCAGGATCCCCCAAGAAGATGTGGAGCATATAATTTGGCTTGAGGACTTCTGGAGTTGCTATGCCTTGTTTTCTGAGGCATATAATGAGAAGCACCAAGTCTACTGTAGAGGACATATTTTTGTTTTGTTTTTTTCTAATTCAGATTTCTTTTGTTTTGCCACATACTTTTTAGTTTTACTTGTCACTTGGTTAGATGTAGGACGAGATCATCATTGGGATTAAAAACATAGTTCATTAACAACACTCAGCATTTCTTTGTGCAACCAGCTCAACAAAAACTAAAAGCCATATTAGAATTAGTATCACAAGTGCAATAACATTTGTTGTGGCCTGGGCTCCTTCATCACAAAAACCACTGACATTGGGTTTTTTTGCCCTAAGCATCAATAAGCATCAATTTCTGCTGAAATGTTTAGAGTATTTGGTGTAAACACCATTAAAGGATGGAACCATCTTGCCTTGGATCAAAAGTTTGTTGTTGTTTATGTAACAGTGTGGGTGATTTTCCTTTTGACACCCTTGGTACCAATTGAACATCATGTAAAAACATCACAACCCACCTGATTACTACTGGAATGGAAGGATGATACACAATGATACATGTCACAAGACTCATCATTTCAAGACTGATCATTTCAAACTGGTTCCTTCAAGATGAAACCAGAGGATTCACATCATGGATGTGATTCTGAAGCAACTGTGTGATGCTCTCGTGTCAATATGGATCAAAATCTCTGAGGAATGTTTCCGGCACCTCTGTGAAATTGTACCATGAATAAGGTAGTTATGAAGGCAAAAACAGACTCATTTAAATAGTAGTAAGTCATAAATAAATCCAGTACACCGATAATTAAATGAGTATTAAAATCTATGCACTCACTTCAGTTATTCAGTTCAGCTCCTATAATGACTGCACAAAAATTCTTTAGAATGGCTTTAAAATTGCGCAACTTTATTTATGGTATTAATTCACTTTTTCACATCACCAAAGCAATCTTTCTATTCTGTTATAGACTTTGTCACATTCCATACAGACTGTAAAATAAGTCATTTTTGAAGACTGTACAAACCATTTTATATTATACAACTTTTTCAGGGTCAAACTCAAACACTTTTTAAGTATTTTAAAAGTCCATTTTAAAGCTTTTCCCAACACATTACCCAAAAAGAATGCATGTTTCACTTTGCATCACCTCAGTAAGACCATGTGAAAATTAAAACAAATCATCCTATGCACCACACAAAAATACTCCAAAAGGAAAAGGTTGCCTATAGTGTATAAACTCAAAACACACATTTCCCTTAAAAATTAAGATGTACAAATGTGAAAAAAACAACTTGTTAGAGGTATTCATCTCCTGATGAAAATAAAAAACAACCCCACAAAACAAGAAAACTGCACCAAATACCACAAAACAATACATGGTAAGTTCAAATTAACTTTTTTATCGTTCTTTTATTGAGTCTGTTTTATCCTTTTGTTTGGTGGCATGGTTTGGTCAGACCTCTGTCACGGAGAAAAACTCTCTAAATCAGATAGTGAGATGGTCCAGTCGTCTGATAGGTGAACCACAGTCTTGTTTAGCCTCCCTGTACTCTAAGCAGGTACAGAGGATGGCTTTATCAATCCTTAAAAATGGTTCCCATCCTCTAAGGGGAGAATTTCAGCTTCTTCCCTCAGGACGGAGGTTTCTATTTCCGAGATGCAGGACAAAGCGTTATAAAAATAGCTTTATCCCCGTTGCTGTCACTGAATTAAATAAGAACTGTTTTTGATTCGAAATATTAAAATTACTATATATGTGCCACAGTGAGGTTTATATCTTTATTAGGTATGTGTGTTTTTGAAGGGATGCCAAATGCTATCATTTTTTCTGTAAAGCAAATTTACCTTGCCTATGGGTATAAATAAAGTTACCTTGACCTTGACATATAAGACTAACAATGCACAAGCATCTATCTAACACCTGTTTATTTAATCTATCATCTGTGATATTATTATGTAATTGTTCATTATAATGTATTGTTCGTTTCCCTTAAATAAACAGGCAGCCTTAAAGTATGAAATATTCATATATGAAAACACATATAAATTTGTATATTGTCTCAGTTGGTAATAGTGTCCCACAGGCCTCAATGTGAGTTTAAAGCCATTTCTAATGTTTAAGGTGTGCTCACGAGAACAGATTTTGAGGGAAAGTCAGGGAACCTCAGTAGCACAAAAAAGTGGCTGTTCTTTGTGCCCATATGGATCAGTCCCTCATATTACCATTATTATCGCCCCTAAGGTGTTGCCAAATGAACCAAGATAATATTTGAAAAAGCTGCAGAAATACACAAAAACATAAACTTTTAATTTTACTTGGTAACAACTTCGCTTTTAGCCTTTAATCAGAAAGCCTTAAGTTGGGTAGTTATATATAACAGTAACTCACATTACTGCTACTGCTATGTAATGTTAGTTCACAGCATATTTCATAAATTACCATACCATAACTAACTGCTTTACTAGCGTTGCAATATTGCATCACGCGCAATGAATTTCAATAGTTTATCCTGCGAGTTTGCTAGCTAGCAAAAAAGTAGTAATAATTATAAAAATTAGCATGTGTAACGTACACATAGTTGAAAATTATTTACTAGGACTTAAGCAAACTCCCCCATTCTGAAAAGGTACAAATCATTTTGCAGACCTTTCAGGTGAATTTGGTCGTTGTCTTATCCAAGATTTGTATTTGTCCTTTTCCAGCAAACGCTCATTAAAAACTGCAACCTCCAGGCTTGTTATTGCACTCATTCCTGACTGTTCGGGGCGGGTGTCACACACTGAAACAGACATGCAGAGGTGCAAGGCAGCCCAGGTGGAGAAATGTTGTTTTTAGAATTTGCGACTCATTTTATTTCTCTATCTGATAAAAAACAAACAAACGAACAAAGAACTATTCAATCAGACAGTCATTTGTTGTGAATGAAATAGAGTTACAGTTTCAAGCAGTTTTAAGCACCACATCTGAAATTCAAGCACTTTTCAAACCTTGAAAAGACAATATTAAAATCCAAGTATTTTCAATGATTTCAAGCACCCATACAAACCCTTGATATTACATCATAGAAAAAATATAACAAATAAAGGCAAAATCAGTTAAACGGTATTTTACTGTATATCATTTAATGTAGCAGTGGTTGAAATAAAATACCCCCCCCAAATCCACAGTCCAGCATAGAGCGGCTCAGTGAATGTCGTCTGGACTCTGTGTAGCAGGGCCATGGTGTCAGAGACGCTGTAGAAGCACAGAATACCTGCTCTGGGATTCAGATAGACTCCAATTTTAGAGGAAGAAGGACCTAAGAGGCGAGTTGTCGTGTTGTTGTGTCTGAATTTATAACTGTCCTTGTAACAATCTAATGCCCAAGAATTATTATTGCTTCCAAATGCAGTTTGATCCAGTTTATTCTCATTCTTATATGTTACGGCTACTGAAAGTCCTTTCCCTTTCCACTCCACTTCCCAGTAACAAGGTCCAGTCAGACTCTCTTTACTCAGGACCTGCTGCTCAATGGAAAACCTGTCTCTGTTCTTAAGACAGGAATTATCTGGATCTTGAAGCATGTCTGTAACTGTTCTGTTCTGATTAGACAGGAAGAGTTTTCTGTGAACTATATCTGGATCCAGCGTGAGTTGACATGAATGTTTTAAAAAGTCATCTCTGGTCTTAGGATCACTTTGTGGCAGCAAAACATCCACTGACCTCACTGTCAGAGTGATCTTCCACAGTTCATCACACAGAAATGCTTTGAGTTTATCTCTAGCTTCTGATATCACCATTTGAAGACTCTCAAAGTACTTAACCTGACAGATTTTAAAGCTTGGTGAATCTGTAGAGTCAATGAATACGGGCATTGTGGAGTAACTTAGTAGAAATTCGGTGTGGTCCTCTGTGCGTGAAAGCTGCTTCAGCTCCTCTTCTTTCCTCCTCAGCTCAGCGATCTCCTGCTCCAGCTTCTTCTGAAGCTCTTCGACTCGACTCGTTTCATCTTTCTGCTGGGATCTGATCTGCTGCTTTAAATTTGAGGCGTTTTCTTTGATGAAACTCACCAGCTCATCAACAGTCATCTCAATGTCCTTCACTGCTGTATCAGCAGACAGTTTGATCCCCTCTATCTCTTTCTCAAGTACTCCTCCTTCCTTCTTTCTGGTCTGGATTCTCCGCTGGACTTCTTTCAGAATTACCTCCAGGTCTTTCTCTTTGTCTGCCCTTTCTTTTTCAACTGGAACTGTTTCATGTCCTCTATGTTTATTTATCCAGCAGAGACAACAGACACACATTTGATCAGTGCGGCAAAACATCTTCATCACCTCATTGTGAACTGAACAGGTGTTTGCTTTCAACACCTTGTCTACCAGCTTGTGCTTTTCAAAAGCAGGGGAATCATGGATAGGCTGGAGGTATTTCATTTTCTCTACCAACTCTGCTAACATGGTGTTTTTCACCAGAATAGGCCTCGGTGTGAAAGCCTGTCTGCACTGAGGACAGCTGTGGATTCCTTTTACATTCTCTGCTTTCCAGTAGGTTTCAATACAGCTCATACAGTAGTTGTGTCCACAGGGAATAGTCACCGGATCCTTGAGTAGATCCAGACAGACAGCACAGCAGAATTGTCTGTCTTCCATCTTCTTTCCTTGTTGTGCAATTATGTGTGCAGAGGTGAATGCCAAAACTGTTTCACTGTCAGTGAAGAAGTGTGTATCAGGTTAGTCTTCATTTCAGAAAAAGGTGTAGTTTGTGAAACTCGTACCTACCAGTCTTAATAAATCTTTTTATTGTTGAGCAGCAAGAACGTAAAGTGAACTGTGGGAACAGGTAAGCTTTTAATGTAGATTTCTGTATTAAGAAATATTTACGAACATGAAAATAATAGACGCCACAATGAAGAGTGCAACAAGCTGTTACAGTTACTGCAGGAAATACTAAAAACAAATCCCAGTCACAAGAGCACCAAGACATATTGTGCAAATTAGAATGAGCAAATGCAACAGAGGTAAAGCTGCAGCTTACTGGAAATCTAAACCCAAAACAGCACAAGTATACTTGAGGAACAAGTACAGGGAATATGTCTCCTACTTTACCTTTTTTGGAATTACTTTGGTTGATATATGGTGTCTCCTTTAAGGTAGTGGAGCAAGAGATAGTCAGCTATGCAGTCAGATTCAGACAGAGAGGATGGTTGCTTTTCCTAAAGATGACATACACTGAGTCAGTGACGTGTTTCATCAACACAAAAACAAAGATGCAAGTTGAAAAGATCTCGAGTGCACCACAGCACCACAATTAAACAAACTAGACTTTGTTCCGAAGCCTCTCTTACCTGCCGACATGAGTCCACTCACCGTCCCAGACAAAGAGAACTTGTCTTCACACTTCACACTTCTTATATAAGGAGGAACAACATTCCTCCGCCCAGATTCCAACTGTCACTTGAAACGTGTCATCTTCACCACCAGTTTGGCAGAAAATGTTGCAGAGCAGCTCATGAAGAATAACAACATAGTTTTTAAGGGTAGTTGGCGCAGGTGAAATTTAATACCTCCACGGGTACGTCATCTGTACCAACTGCCTTTTCGGTCTTTATATATTTGGCAGTATTTACATATGGTTACATATTCGCCATGAGGACTAAGGTGGGGGTTGTCCTGTTAATTTACACTCATCAGGCACTTTATTAGGCATACCTTGGTAGTACTTGATTTTTACCCCGTTTTGTCTTCAGAGCTGTCTTTATTCTTCATGCCATAGATTCAAGCTGCTTGGAGTTTTTGGTCATATTGACATGATAACATTAGACAGTGGCTGAATATTTAACGCCTGCATCCATGTTGTCAGTCTGCTGTTCTACCACTTCCCAAAGGTGCTCTGTTAGATTGAGATCTGGTGACTGTGAAGGCTATTTGAGTACAGTGAACTCATCGTCATGTTCAAGAAACCAGCCCAAAATGTGCCAAGAAAATATCCACCATCCTGAACTGTTGATGCAGGGCAGGATGGATCCATGGTTCCATGTGGTTTACACAGGAATTATGACTCTACCATCTGAATTCTACAAGAGAAATTCTCAATGACTAATCAGACCAGGCAACAATTTCCTCCAGTCTTCTTTTGTTTAACTGTGGTGAGTAAAATCCATCTTTTTCCAAATGACTGTCAAAGATCAAGCCTCTTCTGTCCAAACACAACCTTAATACAGGCTTTTATAACCTCTAGTCTTGATTACTGCATGATTACTGCAATGCAATGCACTCTTTATCAGAATCAGGAAGGCCTCCATTGCTCGCCTACAGCTGATGCAAAACGTGACTGTCCAATTTTCATCTGGAAAGCAAAAGTACATCACTCCAATTTTAGCTTTCCTTCATTGGCTTCCAGTTCGTTTATCAATCCATTTTAAAATCCCTTTATTTGTCCTTAATAATTGTGCCCCATTTTATTTGTCTGAGCTGCTGCACCCATATGTGCCACCTTGTTCTCTCAGGCCAGTGGTATGGTAAATATATATATATGTACATACAATCCAATTTATTTACTTTACCGTCACTTGGCACTGACATCACAAACAGAAGGAGAAGTGAGGACTTGTAGATTGTAACTGCGAGCCGATCCCTTATTTTCTTTTACTTTTAAATCTAAATGATCCAGATTGGTGACTTATAAAGAAGTCACCCACTGTTCTTTCTTAGTCATAGTCATTTATGAAGGCAACACTTTGGACATAGTATTTATTTCAGTCTTAAAAGTTTATAACAACTTCCGGATAACATAAAATGGAAACAAAACAACAAAAAGAAAAAAAAAATGCACATTTTTTTTTAATCGCACCCCAGGCTGACACAATTAGAATTCATAAAAGCAGATTTGAAAAAAAAAACAAAACACACAAAACAAACAAACAATAAAAATCACAGGGAAATATTTCACCCTCCCCCAAACAGCTCGCATAGCTTTACAGTACATCAGGAATCTGTACGCTCAGACCTGTGTTACCACACCATGAAGCCTGAACACTTTATCCAATTTGGGATAGAAATTCAAGCCAGTAAAAGTGGATTTGAAAGTGTTGGGAACAAAGGCAGCCCCTTCAAACTACATCAGGATCTTTTTATAGAAAATTCCCAGCACCTGGAAATGTAAGAAACACAAAAAATGTCCCTGTTTTCTAATCAAATAAAGAAGAATTTATCTGAACTTTATTTTCTCCGTTTCCCGTGTTGATATTCGTAACAATTTCCAATCATTCAACTAGCTGAAAGCAAATCCCCTTTATTTCAGTGGAACAATACAAAAGGTTGAAGCATTGGCATTGTTAATATCACATAAGACTGTTATAGTTTCATGAAAATGTCTGTTTGCGTTCAGTAGTAAGCTTAATTTTTTCATGAAATGTAATGTATGACCGTTTCGTGGTTAAAAACAACAAACAAGCTCTCCACAGCCGAATAAAGTTTATATACTTTTTAATCCTCTTTTTTCAAATATATATTTATTATATATAAAATACTGTTTCATTCATAAAAGCCTTACTTTGTACAATATCTGAGTCAACGTGCGTTAAGTGAATGTGTGAGCTAAGAAGAACCTGGAAAATCGCCGTGCATAACAAACAGCTGGTAGTGATTCGAGCTAATACACTAAAAACAAAAGTGTTTTACACAATATACACATTGTATTACTTACAAAAACAAAAAAATAAGCAAAAGAAGGCGATATGGTTAGCAAAGAGTGGGAGACAGCAGGGTTATCACTACGAAATGTAACGTAAAACAGAAAAAATAAGAGCGAGAAAGAAAGGGTGATTGGTAATTTTTTTTAAAAAAGCAGTCATTCTCACTACAGAAAGCTCATCGTCAGTGCATCTGTCATCATGGATGTTCCGAAGTCAAAGTGCCGATTTGGTAACTGTGAAAACCATCAACTCCTTATCAAAAACAAAATAAAATCAAAAGTTACTCTGTCACATTTTTGCTGCACCAACGTGTCAAACGTAATTTTTGGGGGGAAAAGGGGGAAAGGGAACAAAGATCCTTCTGGGAAAGAAGGGAAAAGAAAGAAAAATGCAGTTTTGTTGTCACACATCCATCGTGGCACCATGAATTGAATATATTCTGCTTTCATTTTGAGGTACTTCTTAAGACAAACAAAGACTAAATGTAAGATTTGTTTACGTCAGTTTTTTTCTTTTTTTTGTCTTTTTCTTTTTTTTTTAAGCTGTGTTGCACAGTAGCACCATTGTTTTAGTTGTAGTTTGTTTTTCCGGAAGACAATGCACCATTGGAATTCCAACTCATCGTGACTGCCCCCACCCGCTGCCACACTTGTCTACTGTACGTCCAATCGTCTCTCGTCATCGATGGGCGTCTCTCCACCTCCTGGCAGTGGTGTGTTTGCTTGGTGGCATGCATGCCGTTACGTGCGCTTCATGCAGACTGCACAGCGGCTCACACGTGTCCGTAGGCTACCTGCCTTGTAGGTCTCAGACTGGGGCTTTCTGTAGGAGCCATAAGTATTAAGATGGTTAAGAGAGGGTTGATTTGTAAGTACTGCATTATACACATTCATATATACATTCATTATACACATTATTAGGTACATATGTTCAGCTGCTCATTACTGCAAATATTTATTCAACAGCAACTAAAATTAGGGAAATAAACATGGCAAAGAAGAGTCGCAAAGAATTTCAAATTGAGCAAAACGGGGAAGAAATGTGATTTAAGCAACTTTGAACATAGCATGGTTGCTGGAGTCAAATGATCTGGTTCTAGAGTTTTAGAGACAGGTGAACTACTGAGATTTTCCTGCAAAACTCTAGTTTTTACAGAGAATGCTCTGAAAAAGGAAATATCTATTGAGCGTTCCTATCAGCTCAAACCCGTCTGGTTTTAAGCTGATAATAAGGCAAAGTTAACTCAAATAACAACTCATTGCATCCAAAGTTTGCAGAAGAACGCCTCTGAATGAGCTCCAACGGCAGAAGACCACACCAGCCAGATGCCACTCGAGCCAGCTAAGAACAGGAAACTGAAGCTACAAGTCACATAAGCTCACCAAATTATTCAACAGAAGACTGGAAAAAATCTGCCTGTTCTAATGAGTCTTAATTTCTGCGTCACTATCCAGATTTTAGGGTCAGAAATTGGTGTAAATAACATAAAACCATGGATATATGGTGTGAGGATATTTTCTCATCAATAAACTTTCCCCTTTACAGACGTTTGCACATGAATCCACACCTGAACATCTCAGAAGTTTCCACGGTGGCCAGCCAGAAGCTGTAGGAGTTGGCATAGAAGTTACATGTCCCTCTGCCGTGGCACTCGATGAAAGGGGAGCTGCGGAACTCCTCCAGGCAGGAGCCGGGGGAGGCGAGCGCCTGACCGGAGCCCTCTGCACCCGCACTGGTGTGCTGTGGGGAGAGAAAGAAGAATTAGAATTGTAGAGAATTTGTTTTTTTAGTTTTCTTAATTAATGAACTCCTTCTGAAAGGGGAAAAAGGCAGAAGATGGGGGGTGCTGGTCACATGTGCTGTGCTGGTGTAGTTGCAGAGAGGTGTCTACCACCAACCCAAATCATAGCAGTCGACAGATTTTAGTCCCACAGGCCTAGTGACCTCCTGGCAACCACTGGTTGCTATGGAGGAATGTGTATTGCTTGCTTGGTCTCAAAGAGGTGCACAGTGCTGCACTATAAACTTGTGTGCAATTGTTTGGGTTGCTACCAGACTGCAGCTGTTGCCTAGAATTTGAATAGACGTTTTTCACTTACTAAAGGTTGTCCTATCATGGCAATCAACTTTACTTCAAAATGTGCAAAAGGGACCATTTGGTAGCAAAATGGTCTCAATTTCAGTTTTATTTCTATAGTGCCAAATCACAACACGACGCTACTACTGCTACCACTCAGCGAGCAGCAGTGATACTTTTGCGACACAAATGGAAACAAACTGAAACTGAGTGTTATTACAGTGTGGCTCTCACTTTGTAAAATATGATTAAAATAGACAATAAGGAGGGTTTGTTATAGGACATGCCAACCATCTGACTGACTAGTCACTGCCATGTGAGAGTACAGCACGCTCAGTTTTTCAGTCTGATCCACCCACCGTTTGTCATGTCCAATCTCAAAAAAAGCAAGATTGTTTTCTTGATCTTTTAAAGACAGTTGATGAGGAAAACCAATTACTGTAATTTACCGGTACAGGCTCCTGTATTTTGAAAACAGAAATACACACTATGCTACTCAGCTTTTGTGTATCGGCAAAAGGATTTGGGGTTTTGGAAAGCAAGGTTCTGCTAGGAGATCCAGCCAGTATGAGATTTTAGCCAAGGTGGGGATGGAAGTGTCTGAGTGTGTGTTTGTTTTTTTGCGTGTGTTATTTCCTACCATCATAAAGGAGTATCCAATCCACAGTACTTCCCAGTTTTCAGGGCAAGAAGGAATCTGGATAGTCTGACTGTGAATTGCAATCACCATGGCGGGAGCTTCACAGACTCTACATCTGGATGCACAAACATAGGAAAACACAAGATTTACACACTTCCCTGAATTCGACAGTACTGCCCTTCCCTCCTCCCGTCATACCTGCTGACATGAGGCCTGATATTCTCTCCCACGAAGGGGGCCATGTTTTCGGGCATGGGTCTGTCCGTTGACAGCCAGTAGGAGTAGTCGTTACGGGATGCGAAGTTGCAGACGTTGTTGATATTGCAGAACATGAAGGGCATGGTGCTAAATCTGCGCAGGCAGCTACCGGCTGTGCCTGAAAGAAGACGGTCAGTTATATGAACTGCTTTCTGACAGCTGTCTGATACAATGCAACTTCTAGGTAAAGCCTACCAAGGTCCTGTCCGTGTGCCCGCTCGTTGCCCTGCACGTACAACAGAGAGTATCCGTTATAGATAAACTTAGTTCCAGTGGGGCACTCTGGGTCATCGGTGGTCTGGCTGTGGCGGGTGATGAGGAAACCGTGAGCAGCAGAAACTGATCCTGGGACACCGGGAGGACCTTGTGGGCCATCCGAACCACGGGGACCAGGGTTGCCAGGCTGACCTGTAATAAGGGGAATGTCTGTATTAGCAATGAGAAGCCTCAGGGCAGCAACAGTACCAGTATCCACAGAAACATCAAAATCTCAGCTAAAAGCTCACATAACCATTCCTATGACTTCCAAAGCAAAAACAACAAACAATTAAAAGAGCAGCTAAACAAAAAGGTGTAAACAAAAAGCAGAGATTCCCCCGTTCACCTGACAGCATGTACATGGACAAACAATGTCTCTGCTGAAAACAGACATCTCTCAGATACCAACACTGCAAACTCTCATCATGTTCCAACCAAACGTCACTAAACCAACAGCAAAAGAAGAACAAAATTACATTAATGTTTGAAAAACATTACCATGAATTCTGTCTAACCTTTAATCTCAAAACTTAAATCCATCGTGATAACAGCACATTTCCTCAATAACTCCATTTCCAAGTGTGCTTTGAGAGAAGTTTCCCATCAAAAATAACCATGTTCCACCTTATTAGCTTATTTATGCACAAACACATTACATGCAAGTTCACTACTGTGTACAATTGTAAACTCCAGCAGTTTTGTCCTTCCACAGATAACATCCATATGTTGATTCATGGTTTTCTTGAGTTTCTGGTCTACTGCAGCAAGGTGTAATAGAGAACAAAATAGGCCATATCAAATCCTTTGTATTTTTGTTCCATCCGAATTTCCTTATTAGCTTGTTCGCTTTATTTTGATACGTAGACATTTTCAAGCAGTAACATCACAAAGAACCCTGGGTCCTAATAGGTTAAACTTCTTCTTTTACCAGCTGCTCCCTTTAGGAGTCACCACAGCTGATCATTTGCCTCCAATTCCAGCCTATCTCTTGGACCGTCCTTTGTCACAACAACCCTCTGTGTATTCTTCTTCACTACATCCATGAAGCTTCTCTGTGGCCCTCCTCTTTTTCTTCAACCTCCATATTCATCCTTTGTCCAGTATATCCTTTTATATCCAGTAAATCTTTGATCAGCAAATAAATAAAACTTTTGGCCATGACAGTACATACACTACTAATAACGTTTACTCTTTGTTTAACCAGGGATAACATATAGAGTAGGTCAGTGATGAGACTCTCTGCCTTACTTACCAGGCTGACCTGCCGGACCAATGTCTCCCTTCCTGCCGGCAGGTCCGTTGAAGCCAGGAGGACCATCGCTCCCAGGTCCACCAGGGTCACCTTTGATGCCTGAGACCAGGAGGCAGGAGAGGCAATGACTCCATCAGTTTTTTCCACCTTAGATCATTTTACTCATCACGTTCACATTATATTAGCCCGCATATAAAATTGTCATGGTTTCTATATTGTACAGCACTTGTGTGAGAAGAGCCTGTGAAAAGGGTTGTATACTTTCTGAGTCAAAGATAATTCATGACAAAATGTGTGACTTACAAAGTATTGCTTTTACTTTTAAAATTCACTGTGTAATCTGTCCCCTAGCATTATGGAAAATGTTCAAAATATTCGGCCTCGCTATCAGAAGTAATAATAGTACAAAACCTTATTTTAGGATCACAGATGTGGCCAAAATTTACTCCGAGAAATCATATTGTCAGTATTTATGGAAATACAAAATCCCTATTTAATATGTATTAAATGCAAAAATTGAAAACCTCTTTCCTCAAAACTATAAATATCTGTAAAAGTACAGTATAGATAGCTTTGTAGGAAGTGCTTCCCCTTTGAGAAGAGCAGCATAATCATTTGATCCTGATCCTGTGTCTTTTATGTTATTTTTATCAGTTCCCATCATAGAAACTATATTTACTTACCTGAGCCTCCAGGTTGGCCAGGCAAACCAGGTGGTCCTGGAGAACCAGGTAGGCCCTGAAGACCTGGGGGTCCCCGTTCTCCCTTTAGCACAATGGGAGGCGAACCTTCACCGGGATCACCCGGAGTGCCTATTAACACGAGAAAATTCTCCTGTTAGCGCACTTGTCTGGGGGTGAGGCGGAGGGAGACAAAATAAAGCAGCAGCACAGATTTTTCTTTTGAAGGTAGTCTCACGTCTCTTCACTCTAGAAGAAAAGGATAACATGTTGACCTACCCCGTTCTCCAGGTAATCCACGATCTCCAGGAGGGCCACTGGGGCCAGGATATCCAAGATCACCCTTCAATCCTGATAAAAACAAATCTTTAGGCTCTGTTCACAATAAATGCTGAAGACTAAAATATGTTTTTGTTTAAAAAAAGAAGCACAAATAATGTTATTGTGAACAAACCAGGGAATCCAGGAACACCAGGCTGTCCTGAATCTCCCTTTATTCCAGCGGGGCCAGTAGGACCAGGTATGCCCTGAGAAGAAAGGGTTGTAGAGATATTGTGAGCTCAGCTAACGAAGGACAAAGAAATACAGATGTGCATTCTTTTGGAGAAGATAATGAAGTAAATGTAAAACAGGGTGTTACCGGATTTCCTGGAAAACCAGGATCTCCCTTCTGTCCGGGGATGCCAGGAATTCCAGGCATGCCAAGAGTACCCTTTTCTCCCTTAACGCCACCAGTTCCTGGGAGTCCACGAGGACCTTGTAGGCCAGGTGAACCTTCACACGCAGAGAATGAAAGGTCAGATGTGATAACATAAAAACAACACAACATTGTTGATTATGTGTTTTTTTTTCCCCCACCAGGGTTTTGATCACATTTGGATTTTAATTAAGCAATTAAACAAAACATTTTTGGCTGATTTACTTTTATGCTTTCTTATGGGTCTTCTTCTGATGTGAAAAATTCTTTGCCCCCTTCCTGATTTCTACGTTTTTTTGACACATCAAATTGTAATATCAGACAAAGATAATCTGAATAAATACAAAATGCAGTTTGTAAAGATTCGTTCAATTTCACTAGTCACACCCAGGCTGCTGAAATTACTTAAATCAGTCTGGAAAGGTTTACAAAGGCATTTCAAAGGCTTTGGGACTTCCCAGGGGTGGTCGACCTATCAAAATTAATCCAAGAGCGCATCAATGACTCATCCAGGGCGTCACAAAAGAACCCAAACAACATCTAAAGAATTGCAGGCCTCACAGTTCAGAGTTCATGATTCAACAACTGGGCAAAAATAGCATCCATGAGGGAGTTCAAGGAAAAGACCACTGACCAAGAAGAACAAAAGGCTCACACATTTACAAAAAGACATCTTGATGGACTTCAGTCAGATTGAGATGCTTTGGCATGAAGTCAAATAAGCTGTTCAAATTTTGTAAACTCTCCAATGTAGCTGAATTAAAACTTTACTCCAAAGAAGAGTGGGCCAAAGTTCCTCCACAGTGATGTGAAAGAGTCACTGGCAGACATCACAAATACTTGATTGCAGTTCTTGATTGAAATGTTTGGAAAATTAAATCATTATTTAAAAACTGCATTTTGTGTTTATTAAGATTATGGTAAATGGTAAATTTACCATTTACACGGGTGATGGCAGCTACGTTGTAGCCACAGCCACCCTGGGGCGCACTGACAGAGGCGATCTTTATTATTATCTTTGAAACATGTAAGTGTGAAAAATGTGAGAAAGTATTTGCGTGGTTCTTTCTTTAAATCCTTTGGGAAACCTTGCAGACACCAAACTGAAGAGTTTTATTTTCAGACTGTGTGTTACAGGTGTAGTAATGGTGAACCCTGAGACTGATTACTGGTTACTATGATTGCCTCATTTGACAGAACAGGATAAACACACATGTATGTTACTGGTAACTAAAAATCATGGTAGAGAAACATTTTAAGAAGATCTTCAGGTAAAAACAATCCCGAAAAACAGTAAACTTGCAACTTGACTGTGTGTAGGTTTTTATGGTTATAAGTCCTGGGCGAACTGTCCTGTGGGGTAAAGAAAGGATGAACTGAACACTCAATTTATAACATAAACCGTCACACAAATCCAGAGGTTAGGGCCGGGGTTAATTCATCTTCAGATCATTAACAGTTTTGTCATACAGTTCGGTCCCAATGTTTTTGGACTATTACACATTTTTGTACTCTTGCCTCTGCACAACAACACAACTACTGTATTTTCCGCACTATAAGAGGCACTAAAAATCCTTTTATTTTCTCAAAAATCAACAGTGCGCCTTATAATCCGGTCTCAGATCAAGAGCTTTTTCTCTCTTATGTACTTTTTTCTTCCCATTACACTGGTACAAGATTTTTCCCCCCAGAGCTGTGCAGACACTTTTAGATGTTTTCTGGCAAACTCTAATCTTCTTATATTAGTATTCTTGACCTGGCTTAATGTTGTATTTGTCACAATATATGAAGGGAACAGGCCTCACGGTGCAATTGGACTGCTTTTCAGTCAATTGTTCAATTACTTTTGAGCCTCTGAAAAATTTGGGTCTGTGTATAAAAATGACTTCTGAGCAGTCATTGCAAAAAAATAAATAAATAAAAAAATTAAACCCATAGAGCTAAAGCTGAAAATCTGCACTTCGATTACATATTGATTATCTGATTCAAAACCCACTGTGGTGGTGCACAGAGGAAAAGTGAAGTGGATTCACACTTTTACATGCTTTGAACTGAGAGAAATTGATGTGAACTAACCCCGACCCAGCATGAAACTCAGTTTATATGGTTACATGTATCAAACCCATCAAACCACTGGAGTCTAACCTGGAGGACCTAGGGTTCCCAGAATTGCCAGGCAAACCGGAGCCGGGATAAAGGAATGGGGCAACAAAGAAGAGCAGGTTTAGACAGAGGTAGGCATCAGTACAGAAACACAGTCATACCTGACAAAGAAAGAGGTATTTCTCCTTTACTGAATAAACCATGGGGGCTATTCGGCTTGATTTAATTCATGCACAATGATGTGGTATGTTAGCGTAAATGCTAGTTGTCTGCTTTTAAATAAGTTGCTGTTAAGCTTTTACAAATGACACTGAAATGTATTCATATTTGACATAATTTTTATAGTCAATCATTAACATGAGAACCAACAACAAACTAAGATAATGTTAACTGGCACTGTTAACCTTGTTTAAGTAACTCTTTGATAAGTGACAGCAGGATTACCATATGCCCTGTTTTTTAACCAGTGAGGTCTTCAACCAGTTATTGGTTTTGGGCTTTTTAACAGGTTTTGCAGGCAATAACAAAACTATAGCTAATAGCCTAACAGCCTTATCTTTCAAAGATAAAAAACAAAACCCCATTAAACTACAATATATACTCAATACATAATGCTTAAATATAATCATACACAATGTGAAAACGACTAAGGTGAGTTAGTTATATGATGTGTTTTTGTATTTAAATTCTGTGGTGCTGATACATTCTGAATTTGCTGCAGCACCTACATGTGACCCAGATCATCCACATGCTGATTTGTGTTGCGATTATCACGATCACACTTGAAGAAAAAGAAAATCTTTAATAGTGGCTTACTTGTAAAAAAAAGTGCATTATGCTACCATCAGAGTGCATGGAAAGTGAAAAGAGACAGTTGTTAGGAGGAAATACAGAGGAGATGCAGTGATTTATCATCAATTTGTTCCTAAACTGATCAGAGAGACGTTAAACTCGGTCAGTGCTGCTGTAGGAGACATGCAGGAGAAGTCTGGATGCTGTTGATCTGACCTGCAGGGCCTGTGACGCACAGATGCACGAGTTGTCACGCGAAGAGGGTCCGCCACACCAAAGCAGGTGGGACCAAACCACAGGAAACAGGAGTAACATGTAATAACATTGTGTCACCCTGACAACCCCCAAAACGTTTTCATGTAGCCTGATGCAGGGCTGGATAGCAGTTGGTTCTGACAATTGCTTTCAAAAGATGTGGCTTTTAAATAATGGGTGATTTCCAGTAAATATACACTCACTGCCGCTTATTAGTTACACCTTGCTAGTACTGGGTTGGACCCCTTTGAGCCTTCAGAGCTGCCTGAACTGTTGATAAAATCAGGATGAATCCATGGTTTCATGTTGCGTACTTTTTAAATCTGACCCTACCACCTGAAGTCTGCAGCAGAAATCAAGAGTCAAGAGCCAAGCAGTGTTTTTCTGATCTTCTGTTTTCCAATATTGGTGAATCTATCTGAACTGTAACCTCGGTTTTCCTGTTCTTATGTGACAGAAGTCACCCAGTATGGTCTTCTACTGCTGTAGACCATCTGCTGTAGACCATATTTTTCTTTTTCAGGAGAAACTGTAAACCCTGGAGATGGCAGTGTGGGAAAACCCCAGAAGTTTATCAGTTTCTTAAATACTTGTGTGGCACCAACCACCGTGCCACATTTAAAGTCATTTAAATTAAATTTCTTCCACATTCTGATGCATACTTTAAACTTTCAACTATGCCTACATGCTAAACGCATTGAGTTGCCGCCATCGGCTGATTAGTTGAATTAGTGTACCTAATAAAGCGGCTGATAAGTATAAATAAAACCTGCACATCTACTTTTATCTTTTTTTTACATAAAGAAAGATCACAATGCTACAAATTTGTTTCGGTTGCCTGTTATTACAGATGCTTCCATGAATTTGAGAATTTTTAAACCAAAAAGTATCTTTAAAAAATAGAAGAAATAGTTAAAAACAGGGATGTTTTTCTGAAAGGGTTTGTCAGGAGAGTCCACTCTGTCCAGCACTGTATGAGACTTGTTCTCAGTGTGTATAAACACACACACGCATGTGTGCTTTTGTCGGGATGAACAGTGTCCATGCAGATGGCTGATTGGTGAGACAAAACCAAAATATGGCAGCAAAGCCAGAAACAAACCAACGACAGCTCTTATCCAGAATCAAAGAGTTTTTGCTCTTTATGCTAACAGGGTAAATGAATTACTGCAGCAGCAGTATTTTTGTCGTCATCGAAACATCTTTAATGACAGATTCTTGACTGAATCAGAGATTTTGGTTTGTGTCTGCTATACTTGTTTGAAGTTCTCTATTTTTCAGAATGGTTCACAAACATACAAAGACACACACTGATCACAATGGTCACATTAGAGGACAAACACACACAAATACACACGATTCAGTGCTGTGGAGAGATGAATGGATTACAGCTTTGCTAATGACCAGATCAAGAGAAGAGGACAAGGGGTGAGGAGACATGAGGGCGTATTGGTTTGTGAATAAAAACATTTTTGGATGATGATGAAGACACAACAATGTGGCATAAACACATGCACTTTTTGGGACGTAGTCATAACCCCAGAGGCAAACAGTGATTGGTGTGTGATGAGGTGAAGGAGGAGAACACTAACATTTACTCATGAGGGTGGTGTTGACAATAATCGGACAGGTGTGTTGCTTCTCATACTGGTGGTTTGATTGGTGCAACAATCTCCCATGCAAATCAAGGAGATGGAAGCATTCACGTTTAAAGTGGAGATTCTGCCATTTGCTGTCTGGTTTTCTGGTTCCCTACAGGATTGGGTTAGTGGTTCTGAACTGGGAACCACAGGCTGGTATGTCCAAACCATGTTGTCTAGTTTGTCTACATCGTAGCATTTCACCAGCAATCCATCAGTGTTTGGGCTATTTAAGCCCATATAAAGAAGTCGAAACACATTCTTCTTTTAACGTACTTGTCCCACAGCTTTTTATTTACAGGAAGTGGCCCATTGGTGTGACAAGACTTGTGGATGGTTGATTGATTTCATAGTAATTTCTTCGTCTTACCTTTAAATCAAACATTTTACACTGAAGGGAAGCATTATTCAACAGAGATATCCAAAGAATCAAGTAATCTGCATGATGCCTATGGGGCAATTGGTTGTACAGCCATTTTCCTGCAAGTCTTGTGATGCAGTCAAATGCAGTGAGGCTGATTTTTCAAAGTTAACATTAGGTTTATGGGTAGGAACGGAAGAATCCTCTCTGTGGTCACTGATTACACAGTATAGTTATTATTAATACAATAATCATCTGAAAACCAGGCAGCAAATTCTAGTACTATATGTGGTGATAAATACTGTCCATGTCCCTTACCTGCTCTTCCAGGTAATCCAGGGGGTCCTGTGGCACCTTTAGGGCCTGGCAGAGACAGCCCAGCAGGCCCAGGAAAGCCAGGGGCACCTTGTTCACCAGGGCCACCAGGTGAGCCTGGGTCTCCTTTAGGGCCGGGAAAACCAGGGTTGCCGGGTACACCAGGAGGACCTGTGTCTCCCTTGATACCTTAGCACACAGAGACACAAATTAGAGAATGTTGAGAAAAAAATGTAACTAACCTGCAAAACCAGCAAAAAAATCAATAAAGAATACACAGGTATGAATATATATGTACTACAGGTGGTGGTAATTCACCTGGCAGTCCTGGACTTCCAGCAGGACCTGGACCACCGTAACCTGGAATTCCTGGAGGGAAAAGTAATGAAAATATTTATTTTTGAGTAAAACAACGGAAAGCAATTTAGAATGTACAGCAAAATTACAGTTCCTGTAGATGCCCTGTGACTCACCTGCTTCTCCTTTGACTCCAGCTGGTCCTGGAATCCCATCGCGACCTGCCTGACCTTTCTCTCCTGGTGGACCAGACTGTCCTTGTGGACCAGGTTCTCCTGGTCTACCTGGAGCTCCTGAGCTACCTGGGGTACCGGGCACACCGTCAAGACCCTTAGGACCGGGGATACCAGGAGGACCTGACAGGAGAGTAGAAAGAGAAGATCGACCCTTGCTTTGCTTCAATGAAAAGAAGTCCCATTAACACAAAAACTGATCATGATCGACATACGATACTGCCACCTCAAAGGGAATTCCTGGTAAAATAAAAAGTAATATTAGTAATAAATTATCGCAATAAAATTCCTTTTTCACGCTGATATAAAATACATGTGCCTGACCAACGTCTCTCATCCAAGGTTTAATTTTTCTAAATGCTTGAAATGGTAATGTGACAGACTCCTTCTCTAATTCCTTGAATTCTCAAAGTCGACTCCTTTTTTTAAATTTGTTTTGGTCCAGTGAAGGCAAAAACGTGTCACCCTCTCCAGATTTACCAGCCAGAACCATTAATTGTGTTGTATTTTAATGCTGTTTTTTTTTTCTTATTGCCTTAAAAAATTTATAATTGTATCTTTAATAGATAAAATACTGCCGGGTTCTCAAACTCCAGTCCTCGAGGGCCGGTGTCCTGAAACTCTTCCATGTGTTCCTGCTGCAACACACCTGAATACAATTAGTAGGTCATTAGCAAGACTCTTATAGAACTTGGCTGCATGCTGAGGTGGCAATTCAGCCATTTGATTCATGCTACAGCAGCTCATGAGTGAATGAACATGGTGCAATAAAAGTACTTTTAGAAGTACATGTTTCCAAATACTTTTGGAACATTTTACGGGTTAGGGTTTGACACTTCAGCATGCAGTCAAGTTCTATACTCTTGCTAATGCAATGCAGTTGCAGTTTAATATCAGCAACTTATTTCAGCTTTTCATTCTTCTTTTCTACATCTGTTATGATCAGACTTACCTTGGAATCCTGGGAGTCCGGGGTCACCTTTATCGCCTGGTCTTCCCGTCACACCTGTGGGACCTGGTAATCCCGGGTTTCCTTTTAGGCCTGGATTTCCTGGGTACCCTGGCAGGCCTGGATCACCCTACAAAGGATGTAACAAAAACTTTTAATGTGCACCAAAATATTATTTATAATAATAATATTTGCCTTTTTTACCAGGAAATCTGAGTGGTTAGATTATGCACCTTTTGTCCGGTTAGTCCAGGTGGTCCGACGCCAGCAGAACCTGGCTCACCTTTGGGTCCTTGGTTACCAGGTGGTCCTGGCTGTCCTGGGGATCCTGGTATACCCGACACTCCTGAAACACCTTTCAGCCCTGGTGGTCCTGTGTGTTCATTAAAGGGATAAGTAGCAAATAAAGTTTAACAAATGTTTTAAAAAAAGAATGTCATTAAGATACAGAATCAGGTATTCTCTTCCTTAGTAACACTAACCAACACACCAGTGCATCACTGGTTTGTGGGCAACCAATACAGGTTTTCAGAACTTTGGGCACCACCATCTTGCTTTGAAAGCCAGAGTGTATGAAAGTGGGACTAATAATACAAGGATACTATGTAAACACTATATTAAAAAAAACATAACCTGTTTCATTATTTGTCATTTGTGTGCTCTACATGAAATGATAGTTGAAAAGTCAAATAAAAATGATCATCGTGATATATCAAAAAAGAGTTTTCATTATAAATTTAGTAGGAAATATTTACTGAGTTATTAAATCAAGTGATAAGCGAGCACATTTTATTAAGACTTCAATTAAATTTAACTTATCGGCCAAACAAGTCACCTTGTTTGGCCGATGGCTGGCAGTTAGAACGAATGCCGGTTTAAGTCTGTTGCTCTATAGCAAGTTACAACATTTAATAAACAAGGTGTAGACCTGAAGGATATTAATTTGTATAGGCATATTTCAACACACAACACTGGCCTTTAATTACTAACATCTACAGCAATAAGGACCAAAGTTTTGATAAAAAGCACCTGGGATTCCCATGTCTCCCATTTGGCCTTTAGGTCCTGGAGACCCAGGAATACCTGGACCTCCTGGGCGACCAGAATCTCCCTTAGAACCTGCAAAAAAAATGAAATAGCATGTTAAAAATCTGTTTCTGTCTGTATTTATGTATGTACTTAGTATGTATGCATTAGGGGTGAATTCATACCTGGAGGTCCAGGGCGGCCAGGACTGCCATCTGTTCCTGGAAACCCAGGGTCACCAGGGAGACCAGTAGCACCTTTTGGACCCGGAAAACCTGTTCCACCTGTAGAAAACCAATATGTAAGATTTAACTCAAACTTTTTACTCTTTGAGGGCAGTGAAAATGTTTTCATCTCTACCTGAAGGTCCAGGATCTCCTTTTTGTCCCTTTAAGAGCTGCGATGGAACACTGGGTCCTGGCGGTCCCTGGAGGCCCATGTCTCCCCTCTCTCCTTTAGCACCAGGACCACCTGGTGCACCGTCTCTACCTGGAAATCCTGGTTCACCTGTGTAGATGCATCAGGCAGGCCCTTTCATGAGTAGCTGCATACTTTTAATCCAATTATACCAACAACAGAGGTCACAAGTTACTTGAAAATGATAAATTACTTCATATTCTTTATATTATTTTTTATAGCTTATGCAACCAGATTCCAGGTTTTTAATAGATTTTTTGCTGTAGGAAAAATATCATTCTGCATATGTCAATTTAAAACAATAAGTGTTATCATGCATGATTTTTGTGGTAAGTATGGAGTGTGTCAGTACCTTTAAATCCAGGAGCACCAGGTCCTCCTGGGGCTCCCGGTCCTCCAGAAGGTCCTGGAGGTCCATTGGGACCCATGTCTCCTTTCTGACCTGCAGCCAGGCCGGCATTGCAGAGGAGAGAAAGTTAGAATAATCAATAAACCAAAGTAAATATTTAATTACATACAAATAACATAAAAATGTCTATTATCATTTAGTCAACTGTTTCTAATTGCTGGTCTGATTTAGATTTTCTGATAACTTTGTGAGCTAACAACAATTAGCTAGCCTACAAGCTGCCTTTATACTAAGTTATGCAGACATTCAGCCAGTCTTTTTGTAGTTAGTAAATGCTCTAAATGATCGACTGCATAGTCATCATGACAGCTTTTTGTCCTTTGCTTTATCAACTTGTGACATATAATGCTTTTTATTGCTTTTCAAGATACCAATATAGCTAATGTTATTCATTTACAGCCATATTTCGATGATTGAAGAGTGACAGCTTACCTGGCAAGCCAGGCAAACCATCGCGACCAGGTCCTCCAGGTGGTCCTGGGGTTCCAATAGTACCTGGAAGACCTTGATAACCTGGAGCTCCTGGGTCTCCTGGTGGGCCTGGGATGTCTAGACCTGGAGGGCCAGGGTCTCCTTTTGGACCATCTGATCCTGGCAGCCCTGTAAAGATGATTATTATGACTGTCCTCTTTTCATTTAGGAACAACATTTGAACTGTCAGGTTAACAATAATTTGAACATTTTTACTCTCCACTCCCCTGGGCGGTCAAGATTTTGAGGGGTTGTCCTGGTTCCCACTTCTGCAATATTGGAAACAGTGCTTCTGGATTTGCAAAGTAGGAAGGAGTGGTTCAGCTCCAGGGTTTATATACATAGAGTTTGCTCTATGTGTGCTTTTGGGTATATGACCACACCCCTAACCTGTGGGAAGCATTTTGGAAGAATAAAGTATTGGCGCCCAATGTTACAAGCTATTCGGTCCCTTTGTTCTAATAATCAGGGTTTGGGTCATATTGTAAGTTAGACTTACAGTCCAACATTCTCCAGACTGGAGAATGTTGGATCCTCTGGGCACAGCCAAGGAGCAGAGTGTTTCTGATTCTATGGCTTCAGAAACACCACCGATCAGTGAACTCCATCTTGCACCAGAGTGATTTGTAATAGTGGCTAGGATGAGAATTATTTCTTTCAAGTCTGAGGCCATGTAGAACCTCAGCTGTACAGTAGATTCGCTACTTCTGGCTGGCAGTGAGTTACTGCTCCAAGTAAAGGGGTTCAAGAATTCTGGGTTACGTTCGAGAGTGGAGGAAACTCTAAGCTAAAGACTGACAGATAGACCAATGTGACGTCCGGTTGTCAGAGCTGAGCCTGAAAGTGAAGTAGTCAAATTATAGAAATAGGGTTGAGCAATGTTCCTGCTCTTGTTATCTGCCTGGGATAACTACTAAAATCCACCTGGATGAGGTGTCTCCTGCATATCCTACTAGCAGGAGAGCCCAGAGACAGAGCCTAGAGATCAGATTATGTCTAACATCTTAAACTGCTGACGGTAGAATGGATATTTTGTAATGCTGAGTTTTCTCTTTTCAGTCAAACCTTATGTGACTTACCTGGTGGTCCCATTGGGCCCGGAGGTCCTGGGAGACCTGGTGGGCCCGTTCCACCAAAAGAGGGGGGTCCAGGGGGGCCACGAGATCCAGGTGTACCAGGTGTACCAGGCTCGCCTGCACAGACAGAGGATAAAGTATCAGCTCAAAGTTCTGTCCTGGTGTCATTTTGTTCTAAAACAATCACACAATCTAAAGAGTACCTTTGAATCCTGGAGCTCCATCAGCTCCAAGCCGTCCTGACAAACCGGGGTTACCAGGGAAACCAGGATCTCCCTTAGGCCCAGTGGAACCTTTAGGGCCCGGTGCACCCGTTAAACCAGGAGGACCAGGAAGTCCAAGACCAGGTTCACCCTGTCACACATATAACCAAAAAGAGCGTCAGGCACACAGGGAGGGACGAACAGTACAGTTTAGGACAGAACAAGAGGCATTTAATGAAAGCTATTAATGCATAACAAAATGTGTTGCTTAGAGAAAATTGCTTAATATAAAAAATCTGTCATTTTCAAATTGTAAGGATTATTTTATCCTTGTTATTTTAGCCTTCTACAGATAATAATGTTAGTAAAATTGGTATACACAACTATCCAAATATATTAAAACATATATATACACACACACCTTTGGTCCAGGAAATCCCAGCTCACCGGGACGTCCATCTATCCCTGGTCTTCCTGGTCCTCCAGGGGCTCCTGGTTGCCCGCCAACACCCGGGAATCCTGGAGGAGGAAAGAAGTGAGTGTGAGATGAAGAAGGTAACAATGACACAAAAAGCAGAGAGTATGTAGGGAAGTACTCAGAAGAAGTTGTTAAAGAGAAGAGAATGTAAATAGAAGTGGACAAAGGAAGACAAAACAGCAGAGGTAGAAAGAGCAAAGGAAGACAGATAGAGAACAGTTTATCGCTATCTTTGCCTTTTGGTCCTGGAGGTCCTGGCAGTCCAATGCCTGGGATTCCGGGTTCACCCTTCGCTCCCGATAAACCGGGAAAACCAGGCTGTCCAGGCTGACCTGGTATACCTAACAAAGGGAAATGACCAAATTAGGCAATCAGGCAGCATGTATGTTACTTTAGATACTGTGAATGGAAAGTATATTATTTTACAACAAAATAGTGACTCGTGTACCTGGTGAACCAGGCTGCCCAGGCTCGCCATCCCGACCTCTTTCTCCTTTGGCCCCTTTCTCTGTCATTGTCTGACCAGGTTCACCCTTAGTTCCTTCATGATGACAAAATGCACAGATAAAAGGTTGGACGCTTTCAGTGAGCAGACGGCAGGAAAATTGGACATGAAATGGATGTCAAATAGCCTGTGGGAAACATCTATGTCCATTCTATTTTGCTATGTTTTCTTTAAGGTAACTTAAGTAAAATCATTTTCAAAGTTCAGTATCAAGACCTCTGCAGGAGATTTTAGGCAAGTTGTGGAAAGAAAACTTTTTGATGCAATGAACAGTGCATTTCAACTCAGGCTATAGCTTGACGATATACTAAGCTTTAAAATTTTATAGCTAGAACCTCAGAGATAAATAATGTGAAAATATAAATTAGATCAACATATAATTTACTTTGCTGTATTGTGAGACACAGCACTGGTCTAATTTGGTAAGGTACAGTGGGGGAGATAAGTATTTGATCCTCCTAGAAGTCAAACAGAATTCTGGCTCCTATGGTTGGGTGTGTGCCCATGTGCACACGGATTACAGTCAATAAATAAGATACAGCTGATCTGAGTTTTGTGTATAAAGCACACCTGTCCACAGAATCTAAATTTTCCATTCTGACCTTTCCATCACCATGAGCAAAACGAAACGACCATTAAAGGACGAATGGGCTAAAGTGTTATATTAATTGTTGGTGATTATTAGGAAATGGAGGAAATCAACCTCAGCCTGGAGCTCAATACAAGGGGTAAGGATGATTATAAGAACGGTGATTGATTACAGGACAGGAGGAGCTTGTTAATGATCTGAAGGCAGTTGGGGCCACAGTCACCAAACACCACTGGTAACCAGTGTTGGGCAAGTTACTTTGAAAAAGTAATTAATTATAGTTACTAGTTACTTCTTCAAAAAAAGTAACTGAGTTAGTAACTGAGTTACAATATTCTAAAAGTAATTAATTACTTGAAAAGTAACTATTGCGTTACGTTTAACCCTCTGGGGTCCAGGGTATAACTGGCCATTTTAACTACTTTTGATTTTCCCCACATTTTACCTTTAAAAACTATTTTAAAGGTAAAAACTACTATATGATAACTTATGGCAAAGGGGTGGGATTAAATAAGTGTTTACTTCTTCCCACTCCCTTTCAACGTGTAAATGAATCAGAATGGTAGCAATATTGAAATGTACTGACTTTTGTATAGTATTTTTTCTCTCTTATTTTCTTTTCTAAATGTACCTGTATATTGTTTACATGGTTGAAATGAATTAACAATCAATCAATTTACTTTGCCTTGTTTGGTATCATCCTTTTCAGCACAACCTCACGTGTCTGAATTTACAGTTATGTTTTCATTTTGACATACTGTATTAACACAATTGATCTAAAATCAGACAAAAAACATAAAATCAGTGTAGAAAAAGTTATTTTTTACTGTAACAACCACAAACATGTTTAATGAATCATATTTAATAACTTTTAAATGCAAATATAAATTGTCAGTTTTAAAATCCTATGCACAAGTTTTGCAAACAACAAAGTTATTTGCATCCATTTACCTTTTACCTTGATTTAAAAAAAACATTTCAAACTATTTACAGAACAATCAGCTGTTCTGCATTCAATAAGATGCCACACAAATTATTTGTGCCACTCCAAAAAAATAATTTCTGTCCACTATAAAGGAGAACATCACAGCCTGATACCTGCAGGTCTGACAGCAGCAGGTGTATCACTCCTGTTTCTACCTGGAGACAGCAGCCGCCTCATTGCGCAGCTGCTTAAAGCTGTAGCGTCCAGATTACTTACAGCTACTTCCATGCAACTGATATAAGATGCGGTAAGCTGAACACAGTTTCAACCGTTTGTTTGTTGAAACATAGTAACGGACCGCATTTTCTTGTTAGTAACCATAACGGCGTTGTAACGATACGAATAGTAATTAGTTAGATTACTCGTTGCTGAAAAAAGTAGCGCTGTTAGTAACGCCGTTACTTGTAACGCCGTTATTCCCATCACTGCCTGTAACACACTGTGCTGTAATGGGTTGAAATTCTTGAGCAGGGAGACCCACAGGGGCCTATAATAATCGCTCCCCGGATATGCTACAGCACAACACATCAGGTAATTTTGTTTATTTTATTATGTATGACTAACTTGTATTTCATCACAATAGCTCTCATTGAATATCTATCTATATATATAAGGATAAACGTAAAATGATTTTTTTACCTGGTGCACCAACAGGTCCCGGTCTTCCTGAGACACCCTGGATACCTCTCTCTCCACGAGGTCCTGGATTTCCAAAGCCAGGAAGACCTGGGGGGCCCCTGTCTCCTGGATTACCAGGGAAACCTGGCTCACCGGGGAGGCCTCGTTCTCCTTTCACCAACAATGAGCCCTGTCACAGTTGCAAATACATTAGTTGGGGTTAGAGGGGTTTGGGTTAATTCAGATAAATAATGAACAGACTGAGTGGAAGTCACTCACAGGAGCTCCTTTAGGCCCTGGAGGCCCAGGGGCTCCGTCACGACCAGGTGCCCCGTCCAGACCTGGCAGACCAGGTGGTCCAGGGAAACCAGTGTCACCCTTCTCTCCACTCAAACCATTAACTCTGATGGGATCACCTGGATCTCCCTTCTCTCCATTTAGGCCGGGAGGACCTTGAGCACCAGGAGGACCCTGGAAAGGAAACAAGCAAGATGTCTTGATGCTCAATCATCCAGGTAAGGAAATCCCCCAAAATTGATTCAGTTTACCCAGACGTAGCCTTTGCAGTCGGAAAAACGTAAAACTCTACGTCCAGGTGAACAGAATCAATTTTTTGGGAAAGAAGCAAGAGCCAGGGACAGGGAAGTCAAACAGAGAAATTAAATCAAAGAATATCAAAGAAATAATGGCGTTTATTATGAAATCTTATTTTTCTGATGAAAAAAAATCGTGAGCAACACATTAATCAGTTCCACAATGATAATCACCACTTTTGGAAAGGAAAAGTAAGAATACTCACGCTGGGGCCGACAGAGCCAGGTGTTCCTGGAAAACCTCTGTCTCCCTTGAAACCTTGGGCGCCAGGAGGTCCTGATGAAGAAAACAAGAGGGACCATAAAAACATCTGTCCTGAGGTCTACTAAACTTCAGTGTCTTTATTGTCACATTTAATGTCATTACTGAAGGACCACCAAGCAATTTTAATCTGCTACTGTGGATTCAGGAAAGTTTGTTAATATCACCTGACGGAAACAAAACTTTGGGGGAGGGGTCTTACCAGGAAATCCAGGAGGTCCTGGAGGTCCTTGAGGTCCAGGGATGGGATTGACGCTTCCTATGCAGTTCACACAGGTGTCACCTTTCTCACCTAAAAACACGATCAGATCATTAATGTCACTTTTTTCTGCAAAAGGCTGCAGGGGGAGACCGTCTTATGCACTTCTTTGGGAGATTGGGTGATATTTCAGCAATCTGACAGGAGTCATTTATTTTGATTCTATCTTAGACATTTCCCCACCTTTCTGTCCTATCTCTCCAGGGAAACCTCTTCCTCCTTGTGCACCAGGAACCCCAGGAAGTCCTGGTATGCAGTCTTGACCTGAGGAAGTGCCTGGAAGTCCACGGGGCCCTGGCGGACCAGGGGATCCAGGAGACCCTGCACGACCTGGGGGGCCTGGCAGAAAGTTTCCTGGAGGGCCAATCTCTCCCTTCTGACCTCGCTCTCCTGGGAAACCTTGAGGTCCAGGAAAACCCCCACTACCGGTTCCTGTGAATCCCGGTTCTCCTGGAGGGCCTGTCAAACCTGGAGAAAGGAGGTTGACGTTTCAGTGTTATTTGGTTTGTTTTTTTGCGAAAGATAATCAAAAAGTAAATCTCAAAAAATGGTCTTATTCAGCCAAAAGCAAAGAAGGGCCATTAACTAATTTACATAATTAATAATTGTATCCCTTTATTTCCTTTTCAGTAACCATAAATTATTCAATTTATCCCAACCTTTCCCCTAAATGTATTATTGTATTTTTAATCTGTTATTCTAGACCTACACCAGTGCATTTAGGTTGCACCATCTCATCTATCATGTCTGTTTTGGAACTTAAATTTGGTACCCGGTATAAACTATCTTTAAAAGTAATGCAAACAATAAGTATGCTTGTTATGTGCCTGTGTGTTTTCAGCTCACCTTGTACTCCTCTGTCTCCTTTGAGTCCAGGTGTTCCAGGTAAGCCAGGTTCACCTTTAGGCCCCACCTGATTCCCTATTGGCCCGCCAATCACCTGATGGGATGTTAAAAAGAATTAAGTAAATTCACAAGACTCACATGGACTAAACTATACAAAACTTTGCAAATATCCTTAAATCTTTTTTTGTAATATAATTTTTAAAATAAAAATATTTTAAAAACTACAACAGAATAAATATAAAATACAACAACAGACTATTGGACCTAAATCAAAGACTATGATAAATATTACCTCCTTATGGAAACTTTCCTCTTTTTTAAAACACTTCCTTATTTTAAGCTGTGTTTTTAAAAATGTAAAAAAAAGTCTCATAATTACAGTTTTCTCACGGTTAGCAGGACTAGTGGACTTTGTACACTGAATAGTCATCCTTAATGGTTCATTTTCCATTGGGAGTGGGTAATTCGTATCACACACACACAGTTTAAATGTTTTCCGTATTGCACAGTTGAAAATAGAGTTTCTTTTTGCCGGTAATTAAAAAAAAACAGTGGCTGAAAGCACTGTAAACAACAGTAGACTGGTGCATAACAAGCAAGCAAATAATGCAGAAAATAGAGATTTGAGACCGTTTTGACCGATCGGCCCGATTTTGGCCTTCATCGTGCGTCGTGCATCGTGTAGTATACGTGGGGTAACGAGAAGCGATTAACACCTCACGACGAGCTCCCGATCATCAATCGCTTGGTCGTGAGGATTTCAAACAGCGACCGTCGTGAGAGTGTCACCGCAGTTTGTCACACTGCGCACGCGCAAACACAAATGTCAGCGAAAAAGACGGCGCAGCACGGCTGTGCAGCGTGTGATCTGGACACAAGCAATGGAGGCACAACTTGTAGAACTTTGGAAAGCTCATCCGAGCCTTTTCCATGTGGCCTCACAAAATTATCACGACCACAACAAACGTGAAAATAGTTGGATCTACATTGCTGCTCAATCACAGCTGCCTGATCAGTGTTTTTCATTAGCAGTTTAGCAAAGCTGATGGTGGTGGTGTGTCTGTGTGAGTGAAAGACAGAGAGAGCGAGTGACAGAATTTCTGTTATAACCTTCATTTTATGGACGCACAGTGTGAGCACTCAGGTCGCATCAGAGCATCGGCCGTATAGTGTGAGACCCTGCATCGTGACCTATGAACTTCTAACCCCTGCGAGTCAATCGTGCAGTTTGAGCAGGAGCTGAATCGCGCGACTGACAAAATCGCACAGTGTGAGCGCGGCATAAGAGGGAATTCATGACGATGTTTATCAAATGTGAAGCTTATTTTTGATCTTCTTTGCTGCTGGCTCAGTTAATTTGGAGAGTGACAAAACCTGCAGCATCAGAATCTGTGAGATGCCGGCTTTCAGCTCCGACGGCGTGTCATTGGGTGAGAAAGCCAACATCTCACTGATTCTGATGCGTCGGGTCCGCGCTTTGTGTTTACGTCTTTGTGGAATCCGTTTACCTGCTCTCATTTACTGTTTTAGCTGTTTGGTGGTTGTTGAAATGAAAGCTTTAACCTGAGATTCTTAAGTTTCTGGCAAAATACATTTATATTTAAAAATCAATTCAGGATCAACCTAAAATCGATTTTAATTGGAAAATCAATAATTAAAACCCAGCCTTACTGTATAGTAACCATCAAGTATAGGTTGCCATGGAAATATTAAGCTGTCTGCATGTAATTCACTGTGAGTTTTTTTTCTCCCACACGCTGCGAATGCATCACTAACCCCGGAGATTCAGACTCGTCAGACCATTGCCCAAAAGGTGGCAGTGCTACGAATTTATTCCACCAGCTGAAAAGTCATCACTGCAAAATTAAGACCATCTTAAACTCCACATGCAAATGTCTCCTAACACACCAAAGAAAACTTCAAATAAACCAGCTGTGATACGAGCTACCAGCTATCAGCAAGAGGAACAGAGAAAAACGGCACGATTCCATGTTATTGTTTATCGAACATGAAACAACTGTTTCGGTCCTCTTTTGAATTTTGGTCGTGGTTTGGTTACATCAAGCTGAGTGACCTCATGGATTCTTGTTTGTGTTTAGGCACATTTTGTGAAATTATATAACTGTTCTTTTAATTGTTTTGTCGTTTTCATTGTGTTTAGTGGTTGTAGAGATGGTTTATATGAACTTCAGGTGAAATTCAGAGGTCTCATCCCTTTTGCCCCCAATACTGGGAGCGTTGGGGCTCAAGACATATCATGTATAGTGATACAGCCAAAAAATATTGTGATATTAGATTTTTCCTCATATCGTCCATCCTATTTTCCATTCCACTCCTGTGTCCTGTGATCATGCGTTTGGGTCCTTATCTTGCCTGCCACGCAGCCGACTCTGACAGCTATGCTTTTACTGCACTGACAGTGTGCTTGGGCTCACTAACAATGAATCAGTGGATCAAAGTCTGGTGGCACTTTTCAAAATCAACTACAAATAAGTGAATAAGCCTCAAATGTCCAAGGAAAAATGGTTAATTTCTTTATATTTTTGAAGCAAACTACAAAGAAATGAAGGATGGCTTGGGATATTTGCACAGCATTGTATTTATAAGTAGACAATGAAATGGTGCTAAGAGTTCAAGTGTAAGACAAATATTCCACAAATAATGAAATATAAATTCTCATTCACCTGCCCTGGTGGACCCGGGAATCCACGATCACCTTTTTGTCCCTGAAATGAGAAAGAGTGATATTTACACAGTTCGTGGCATTACTGTTTGACTCGTAGAATTCAAAATACTCAGAAGAAACTTACTGTCTCACCATCCCTCCCTGGAAGACCAGGCTGGCCTGTCTCTCCAGGGGGCCCCTGAATGTGACAAAAAGCAATACAAGAATGTTAGGAAAAGGTTATAAGACATTTTAGAAAAGGATTATAAATTGTGCAGTTTGTCGGCAGAACTCACTGGGTATCCTGGAGAACCAGGATCACCATCTTTGCCTGGTTTTCCCTGTAAAAGGGGGGAAAAACATGGTGATCAGGCTTTGCACCAACGGGGACATCTCCAGAGTTGAATACTGAAGCATTACAAAATTGGCAAAAACTGCACATCCTCCAGTGGCCACTAGGGGCTGACTCCCAAAGGGAGTCAAAAATTCTAAGATTGGCTCCCTTCTTAAAATGTCCAGTTTTACAATAATAAAAATTACATTCATACCTCTGTTAAGTATAAATATTTAACTCATTCACTTGAGTTAGGCCTGTGGTCAGGTTGACATCCCAACACATGCAACTGGAGTCAATAGGTGTCTGCAAGGTCTTGTTCATCATTTTAAAACGTTACACCGGACTTCATGACTGTGTGCACAGTAGAATAATGTGTATGCGTATTCACATCTATGAAGAGCTGTTTGAAGGTTTACCCGGAGTTTTGGGCTTATTGATAAGGTTTCAGTATGTCTTTAAAAGGCTTGGAGAACATATTCTACGAATACATACTGAACATACAATCTGGTAACAGTCAAATGAACCCTGCGTCATAGATCCCCTTTGGTCTCTTCTTACTGCTTCAACCCAGGAATTCAAGCTCTGCTGTGTCTTAGCAGTCTTGAAGGAATGACATGTACAAACTGAAATAATGGCAAATATGTTTGAGAGTTCCCTCTTTGCAGAAAGTTTCACACAAAAAAGCTGAGAGAAACCCTGTAAAATAGTCAGATTGTTTGAGAAAGTTGGGCAACACCTTTCCTCTTTGCCTAAACCAAATGTCAGAGATGAGGTTCCAGACACTCTTGCACTTGTACACATGTTGAGGGCTTTAGAATTGAGTTTACCTTTGAGCAACAGACATATTTTAGCAGCATAGGGGCGATTACGTAAGTTTAGTGAAAGGATTTGCTTGAAATTCCAGAGCTGTACTTACTCGTTTTCCCAGCTCTCCTGGTTCTCCCTTTTCTCCTTTCTGCCCACCATAGGGACCCTACAGTGAGATAAAGAGACATATAAATACCACAGTCACCATCAAGAGCACTAGATACTCCACTTCTTCCAACTTGCAACTTAAATGTTTTGTCTGTTTTCTGGAGGGACTTTTAATGTGTGGAGGTAAATTTGGTTCAGGGGACCAGAGATACTTACAGGAGGTCCCGGTAAACCCGGATCACCTTTAGGGCCAGGAGGTCCTTGGTCACCCTGCAGAATAAAGAGAAAAAATCAGAATCAGTGCAGAACGAGTTTAGAGTTTGAACCAAATCTATTTGGCAAGTCAATTAGTCTACGTTCACACTGCAGGTCTTAATGCTCAATTCAGATTTTTTGATCAAATCCGATTTTTTTGTCTGCTTGTTCACACTTCAACTAAAATGTGACAGCAAACGTGCTCCTGTGTGAACACTCAAAGTGACCCGCATGCGCAAAAGCAGACGTCACACACAACGCGCTCTTTTTAGACCCAGACCAAACAGTACTGTTTGACTGATGGCCCTTAATATAAATACTTGTTTCGGACTTTACGTTTCCCAATTTTGCTTTAAGTTATAAAGTTATTTTGTTATTTACATTTGGCCTAATAATGATCCTTATTGCTGTTTTAGAGGAGCGGTGCTTCAAAGGATAGTTGCAGATTTCTGTCAGAATCTGCAGATTATACAGTACAAATAAAATGTTCACGTTTCTCCAACATTGTCTTCCCAACAGTTTCACTAACATCTACACTGGATGGCCAGGAAGTGTTCACGATGTCTTATCGGGCGCTTCTCCAGAGCTGATAATTGCCGTCTGTCTTGTGTCAGTGACGTAAAAGACGGATTTAATGCGACATGACCGTTCAAACAGCAGTCGCTTTCTAAAACATCGGATATGTATCGGATTCAGTACCACATACGAATGTGACCCAGATCGGATTTGAAAATATCGGATTTGTGCCGTTCACACTGTCATACCATGATATGTGTCGAATAGGGTCAAAAAAGTCGGATTTGATGCGCTTTCGCCTGCAGTGTGAACGTAGCCTTAGTCCCTCTCCTCTTTAGTCTGGAGGCTGTGCTTCAGTCCAATTTAAATGAGCTTTGACTTAAAGAAGATGTCAGTGTTTGTGGATAGTGTTAAATGTGGTTGCTTCTTTTTCTTTTTTACACAGTAGACCTTCAACCTGCATTTGCAGCTGGCAAATTGAAATGTGTTCACAGATAGTGATTTCTGCGAGTGTTTCTGTGTTTTTCAGCCTTGACTTTTGCACACAGAGATTTCTCCAGATTCTCTGAATCATTTTAATATTATGTACGGTAGATAATGAGATATTCAAAGCTTTATTCTGAAATAAGCCCACCAGATGTAGTTTCAGATGTATTTTTTTGCATATAAACCCGCCCATCTGTCTGTCTAAGAGGCTCTTTTTATACCACATCATTTTACTGACCTCTTGTCAATCAGTGAGTCCAGTTAGTAGCAAAATGTTACTCTGTAAGCTGTTGCTTTTTAATGCCACTTACTTTTCCAGCCTTTTGTTTCCCCTTTCCATAGTTTTTGCAATGTGTTGCTGCCATCAAATTCAAAATGAACTAATAATTTGTGTCATAATAATGTCTCAGTTTAAACATCTGGTACGTTGTTTACGCAATTTATTTACATTTTACACAATGTCCGCCTGGTGGTTTTTATTTCTTTACTGAATGAGATGACTAAATATAATTGGCAGGCATAGATACTCTCTGCTGCCATCATGTGGCTGTGATTTATTACTCTGGCGTAAACTGGTTTTTATATATGTTCACACACATTTAATACATTTTTATGAGCAATGATTAGGTACTGCCAAGATGAGGCATTTTGATACAATGTAAAATACATGCATTATGGAAAATATGAATGACCTTTTTCATATATATGGAAAATCTGTTAATAAAGCGAGTGACTGCCACCTGTCAGCAAGAGATACTGAGTTTTAAACTTGGTTTAAACAGCCTACGTTGTAAAATCTCTCTATTTAAAATCTAATTTTAGTCTCGTCAGTCCTCATTTCTGTGGCGAATGGAATACTTCACCACTTCCATGCCTTTAAAATAGTTATACCTTGTCTCCTCTCTGAATTTCAGTCTCAGCCGGCTTTGTCTGCTCCCCAACCTGTCCTGGAGGACCAGGAGGTCCTTGCAAACCTGGGGCACCCTATGGTCACGGCAGGGAAAGAGTGGCAGGTTTAGTAATTCAGTAAAAGCTCTGAGAAGACAAGCTTGAGGCAGAGACTGAACATAACTCTAGTAAAAAAAGTGACGATTATGGTACCTTTTCTCCTTTGGGTCCTTGGAAATTCAAACCCATATTCCCCTGTTGAGAAAAAACAGAGGGAGGCTGTCACTTCAGGCTCAGTGGAGTATATTTCATGACCAAGAATAGTTCAAAATGTATTATCATTTTGTCTTTATTTACTAAAGATCAGTTACAAAGTGTCTGATCTCACCTTAGGCCCGGGTGGACCAGGAGCACCTGGACGACCCTGAGAAACAAACCGAGAAACAGTTGGCCTTCAATCTGATGCTATTTGTGCAACTTTCATGAAAAAAGGTTTACGCTGTAGCAGCTTCTCTTTACCTCAAGGCCTCTGGGTCCTGGGGGACCTACCGGACCTTGTATACCTGGAGGTCCAGGTCGGCCCTGTGACATAAAAGGAAAAAGATGTACAGACAATTGGTAAAACATACAGTTTAAAAAACCTAAACATTTTCATCCTTTTGCTTCTGTTTGAGCCTGTGAGCATTTCTGTGAGTGTGTGAGAAATTACAGTCCTAGCTCTAAAAATGCTTCCATTAGCACCAACAAATAATGTCAATAATTATAAATACAGCAGACACCTTGATATGTGATGGCTTTATGTTTATAATATCAGTATTGGTCATATTTCAGCTTATAAATGATCAAAATTAAACAGATTTTCATTTGTCGCATTATTAAACAGACCGGTTTGACACCTAAAGCTCAAGTTCTGTTCATTCATTCATTTTGTTTTGTTTTTTATGCACACATCATTCTGACTTACATATTTGAAAAGTTTTGAATCTGCACGTGAATTTAATTAAATGTGTAAATTAGCTTTGGCAGCACAGTGTTTCTAAAAGGAGAATATTTCACTCACAGGACCTCCTGGCAAACCGGGTAAACCCACTGCTCCTTTCTCTCCGAAACGATTGGCGGAGATAACATCACCTGGGTCTCCCTGCAAAGAAAAGAGAAAGAGATGCTCAGATATACATTTGTCTTCATAAAGGGAAAGAACCTGAGGGGAAAGAAGGAAATGTTGCTTCTGAATATCAAACAATGTCAAAGAGCACCATCTAGTGGACAAATACAGCAAAAACTCAACTTGACATCAGTAAAAAAAAAAAAAGTTAAAAGAAAAATGATAGAAATTGATTTTTATAGAAACCTAAAGGAGAGGCAGTAGTAGAGCTTTCACATCTGTGTGTTTCACAGCAAACACTGACAAATAAATTAGCGAAACTCTTATTTGTTTGTTGTTGTGTTGTGTTTTTTGTTTACATGAATAAATAAAAAATAGTGATTTTTTAAAAATTATTTTCCATGGTTTCATTTTCAAAACAGAACTTTTTAAAAAAATGTGTAATGTTTATTTATTTGTAATTGGCTTCCTGGTCCTTTCCTTAGAAGCCCCGTCTTTGGCCTTTTAAACCTGGACGTGGATGTGTGGTTTGTAAAACCACACATCCACACATGTATTTTTCTACATTTCCCCAGTTGTGAAGGGAATTTATATTTACTCCATTAAGTAAGAGTTAAATTAAGGTCTACCAGCCATAACAAGTTCAAAGCACAGTCAAGTCAACATTTCAAATTAGAGTCTGAGTTGTGTGGTGCTTGTAAAGCTGTAGATATATCAGCCTACAGTGAGATAGAAATCTGTATATTAGTGCAGAAATTGCTGACATATCATGTTTTTAATTCAGAACAATGAATGACAAGAATAACAAAGAAGTAGATTTAAAAGGATCTAAGATCTAAAATGATTATTTTACCTAAATGCAACAATTATTTTCATTGATTGTCATACAAATTATATTATAAATATGAGACAATAGGAAAGTAAGTGACAATCTGGTCTTCTTTTGTTTCTAGCTGGTGGAGGACATAACTTAAAAAATTGAATTCAAACCTTGAAAATTAAGTTATATTTTTTTAAATCAATTTTTAACATTAAGAGCATTAGTAACAAAGTTACAAAATGTGTGTGTGCTGATTTTTACCTTTTGTCCTGGCAGACCAGGTGGACCCTGTAAATGAGTAAAATAGAAAAGTTTGAAAAAACAAAGCAAAACCAGACAGATCACTGTGATGCTTCATCCTGTAATGACTCACTTGAAGTCCTGGCTGCCCAGGGATTCCTGGACTTCCTGGGAAACCCCTGTCACCCTAAAAAAGGAAAAGGAAAAAAAATTGAAAGACAGATACGCTGAGTGTCAACATTCTTTTTTGGCTTTAAGAAATTTCTCTTCTACAACTTGCTTTATTGTTCATAGACATCTTTATTAGATACCTTTGTCCCATTGCAACCCGGCACTCCTCTTGGACCTGGAGGACCATCCTGCCCAGGTAGACCCTGATACACAGGAATTAAAACAGGAAGTTTAACCATAAATGCTGCATGATTTTAAGTTAGCTAGAATTATCTTAGCTCTTTAAATATCTCACTGGGAGTCCGGGTGTTCCTGGAAATCCTGGTGTTCCTGGAGGTCCCTGATAGAGAAGGGGGAAAAAAGAATGTGTCATTTAAAAGTTGAAATGTGAAAAAAAAGAATCCAGTGTTGAGTTTTTTCAGGACCTAGCTGACTGTTAAGGTACAATAAGGTAAAATGGGGGCACCTGCTGGCCAAAGTAGAGCATTACAACCCCAAATTATTCAGTGCTGAGAAAGCACTAAAAATTCATCCTGTTTATTTAACCGGGGAAGAAAAAAACAGGTGAAATTTACCTACTTAAAAAAAATGTAACTACCTTTTATGTGTGTGTCTGTGTTTTTAAAAAAGCATAAACATCCATAAACTTCAATAAAAAAAAAATCAATAAAATTATGGAGCCATGTCTTATGTTTCTCAGTGTGGCAACGGCTCAAAATCCCTATGAAGTCTTTAGGAAAAATGGGGGAATTACTTACTCTAATTCCTTTTGGACCACCTGGTCCTTGAGGTCCATCACTTCCCTGAGAGAAAGAACAAACAAACAAACAAGAAAGCATTAATGATGAGCCTGATCATCTTTGACTCCACACTGTGAGCAGCATCAAAGACCAGTAACAGCCAAGTAATGAATCTACAGTAGTATTACTGTAGAAGTAATGGAAAACTTATTCATGTCCTTTACTTAAGTAAATATCCAAACAGGACTACTGTGAAAAACTAAACGTATAAAAGCTAATGTTCTCATGAAAATGAGCTTAAAGTTAACCATCAGAACCAGATTATACGCTAAAATCGATTCAACACTGCTCAGGATTTGTGTAAAGCTTTAGAAGTAAAAGCACTCAAATCGAGCCTTTACGGGATTACCGCTGCGTGTGAGCAGCGTCGGCGACTGAAGGTTCTTATCACGTCTGATATTATCCTACCTAGCAACCACCTAACAAAAGCCTAAAACTACCTATTTGTAGTGTTTATGGACCTGCAACACCTGAATGCTTTGTGTTACTTCAAATTTACAGTAACATCATATTCATATTAACCAAGCTGAATTATACACAAGTATATTATAACATTATCATGTTACATGGCAACCACCTGGCAGTGGCAAGCCATTAGTTTAACACTTATGCATGTTAAAAAGCATTATATCACTTTCAACAGCGCAAAGACGCCGAAGTCTGTGGGATTTTCTGTTGTATTTGATGCTTTGACAAACAAAAATGTATCTTATACTTATCCAGGGGGATGTGCAGAAAACCTTTTGACTGCAGGAAACATGCTTAATGCAGGAAAACATCATCTATACATGTAATGACATAACTACCTAAATATTTAGCAATTATTCACATTATTGTCCTAATTATTTAGTCAGTTTGTTGACCGACAGTAGCTTATAAAAAAATCATAAAAGTTACCCAGAGCCTTATGTTGGGGTTCTTGTATATGCACTGCCGCCATCCAAAGTCAGAAAATAACCCACGTCTCAAAAATTGATATATTCAGAGTTTCAATTCAAATCAGTTCCTTTTCTCTTCTCGTCTCCTTGCCCTACAAACCCACCTTCTCTCCTCTGGGCCCAATTGGTCCTTCTGGTCCAGGGAATCCTGGGACGCCTGGCTGTCCTGTCAAACCTGGGAAACCCCTTTCACCCTGCAAGCAATGACACAGTCAAACAATCATTTGTTTCATATTTAAAGACCAGATAAGTTTCAGATTTAATTTCAGTCTGGTCATAATAGAAAGGCAGAGTTATTTATAGCCTGTAGCTAGGGCTGCACGATTAATCGTTAGAAAATCGCGATCTCGATTCATACTTATGTGCGATCTCATTTCCAAATGACAACGATTTAAAAAAAAAAAAAAAAGACGACGATTGTACCGCATTTTGATTCGGGACGTACTCTGCATGAAAACAAGCGCTCACTCTTCTTGCTCAACAAATGACAAGGGCGGAGCCTTATACCACGTGATACAGAAGCTGTGCCGTGTGATGCTAAAATTAGCAGGGAAAAAACAACGGAGAGCACGTCAGGGATGACGAGAAAGTGACAGGAGAAAATCCGTCCCGGTCAACCACCCAAACACCAATAACGGGAACCTTATACAGCGCTTCACTATACCCGTCGAACTCCCGCAGGCACAAAGAAATTACGGAGGCTATCACTTATCACCTGACCAAAGATATGGCTCCCATCAACACTGTGCAAAACGAGGGATTTAGGAAAATGATCAACACCCTAGACAAACGCTACACAGTGCCGTCCCGCAACTATTTTTCTATTGTTGCACTACCTGCTCTATACACGCAGCGTCGAGCAACAGTGGAGACGGAATTTCAAGCAGTACAACATTTTGCAGCAACGACAAAACGTGAGACATTTGTTGTTTTTATGTTTATTTATTGTTTTTATGTTCAGTCTCAACTGTTACGAAGTTGATGTGCAGTTAATAAGTGCAATAAATATTTATACTGGAAAAGAGAATCGTGAGAGAATCGTGATCTCAATTCTAAGCAAAAAAATTGTGATTCTCATTTTATGCAAAATCGTGCAGCCCTACCTGTAGCACATTAAACAACAGATGGTTTAGAGAGATGCATATTTACATTACACGTCTCCAAAAACCACAAAATGCATCAAAATCTGAAAGGTGTGTTTTGTTGTATTAACTAATTATTATGGACCCAGTGATGTAGTGGTCATTAAAATGTGTTTGATTTAGTTAAATGAATGATTATTCATCTAATAAATCATGACACTGCTCTCCCCTCTACATAAGCTTCCTTTATGCGTTAAAAGTATCTGTATTAGAATCTGCAATACAAGCCTGTGTTTACTTGGTTTTGGATCCATACCAAAATCTGCAGTATTGGACTATTATTCATAGAAATGAGAGGAGATTAAAATGTACTGAGAAAGATTGAAAACATATTTCACAACATGAAATCTGCTGTCTTGAGTTCTTGAATGCTTTCTCTTGATTACTGAGGAGTCTTTGCACTTTGAGGTGACAGTCGTTGTAATTTGGCTCTATGTGAATAAAACTGAACTGAGTTGAATTAAACGTGTGAGTGTGTTCTCCAACAGCCGAGGTGTTTCTGCGTAAATGAGGTGAAAACTTTGCCCGTCTTGGTATCTTGTCAAACATCAGCTCCTCCCGTCATCCAGCTCATACAATCACAGGCAACAAAACACGGTGAAAGCCGGAAATAGAGCCAGGCTGCCTTTTAAAATATGTGTGAGCTTCAACAGCAAAATGTAAGATCCACAGAAACAAAATTCAAAAAAATCACAATTCATATTTCTGCTACTTTACTACATCTCTGTGTGTTATGATTCTGTGACATTATTTATTATTTAAAGACCCGTGTCCGTTATTTTGGCAACAGTGTTTCAGCCTGTGATAAGTCTGACTCAACTTAAATGCAGACTTCACTGTAAGACCGGCACTTGTCTGGTTATAGAGTAATAACAAAAAGAAGAAGATTTCATTAGTCATCCCAAGAAAAACTGTTCCCTGTGTGCGTGTTTTTTTTAAATATGTGTTGCTTTTAATTACGTGTAAGAAATCTATGAGAAATCGGGCCTTTGCTCCCTAACTCTGTGCCCTCAGTCGCAAGTTTCAGGTCAAAGTGAATATGTTCATTAATTGGACGGGAGTATTCAGGGTACACCCACTGGCTGTGGTGTCCAGAGATGGGCAGTAACGTGTTACTTGTAACGCATTACTGTAATCTGATTACTTTTTTCAAGTAACGAGTAAAGTAAGGGATTACTATTGCAAAAACGGTAATTAGATTACCGTTACTTTCCCGTAGTAACGCTGCGTTACTGCGTTACTAAAACCGTGATTTTTTTGCGAGAATGTCTCACGATAGTGACGTAAGCGAGTGCGCCGTTAGTGACAACAGCTGTGTGCAGACCAACAATGGATCACATATCGATTGTGAGAGAGTATGAGCGTGCAGCGTTTAAAGCGTGGAAGTACTGACCTTACTTTGAGTTTGATTCCATAAAAGTGACAAAAACATTAGTGTCCGCTGTGCGTGGGAAGAAAACTTCTTTTTACAGCGAAAAAAAATCCTAAACTTCCGAGCAAGCACCGAGTGCGCTACCACGTAATGGGGAACTCACAGAGAAACTCGCGGATTCTTCCACTGACCGCGGCACACCTGCACCAGGGTGAACCTGCGCCTGCCGTACTCCTGCTTTACAGGTGAAAATAGAGCAACAGGACCGCTAGTCTTTGACTTTATTTATGTTCTGCTGTGTTTTACTTGCATCTATTTGAAAGACTGAGTGTAAACACAAAAAATATTTTATTTCATGTGCTGGAATGTGCAGAAAATAGGTTTAAATGTTAAACAAATTACTTCCAGTCAGAGAATGTTGCATATAATTACATTTTTGCTTGATGCATAAAGTTAAAAGATTAAAACTGATAAAACAAGTTAAAAAAGAGACTTTTCCATTTGATTACATTTTGTATGATGGATTATGTAGAAAAAGTAGAATTGGGCTGAAAGATCTATCGCTTTATCACCTCTTCAGGTTGTAAATCGTGTTTTTAAAAAGTAGCTAAGTAACTAAGTAATTAATTACTTTTGAAAATAAGTAATCAGTAAAGTAACTGGATTACTTTTTGGGGGAAGTAATCAGTAATTAGTTACTGATTACTTTTTTCAAGTAACTTGACCAACACTGGTGGTGTCCTCACATTCTCAACACGGTGGTTACTAGTAATTGTACTAGTAGTAACTACTAGTAGTTACTAGTGATTGTGTGACACTGTGTTTACCTTTTCTCCTTTCACTCCACTGCAGTCACATTTGGATCCTGCACATCCATGGCAAGCCTGTTTAAAAAAACAAAACAAGAGAAAGACAAATGAGCGTCTTTGGACTTTTACTTAAGCAAAAAAAAATCAGCGACATTTCCAACGATGAATAAAACTAGCAATTACATTCCAGTGTTCTGAAAATAGAGGCTCTAAAGTCACTTTTTCCAATTCCATAACAAGCGAAAGATTCCCAGGAACAGACACAAATACTTTAGAGGTTGCATCAGGAAGGGCATCCAGTGTAAGAGTCCACCAAATCAAACGTGTGGAGGAAGCAGGTAAAAGCTAGAAAGCAGCTTTCTGGGTTCTGAAAATGTGTCTGCCACGTCTCCTTTTTGTCCTAATTTCCTGCCAAATCTGCAGCCTCAGCCATGTAAAATCAGTCAAACTCCTTTCCAGAATTGTAAAACCAAACAGTAAATTTAGTAAACTTCAGCAAGTGCTTCAGCATGCCACCGGGGGGCGCTGCATAATTACACTTTGCACATTACAGCACATGTCTTCCCACAGAGGAACAGCAAGGTCAGCGGATTCACCTGCAGGTTTGTTTGCTGATGAGATCGCAGCTGCAAGGTCGGCGAGGCCAAACAGTACTCTAAACTCAAATCAAATAAAGCTTTTATCTCACAGAGAGCACGTTTATCTTCCAAAATACTTCACTTCTTCCCATCCGTTAGACTTTGGATTCACTTTTTGTGAAGGACTAAAGACTGAGAGAGTTAAGAAAAACTAGGAGGGAGGGATGTATGCATGGGTGGATGGGTGGAGTGGGAGTGCCAAGCTCCTGATTAACTTTTCCCATGCCTGTTGACACAGTGAATGCCAGACGGGCATCAATTGCACGCATGCCAGGCAGCCAGGCTGTGAGAAAGATGGAGAGGCAGAGAGCGCACGAGAGAGGACAGACGGGCGGACATTCTTCTGTGTCTGCAAAAACGTTTTCGTGTCCGTCTTTGAGCTGACGCTTTTCACGGTGTTCTCGTTTTACTGACACGGAGGGGACGCAGCAAACTCTGAGTGCATTTCCTGGTTCATCAGTTTATCATTAAGTCTAAGAAATCGGAAAGATTCTGGAATAAAAGGCAGTAAACATGCAAAATTGTCTTATTGTTCTTAATTTAAACCTTCTTATTTGAATTTCTTCCCTGTAGGTTTTAGTCTTTGCAAGGAACTGAAGTAATGTCTTAAAAATGCACTGACATTTTGACTCATGTTAGCTGTTTAATAATGCAGATTTTGTGTCATTGTAAACTGATTTCATTCCTGTGATTTAGATTGTTGGCTTAAGAAAAACAGGCAATATGAGGTTGTGATATTTGTAACATTTTTTACTTTAAACTGATAAGGATCAGCTAATGTGTTGCCAACAGGGAAGTCACAGAATGCTATGCAACCCATATTATACTTGGTAGCTTGTTTAATTATCATTTACTGGCCATTACAAATTCAGATACCAAAAGGTTGACAAATAACTAATGCTGGGCGATAATATCGGCCCTGCCAATATATCGATCTGGCTGCAGTGCGATTGCACGGTCTTCCAAAGAGTATCGTGGGCCATGATGATCAGAAAAGCATCTGCCAATATGTGCAATCAAATACAACTGGAAATACAATATTCTAAGATCAAGTACCCACAATTAAGCCAACGTGGAACTGCAGCTCCTCTAATATCCACTCCATATGCGAGTGACTCCTCATAGACTCCAATAAAAACTAAACAGGTTTGATTTTTCTTTTTTTGAACAACTCTTTGATTTATTTTTGTTAAGACTAAAAAACAAGTCTGTTACTGACCCTTTCCCCCCTTTTTTAACTCGACCTTTTTCACTTCCACAAAGTGAAAGGGCCTGGGGTCAAAAATCAAGGCTATAAAATTGAACTTCACAATTAATCTTTGGCACATTAAACCTCACACAGTTTACCGTTTGCATTTCTGTGTACACATTTAAAACCAGTGCATACATGTTTACATTACATTTGCCGCTTTCCAGTGTGTGTGTGTGTGTGTGTGTGTGTGTGTGTGTGTGTGTGTATAGATAATATGCCCTTGGTTATATAAAAATCAAGACAGTCCTACTATCCTGAGCTGCATGAAGGCCAAAGCAAGGCATTTGCATGATTTTATCTCACAACTGGTGCAAAGTGCTGTCTGGGATCACAGAGGGATCACCAGTAGACACACACACACATGCCTAAATACATCTGTGTGTGTCTCTGTGTACGTGGGGGTGTTTTTACAAGCCTTGAATCTCCAAATTAGCCTCTGGTCTGCTTCAGCTCAATGCCGTCTGTTCTCCCACGCCCATGCCTGCAGCTCAGGCTCCATCCTTCTCTGCATCCATCTGTTTTTCTCCACACTCATCCCTCTTTTCTCCACTCTCATTTAACCAAAAAAGCATGACCGAGCTTGCTTGCTCTTAAAATAACTGAAACACTCAGCTACTCTCGAATAACCTGGAGATGTCCACTTAAACCAGCAACAGAGCTGATTTGGACTTGGTTTGTTCTTATAGTACTAGTATAAGTGGACTATAAGTGAACTTTCAAACTAAATGTTATTTGACCTGTATGTCCTGCCTAATAAAGCCTTTTCTCATGTGCAGACTGAATTTGCAATTAATTATTAATGATTAATCTCTGTCTCTGTTCCACAGCATGTCTTTTGTCTTGCCTTCCTCCCCTCACCCTCAGACAGTCATGGCTGATGGCCGCCCCTCCCTGGTTCTGCTGGAGGTTTCTTCCTGATAAAAGGGAGTTTTTCCTTCCCACTGTCACCAAGTGCTTGCTTCTACGGGGTCATATGATTGTTGAGGTTTCTTTCTTATATTTTAGGGTCTTTACATTACAATATAAAGCACACTGAGCACACTACATAATTAACCATGTATCAAGATATCTGGGTATACTTCCACTACTCAGCCTTGTTGCTGTCTTTCCCAATGGTTGCTTCTAGTGTGCAACGAATGGACAGAAATTGCCTGCCACCAAAAATATTTTTCTTCTCATAGACCACCATTATACAAAAAAACCATTTGCAAAACTGTCCAGCTAGGCTGCAAGGCTGCATATATATGTATATTTGCAAATAATAAAAACAAGCCTGGCAATCACTTGTGCAGTGATCCCTAAAAGAGTGGGCCACTTCCCCCAGCAGGGCTGTAAAAGTACAGCAGGTGGGTCAGGAGCAGTCATTTACAAAAATAAAAATGCTTTCATTTTAAATTTCATAATTACTTTTGAAATGATCATCTACCATTTATGATTCAGTATTTAACTAAAAACAATGTAAAACTAATTAATAAAAAGCTCTGATATTTATTTCTGATATTTATTTATCGCTCATTTGATCCAAAAAGTATCCAGTGACAAGATCAAAATGAATCAGAGAAAAGACAAAGAAAAGAAGTGCTTTAAATAAGTCTGGTGGGTTCATCAGAGTTTGGCACATAAAGTGTTCAATGTTCTTCAGAAAATGTTCAGATTTCAAATTTAACTGAAATGTTAATCCGGAAAAGGAAATTTGCCTTTCTCAGTGTAAAAGCTGTAAAGGTGGCCGAGATCTTCTTCTACATCCACGAACATGATGTTTGATTTCAAGTAACAGGTGTGTCCGAACACCGTCTGCCACTCTGCTGCCAGAAATCTTCACTTTATCACACAGAGGATGCCACTTATAAAGGTGTTTACTTTACAGCAAATGTGGCTAAAAACAAAGGGTGAACTAAGAAGAAACCAGGTGGCTTAAAAAAACGCAGCGTTAAAAGATCCTTCTCCCTTTACATGCTGTTCACTCCCTCTCTCTTTGCCCCCACAGCACTGAGGGGGCGTGTAATCCACTTAGAAAGGTCAGTGAACTGCAGATATTTGCTCTAGTCTTTCTTTCTTTTAACTCTCTTTTAACCCAGCTTAATTTTTCCCCTCACGCCAACCAAGCAACCAGGCCTGAGCAGAGCTAAAGCTACCAGTGATCTCCACTGGAGGTCTGTATAGGACCAGAAAACTGCAGCGGTGCAGCTCCGACACTGAGAAGCAGGACTACCAGGAAACAGCACCAGACTGCAGTTAATGTAGCTCTTCCTAAAAGGAGACATGAAGGTCTATGAACAGTATTTACGACACATATTTTAACTGTGTTACGTATTCATAAATTCAGTATAAATGAAACGAATTGTGCTCTACTCTTTTGGAGCACTATGTGTGCTACTTTAATGCTTAAATTTGCCTATTTTCATGTGAATCTGCACATAAATGCACATAAAGTTCCCAAAAAGTAAAAAAGTGAGTTAAAGTAGGTCAAACGTATTTATTCAGCACCTTTCAAGATAAACAACACAACGATTCTAAAAGTACATTCACAGGTGTGTACAAAGTGATGGACACACGATCCAGGTGAGATTGGGTGAGTTGACAAGGAGAAAGAGGAGGAGGAGGAAGGAAGGCACGTACCCGAGGATTAGACTGGCGAGACTGGAATTCCCCCCGACACTCATAAAAGAGTGACGATTAGACACGTATAGACGCTGCCCTGCCATGAGCACACACATATGCGTTAATGTAGCAGACAAACAGACACAAACACTCATAGACAGCACACACAGCTGCACAGACAGAAAGAGAGCAAGTCCTCGTTTTGAACATCGTTAAATGACGGCTGTTTTCTTACACCGATCACGGCACAAAGCGTGTTCGCTCCGGTCCGCTGGAAAGACGTGGGTGTCTAATCTGGTTCAATCGTCGCCATCCGAGCTAAACCAACCATCAAGAGCAACTTACTGTCCGATTATTTTTGATTATCTTGCTTCTTGAAAATTGAACTTTGTAAAAAGTTAGCTTGAATAACGCAACTGCAGCAAAGCGACACAAGATGGTACCTCTTTTCTTTTTAAGAGAGCATAGCTGAGCTGATTTTTGACTGACATGATAGCCATTAACAATTTATGTTTGCACTTGAGGTGAACTGGACTCGGTGCAGTCGACTCTCGAATGACTGGCATCGCAACTCAGACGCAATCACCAAATCAGAGCTGGTATAGGGGGTAAAAAGGGGGTCCGTCAGAAAATCTCATCTCCTAGTTGCTGCAGCTTCTTCCTCCCAGATAAGATCCATGCCATCCATGTATTGATGTGTCACTGAAATGGCAGTAAAGAAAGACCAGCTTATTCATGCCTGTGAAAACAATAAATGACATCCAAGTATCGGTGTCATTTACAGGCTTCTGTCGTTCAGGAGCTAAAGCATGTCAACTACCAGTCAGAAGGTGTTTTGAGCCCTTGTTCTAACATTCTGCATGTGGAGCGAGATGCTGCACCCTATACAAGTGTGTGAAAGTTAGGTTAAAAGTGCTTGTGTGAATGGATGAATGAGACTCGTGGTAAGAAACCACATGTGCAGGCAGAAGCACAACAAGAGTGAAGTCAATCAATGAAAAATTGGAGCGGCCCTGATAAATGATCCTACAAGATGTCGTCATCTGATCATTTAAGTGTCTCATTCAATGGTTGTTGGAGACGCATGAATACATCATTAGTGTTGCAGAAGCCTTAACATCTTTCCCCTCTTTTCTGTGCACCTTTTGAAGTAGCTGAAGTTGTGCTAGAAACCTCTGCTCATTTGAAAGATTTTGATACATCGCCCACCTTTGATGGTCAGTGGATTATAGAGCGAGAGGAAGACGGTGGATGCTTCCGTGTGTTCATTTCAAATAAGCAGTAAATAAATGACCACAAACATTAAAGGTTTTTGCCACATGTGAGCAAATCTGTGGCTTTATAGTTTCCTGATAGTCCAAATACGGAAAAAATAGCCACATCCTGTTACGGAGACTGGACAGACCATCTAACATGAAACGGTACCGCGATATTGTGAAGGTGCTGTTTTGTGTCTGAGCATACATCTGTCCCAGTCTGTGTGTGTGTGTGTGTGTTTACGGTGAATGGCAGTCCAGGCTCCAAACCGCTGATCCCTTTCATCACGGTTGGACTTTGACTACTTCAAGATGCCCTAAATGCGACGACCAAACTAAATATTTTGGATTTGACAAAAAATCCAGACGTGTGTGCTTTGACTCAGTGGCTCTCAGGAGGAGGAAGACCTCCCCGACCGATGAACGCAGCGTGTCAAACTCATTCGCGCACACATTACACGCCATCGTGCCACAGTGCCAGTCCTGGAATTCCATTGATATTCCTGGGAATTCCTCCTTTTTCCACCCCTCAACACAACTTTGGTTCCTTTCTTCTCTTTTCATTTGGCCTAACTAGTGTTGACCCCTGTGACCTCCTGCTGAGAGCTCCTTCAGGGCTGCTGACCACCATCCGTCCAGCCCTACCCACACTGTATGACCCTTTTACTGTGTGTTACATTTAGATACAAATACTTTCTTATTACCTCACCTAAAATCCTGTTTCAAATAAAAACGGGTTTTCCAACTGATCACTCTGCAGCTGAGCAAGTCAGAAATCTGTTTTTTCCTCATTTGAATCCAACAATAAAACTTTAAACATTACAAAGGATATCCAGTACAAGAGGATGTTAAATCTTACCTGCATGTGTGCTGTTTCATTACAAACACATTAAAATGTATTAAGCCAATGAACAAATTGTATATATTTAAAGGAACCTTGAGTAGAACCTTTTATTTTCAGAATAGGATCCAACATGAGAACAACAGTGAACTCAGGAGACAAATACACAGCAAATAGTTGTAGTGATGTAGGACATGTAGAGCATTGCTGGGAATAGAAGAGGATGAGGTGCTGAGGGGAGCCCTAAAGGAAGCAGCCGAAAGAACAATATGAAAAAGAAGAGAAAGAAAATCAAACAACAATATCAACATGCTTTCCTTTTCCCATAGACTATGTTTTAATAAATAAATAGAGTTAAAATTTGGACATAAAGTTTATGTCCCAAAAAAATGTGTGACTTAAAAGATATTTTAAATCTTAAAAGATATTTCTAAATAGATTTACTGTTAAAAAAAATAAATTAAATAAAATAAGAAGAAAAGAAAGAATCTTTAGCGCCCTCTGCTGGACAACCTGTGCTAGTCTGTTTCAGTGCTTTTGGCACAGTACATGCTACAAACATTTGGAACTGATAAACCAACATTGGATCAACGTATCAAGCTCTGCTAAGTAACCCTAAACATCTGTTGCGCATCATTTGAGAGACGCATTAATTAAAGTAGTTTCTACAGAACTGAAGCCTGCTGGGATCACACATAGAAACAACCCTTTATCCTTTACATCTGTAAAAACACACGTCACCCTCTGCTCCATGCTTTCATCTAGCAATGGGGTTTTTGTCTTTAACTTGTACTGAACCAAAACAAAAAGACTGTTGTGGTGCTGCAGTGATTAAACAGATGGAGGAGGTGTTTTAGGCATGTTCATCATAGACGTTCCAGCGAGGCGGGTAATACTTAATAATAGTTTTTTGTTTTGCAGCAAACGGACTAAAATTTCCTTATCCTTCACAGTGGGTTTTTCACACAAGGGGAGTTTTTTTTTAATGTATCAATCAGACAGACTCTGCTGAGAAGGACGTGAGCGTATTCTCATAGACGTCCTGAAATCATGTCTGCTTTGGCCTCTGATATCAGGAAAATCTCAGTGCTCATAAGCAGAAATGCTGAATGTACAGCAGATAGTGACGAGAATGAAAAACGACTGAGTCAAAAAGACACTGACAGTCTTTTTTGATACTATTCATGAGTCCAACTGAAATCCAAACTGAGCATAGTTTGAAGTGAGTTGATTGGAGTGAGTATAATGGACACCACTGGTACTAATTTCAAAGAGGAGATGCTATATTGAGGTCATGTATTGTAGTTAAGTGTCAGCAGAGGGCATTATCTATTTGTGAGCTCAGCGAGCTGTGAAACATGGCGACTGAAAGAAGCGTACAAAGTGTTTGGGAGTACTTTAGGTTTAGACCCACAGCCAAAATGAGCCAGAAACTGTGTGGTGTCTGAGCCTTTAACTAAATATGCTAATGCTTCAAAGTGCATTTGCGTTTAACATAAGTCCTCCAGCAATAATTGGCATATCAAGATTGAAAACCAATGTGAGACCCAGGCAGGCCAAGCCATGTGGAGCCTATAACAATGTTGCCCATTTGGAATGTGGGTACCCCACAGTGGATTGCCAACTGTGGGCCATGTAGTTCTGCCTGTAGTGCATCAAATGTTTTAACATAATACCTGAAGCATCATTACTATTTAATGCAGTATACAAGTGTGGAGTGTGAAATGTTACAAATAACTAACAAAATGTTGTAAATAATGAGAAATCATGAAAGGTACCTAATGCTATCTGTCCATCTTCATGGATTTGTGTGCTCATATAAGCACAGATCATTTAACAGTTGAATTTTAAGCTCTTATTACTGCTACATATTTATCAAAACTGGTGCACATCTACATGGCAAAGGAATATGCACCATTACGAATAAACTGGTAGCTTTTCTCAGTACTTACGCCATCAAATTCTTTCAATTACCTCATGTAAGCAGAAAGATTTGCAGTCTCTCCTCTTGGAGACAACCTGCCATAGTGCAACCAGGCCTGGCTGGGACTGGCCCTTTTATACAACAGGTTCAGACATGTCCGACTCCTCGCTCTACATACATCAACACTTGGCACGTTGTGATGTAGTTAGGGGCAACGAGAAATTAGAGAGGGGCGCGGCGGCTTGCCAGCTGAATACCTGGATATGTGTAGCCCGGGGATAGACTGAGAGCAGGCAGGTAAGAGAGGGTGGAGGAATGGCAGGAGACAGTCTGATGGAAATAAAGTGTTAAGTAAGATTACTGAAAACTGGCAGAGGGAGGGAAGGTTGTGATTTCACTTCACATTTGAATAAAATCAAGCATGGCTGATTATAAACAAACAAAACTGTGTGCTGCGGGCTCCAAGCTGTTAGTCTATAAGTCAAAAATTGCAAATATGTGCGGCCTCAAGGAGCATGTACAACAAAATGGGTCACGTTCCTCCTTGGACGAGTGCAGCTATCACTTGGACCAAAATTTGCAGGAAATGTACAGTGTTGTGCAAAAGTCTCGAGCCATTCCTAGTAAAGGGAAACGAGGAGAAACGCTGAGGATGGAGGAATTACACGACGACTGGACTGGAAAACATTGGCAACAGGTTTTATAGAGTGATGAATCCAATTATTTGGTTTAAATCATCATCAGTATGTCTAAGAAAGATGACGAGAGAGGAACAACTGGGAGTGTCTACAGATATCTGTAAATCATGGTGACTCCAAACACACTGCCAGTGCAGTTAAAGCATACATGGATTGAAAAACCCTGAACGAAACACTACCAGGCATGGATTGGCCTCCCCAGAGCGCAGGCCTCAACATTACTGAAGCAATGTGAGATTATCCAAAGACAGTTAACATCCAAAGAGCTCTGGATGTCATCAAGAGGTCTGGAGAACTAGAAAAGAAATTACAAGAAAGCTGCTAAAGAGAGTTCAGAGCACTGAAGAGTAAATGTGACCTACCCAAAACCTTTACCTAACAAATATCTGGTTCCTTTTCCGCTATTAAGGAATCTAACAGAAACACTCATCCAAATGAATCACAAGAAGCTATAATTTACCTCAAAGCTAAGCCAAATTTTACACGAAAGCATGAAAGTGTTCCTCCACACTCACATAAATGGAGTCAGTTTACCACTGCTAAACTGTTCCTGTGTGCCACAGCGAGAGCGTCATATTTAACCTGTAACTCCTGCTGCAGACAAAACAAGATCATACCGTCTGTTCTAATATCTGCGAGAATGTGAAACAGAGGGAAGGGACACAAACAGCTGTGCTCTGTTCACGATACTGTAAAACTTTTTTTTCCTTTTGGATTTCAGATGATAAGAGTTTATGATGCAAAGATTAGGGATTAGCAGCTGAGCCTTTTGCACTCATTCACCTGCTTCATGCTTCTGCTCTTTAAGGTGCGTTTTTGTGCACCTCTAGGTTTATTTGGTTTACCATATTTTCTGAACGGCCCATTTTTGGCATTTTAAAGGATTTTATTGGTCTTACAGGCAATCCCCGCTGTGCACTGTGAGGCAGTTGTAACACTTTTTGTTGTAGTATCACTCAAACTGATTATGTGCCACTGCAGTACGATTTCCCCACATAAACACTACAAATAATAACAGAAAATGCTCCTTTAATGAGCTAAATTTGACCCTGTGCTCTAATTCAGACACGCTGCCTGCGATTTAGTGGCGTTTGTGTGCGAGTTACGTTTAAACTGTGAGCGCTGAGAGTGGTGCTTAGCAGCGGTTTGGTTCAGATCCCCTAACCTGGCTGAACATGCTCTCGCTTGCTTTTCAGACTTGAGTGATATGATTTTAAGCAAATGTGCAGGCAGGTCACAGCAGGTTCCTATCCTGCCCGTGTTTCTCCTAAATACACCCCAACCCCCTTTAAATGGCTTGTAATGAGAGCAGACAGTGAAAAGGCATAAGTGTCACAGCTGTACAGCTACCTGTTGGCATTAAGCCACATTAAAAAGGAGAAAAAGGAAAAAAAATTGTTTAAAAGGAAAAAGCTGAAAATTTAAATAGTTAAAAGTTGAAATGTGAATAGTTGGTTTTGGTATTATATGATTCATTTATTACATTTTATGTGGAGTGAATAAATAAAAGTATATTTACGGTGGCCCCTAGAGACAAAGTACGTACAAACTTCAAAACACGTAAAAACTCCAAAACATTTAAAAACTCCAAAACACTTAAAAACTCCAAAACATTTAAAAACTCAGACTCGCGTAAAAACTCAGAAGCACGTAAAAGAGCCGGCTCTTTTTAGTGAGCCGAGCCGAAAGAGCCGGTTCTCTAAAAAGAGCCGGAAATCCCATCACTAGTCTGTGCTGTGATAAACATCTGATATCTCAGTTGTTTTGACCTGAGGGGGTCTGTTTGTCCAGATGAGACAAAGAATGCTGCGCATTCAATGTTGATATGCACAAAGACAAATTCCTGCAGACAGAAAACAAAAATGCTCCCTTCAAATTTCATTCTGTGTTGCAATATATTGGCAATAAAGGTGGAAAAACATCCGTCTCACCACCTTTCACACAATAACACACGTCTGTTACTGTGGACTGTCTGAAACAAGAACTAAACATTGCCTAACAGACCAGCCGGAGGAAAAGTCCTCCTACATCAACAGAATAAAAATCCAGATTTAACCTGAAGGGAGGAGGAAAAATAAGTGAGAGAGAGCGAAATCTTAAATTACAGCCTTCTGTTATTACTACTCTACTACATACAGACTGCAAAACAAAATTAGAGGAGTCAAAGCTAAAAAACAGTTGAACACCTGGAGATTTGTTGGGCTTCGCGCCACTTTCATCGTTATACCAGACGAGGAAGTCCTAAGCGCTCGAGTTAAAGGCAGCTTCTTTAAGAAGTTTCACCTCTCGTGTGAAAGGCTTCTGATGGGAAGCCCCAGACATTTAAACTCTAGTGAGGTTATCACCTCAGACATCGCCCTAGGAGTCGCACCCATCTTTTAGTACTGAAGAAGCCTTTTGGATGAGCGGTGAAACATCTTCAGGAGCCTAAAAAAGAAGTCTAGTTAAGACGACCAAGATCTGGAACTGAAAATGCACACAGATACTGCTAGCCTTGAACCTCCCCTAATTTCTTTATCATTTGCTTCTGAGGAGCCAGACTTCCTTGTAGTGGTCTCAAGCAACGGTTCTCCAGGTTGTCTAAAGGTTTTTCACTCGTTTTCACTTGTGCCTGACATTTTCAGTTTGTTAAGCCACTGAACACTCAACTATAAATCATTCAAAGACATAAAAGGGACCAACCTTAAGAGATAATTCAGTGTTGTGTTTACACATACCAGACAAGTTAGCAAAGAACCAAATTTAAATGTTATCTTTAGGCCCTTTGTTATTAGCAGACTGTCACAAAAAAACATTTGAGATGACATAAAAATAGCATTTTTTGCACCAATTCCACCGATTCCCAAAAACTATTAGCTGAAAACTTGGCATACTGACCCAGTATGAACCTTCCCTCAGGTCATCTGGATCCGGTTTTTTATCAGTTCCCAGAGTCAGAAGCAGACACGGAGAAGCTGCATTCAGCTTTTATGCTCCTTATATCTGGAACAAACTCCCAGAAAGCCTCAGATCAGCTGAAACACTCAGTTTATTTAAATCCAGGTTGAAGACTCACCTGTTCTCAGCTGCATTTGAATAAAGCACCAAATCCACACTTTTAAGCTTAAATTTCAAAACTTATATTTTAACTACTGATTTTATCTACTGTTCTGATTTTATCTACTGTTTTTTTGTTGTTGTTGTATTTTTTAATCAATTTTAAATCATGCTTTTTATTGTTTTTGTTTTTTAATGTCTCTGTAAAGCACTTTGAATCACCTTGTTGTTGAATTGTGCTATATAAATAAACTAGCCTTGGCTTGCCATATCTCAGCATGGTGTGCACTGTGTCCTTAAAACAGTGAGAGAAATTTGAGGAAGAGGGGTATACGCATAAATTAATGAATGCATTACTAAGCAGTGGATCCTGTGATTTTATGCCCTGCCTCTCTGCTATATCACTCAGCGATGTGAAAAATGCTCAGACACAGCAACATGTTGAACATTATCCTGCGACTGCTTACTAAAGGCTTAGCTGCATACCAGCCGGCACACTGAACTGAGATTAACTAAGACAGGCTGTCCTGAGCCTGCTGCCCTAAACTGAATGATTACAACCAAACATTAACCTGAACTAGTCCCAACACGAAGACTATAACAAAGTCTCAACCTTCAAGCAGCTCTTTACAAGGTGTTTCCCCAAACTGTACTAAACTTCTTACAAGTCCAAACACACGCACACTAAAACACAGCAGCCTACATCTCAGTGTAAAGTACAAACAGTATGTGTTTATCAGGATTTTATATGACTCTAGTGTAATACGGGTTAAAAAACACAGATATTAAAAGAGTGAGATCTTTTGCGTCCAGACTGGATACAAATAATCTGAACTGTGGCGATGCTGTCAGCTAACTCCCCACCACACCAAAGTTTAGCTAAGAAGTAGTATAGTAGGCTTTGAGCTCAAAGGTCTCAATAAAGAGTGAGAAAAACAAATCATGGCTGACTTCAGTTTTTCATTTCTGGACTCTGCTAGAGCAGCTCTGAATGAGTCACAGTTAGAAATAATCCTGTTTTATTTCTATACTGGGCCTCTGTTCAGCCCTGCCATTCACTCTCTGGTTGAAACAGGCCATTTTAGCACCTCAGTCTTTCAGACAACTTTCTTCTGATTTGTTGCCCCTCATAAACAGGTTTAAGCAGCAGGTGGGTGGGTTTCTGTACTCATAGGCAGAGATTTGTGTCTGCAATGACCGCACTGGGGATATCCCCATTCAATGACATCATAAAGAGCCAAAGGCAGAAAAAACCCTTTTAGCTCAACTAGGATCACTTTCACAAAGACCAGGTGTCGACAACCCTCAACATCAAAAGAGCCATTTTAGCTCCTCCTACTGTAATTTAATTGAGAGAGGTTAAATTAAAACATACAGTATATTCATTAATAGGTTTATGGTCTTTATTTTATGTAATACAGTGGTCCCTCTTTTATCGCGGTAGTTATGTTCTAAAAAATAATCCGCAATAGGTGAAATCCGCAAAGTAGCTAAAATGTTTTTTTTTTAAATTATTATAGATTTTTTTATGTCTGTAAAACCCCTCACTACACACTTTATACACTTTTCTCAGACAGGTATGAACATTTCCTCACTTTTCTCTCTTGTTTAAACACTAAAAGTTCAAACCTTCGTAGAAAAATATACAGAATAAAACCAAAGGTGCCCGCGGTTGCCTTTGAACTTCAGAGTCACACTGTTAGCAGGTCAATTTGACAAGCTTAACACTTTCTGTACTGTACTGGAGACACGGCACGAGATTGATTGACAATGGTCTACAGCCAATTAGAACGCAGAACACAATGTGTTGTATAAAAAATAAAAAGCTTGCAAAATTGCACAAAAAAAAATCTGCGAAACAGGTGAAAGGTGAACCGCGTTATAGCGAGGGACCACTGTATTTAAGTATACCTTACAAACTGTTATGTATATTTAACATGTGAGTCATTATCATTTTCAAATTTCTCTTGATGTTCATACGAGTGCAATGTTACGTTCTCCATCTGCATTGTGTCACATTGAATAGGAAAGCATCACCAGCCTATATTTTTCTGTTGTAAATGACCACCTCTGCAGTTCTGCTTTGGTGTCTTTCAGCTAAGTGTTTTAAATTTAAAACTTCCAGCTGTAGTATTTTGACTTTCTTTCTTCTCATCATCTAAATTTCCAGCAGTGAAGTCTAGTATACTCATTTCACAAGATAATTCGATGTAATGTTTATAGCTTTCTCTGCTGTTGCCGAGTGGCATAAAATCCAAGCAGAGCATGTATGCATGCAACCACCTCCTAAAAGAAATTAAAGCTGTAATAACATCACACTACCTCTCACACTGCTCATGAGAGACAAGAGGCGTAATTCTCACAGCCACACAAGGTCCTCGTCAGGACTTTCTAAACAAACCGCAATCATTTCATGCAGGGGCTGAAACAGACGAGTGGGTCTCTTAGATTTTGTCCTTTGCCCTAAAACGGCTCCGTCTGGACGGGTTTATAAAAGATAATAAAGTAACTGTATACTCTGAAATATGTAAAGAAACAGACACACAAAGGCTGCTAGCTCCCCTTTTTTCTCTATGTGGTCGTCAGGGAAGCCCTGTTTCTTCCACAGCAGCATGATGAAAGAAACAGGTGCTCATATTTGGGGAGTGTGGGAGAGAGAGAGAGAGAGAGAGCGCTGGAAATAGTGAGGGAGAGAAAAGTAGAAGAAGAGAGAACCAGACACATCCCACGCTACTATTTTTCTATGCAGGCACAGACTCACTAAGCTGTGTGCTCTGTTATACTACAGCACTGTGAATACCTGTGTCTTATCACTCCTTGGCTTTGCTCGCTCTCATGCAGTCCTGTTGTTGTTGTGGCAACTCATGTGAGATAAAAAACAAAACGAGTTGATGGTAAAGTGATGAGTCTCTTTGTTAATCAGCATAACAATATTCTTCTTCTATAGTGAAAATGGCTGTGGACGGCTGCAACCCTTCTTTGTGTTATTGTGGCTCTACAAGCAGGATGTGTGCATCAGGTTAGATTAGGAAAAGGCTGTGAAGAGTTCAGTGCTGCTGTGAATCAAAATCAGTGTCCTGTGTATTGGACTATAATGATCACAGTGTGATCGGTAGTGAGAGTACGGAGAGGTGAAGGTGTGATCTGGAGTGAAGAGGAGTGAAAGTGAGGAGAGGTGAGACAGGACGTGTGAATGAGAAGCAGTCGGGCGTAACAGTGAAGCTGCGAGGAGCAGAGGCATATACAAGGGTTCACCCAGAGGTGGGCAATATGAGTAACAGCTAATATCACAATATGATTTTGCTATATCACAATACAATATATATATCACAATATATTTAAATAACATCTAAAACAAATGTTGTTTTAACCATTCAGTGCTTAAAATTGCCCTTTTTTATTTTGCTAACTGCTCACGTCTGCAGCAATAGTTTTACAGCATGTTTTGCAAATTACCGTGTTTTGTTCGACATCCTCCTTGTGAAATCCTTGCTCAGCGCTGTATGCCAGGTAGAACGTTTTTCCGGCTGGGAGGGGGGATTAATGATGCATTCGCAGAGTGTGGGAGAAAAAACCCTCACAGTGAATTACATGCAGACAGCTTAATATTGTCATGGCAAACTTATACTCAATGAAAGCCTAAATAAAGCCATTTTAACCATCGTATGTGGAAAAACTCATGATACAGCGAGTATATTCGATATATCACCCACCCCTAGGTTCAACCATCCAAAGCAACAGTGCAAAAGAGAGGCGAAGAAGAGGGGCAAGCAGGGTAAGGAAGAGTGTAAAGGAAGGTTTAAAAATGTCATGTATGGCTGGAGACGGGGGCGCTGACAAAAAGACTTGAAGCTGAGCTGAAGGCATTAGGATTTTCAAGGGGAGTGACCAGAATGGACAGGATTAGAAATGAGTACATCAGAGGGAAAGCTCAGGTTGATCGTTTTGGAGACAATGTTAGAGAGGCGAGGCTGCAGACCTTACAATTTAAAATGCCTTTTATCTGAAATTGAATTGATTTCAGGAGTGGTTTCAGATGTGCCTAAGGGTCACCCACATTAATCTTCCAATGACCTTCAGCTGTTGCCAGACTGTAGGCTATGCTGATATACTTGTCAGTCTAGTTACAGCCTCTCCTCCTTCCCATTCCACTTTCTGGCCGACCTGGCCCTCGGCCCTCCGAACTGCACTAGCTTTAAAAGACTTCTTTGTCATGACTTGGACACCACCCTGATCCACCAACTTTTCTGGGTCTCCTGACTCCCCTTTTTGCTCAGCCTGGTAATGACTACCCACTCAGCTCCTCAAGCACTGTTAGGATTAAAGACTTTAAGATACTCCCTAATATCTTTCTTGGTCAATAAAACTGCTTTAGTCATGTCCTGGTTTCTTCTCTGCATCTATGTTTAGCCTGTTCTGGACATTCGGTCCCTTCTCTTTGGTGATTTTATGGGTACTGAGCCGCTCACCCACCTCTTTGGGTCCTGCGAGCTAAACAAACTAATATCTGGGTGCTAACTGTCACTGCATCATTGTTAGTGTCCATACATACAAGCATAAATAGATAAAACTGAGGAACATGTAATAGTTAGGGTTGGTGAAGACTTTAATTTCATTAATTGAGTGCAAAGTTTTACAGCAAAGTTCATCATCAGTGTTGAATGACAACAAAGAAACATGAAAAAGAGAAAGCTGACATGCCAGCAGAGCTGAAAACAAGCTGAGCGCAGTTTAGAGAGGGAAGTTTTTACCTCAGTCTCAAACTTTAAAAGCCCAGTTGACAAAGTAACAATGACAACAAAAGAAACAAGACGTTATAACAGGACGAGATGGCAGTAAAGAGGTGCTTAGTAATATGAGGCCAGTCTGCTCAAGTGAAATGTTTGTTGTGTGCTCAGCTCAGAGCTGAAAGAGTGAAAGGGAAGGGAAAGGTTGAAATCTGATCAAACGAAGCCACTGATCACAGACAGATTAAACTTCACAAGCTTCTATTCTTCTCACAAACAAAATATGCAAAACAAATGAGTGGAGAAACGTGATGTTTTTAACCATACATCTCTCTTCTTTTTTGCCCAGTAACTTCTCTTTATTGGTGCTTTTTAGTTTATTGTTGTTTTGCTTTCCATATGAAACACTTTAACAGATTTTTCTCATGCGTCTTAAAATCGAACTTATTTTTCCCCACTAAGCAGCAGTTCGAGCTTCCTCTGGGCGGCAAAATTCCCTTTTATTCGGAGAAAAGGAGCAACACAGGACAAAGATGATGTCCTTTCAGAAAAGGAGGTCAGCAAAACAAGAAGAAAAGATAAGTAGGGGTCTGAGGGGGACAGCATGTAGGTGGATTTGTCAGGTAGCCCGCTGAATCACAGCCACACACTCCATTCAGACACAGGGGGGAAAAAATCCCACAAGATTCCCACATAAACAGTTTCATCGCAAGTTCTGTTACATATATCTGAAATTTCCATCAGCGCAAAACATAACTGGCTGCCAAAAAAACTAAAAAATCAGTAAAACACAAATCCCAGGTCTGAATCATCACCAAAAGGTCATCACATGATCGAAACCTTAATCTCTCCACCAAACCTTCAATCCTCTTAAAAGCACAACCTCCTTCCATTTAAAGAGAGATCTCCTTCCCACTTTAATGTTTTCAGTGATGTTGCTAGGATACTGAGAAGTGCGAACAGATCAAAGAACAGGTATGACTAGACTAGAAGTACAAGATGAAATGGATAAGACACTGAAGCCCTTATGATGGCAGCTTACATCTATAGCAGTAACGTGCATCTCCACGTAGGTACACTCAACTTTAACCTGACTGAAATCTTACAGTAGTGAGAACTGGGAATGCAATGACACCAGAAATTTCGTAGTCTGTACCAATACCAGACCTCAATACCAAAACAAAACATCCACCACCCCTGAGCCCTCATAAGGAAAAGAGGAGGAGAATGGATGGATGCTTTAAAACAATGATGTGGTGGCAGATCGTTTATTTAAAATGTTAATTTTATACTTAGTACCCTATCATGACTGGCAGTATTTCACTGGAAAATAAGGATTTATTTACTTTACACTAACAAATGCAAACTGCAATCATCTGTATTTTTTGTTCAATATAATTTTCGCAAATTTCAGAATCACAACGTATTCTGATCAAGAAATATTGCGATGTAATTTTGAGGCTATATCGCCCACCCCTGCTCTATAGGTAACATTGCTGGTTTTATCCATATGAAATAGTTATAGCATTCATTCAGCTCTCAGTATTAGCTTGTTGTTGGCTGCATTAGGTTACGTCTACATGCATGTATTTTGGTCAATTTAGCTTTTTCTATGCGTTTTTGGACATTCGTCCACACGTAAACGACATTTTGGTTCACTGAAAATTAGGGATGGGTACCGGTATCCGGTGCCATGATGGCACCGGTTCTGACATAAACGGTAGTAACCAGACCGAAAAGCAGCGCACATTTCGGTGCTTTATTTCGGTGCTTTTTTTTCCTGAGCTGTGATACACTTCTAGCCAATCATTTTACGTTTCCGAGGATAGTAGGCGGGTCCAGGTACGTACGTTCTTTTAGAGCAGAGCTACAGATTAAAAATGCCCAAGGCGAAGCGGTCAAAAGTCTGGCTGTACTTCACAGCAAAATATGCAAACAAGTCTGCAACAAGTGCTTTAAGCTGATACTGTGATACTGTCAAAGGAAGTAACACCTTGAATCCGATGAAACACCTGGCGACGCATAGCGTTTTTTTAAAGCTGAGAAATGCGCCGTATTTGATAGCTTGCTGCGAGACCTCACACCGAGCGCATCTACTGCGGGTGGGTTGCCTGTTATCGGACCCGGATTTAGCAACATCCCCCACAAACCCAAAGAGGAGAGTCCTGGCCCCTAGCCCTGCCAGTGTGGCAGAAATGATGAGGATGATGATGCAGCAGCAGCCGTTCTTCTCTGCGTGAGTAGCTTAATGTTGTTCGTGTGTAATTTACGTTGAGTAGGCTAACCATGTTATTACATTAATGCATGTAAGGTGAGCTAGCAAACATCATCATAGCTACATGCGGCTGTCTTGTTGTTTGATGGCAGATACTCCCTTCACCCTGGCCAAAAAGGCTAAAATGACCAAAGAAAAAGTGGAAAACAGTTAAACATGAGAGGTTTTGGACAAAGTTTGTGTTTTTTCCATTGTTTAAGCACTGCTTCCAGCCAAGAGTGATACCATAAATCCCCTATAGCTGCAGAAAAGGCTAACATTGTTATCTTTTTACAAAAAAACAGCTGAACATGAGAGGTTTTTGGACCAATTTTGTGTTCTCCATTCTTTAAGCACCGGTTTGAGCACCGGCACCGTTTCAAAAGTACCGATTTGGCACCGGTATCGGATAAAACCTAAACGATACCCATCCCTACTGAAAATGGAGCGTTACAGACACTCTTGCCAGGGTGGAGATTTTGAAGCACTCAGCTTCAAAGCTGAGCTTTTGATTGGCCAACATTTCTTCACGGTTAAGGTTATATCACCACCTGTTGCTTTGGCATGGTATTGACATTGCTTCAGATCGGTTATTTCGCATTTTCATGTGGATAATTTTTTTTTTTTAAAGAGATGAAAAAAATTCCCATTTTGAAAAGTACTTGTGTACATTAGGCTGCAGCCTTCATGTTTACTTGCTGATTTCAGGGTTAGGGTTAGATTCTACTACTACTAACCCTGCTGTTGCAAAAATGACAAAAAGCATTTAAATATCACTTTTATTTCAATATCATGTGTCCTTCTACTGTTGTTGCTCATGCTAGAGCTGCTACTACTGCTACACCTACTGTAATGTAAGTTCAGGTACAACTTCTCCTTCTAAAACTACAACTACTACTGTTCTGGTTGATCTTTTACTGCCAATATAATCAAACCCGCTACTACTGCCACTACAGCCCCTACAAGCCATCAATTGATGGTGCACTTCAAGTAGACACTGATATCATCCACCTGTAACTCCCTGATCAGCCATCCTTTGGGGGTAAAGTCCTTATTTGTGACTTTATCAGCTCTACTATCACCTATCTCTAGTGTGGTTGCTCAGTGAAGTGAGATTTTCTGCTTATAGCTATTTGAAGCCAACAAGAAAACCATCCTCACGTCCTTCCAGTGGCTTCCTGTTCATTTCTGTATGACCTTCAAAAGCCTTTAAAATATCCAAGTCTATCCAAAGTCTGATCCCTGCACACATAACTTCTCACCTCTTAAAGCACCACCAGAAAAAGCTGGTATGATTATTTGGCATTATTAAATTCTGTCTACTAGAGTCATTTACCTTTTGCCAGTTTCCCTGGTTTTGCTCCTAGTATACACTAGGGACGGCTTTTAAGACGTATCATACGTACTTTTTTTATTCTCTGCATTAAATTTTTTTCAAAATGTCAAATAAATGAATACACCTGGTAACACAACATACATCACTGTGGTCTCTACTTCTACTGCTTCTACTACACCAATGTAAGTAAGTAAGTAAGTAAAATTTATTTATATAGCGCTTTTCACAGATAAAAATCACAAAGTGCTTTACAACACAGAAAATGGGAATATAAAACAATATAACAGTAAATAAAACAATGTAAAACAATAAAACTATAAAAACAGCATAAGAAGAAATTAATCAAATGCTTTTCTAAATAAAAATGTCTTCAGCTGTGAGTACACCAAAGATGTCCATGTAAATCTGATGTCCACACTAGCCTGACATTTAAAGACCCATGAAGAGGAGGCAACAGGGAAATGACTGGATGCTGTTTCAGTCTGAATTAGCAGAAAATGAAACTCATGGAAAATCGTGATGCAGACACCCACGTCTGCGACCTGTTTGGGTCTTATTAGTCACAACATATTGCTCTTATCACGTAACAATTTATTTACCAGATGGAAATAAAAACGCAAGCCTTGACTAGCAAATTGTTGAGGAGGTGTTTGAATTCCACAACAAGGAGAATGAAACTGAAAATTGTGGGTTTAGGTGAAGCTTTGCAATTGATGCAAGTGCTCTGCTATTACTACTGCAGATATATTAGAACAGTGTTTCCCAACCATTATGTGCCGCGAGAAAGGATCAGGTGTGCTGTGGAAGATTATTTAGTTCCACCTGATTGGTACTCTTAGGCGATCGGCATGAGTCGCGGGCAGAACAATTGCATTCTCTTCCACTAGAGGGCAGTACAACTACCTGCTCTAATTAAATAGGTTGCAAACTGCCAGTAAAACAGAAGAAGATGAAGAAGAAATGCTATAATAGTCATGCTGTGAGAGGACACAGCGCGTGATAGCAATAGAAAAAAATGTTTTAAAGAAAAAGTAGTAAATCTAGCCCTAGCATCAGTAGTGTTCAGAAGAAAGCAAAAAAGGTATACTGGGGACAAACTGAGCCAATTCCGGTCTACCAGGTGAACAAAATGCTTTTTGTGTCATTTTTGTTTGGTGGTGTGCCATGTAATTTTTTTAACTATGTGCCGTGGCTCCAAAAGATTGGGAAACACTGTATTAGAGTACTACTATTACTATACTATACTACTGGTATCCAGTAGTATAGGGCTACAGCTAAATCTGTCATTGTTGCATCTTTGGCTATTTTCACTTTGGTTTCTACATCAGGTCTGCTTCTTCATGCAAAGAGAATAAATGACAAAGCAGCAAAGGACGGGGGAAGAGAAATGTCTGTACTCAATCCGGGTAATTAGCTTTTTAGCTTTTGGTTTTGCTCCCATTGACCACCTGTTAATCCTAACGGCATCCGAAGGTCATTGACACCACTGTGTAAGTTCTGCCACAAATACACAGAGACTGAAGGATGAGCAGGTTAGCAACAAATTAGAATAATGGAGGTTTGTCAAAGTATGTTTAGGTGACATTACGGTGCCTCGAATAGATTCATAAGAGTAAGAGAAATGTTAATGTTAGATAGAAGTATTGAACACGTAGCATTATATAAGTACCACACCATTTACACTATCTTGATACTAGAATTTCATATCGAATACCATTTTTAATACCACGGGAGTGGAGGGGTAAGGTTGGGGTGGGGTATGACAACAATTTTAGGTAGTGCCAAACAAACAAAACAACGATAAGTATGTGAGGTAGTTCTGTGAGCAAACAGGGTTGATGAAGTTGGCGGCTGCCATTTTTGCCTGGTTGCTGGTAGAATTTTCTTAGCTTCAGAGTTGGAGTTTGACACAAATAATTGTGTTATACTTTTAAATTAGTCTATTATAATGTTACAGAAAGTTTTATTATTAGGCATGACCACTAGCTGCTACCTTAATGATAACTAAACAGAAACTATCTGATAAAGGAGGGGGGGGGGGGGGGGGCAATTCATTTACCCGAGGGGCCACATGAGAAACTGGGGTTGTTGTGGAGGGCCACAACAATAAGCTGAACTCAGTTCTGCTCAGTATTAATTTTATCTCTTTATGAGATTATTGGTGTTGCAATCCAAAACAATCCCAGCTTCTCATGTGCCCCTTGAGTAAATACCCACCCCTTTGATAAATCTACTTCCAACTGGGGTTGCAGCTGTGGATGGATCGAGATTTTTGATTGGCCAAAGATATTATACAAGATGCACATTATGACACAACACCACAACCCCAAATATACAGCCAAAGTCATTAAGAACTATTGTCAGCATAAAGAAGAACAAGAATTACTGGAAGTGACGTTATGGCCCCCACAGAGCCCTGATCTCAGCATCATGGAGTGTGTCTGGGATTACATGAAGAGACAGAAGGATATGAGGAAGCTTATGTCCACAGAAGATCTGTGGTTAGTTCTCCAAGATGTTTGGAGCAACCAGGCGAGAGCCTTTAAAAACTGTGTTCAAGTGTTCCTGGAAGAATTTATGCTGCCTTAAAGGCAAAGGGTGGTCACACCAAATATTGATTTGATTTAGATTTCTCTTTTTGTTCATTCACTGCATTTTGGTGATTGATGAAAATAAATTATTAACACTTCCACTTTTGAAAGCATTCTTTGTTTACAGCATTTTTCTCACCTGCCTAAAACTTTTGGACAGTACTGTGTGCACGCCCACAAGCTTTACAATACTCCAGCATTGTTGAAACCTGACTTCCTGAAATTCTCCAAACTGTTGAGGGTTGTGAACATCAACTGCTTGAGTTGCTAATGAGGGGGAAGGGCTTTCTGACTGCATCACTGCTGTGTGAAGCTGTTTATTGACTAGAGGAGGCAAAGACGGAACTGTTGATGCTGTTGAGTATTAATTCAAATGCTAATTGAATAATAAAATGAATCTTTTGACAAACCTGCAGGGTACACGTATAGTTGATTCTAATATTCAAATATATATCCATCCATGGAAGTCTTTGGAGAGTTGCTCCCTCCACTGCTGCTTGCTTATGGAGCCTTAAGCTAGATAAAAATGGAATTTGCATTCAAGGACAGACACAAAGGTGGAGCAGTGGGAGGCAGATACAGAAGGTGAAAGGAGAAGGAGAAGGTAAACAGGTGAAACGTTTCCACTAATGTGGTGCTGACACACTCAAGAACTGAAGAGTGCCGGTGCCAGAAGCCTAGTACCAAAAAAGGGTTTAATGAAAGTCAGAGCCAGGGGAATTTTGGCAAGAAATTGACCAGGTTCTGTCCATGTTTGATTTTTTTCTGAACGTTACCATTTCTGCTAGTGAGAAGGAGTTCCAAGAGCGAATTTGTTTCGTTGAACTTGCATGATGCGCAGGCTGATTTATGGTGGTTATAAATGTGATTATTATTAGACAGAGGATTGATTGAATGATCAGTACATCTTGCATCTGGGAAATTCCTGCCAAGACTGATTATTGTCATCGTCATCATCATGGTGCTACATGAGGGAACGAGACCGAGTGCAGTGGATGGGGGGAGACCGATTAAAGAAGAGTTGACAAAAGACAGAAGATCCTAGGAAACAAATCGGGGGACAAAAATGAGACCAAACACCAAAGAAGAAGAAGACATCGTGGAAGCTGCAGCTCTGATGTGTTAGCTGATACTCCTCTGCCGATCTCCAAATCTCCGCAATGTCAGGATGTTTTGACTATAACTCTCACCACAAACACACACATACATGCAGACAGATCCGCCCCTGCACAGACTCCACCTGAGATGTGGGTCACGTGTAGGGCGAGCGGGTGTATATAGGTGTGCGCCTCCCTTGCTACGCAAAAAGCATGCATCAAATTAAGTGTGTGTTTGTGGTTTGCACTGCATGACGGGTTCAAAGGAAAACCTCCAGGTATACATTACCGCTGAACCCCCTCACCTGGCTGAATGGAGATTGATATCTGTGAGGATTAATACACACACAGAGAGAGAGAGAGCAATAAAAATGACTTATGACGCTCTCTCCTTCAAACTTAATGAGAAACTCTCCGCACATACACCAGTCTGTTTGTTTTAAACCTGAAAACAATGTCAGCTTAAGTTACAGGAACATAGCTGCTTTGTCTTTGATTTTAGGGGGGTTTTTTTATCCCGCAAGTTTGGAAATTTAGACAAAGACATGCCATAAAAGATCATTTCTTTCAATCTCTTGTGCTAGCAGTGACATCAGGACAGACTGTCTCCACTAGGGGGACTCAATGAGCGCTTTAATGGAGAAAGGGGAACTTTGATTCCCTAAAGAGTCTTCTTTCACACTAAATTAAAGGAATGCTCCAAAACACACAGCTAATTTACTATTATCTATTGAGACATTAATGACCATTTGTGAAAGTTCAGTGACTTTTTTGTGTATCATTACGCTTAAATGTCAAAAAACCGTTAATATAGCAAGTAACTATCTTAATTAAAGTTATACGTTTTTTAGTTCATTTTCTCTTTTTTCCACCCTTTTAACAGTTTACTTCAAGGTTCTTGATAAACTTTCATGGCCTTGGTGAAATATTGCAGTAAACTTAATCTCTGTCATACCGAGACAACTTCCAAGCAAAGCAGGGAAGAGGTCAAACCATAGTTTTGACATATTACAGCTGAAGGAGAGGAAAGAGCTTCTATCTGTTGATTTATTCTTCATCTCTAATCACTTTATAAACTCTGAGCAGACAACTCTCAACTCTCAAATGCTGATTTTTTAGTCTTAGACCTGATCCTGTGCTGTTTTTGTTATTTCACAGGATGCTCATACTCTGTTCAGTGCTCCAGTTGCCATCAAAACACTGAATCTAATCCATAAAATCTTCAAACACACAAATGTCTCCTGCATAATTTGAAAAACATGAAAAACCCCACTCATACCACGAATAGCTGTGTTAGAGGACTTACAGAACGGCAAACAGACCTGATTGGCAGACCTGATTGGACACGCCTGGTGTGTGGTGGGCGTGCAGCCACGACTCATTAATAATTAATGACGAGGGAATATTCATGAAATATTATATGAGGAGCCTGAGTGAGAGACACTTGCACTGATTTGGTGATGCATCGGCATCCCGACATGTTAGAGATCTACAGCTGAGGATGAGGAGGCACTAGTTTAAACAGATGTGGAGGGCGAAGAGAGGAAAAGTGCGAGCGCGCTCATACACTTCCCCACCTGTGTTGCTGTTTCTGAATCATCTCTCAAATGCAAAGACTAATCAGCTGCACTAAATATGGGTTTCATTTCTCTACACTTCAGTGTGAGTCTGAAAGCAGCTGCTGTCAACTTAAAGCACACCTGCACACACCTGGAGAGAAAAACGCACAGTTCCCTCTTTCAGGACACCAAAACAAAATTACGCACAAAAGACTGAACAGCAGCCCCGCTGTTCGAGGTTCAATCCGAACACAAGCGGGCTCTTAAGGGAAGCATCGGCGCGCCGCTTTCCCTCCACACGCCGAGTTTAGAATCCGTCCGAGTTCTTGACGCGAGAATAGGAACAAAATACAGACACAGGGCGGAAAAAAAATAACCGCAGGTACGCGAAACGCGAAGATGCGCACGAAGGGGGCAGGACAGAAACTTCGTCCGATCTCCCACCAAGAAAATCTGCAGGTCCTGCGAAGGTGATCCTAGCAGTCAAAAAGCCATGAAAGCTGAGCGCAGAGGTGTATCATTGGTGTAATTACATGGTTTTTATTTGCAAGTAAAACGGAAACGGCAACCGGGATCATTATTATTAGAGCAGAAGCACTTGTTATAAAGCAGACTCTCTATTTTAGAAACTTTACTCGCTCGCTGAGGGAGCCGGTGGGTCTCTGCAGGTTCTCCTGCAGCGGGGGAAAAATCAGTGCAAGGAACTGGAAGCGTACTTACCGCAGAGTCGGATCGCTGCACCCCGGCGAACAGGACTAGTAGCAGAGTCGCACCGAGCTGTCGCAGGCACTTTGAGTCTTTACTCATCTTTTGGGGAGAATAAAACAAAGATCCGCCTGCGTTAGCACTGTACTTTGGGGCTCTTTATACGCGTGTCATAGCCCTGCTCCCCCCACGCACACTGTGGAAAAGAAATAAAGAAACTCGTTCTTCTTCTCGGCGTGTCGGCGGTTGTTGCGCTTGCAGAGACTCCCAGTGGTCCTGGCTCTGGCACCGTGCGTCTCTGCAGTTCCCTCTCTCTCACTTTTTCTGAACTCGTAAACCTGCCCACCGGATCTACTTTCCACAAGCGGTGCGCAGTGATATCAGGGATGTGCACCTTCCCCAAGACAGATAATTAATTAAAAATAAATCTGGGGTGATTTGCGAAACAAGATCTGGTCGTAAGTGTGAGCCACGAAGGTCCAAATGCCCAAAAGTGTATCGCGTGTTAAAGTATGCTGTAAATAATCATTATGTTTGAACCTCGCGGATGGATATTCTTTCTCCTGACTCCAGACCACCGCTCGAGGCTGTGAGTTTGACTTTAAACCTTTTCTTTTCTTTTCCTTAGGCCCCGGCACGTTACATTCCTGCCACTTTATTACAGGTCACTTTCTCCCAACGAAGGAAAGCTGCTAGTAGAATAGTACAGAATAAAACCTCCGTCCTATAAAAACGTACCTGTTGTCTCGTTTGTCTCGTCTTCCTCTAAATGTGGTGTGAAGCATAAAGACTGTTGCATGAACTTATATGAACACATGCTGCTGAAGTTACTGTGTGATCAAACTGTATGTGCACACACTGGGACTGATAAGCACACATAATCACAGTAAGCAATCATCTCAGCATCCAACCTTTGCAATATTACACTATCTATGTTACAATCACTGGAGTGAAAGAAACCAGAATCAAGACCTGCAGTGGAATAATTTAAAGCTTCACTTTTTGGGAGGATTTTATTGTGAATTTTTAAAGCATCACAGTTGAAGTGATTCTTGCATTTTTGTATGATTTAAAAGTCATCTAATCACAAGTTGGACTTAACATGTTCTCATCTTAAAACATGAAATACGTTGTGTAACTTTCTAAAAACTTTGAAAGCTCTACACTAGTAAGTTTGCTAAAAAATTCTGAAATCAAATTTGATGAAGTACCTTAGTAATATTATAGTGCAAGGTTATAACTGTAGTGCTACCGGGTTTATGGTTAGGATTGAAATTGGGACTGTAGCAAATAAACATGTGAATAAAAACTATATAGCAAGTCCAAAACTGAAGAGAACCTAATTAGGATCCACAGCTAAACAAGCTGCAGAAAAGTCTATGCCAGAAACACAAGACACAAAAATTTAAGATAATGCACTGTAATAAAGGATTTTATAGCCCCTCTAGGGAGAACACGGTGTTGCAAAGCTTAAAGAGTACTCTGCTTAATTCAAGAAGTTTTATGCATTAGCAGAGATCAGGGCAAAGTACACGTGATCCCTAACACTGATCTGCGGTTAAAGTTTTTAAATGTATCATAAGGAGGGTGTTTGGGTGAATGGTATGAAAACACAGTTATGAATTTTAAGATCCATCATGTTGATTCTTTGGGGACTAATTTTGCATCAAGTGTCCTAAGGTCATTTTAAACTTCAGTAACCACCTGAGCGCTAACAACGGTGGGGTTTTGTTTTTATGTGGAATAAAAGTCTTTGTAGTCTCTGAAAGAACTTCTGTATGTTGTTGCTTTTTCACTGATTAAAACCTGGACTGCAGACTTGCTTTACACCGCTGTGCCTCCTTTGCTGGTCCGAACCGTACTTGGTATGTGGGGGTACCTCGGTGGCAGTTAGAGGCATGGAGGCATGTGCTGGCCCCTCCTCTTCGCTGAGGCTGCTGAGTTGAAGCGCACCAGTACGAAGTGCGCAGCAGCGACTGCACCGCTGAAACTTGGGTGAGTTGGACAAGCTCTGATTTTTATGAAAGAAATCGCCAACAAAACGTGTGATTTCAACGCTGGCTGGCTGTTAATGCTTGGAGCTTTATGTGTTAAAATCGGGGTCAGTAGGACTGCTTCTCTCCCTCTCTCTCTGTCTCCGGGTAGATGACAGGGGTTTTTTGAAGCCGTCGATGAGCGCGTTTGAAGCGGTGCCTTTTTGGTGAAGATAAGGGGATCGAGCTCTACCTGTGGTCCCCGCCTTCCGCCAGTCGGATCAATATGAAAGTCCTGTAAGGGTTTATTTTTTGATTTCTTTTTAAAACGGCTCTGTAAACGTATTTCTGCAAAGTTAATTTTCGGCTTTGCAGGCTGCCTCTGCCGCTGCTGTACCTGTCGACTAATAAGTTCGGAGGGAAATAACTAAAATACTTATTTTTGTTTTGCAGGATTTGTGTGATCGCGCTGACCTTCGCGGCGAGGTCTGCACTCGGAGTAAGTCCCTTTCGTTTACTGTGCCACTTCCTCAGGTGGAGAGGATCCCCGCTTGGTTTATTTAGCGCAGATGAAACTCTTAAACACCCGATTTAGATGGAGCTGTGTTTCGTGAAAGAGCAGCTGAGCTGTGACCAAAATGGGGAGCTTGGTGTCTCGTTAAAAACAAGTGTGATAGCTGCTTGACTTACAGTGTTACAAAGTTACTGTCATACATCGCCGACACGCAGGTCATCCATGCTGTGCATGGCCTCTGCCTGAGGCATATGGTGATACTTTTATACATTTCTATTATATTTTCTCTAAAAAACTGTATTTATTAAATAGAGTCAGTCTTTCAGTGCTATTTGTTATTGTCATTTAAAGTAAATAACATTTGCATACGAGCTTGTTGCACCGTTTGTGCCAGACACTGCACGGTATGTGGGTCCCTTTTTTAAGCTTTGAGCTGGAGTCCACATTTTTGCATCGAAAAAAAAAACCCAGTTCATATTTGAGTGGGCCCGCTCGCAGTTATTTGCAATTCAAAGCCCGCCCCGCTGATGAATATTAAGAATTAGGAGGATATCAGCCCTGCGTGCCTTTCCAAGCCACACCTTTCTGCTCACTTGATGAGGTTCTGCAGAGGGGATTGAAAATAGTGGAGGGCTTTGGTACTTCAGGCCCACTTTGTTTCTGTTTATTAATCATTTCAGTTGCACTTTATAATAAGGTTCGCAAAATAGGGTGCAATTCCTCTAGAGGAGAATGGAAAATTATATTCAAGATTCAAAGATTCAAAGTGTTTATTGTCACGTGTCACAAGAGAAAAGGCTTTTCTTTGTGCAATGAAATTCTTTCTTTGCTGTCCACCAACAGATGCCGGTTAATGTATACAATAGAAATATAACATATAAATACAAATAGTACAAATAAATAGCTGAAGTGCATTTTATCTGAAACTGCAGTGTGTGTGTGTGTGGGGGGGGGGGGGGGGGGGGGGGTATTTTCTAATCTTTTAACCTTGCCTTTTTACATTTACTTATGCATTAAATTTCTGTGCATCATTAATGCTTTACTATTCAGTTGTCCTCTTATATTAAATATAAAAATGTGATGAGGACAGCTCTCTCTCTTTTCTGCTTACAAGAAAAATTCAACAGCAAAAACTGCAGGCTTTGGGCCCAAGTGATCTTATAACACATCGTTCCACGCCCTGTCAAACATCCATGGTGCACACCTATTTAATGCATAATAAAAGTGTAAAAAAAAACAACCCCCAAGGTTAATCCACTACATGGTATGGCCCGCACCCCTAAAACTACAGCATACCTACAACGTACGATGTAAAGGTTTTTTTGTTACTCTACTAAGTTATGCACTATTTAAAATTTGATTTGTATCTCCTGTAAAATACCTAAAGTTACAAACGTCTTAAAAATACTTCTAGTATAATTATTTTTGTGTTCAGTATTGTGCAGTATTTAGGACTGCATCTCTACTGCGTTCGTTTACTGTTTTAAAATTAGATTATGGTGTGCACTTATCCATACAGTGATGTTTATCTGGTGTGTGGTGGAAATGTTGTGGGGGCTAAAAGTTCAAAGACAGGTGAAGAGCTTATAGACGTCAAAATAGCTGTTTCGTTGTTGTCCTCTTGCTACAGAAAGGAACACATACTGTACCAAACAGGATTAACAGCAAAATAAAACAACACAATGCTGCTTTAAATATCAAGATATGTAAACATTTAACAATCAGTGTATCTCTATGATTTATCAGCAGTTTTACAGATGTGTTTTGCATTTTTGTAACACATGAAGTGATATCAACACAGATAAAAACCATAATAACCTTCCAGTTGCATCATATTGCTTAAACAACTAGATATTAAACATTTAGAACTTCTTATAAATGGAGGAAATGTGGGAAGAAGTGGTATCCTTCATAAGGTGAGATAATTTTCTTATCTCACAGCTGCATAAACCTGTTAAAAACCAGTTGGAAATCCTTAGAAATTCGTTGGTCTAAAGCTGGATACAGGGCTGTATGTCCTACAGGAGTAAATGAGAAGTTGGGGTCTTGCATTCCTTAATTCCATCTTCTTGACATTGGTGGAAAAGCAAACAATCAAATGAACAGAAGTGGAAATGATAGTTTACTCAGGTTCACACCAGTCATCTGTAAAGAAGCTGATTAAGCTGTGAATGAAGCGCCGAAACCATTACAATAAAAATTAGAATAAGAAAGAGCAGCGGCGTTGTTTGATGATGTCAGAGGTCAAAATTGGTCTTTTCTCTGGGGAAGCCATTGAAAATACAGCACATAGTCTCCACAACTGACAAAATATCAGATCATTGTGTAGATATCGCTGGGCAGGAGCATTTAAAAAGTGTTTGACTTTGTCATGCTGGAGAGGATCAGGCTGGCCTCTAAAGGTTTGCTCACTGTCTTTAGTAGAAGGACGAAGTAAAAAAGGAAAAAAGTGCTATAACGCAGTAATTACATGCAGTTTGATCTTGAGCTCTCCCAGCTGAGGGAGTCGCAGGAAATGCCGCTCAGGTTGTGCTTCAGCAAAGACCGACTGACATTAAAGTGATTCAGCGGCAGAAAGCCTCCTGTATCCCAACAGGAATCAGCTGATGGAGCTGCACTGACTTTGAATTGACTCCTCCACCCACTTCCCGCCTCCCTGTTGTTTTGTGTTGTGTATGTGTGTGTGTGTGAGTTGGTGACTGAGTGAGTGACAGATGACTTCATTGGGTGGTCTTGCCTTTCATAACCATGGTAGCTAAGTCTACCGCTGTGGTAGTGCGTGCTAAAGTTTGTTTTGGGATGAATTAAAATATGAAGTTCATTCCTGTCTCTGCACCACTGAGTGCAGGAAGGTGTTTGTCAGGTGATGTCAGCGTCATCAGATAAAAGCAAACACTTGTTTATTTCTCAATGGCACAGAGCGAGAAGATAGCCCAAGTTTAGGGTGAATGCATTACTTGCAGAAGCCCAACTCTTAGTCATTTGGAATCTTATCTGGGCATATGTAGTACTAGTATAAGTTAGCATGTTGTAGTTGTATAATATAGTAGCAGTAGATATTCTGAAAGGAAAAATAACAAGTGCAAAGGATTTGATGCAACACAAGATTCGCATCAAGGTAGAATACAAACAAGGCTACAGCTTCTGTGTGATCCTACTCACCATATAGTGAGTTGGCCATTTTGAAGTGCTGTCCAAACTTTTAGCAAGTGTTGCTTTAACCTATAGTGCACTTAAAGGTGTCGTTAACTTGGTATAGTATTTATGACAAAAGTTCATGTCGGCATTCATTTACTTATCTGACTTATCACTGTGTGTCTGCAATGATAAAACCAACAGTGCCAAGAAAATGAATCCTGTCTGAAATTTTAAATATTTTGCAAATGAAGTCATGAGTGAATTATTTCAGGCACGGCCGATGTTAACCATAATTATGCTTTAGCCACCTAAAGTTAAACTTAAGGGGGATTTTAGCTGTTGTCACACATTCTGACATGTTTTTGAGGCACACTCAGCTCGAGGCTTCAAAAGGACACTTCACTAACCAATGGGTGATTGGTCACGGTGTCTACACCTGTCCGTTATGCTGTCAGTCAAAAGAAGTACGTCTGGTAGCGGCTTGAGTTGTAACATTGGTTTTGGTTTGCTAGCTTATGTAGTTTAAGTAGACTGGTTGGTGTATTTATAAATTATTTTACCACTTAGTGAACACATAGAGAGAGAAGGACCTTCTGTTGGAGCTTCTGCATGGTTTCTGGTTTGTAAGAACTGACGCTACTGTTGGCACAAGGGAAACATCCCACAGGAGTGAGGAAGAATGGTGAGGAGAGGGGAGGCGTTATGATGGGACTGAAAGCAGGGAGTCCAGAAAAACTAGAGCAAGTGATTTGGAAATCATCGAGAAATCAACTCTTTAGATTTCTTTTGACCCAGCTGAGCACATTTGTATGGACCACTGAGTCTCAGCCTGCTGACAGATGAGATGATGAAACTCTTAGGTGTTGTTAAATTTACAATTTTATGTATTTATTCTGGCATAAAGAACATTTTTGACTTTGGTGATCTGAGTCATGCTTGAAAGAAAACGTTTTACTTACTGAAGAATTCTGAGTAAAAGCATTTTTGGGTCGTGAAGTTTTTTTTCTGAATTTTGAGAAAAGTCAGAAGTCTGACTCCTCATTGTTCTTACTGTCCTCCAGAATTTTTATTTAAATTTCAGAATTCTGGACGAAAACTTGAAAATTACAGTGTTTTCTCTCAGAATTACGACTTTTGTTTCTAAATTTTTAACTTAAATCATATTCCGATTCAAACTCAGAATTCAGATTTTTTTTCTCCGAAAAAAGCTCATCATTCTCAAACAAAAACCCAACGCCGACACCCACACACGAAAAATAAAACAACGTTTTTGTCATTTGGTCGAATCCAGTTCCATAGGTTCCAATTTATAATGTCGATAAATTAGGATTTGTTAATAACTTTTGTGAGTTCTGGTTGCAGTTGCAGAAGTATAAGGTTTGTGCTCATGAAATGATCTGGAATAACAGGAAAATGCACTGACTTCTGTCAAATAAACCCAAAGAATCTTTGCCTGCCACTTGACCACTCACTCTTACATCTACGAGTACTCAGTGTCGCCGTATTATTTAGTCTAATCAGATAGTTTGCCCTATTTTATCAGATATTTACTTTCCATATTTCATAATTAATTTTAATCTGATTACCAGCTGATGCAGAAAATAGCCACCTCCTCTACCCTCCCTCCCTCCCCCCTTGAATTCCTGCAGTGCTTGGCAGGACTTGTTTCCCGCTCCCTGCAGGTGCTAGAGTGGAACATTCCAGAGACGCTGAGTGAAGGGACCAATCACTGCTTGATTTGTGGGTTCTAGACCCTACACAACACAACAGTCCTCCCCCCCCACCTCCTTTTTTCTTTCCCTCCTGCCCTCCTCCTCGCCTTTCTTCACCCAATCATTACCCCCCTCCACACCCAGTTTTCCTATCACTTTTTGCCCTCTCTGTTTCCATAAGTCAAGCAATCCATTACCAGTTGATTTGTGGTGTGAATAGTAGTTCCCCACAACCTTTGCCTTTTTTCATTCTTTCTTTAAAAAAAGCTAAAGTGTGATTGATTACTAAAGTAGTGCTCTCCTGTTTAATCATTATTTAGATGCATTTAGGTTGTTCAGTTTATCAAAACAGTTATTATGATAATTGGCGGATAAATTTAGTCAATTTCAAATTAAAAGTATGAAGATTCTTCTGAGTTTTTGGCTCTTGCTCAAATAAAGGAGATACAACATTTTGCTCAGAGAAATGTAAATGGCAATTTTTCACCATTTTCTTATACTTTAGGATCAAGCAATTAATTGATTAATGAGTCATCTGTTTGGGTTAACAGGAGTTATGGCTATATGTTACAGAAACGTCCACACTTTCTTCCCTGATAATTTATTCAGTTAGAAGGTTTTAAAAATGTGCCTTCAGGGCTTAAGCAAGAATTTTTTTGTCGAGTTCAATGTCACGGTGAGGTCATACTGTATAATTCTCACTTTTCAAGGACCTGTTGTATAACCTATGTGAATTATGTAAGAAAGAGGACAGGGTGCAGATTATGACAGATTTTCCTCATACAGTAAATTCTTAAATCAGCCTTATGTCGACAAATCATAATTAAGGGGAACCTGTTAAAAACGTTGCTGTATTTAAGACAGAAAACAAAGATGGTGGCATACAGCCATACTGGGAAAATGTAGTGAAATGAAAGCTGTTCGATCTAATTAAAATGATTTAGGACTTTTCCTCAGGTTGAAATACTTCAGGGGTTGCATATGGGTTTTAGTTTATACGTGCCACAAGTGGCAGTGGGAACGATCGAGACCATAGTGTAGTTTCCTCATGGGAAGAAGGCTTGGGACAGGATGAGATTAGTCAAGTTTATGAAAAAGTTCTGTTGTTGTTTTGAAATGTGATAAAGAGCCACCTGGTCAATCTGGAGCGTGACGTTTGATGTGACCGGGTCGTGCTGCGCTCTCTCAGTTCTCTCAGGCAGACGCCTCTTCTGTCTCTGCTATTTTAACTCTCTCATCTTCTTCATGACGGCCTGCCATTCCTTTTTTTGTTAAATCAGTTTTTACTCACTCGTGCCATTTTTCTGGTTTCTGCTTATGACTTCAAAGCTGGAATCCCCCCCCCCCTCAGGTTTACTTAAAATAGGTAACTAAGTACCTTAGGAACACTAAACCAAACATAGCAGCTTTAATATGTTGTAGAAAAGCCTAGACCATTCCTCTCCCACACCCACTGATAAGACTCTACTACCTGTGTGGTGCTTGCAAGCACTGGTGCATGTTTCCCCATAAAATCATTCACATCCGCTTAGGTCCACTGCAGGTGGGATGAAAGACATCCTGAGCCTTTTTTTTTTTGTTACCGGGAAATACCCTCATCTAATTATGTAAAAGGAAATGCTGGCTTCTCATGATGTTACAGGTACCATGTACACACATTTCTAATCTCATGTGATGGGAGAGCCAAGAGTCAAAAACCAGACAGAGAAGGTCTGAATGAAACTTCACATAAAATAATTGCGCTGAGTGGTAGCAGAGCACAGTGGTAATGTATATGCTGAGAAACTGTCCATTGCATTCTCTACGTCTAAGTTGGTTTACCTTCAGATTACCTTCAGTTATATTGGCCTGATCAAATCAATCAGATGAAAAGCTGTATAATTTATATTTTCAGGTTTGATTGATCTTCTTCATTTGCTTCTCTCATCGCCTTCGCCTTATTATGTTATAATTCAGAAACACTGAACTGGAAAGTTTCTGCCAGGAACTGGTTATGTTGATTCCTAATAATGGCACATAATGAAACAAGAAGCATGTTTCATCTTTGGGGAACTATGTTTGTGTTACTCCTGTACAGAAAATATTATGGAATGGTAAATTATCACGAGACAGTCTATATACAGCCAAATCTCTTGATTTAACTTGTAGATTTTAAGGTTTTAATACGTTCTGTTTCGGCTTCAGTAGTGGTGGTTATGGGCAAATATGCTGGAGACGTTAGCACTGTTCAAACTTCAGGATCTGAACCTATCATTGCTCTGGTTTCTGTAGGTGCAAAAGACCAAGTAATTACCAATAACAGGCAAGCGTGAAGACATCTGCACTAACCGTCTGATGATGGACTTTGAATCAAAGCGGACTTGCTGAGGCAAAAAGTATAATCCAAACGTAATGACATAGTATAATGAGTAAAATGTACTTATACATAAGCGTATAGTCATGTCATTGAGAGTTCAAGAATGAAGGTACAAACCACACTGGACTACAAAGAAGTAATACCTCTCAAGGGTGCAGTAACATTACCCTTGAGTGTACAGGCCCGCTGACAAGCTGTTGTTTCCCTAAAGGTACAATAAGATACTTTATTTTACTTGGAAGTCTACAGTGAGGGACCCAGCATAGATCCACTTGCATCTATGCAGAAAAATAAATGGTTCAGTTGGATGGATTAATTGAAAATTAATAGAAACTTGAGTTGGAAGAAGTTTTTTTTTGCTGGAAATAATGTCAACACTGTCAGACACCAGGTCTTTTTCTTCTTTGAATCCTTATTTAACAGAGATTTTGTAACACTGTTTCTGTTATGCAATCCAGCTAAAAGCCCTGATTGTCATGTTTTTGCATTGATCCATGTTTGATTTCATTGCTGTGAAAGTGAACATTGTGAATATTATGTTTTCTTAAAACAGTTTAAAAGCTATGGTTAGAAGCCATGAAACATCTTTTATTGGGTGCGGATCGTGTTCAGGACAGTTGATAAAGATGATTGAAAGTTTGTCTTTTATGTGTTACAGAAGGTGTGAAGATCGTTATCAGACCTGCAGCTGGGATTTGCCAATATTGAACCCGTTCACTACTGGCGCAAACTGGAACGACTGTGTTTTTGTCTGTCAACTGTTGGTTTTAGCGTCACGGTTGAACTCATGTTATGGCAGTTATGGCAACATTCCCCTCCATTTGCCAATTCTTGGCACAGCTACTTTCACATATCAGGTCTGCCTCATTTTCTTTTGATCAAGCGCATGCTGTCAGGTTGTCCCACGATTGGCCGCGGTAAACTCAGAGGTCAGAGTTCGTCTGAGCACAACAAAGGCAGCGGGGGTTTGTGGCTGCAGCGACAGCTTAACATTCCTCCGCCCACTCTCTCCAGATTTGTTTATTGCACTTTGTCCTTTGGTTTTTTGCCTTTCATGAAAGGAAGATGAGCAAATTCACTGCAGATACAGCTAGAGCATATAGTGATATAAAGAAAAGAAAGGAGTGGGGAAGGAAAGGGGTGTGGGGTGTGTGATGATGTCTTAGCTTGTTTGATGGTATCTTCTTTTATCCTGAAACAACATATTCCCCCACCTATGTTAGTTTGTGGTATTTCATTATTTTTAATAAATTGTGGTTCTCTGGCAGAAATTGGCTGAGTGCCCTCTCCAGTTGATGCCAGACAAGTTGATGTCCCAAGTGGAGGAGTATAAGTATCTGAGGTCTCGTTCATGATTATGGGTAGATTGGCAAACGGATTGGTGCGACTACGACAGTGACGCACCAATCCGAATGCTATACCAATATGCTGAAAAGAGAGCTGAGCATGAAAGTGGAGCTTTCAATTTACCTGCCAGTCTATGTTCCTGTCCATGTCTACGGCCACTAGCTCTGGTGACCAAAAGAACGAGGCTGCAGATAGAAGTGTCTTAAATTAGCTTAATTTGAACGGTTGCTTCAAACAGGAGCACAGGGTAAAGAACCTGGCCATTTGGGAAAGTCTCAGAGTAGAGCTACTACTTGTCCACATGGAAAAGAGCCAGTTGAGGTAGTTTGGGTCCTACCGAGAGGAAACCCTGAGGCAGAATGTCTCTTACGTTGGGCTTGGGAAAACCTCAGTATCCTGATGAATGAGCTGAAGGAGGTGGCTGGGAAGAGGGAGAACTGGACCTCTATTCTTGGAACCCCGACGCTGAATAGTAGCAAACAAAAAAACAACCAAAAAACGATGGATGGATGGATGGATAAAGTGATGGAGGAAAACTAAGAGCTTCATCACCTCGCTTTGTATATCTGAGCCTTTTACTGTCTTAATCTTGTAGTTTCCTCACACCAGTCTTGTCATCCCCCTTCAAGCTAGCATTAGCTTTAAGATTAGCTTGGCAAAACCTCTTCATTTAGCATAAAAAGATAACAGCTAACAGGTAAAATGAATGATTTAGCAGGTAAATGAACCACGCATTTCTTTAAGGAGTCGGAGGAGTCTCCGAGCTAAAAGAGGAGTAAATACTTGATATATCTATTGCAAATAAATGCTAATAATACTCCAAGAATTCAGGATGTGTAAATAGAGGCGACATTGTTAGCATTTTAGCCGTAAGAAGCTTAAATTCCAATTAAAAAAAACTTAGTCTAGCATTTCTTTTTCTAATCTACAACTGCTGTCAGGCTATTTAAAGAATGCTACTCTGTTGACAGCTGTAATATTTAAAGAGCTAAGAGTGAACTAAAATGCATCACAATAGTAGTTTATTTTTTAAATTATGATCAAATCGTGACCAAATGTTCACCCCTGTTGTTAAAAAGAATGACCAACATTAAGACATAATGATCTCATAATGATCTATGAGTTGCTTATAGGCCAAACTATAAGCAACTTTCTATATAAAATCATCATATTAGTGAAGGAAACCCTTAAACCTTGCATGTTGTACTGGTTGACATTTCACCTCTTTATTGTGGACTATACCGCATTTGTATCATAGACATAGCTAAAACTGTGGCCGATACTTTCCACTTTTTTGTTTTGTGGCTTCCTTTTTATTGATTTTACAGTTTTTTTACAGACGCTAGGACACATTTCCCAATACTTAGGTCACTTCTGCAAAACACTTCACACAACCCTCCTAACTGACCGTCAGCTTGGCAAAGCAGTTCATTTCACATTCAAAATGCACTACAACTACCAAAACACTTTATTCAGGTCTCAAATAAACTCATTCTTCCAGAACACTAGCAAAGGTTGACAGCCGACAAACACACTTTGTCACCCACAAAACAAAGACCTAAAAAACACTAACAACATGTAGCATTACACAGTGTTTTCTTGTGTAAAACAAGGACACATCTCTGTTTATAATTTCAATATATGTTACTGGAATGAATCAGACATCATGCAGAATTTGTTAATATTTGTTTATGTATTTTTATTTTTTTGCACTAAGTAATCCCAAAATACAAGAATTTGTATACACACCATCCACTGATACACATACAATAGTAATGCTATTCTACTCCGTCTCCTCCATTTGGCCACAGGTTCTCATCCACATCACATCTTATGTCATCTAGGGCAATACACCTAGGAAAGAATCTTCTGGCTGCCAGAATTGAAGGAGTTGAAAAATTGAAGGAGCAACACCTGTGTAGATGTTCATCTACAATGAGAATAAGCTGTGGCTGGTTAAACTGCATTTTTAGATTTAAAATATGTTTCAATAAAATATTGCTGTTGCATTTTGCTGTCTTTTTAAGTTTTGCATTGTGTTATTGTTTTGGCCATAAGTTTAACAGTTTTGAAAACAGTATGTAAGCACATGCAAAATGTCCTGTCCGTACAAAGATTTTTGGCAGTTGTTGTGTCTGAGTGAGAAGATAATTCATGAAATTTGAGAGATGTAGTCATTGAATGCATTTTGTGCCAAAACAATGATAACTGGGCCTCAGTTTAGCCCACATAGACTTCTGTTGTGCTCACTGTGTGAGGAGTTTTGCAAACGTGACCTAAGTATTGAGAAATGTGTCCTAGCGTCTGTAAAAAACTGTAAAGCAGAAACTATAGCAATTTAACCTCCCATCCTCTGTAGACTTTCAGTTTCCTTTACCTTGATGCTCAGTTTTTCCCCCCACGACACCTTTACTTTGGCATACTGATGCATGCCTGTGCAGGAGAAACACATCTTCTTTTGTTTGTCAGTATACTGTGGTGGTGGTCTGGAAAATGCCCCTGTGGAGACAAGGTGTGTGTGTGTGTGTGTGTGTGTGTGAAGAGAGGCTTTGTCATTACTGCTAATGTTCTTTAATCGACTCATTATTTACCCACTGGAGTCCACAGTAATGCTGCTGTTGTGAGTAGTAATGGTGCAGGTTGCTGGTTTTGTTTAGGGTGATGTATCTGGCTGGCAGCTAATGTAAACTGAACCAAAACAAATGTGTGCACAGCTCTAATATCCTGTTTAACTTTACCTTTAGCAGGTTGGTGTTAACTGCTGGTTTAAAGAGGGAAAGCTCAACTGAAGCAGTCCTGTTTGTCTTTCTTTGCTTTAAGTTAATTTGCCAGCTCAAATGAAGTTTATCAAATTGCTAAAAGGAGGAATTATAAATGCAGACAGCATTTTCAGTCATTGTTTTCTTGTTGTTTTGCAGCTTTTGAAGCGTTTTTATCACAGATGGAGAAAGCAACCCCTTAAAGCAACAAATGTGCGTTTGTGAAGCTGAAATAAATTCTTTATTATAGGAACACAAACATTATGGTAAATAAAAGACACATTTACACTATGACCAGGAAGTTTTTCCCTATAAAATACTCTATTTTTATTCTAAACTTTAGTGTCATATCTCATAAATTCTTCATATTTTTGTTAATTTATTGTGAAGATGCATGAAGTTCATGAATGAAAACAACGTTTTTTCCTTCCAGAATCAATTCCAGAATTTTTCCCTTCCTATCCCTTGTATATTCCTTGGTTACTGTAACTGCGGCGAGGTAAACCTGGCGACAGCCCCACTATGACAGGAACACTATCATTCGCACGTCAGATGTGTCACGCATTGTGTGCTATTACCGCCTCAGACTCAGGCTGTCCCTGTAATTACAAATACTTCCGCTCTTGTTTTTCCACCTCTTTGTCTCACACTCATCCTTCACTCCCTCCTTTGTGCCAGCCAGGTAATCCAGGCATCCAGGTAACCACCTCAGCCCCACCCGCTTCTGCTCCCGCCTTTCTTCTTTTCCTCTACTTCCTATGAATGTCACAACTTTGGTGGACTGCCCCGACCTTTGTCTTTCTTCTTCCTTTTTTTTTAATTTCACCCGTTACGCTTCCCTGTCTCCCTTTCTCTTGGTTCCCTCTTTTGTTATGACTTCACTGGAGGCAGCTTCCAAAGTTAATGATGCCACTGCTTTGCTTTGAGGAAAACACCGCCTGCAGGCAGGGAAGTGCCACAGCTTATTGCTGTATGTCAGTCAGACACTTCAATGAAGGCAGTAACTTGCAGATATAATACTTGTTTTATGGAGCTGACTTCATGTCTGACCACAGTTCCTGCTCTGTCATGTTGCCTGCAGAATAAATTGACTAGTGAACTCACTTTTAGAGATCATGCATTGCTCTCTTTCCCTAGACATGATTTGCTCTCACAGTTCCCTACATTTGTAACTCTGCTAAAACGCTATCTGTGCTTTTCTCTTTGAACTTGCTACATAACAAACATTACTCCCATTTTTGTTTGATGTAGGCCAGGAAAACGAAAGTAAGTGGTTTAATTATAGGATAGATTAACAGTTTATTACCCAGGTCACATGCTTAACTCAAACATGGGAAACAGAACAGAGGCTTGAAATCCAATGAACTTAAGAGTAAGATGCAGAAATTTCAAAATAAAACAGGAAATGACTACATGGAGCATCAACATTATGACAGTTACACTAAGCACACCTTAAAATCACAGCTTAAATCTGTCAGCCACTGCTTTGCGGCAATCAAACAGTGAAATGTATTGTAATTCTTACTTAACTGCATCTGTAATTAATTTTTATGTGTTTTTTTCTATTAAATGTCACATCAATCGGCACTCTGTGGGGTTTAAGGTCCTAGCGTGGTGGTGAAAAGAAGTGAAGGATGGGCTCACTCAGTAACCTTTGTCAACCGGCGGGGTTTTGTGAGCCACCATAAATTAGAAAGACTTCCCAATTTGTCTCTTAGGCCTATCCAGAGGGGGAAATACCACATGACTCAGGTGTAATTTACTGTGCTTTGTAGATGAAAATGAAGTTACCATCCATGCCCGGCAGTTGAACCCAATCAGCACTGTTCATCATCTGTGCAGCAACCCCTCTTTACTTTTTTGCAGCTAAGTGTGGTTTTCTTGAAATATGAGCTATATCAAGTAACTTGTCTTGTAAATTCTTTCAGTTTATCAGTCTTCATCTACTGTCAGCCTTTAACGTTTTCTAGCAACGCATGAAAATTCAGAGACCTCATCATGGTTCAGGTTTTTCATGAGCGTATCTTCTAGAGTTGTTTACAAGCCAGTCTCTGCTGCGGTTGAAGTCCTTGGAGAGGATATTTTCAGGGACTGGGTCACTGCGTTCTCTGGCACGCGCCCCAAAACCTGACCTACTGTCGGCAAGGACTCCGTCTACACTTGCAAACCCCGACCCAGTTTCTCATGTGCTTACTCATACCTGACTGCATGACTGTGAGGAAGTGTAAGACAGCTTTTGGCAGGTGTAAAGCTGAAAGTCGCATGCAACAAAGGACTTAGTTTCTGTTTCTAGTTCAAAGAATTTCTACTGACAACATAAACAAAAATTATAGTGTACTATTGTGACAACATGACTAATAAAATACATTTTATTGCAGTAATAAATAGCCTTAAACCAAACCTAGTTTTGCAAAGCTGCTCCTCGTGTGTCTTTCTTACCTAAAAACATCAATTTATCCATTTAATGAAGATTTTCAGGACTTTCACACAAGTGGGCGCTGACTGGCACTGTTGGCTTTGGCTTCAACCCTGAGTTTTAAACTATTAGCTTTAACTGCACTTATTATGGGGTGATGGGCCTCCGCTAGTCCTCTGGCTCAGTTCCCTGTTACCCGCTATGGCCCCAAACAGTCACTAATGAGGGGAGGTAAGGGGTCGGGGGGAGACAACAGCTGATAACTGTGATCATTTATGATCTCAATTTACATTTGAACATTTTAAAAATATCCCTCGTCTGTGGTGCTGAGGTGGTCGTAAGCTTCCTAAAGCTGGGGTGTGTTTGTCAACACAGCGCAGTTGCCACTCATATTTATTTAGCCGGCTTGTTCCTAAAATAGCAACTCACTCACTGGCCTAGCTTCATCTGCGTGTCCGTGTGTGTGCCCAGTGAAAGGGCGTGAGCGAGGAGTTCATTATTTCTGAGCGGTGAGTGAGAAAGTGAGTGGGCGCATGTGACAGAGGGGACACAAAGACACTATTAACTCGTACAAGTTCTGTTTCTGTTATAAAGGTGTTGCACGTTGGTCTACAAATATGAAACAAATGGCTAAAAATCTGTCGACCATGACTTCATCAGACAGTGAATTAATTTGACTTAAATCAGTCATGATTGACTCTATTACAGTTTTTCTCAAATGCTAAAACACATGTCACAAACGTTACCACCAGGTCCCCCAATGTCCAAACACAACACCCTTCTCTAAAGCTACATAAACACAACCACACCTTCCCACTGCAAAACTCAAACTCCCACACCAAGAGAGCAGCTCGAAGCTGTCAAAACTATAAACACTATACACAGCATTACACACTACAGCAAAACAATTGAAAACACAATGCTCAATTTGTGAGAAGGTTCTTTGTTTCATAACTGCCAATGCATATTTTAGAAACTATACAGTAACGGATCGTCGTAGATCTCTGCAGAGGATTAGGCATTTAGATTTGTGAGTTTCATATGAGTAGTATAAATCTATAGAAAATCCTGCATGTACGTACACTACTGTAACACAACTCAATGCAAAAACAGAATCTATTGCACACAACAGTAATCTTGAAAACATGAACAGGGTGTGAAGTTTTTTTATTTACGTTATTCACACCACACACACACCACAATCACTGTGCGGCATCATGTCGCTGAGCTGTTGCTCGCATCTCGTCCGTAATGATGGTGCGAGGTTGTCTTGCTCTCCCTCCTGGACCTTCTCCTCTCCCATGTTGGCCTTCTCCTCTTCCTCATTGGCCTGCTCCTCTTCTTCCAGGGCCAGCTCTTCTCCCTCCTCTGCATCAGATTCCTCTTCCCCTGACTCTGCCTTCATCCATTGTGTTTGTTTGGAATCTTCAGCATACTGTGCACTCTGAACTTGCTTTTACATGTGGGTACAGCATTAGCAACAAGTGTCTTCAATTTTGAGTCATTGTGTGTAGTGAATGACACCAGGTGTGTTCCCTGTGTTCAAAGATTGGTGACTGTGGCAAGCATTTTGCATCACATGGGCTTTCATTTGAGGATATGAGCAGAGTTGTTTTGCAACATGTGTTTTAGCAAGGAAAAATGTGTTTAGATTTATGAGTACAGAGGGTTGTGTTTTGTGACTTGTGTCTTCATGTGACATGTGTTTATGGTACTGGAATATGGTGGCTACATTTAGTAAATGTGTTTAGACTACTGGTCATTTGGGTTACAGGATTGGCTTTTGTGTTTTAACATTTGAGAAAAACTGTAATTTGCTTCAGCATATTTCCATGAACATATGATTGATATTGATTTGGACAGTTCACAAAGCTTTATCTACTCCCTATATATTTGCATTACTACCATGATCAAAGATTATAGCAAGGAAGGAAGATAACATCACTTCCACTCAGTAGCACACCATACATGCTTCATCTATTAGTTACAGTTTTTGCCCGTTGCCTGAACACATTTTGCAAAACTTTGCTCATTGTGCCAAAACCCTAAACACAAGTAAACATGACACAACACTGGGAAATATACCATTCACATCTGCACCAAATTGAAACTCTACTCTCAAAACCTAAACTCTGCTATCAAAACCTAACATTCCTTTGTCAAAATGTAACTCTGTTGACAAAATGACACATACTTGCATCATATGCAAACACTTACAGAGCAGGGGGAACACACTAGTCTACTTTATATAAAGCACTGCAGTCTTTGATTTCCATTGTTCATTCAGAAGGCATATTGGTACATATTCAGCTCGAAGTCCTTTGACCCTGTCACTGTTCCTCTCAAATGGGACTCTGTAGAGCTGCTTCATGGTGATGCTGTGTTTTCCCAAGATGCGTCTGATGGTGGTGATGCTCACATGGTTTATGTTGTTGAACACTTGCCTGTCTGCAAGTATTTGCTTTCGTAGCTGGTGGAGACGGATGGCATTGTCTGCCCTCACTAGGTCCACAACGGCGAGTTCCTGCTGTTGTGTGAACAGGCGTTGGCGTCCTCCCCCAGAAGGTCTTCGAGTCATTCTAGAGAAATACAACCACATATTGTCATCGGTTTGCTTATTTTTCTTACAGTACTTTACTTTATATACTGTATCATCCACTGTACAACACTGTACTTCAATATAAGTAATCATGGTATGTTTCACAGAAACTACCACTTTGGCTGCAAAAGGAGCATTAGCACCCTGCAGTACGCTGTACACTTGATATGGTGATATACTGTAGAACAGTACTATAAAACCATCTGAGTAGAGTAGAAGGCAGTGAGATGAAGACAGACCTGTTTTCTAGTCGGAATTTTCTTATTACAGATGCCACTGTGAAGCGGCTTAGATGTGGGTGGACTCTCTGCCCAGCTTCCCTCATAGTCAGGCCGTGGTTGATGACATGGTCCACCAAAGTTGCTCTTATATCATCAGAAATATGGGTCCGTGCATGGCCTCTTTGACCTCCTCCTCCTCTTCCTCTTGCTCTCCCTCCATCCATGCTTGCAAAGTTCTTGAAATGGCTAAACTGAGGGCTTTTTGTGGTTGGCTAATTGGTGTTCAGTTTTGCAAGTAAGTGCCTTCAGGTGTATATTTGAGTGGTTGCAATTACCCGATGTGTTTTGTATTTTGGATACATGTGTTTTCCAAATGGCACCCTGAAATTTCATTTTTGAACGAAGTGTCTTATGTATGAAATAGAGTGTAGTATGCAGGACCATGTGTGTTGCATAAAGGAGTAAGTGTGTTGCATAATTGCAACCAGAGTGCAAAGCAGCACTTTTGTTTAAGGTATGGGTACATGTGTTTGAGGTATGGTAACAAAAGCTTCAAGTTGTGTTACTTTAGTCTAAGCATGGGTTTATAGTGTTCAAGCAACGAGCAAAAACTGTAATACACTTTCTGCCTTCCATGATCTCATCGACTCTCCAAGCAGAGCCTGTTTTAAATCTTTCCAGCCGAATTAGCTGTTTGACATCGCTTAAAGGTTTATGACTTGCAGCCTGCCGTTTGAACATAAAGGTCTTGAAGTGATATTGAGGTCGACACACCAGTTCGATAAGCCATACCCGAACCTGCAGGTGCAAACACACTTAAAAGAAATGGTGCCTTTCTTTGTTTCCGTAGGGCAGAAGATGAAGTGATACAAAATTTGACTGACATAAGTCTTCTGATAATTTTACAGGCCTGTAGCAGCATGAGTGTGAGGAGTGAGGTTAGCATGGGGGGGAAAAGCCTGTAAGGACCCAGATTTTACAGCCCGGGCTCGAAAAAACCTTATCGAGTGTAAATTTCAGTCCTTTTGTATACTTGAGGTGAACTGAAGGTTTGCAGATTCCTGTTTCTGTTCACGTCTTTGTCTTCATATTTGTCTTATTCACGACAGGAGCTCTTTCAAACAGTGGCACCAATAATGTACATAGAGTAACCTTCCAGCCTGTGCAAGTGGAATGACGAGGTATTTGAAATATTTTGTACACAGTATAAGCTTATTAGCTGTGTACTTCAAAACAACCTCTGCCTAAGCTAAAAAAGCTCCTCGTGTACACACTGACCTTGTGAACGTGTCCTTGCTCAGCTTGGTTAAGAATGAACTGACGCTTTAAAAAAAAAATCTCAACAATATATTCATTTAGATCATTTAGTAATGTTGCTTGAATCACTGGCTCTCTTCCACAGTGTTTCTTCCTGTTAAAAGGGAGTTTTTCCTTCCCACTGTTGCTTTTTCAACGAGGGTTATTAAACGTTTTATAGACCAAGCAGTGCATCGATTAATTATTGCAGCTCTTGTCTTTTTGAAATTATGACAAGCACATACTTTCCTTAAATAATCGAGGGTGATAAAATGTAACTGAATGACTACCAACAGGTTGGTGTAAGAGAGTCTCACATGTTTTCATTCATCAGTGCATCTCACCAGATAACTTTTAGTCCATTGTGACACACAGCGGGGACAGGTCTGGGCTTGGGACTCGTCAGTCTGTGAGACCTAATAGCTAATGAACCATTGCCATGGGCAACATGCGCATTCCATGTCATCGCCATAGCTACTACCACCCCTCACCCCTCCGTTTCAGCCTATACCTCCCACTCCTGCTGCCCTACAGCCCCTCGAAGAGGTCACACACCTGTCTGCACCTCGTCTTTCTTCTACTTCAACTTCTTCTTCTCTTCTCCCCTCATCTCACATTCTCTCTCCTATATTTTTTTCTTTTTTTTCCCATACTTTGGACAGTTTAACCTGAATAAGAGCGACCAACCAAGGTCTGAATGATGGAACAATAAAAGTAATCCTGTAACTTTTGGAGAGCAGAAGGTTAGAATAAGCACAATATTTTTGCCACAATCACCTGTTTTATACTAGAACATATACATATCCTTACAACTCTCAGTTGAAATACTACTGCTACTATTATTGCCTAAATCTAGCCAAGTAGTTTTTAAACGGAATCATCCAGTGAATGAAACTCCCTAACACTATAGTCAGACAAGGTAAAAGATTTATTGGATACTGCTTCAAAACCAAAATTATTGTGACAGGATAGTAACCAGGTCTGTCACCACTCGCAGTTACCATCTTCAAAGCAACTTTGGTGCGTCAAGATGGCAATAAGGCGGAGTCAGTCTTCTATCAGTTTGTGACTGAATGGACTCAAGTTGGCAATGAGATGCAATGTGTTTATAATGATATGGCAAACTTTGTCAAAAATACCAAATATTTTTGTTGGTCACCACAGCTATTGGGTTTCGGTTTTCAGCAGCAAAAAAATTGAATGCAGTCAGTGGGCAACCACCAGTTTTACCTAGTTGCAAGAAGTTTGCCGTCTTATTTTTATTCTAGTGTGACTGAGCCATTACAGGACATGAAATGTGGTATCCTAGCTGCCAAACCTATAGTCCACCACTATTTGTTCAGCCTCCAAAAGCAACTCAAAAGCAAGCAAAACAAAAGAAACTCATCAATTAAATCTTAATTTAGTTTTAACCGGTGAGAATTTTTGGTTTTATTATAATTTTCAATCAAATTTGATCATGCAGAGACCTGATGTGTACAGATAGAATAGCTCCAACAATATATTAGTGATATCATAAAACAAGTATATTATAAAATGTGTTAAGGATGTTAATACAACATGCTTAAAACTCAGTCAGCTCTCATCTTCAAAGCAACTTTGGTGTATCGTGCCAAAAATGTACTTAAAAAGAGAGGATGACACGTTCACTTTGAGCCTGCTTGGCTTATGGAGTTTCTTCTAGAAGAACAGTGACTCATAGCTATCATTTAAAATTTAACCCCATATATGTAGTCATAGTTAGTGGGAACTCATCCATCTTTTAAAGCTGTCGTGTGCCAGAGGTCTCTCTATTTGTTTAGTCTGAAAGTTGTTTTGTCTCACGAGGATCTCCTTCAAACAGAAAAAACACTTGTAAAATCACACATGAGTCACAAAACCTTTAAGTCACATTCCAGCTGTGTTTGACAGTTTAAGTAAAATAATATATGCAGACTGTCGTGTGACAACAGTTAAAGCTTAAGCCACAGTCCACAGTTAGAGCTTTCATTTTGCATTATTCTCTGCACAGCACAAAAAGGTTTCTGCTGCCACTTAAATCAACTTTATATTTTGCTTGTTGAACTTCCATCTAGTCTGTTTATGTTTTTTCCCGATGTGAGGTGTTGTTGATGTAGATGTAGGTGATAGCAGAATGGAACCACCATTTTGGTTTCATGACCAAAGATATCACCACGATTCCATCAAGTTGGTCGTCTTTTGCCTGGGACAGCCCAAAGTTTGTTCATCTTTATTTCTATCCTTTTCCATGTAGTCTGCTTCATCATCTATAACTCTGAGCAGACTGTTGTTTCCACGCTACTTCCTCTCCTGTGATGAGCCTGATGCAAACAAGCTTCTGCTACTTCATCTTGATTAGATATTTGGTTGTTTGTTGAAATACTAAAAGTCTAGTTTTGTTTGGCATGGTTTATCTCCATGTGTTTGGCTTTGGTTAGTTAGTTTTTTGGTTGATTTGGCCATGATCAAAGATTCTTTCATTCATCATGTTGCGTCTGGGATAGTCCAGTGTTTCATTAGGCTTTGTGTATTTTTTTCCTGTGAGAAGGTGGTCACAAATACACAGGTTAATTCTTTCCAAAAGACTACAATACCTATAAATCAGTCCATTGGAGAAACCTAATTCTTGGATCACTCCGAAAAGCTGTGAGGGGTCATGGGGGCTGCTGGAGGTAAGAGGTGACTGAGTGCCAGCAGGCACACTGTGTGGTAATACTGCACAAGGGTCACTGTTAAAAGGGCAGAAGTCATAATGTTACATTGAGGAATTAGCTAGCAGGAGAGGAGAGTCAAGAGCACAAGTGGGATCATCATCACGCTATGTGATAAAGGTAAACAGCCTCTTTTGGTGACCTTCAGTGACCTTAAAGTTTAATCTGTTTACTGACTTGGAAGTGTGTTTTCTCTGGGTTGTAGCTGATAAGAGGAGAGATGACTGATGGATTTGCAGGTTAGTCAGCTCGGTGCAGCAGGATGTGACCACAGATTCACCTGCTGTCCGGACAGGTGAGAGACAAACTAGAGATTTTCTAGCTGAATCCAGGAGGAGAAGGCATTTGGATTTATCAGTCCAGCAGTTGGAAGTTTCACCATAAACTATGGTTATTTAGCATGTAGCTATAATGTATCCTAACTGTAATGCTACCCAGTTCAGTTGGTGACTATGAAGGTCCACTTGAGCATCCACCATTGTGATGGTATCTACATGAGAGAGTAGAAGAGAAAAGACAAAACAGGTCCCCCCTCATTATTTTTAAACTATGGTTGAACTTTAACTTTGGAATGGGATAATTCTTGCCCAGCCGCTTTTGCTCAAGCCATGGCCTGAGAAAGATTACACCAAAAATAAAAGTAAAGATAATGCAAGATAATAAATGCCTCAAATGACTGAAGAAAAGTTGGATGACCTCAAAACAGAGGGAAAAATGAGGCCAAGACATGTCACTACTAAGAGGGTCTGTTTAAGCCTGACCTCTCCTACAATTTTGAGAAATACTGATGGACTGATGTAGACCTCAGCTGGTGATATGGAGATAATGTCAGTCAATCATAAGAGTAATGAGTCTTTGGAATTGATGAGGTCAGTCAAGGCTCTCAAAGTCGAATCATCTTTCTGGGCAGCTGACTCACAATCTAAGAAGAAATGGCTTTGGGGGTGAAACTGTTGGTCTTTTGATGGTATTGGTCTGAAAATACCTTTTAAATCAGCCTTATTCTGATGAGCCACCAAGTTGCTGTTTAAGATGAACTTTGTCTGATCTTTATGTGTTAACTGGAATCCATTCCAGGTTACATCCATCTTAGACTTTGCCCAAAAGCTAAGATTTTATGTGACAAAGATGGATTCTCAAAAACACAGGAGGTATGTAAAAAGGTGAAGTCAGCTGGTACAACTTCAAGAGATGAAGGAAAATAAAAGGCAAAAAAATACTTACTTGAGTTACTTTCTAACTCAAAGTAAACCAATGCTACGTCTCCCCTTACCTTAACAAGCCTTCCCACCACTCTTTTTCTTACCATGTAGGTCATTGTTTATGCGTCAGCAATAACTTTAGCTGTGCACTCTCAGTGTTTAACCATTAGTATGGGCATTTGGTTTCCCTGTTTATGTTGAATCTGCTATCATTCAAGGACTTAAAATACTGTTTGGATCACAAGATTCTCTTATTTGTAACTATATGAAAAAGTTTACACAGTTTAGTTTAGTTTAAAACTGGGCTCAAATATATATGTAAGACCAGGTCAGAGCTGAAATTGACACCGTTGTGGAGGATCTCTCCAATAAGCTGAACTAAGTTGTGCTTAATATTAGTCTTTTCCCTTTATAAGCCAATTCGACTAGACTAAACAGCAGTCCCAGTTTCTCATGTGGTCCCTTGGGATAATTAATTGATTACCCCTGTTATAGAAGGACATTGGTTAATGGTAACAGGGCAACCCGTGTTTTTTTTTTTGTTTTTTTTTAACTTTGCTGTTGGAAAGTTAATTTTGGAGAGCCAAACCGTAAAAATGGACAAATCTTTGCACAGGAAAGAGTTTGGTTTTCTTTGAAGCACATAAGCTGTGGTACAAGGCATTAAAAAGTAGAGGTGGGAATCACCATATATCCCACGATACGAAATTATCACGATACTTAACGCACGATACGATATTATTGCCATTTTTAAAAATATTTTGCGATATTCAGATTCTGTACATAAAGGTAAACTTTATCAATATTCATTTTATCTAATATCAAAGTCTCACACTCAGTCTCTCTCATTTCAGTCAGTTTTATTGTTGACAAACTGAACGGTTTGTATTACAGTCTAGTCCAACTTAACTGAATGCAACCATCTGGTACAATTATAGCTATTCTGAACTATGCAATTTATGAAAACTATGCAGCCCCTTCAGCAACTGAAGAATTTGACAGTAAATTAAAACAAAATATAATTTTACATTAAATAAAAAAGTTTTAAACTTAATTAAAATAAAACATGTCTTAAATTTAAAAAAGTAAACTGTCATGTTTATTGCTGCCAAAAAACAAGTTAAACACATTTGGACAGTGAAGGAATGTCAGGATTCTTGTTCAGAAAAAGGAGCTGATCAACATGCTCTGAAGTCAGAGTTCCAGTCCACAAAAACTTTTTTTGTAACAAAATATCGATTTGTGCTGTCTCTGTATCGATACATTATTAGCAAACAAAATATCACGATACTACACAGTATCGATTTTTCCCCCCACCCCTATTAAAAAGGTGGTTAAGAGAGTTGTCATGTTATGTTTTTGGTTTTGATGCTGAACTGTCTGTCCCTTATATGGAACCTCTTACTGGTACATGTTAATCCATGTTAGATATTAATCCAAAACTGGGTTTATGTTTGTTTATAGATAGGGAAAATGCCCCCTCTAGTGTTGATTCTTTCTTTGATGAATAACATGTTAAACACGCAAAGCAATTTGATACACGGTAGTTTGAATTCAGCGGTGTTGGAAGCATTAACTTTGACCAGAGTTTATCCTTCGGCGGAGCAGATTGGTATGCGAGATGCACAGAGCCGTAGTTGTACATTTACCTGCCCGGACTATTCCTCCCTTTATTGAGCTGATGTCAAACGGACACTGAGAATTCCATTCCCTCCACTCGTCTCAGCCACTCCACAGATAAGGTCAGAGGTCAAGCAGAAGAAGAGAGGGGAGTGGAGGGGTGTTGGTGGTTTGCAATGAGTGTCCTTTATTATCCCTGACTGTTGTGTTAGTTGGCAGGTTCCTCTGTATGTCGCTGGGTAAGGGCGAGGGAGGCAAAAAGAAAATAAAAAACTGCAGAGAGATAGAAAGGGGGAGGAGGAGGGAAGGATGTTTTTCTGTTTGGGAATTCCTCAGGGATTGCTTAATTGGCCGTTAAGCCAAACAGGTTGATGCCTTAGTGACTGCATCATGATCATGATTTCGGTCTGATCAGCACAGACTGTATTCCAGAAACACATTTATGTCGGCTCAGGCTTCACAATATCGCAAAGTCTTGTCTTTTTGTGACTTACAGACATATCAGACTGTGTGCTGCCTTCCAAATCATTCATATTTGTGACCCTTTTTTTTAATGGCGAGCACAAAACACTTCCAATTGTAAAGATTTTTTTTATAGGAAAACGTTCTGTTTTTCTGGATCTGTTTCTTTTATCTTTGACCAAATAAACACTTTCTTGGTGATGCTATGAGGTAATCTTTAAATTATGTCTCTATTAGTGACCAGAGAGACTGCAATGTAGGGCATGTGTGATTGCTAAGTTACTAACCAGCAGGTTTCCAATGCCCCTTGACTTCCTAGTTGGATCCATGCCTTGCTTGTCACATCTCACGTCTCCAAACAGCAAGATGGCAACAGTGAAAGTGCTTCATTCGAAGCCTCACAGCAGGAATTAGCTAACCAGTAGGTGTACAGCCTATGCACTCTGTGACTGTACGCAGGTGAGTGGGGGGTTTTCACAGATGAGTCATCAGTTTTCGTCCATTATGGCAAAAGATTTGCACAACACGGCTACAGACTGGGTTTTCATGCCCAAACTGTAGCTAGGTTTCTCAATTGGGCCATAATTGCTTTGATATCATGTAGTCTGTAACCAAACCTGTAAAAAAGTTTTTGTCTTCATTTTCTATACTCAGCAGGATCAAACAGCTTCTCATACATCCACCTTGATCATCAGCCTATACTTTTTTATTTAAGTATGGCTAACTTTCTTACATCATTTCTTATATTAATGATTATATCATTTTAGCGTGGTTTGATCCAAAATTACGCTTTCTATTGCCTTTGTTGTTTTTGACTCTCCCTCAATCCCCTTGTATTCATTAGAAGAGTGGTGTCTTACTTGTGTAAAAATGAAGTAGAGAGGCTGACAGCAGGCAGCTTGTTCAGGCAGGACTTCTGTAGTGTGCGAACCTGTGATGCCAGCCAGGTGTGTAAAGCTCAGCTAAGTCCCTGCACTGCTTTTAAAGAATGGCTTTCATTTCACAAAGCAAACAGTGTCCATCATTCACCCATCTTTTTTAATGTTCGCTGCAGTGTCACTTGTTTCAAGAACGTTCTTAAAGAAAGTGATGATTTCTTGTTTTTGAAGCACATCACTCCACCCAGCTCCTGGTGCTGAATCTATGTAATAATGTACTTTTCAGGAGATTGTTTAAACAAGTGGGTTTGCAGGAAGTTGGATACAGTTGTATACACAGTGGTCTTCCAATTAAATTATAGATAAAGAGCATTTCCAAACACCTGAGGTACTATAGCCACGGTTGGGTGCCCTTCAATGCAGGGAGGTGATCCAATATTTATAGTATGTGCAATGTGTGCATATACACATGCACAAAAAAATGAAAAAGATATAAAGGAAAAAGAAAGGTTTCGAGGAGTTTAGGAGTACTAAGATTTTACAGTATTAGAGCAGCACTCACTGTTTATATCTTAAACATACTGTATTTTGCATTAGTGACTAATCGCATTAAAAATTTTTATTCACACTTACAATGGAAAGAAGCTGGCTACTGTTGGCACACATAAACTCCCATGTTAAAATCCCTAATTTAAAAACAACTATACAAAGTGTGAACGTTTTTATAACTCACCTATTTCAGTTGTGCTTAAGTTTGCTTTCCTAAGGGGGCTGTTGCTGACTAGCATATGTTGCCGCAAGTAGCTGGTACCTGTAAGCTAGATTTCCTGCCAGCCTTACAGCTCTGTGCTGCGTTTTTTAATGAATGAAAATCTAGTATTTTATTTGTATTTTTAACACTAAAGCAGGTATCTTTGTCTTTAGAATGCATCCACATAGTTTGAATACGCAGCTTGCTAACCAAACTTGCTACTGTTAGCAAAAAACGTAGCATCCCGCTGTCTAAACATGGTCACTTCTGTCTTCAAAAATGAGGCTCTATAACTAAAACTGTGGCTGTAAAGCCCAATGTGTGATGTAACTTTTTCTGTTTCACCAGGAAACAGAAAGTATTTTTAGCAGAAGCTCCACACCATGTGTTTGTACCTGTTACACTGACATGTGCGTCTTTTGGCTCTTCTGTTCCCTCTTGTTTTCTAGTTGTACTCTTTACTCATGACTGCCATATGTTTACCATCCTCATACCGTACATTCTGCCCCTGATATTTCCATTACAACTATCTGTTTACATACAAACCATTAAGCTGGCGCTGTAAGTCTGTAAAGATACACACTGTCACTTCCTGCCTTTCAGAAACTGCTTTAAACTTTTAGCATTTCACTAAACTCTGCTGCAGTGTGAGAATGCACATGTTTATTAAAGACCACCAAAAGTATTGCAGCTCACACGCACTTCATTCCTGGTTTAGCATGTCTGCGCGAGCAGAAGCTGAGTGCTCAGGTAGCTCAGTGTCCTTAAGGAATGTGTAGTGTGTTCTAGGAGTTCGTCTGCTATGCTTTGTTTGACTCTGGCCTCTGATTTTCCTTTGAGAGAAGACAAATTAACGCACTTTGAAGCAGAACTGAATCAGTGTTGCTTAAGGGAGGGTTGTGCAAAACGCTGCAGCTAGGTTGTTGACAAAATCCTCCAAGTATTCACATGTGACACCATTGCTTTTTCAGCTACACTGGCTTCCTGTTGAATTTAAGGTGCACTTTAAGATCCTGGTCTTGACATTTAGAGCCCTGCATGGACTGGCACCAGCCTACATATTTGATCTGCTACAGCCCTATGTCCCTAGTAGGGTTGCCAACCGTCCCTTAAAAAACGGAATCGTCCCGTATTTAGAAACAAAAGTACACGTCCCGTATTGAGCTAATAAGGGACGCACTTTGTCCCGTAATACAGTGAGAATCAAAAGTAGTCTATAAATGTTTATGGAATTAACACTTTGTTTGAAAACATAATTCCCAGCCCCTCTCCTGCTTTGTGACCAATGAGCTGACAGCACACTTATGACAATTCGAGTATGACAATTCAGATTACCGCTCATCTCATTGGTCGAGGAAAGGTCGCTTACAGAGAAAATACCGGAAGACAACAGATGACCACAACAAGAAGCATGGCCAACAGGGGAACAAACGCCGACTCTGCGGTGCAAGTCTCGGATGACAGTACACCTAAAGCTGGGCAAACACTGTGCGATTTTTTTCAGTCACGTTATTCAGCTCCTGCTCAAACTGCACGATTGACTCGCAGGGGTTAGAAGTTCGTATGTCACGATGTACTCTCACACTATACGGCCCGATGCTCTGATGCGACCTGAGTGCTCACACTGTGCCTCCATAACATGAAGGTTATAACAGAAAATCTGTCGCTCGCTCTCTCTGTCTTTCACTCACACAGACACACCACCACCATCAACTTTGCTAAATTGCTAATGAAAAACATTGATCAGGCAGCTGTGATTGAGCAGCAATGTAAATCCAACTATTTTCACGGTTGTTGTGGTCGTGATAATTTTGTGATGCCACATCGAAAAGGCTCGGATGAGCTTTCCAAAGTTCTACAAGTTGTGCCTCCATCGCTTGAGTCCAGATCACACGCTGCACTGCTGTGCTGCTCCATCTTTTACACCAACGTTTACGTGTTTGCGCGCGAGCAGTGTGAGCGGCTGTGGTGAGACCCTCACGAGCGATTGATGATCGGGAGCTGGTCGTGAGGTGTTAATCACTTCTCGTTACCCCACGTATACTACACGACGCACGATGAAGGCCAAAATCGGTCCGATCACTCAAAAATCGGCTCAAAATGGGCCAAAAATCGCACAGTGTGAGCCCAGCATTAGAGCAGCAATGTTTGTTCCCCTCAGAGAAAGGGAAGAATGGGAAAAGGAAAACACCTGGCTGGAAAAAGTTAATATGGGCATGTGCAGTGAATATCAGCGCTATGTGGCCAGAAGTGTGATAATATAATTTATTTTGTGTAATAAACAACTGCAAGGATAGATGATTACAACAAATAGATGACTAATACATAAAAGTAATACATAGATGAATAATGATGATGAGTTAAGTTGCGTAATCATGGGAACAAGCGGGTTTACAAACAGGAGCAGCTGATTAGCATTAGAAAAACTGAAATAATATTTCAACTGAAGCCGATTGTACTAAATGCACTAAATGTGCACTGTTACAAGAATGTTTTTCTTTCTATTGTTTTCTATTATTTTAAGTTAAGCAGGACAGAGTTCTTTTAAAGAAAGATTTACTTATATTCTCAAAAGTTAAGCATGACAGGCTTCTGTTTAAGAAAGAGACCTGTTTTACTGTGTTAATGTTGTCATTTTGAGCTAAAAATAAATGGCTAAATGATCATTTGTTTCACATGTGTTCATATCACAAAGAATAGAATATGCATCTACTTAAATCAACTTCAAGTCAAATGGTTAAAAAAATAATTTCACACACAAAAAAAGAGCTAGAAAATTCACCACACTGGGAAGGGTGAAGACAACTGGGTCGCCCGGCCCTGGCCACGAGGTGTCCCTTATTTATTTTTCAGGGAGTTGGCAACCCTAGTCCCTAGCAGGTCCCTGAGGTCGTCTGATCAGGGCTTACTTGCTATAAAACAGACTAAGATTAGAACTAAGGGTGACAGAGCTTTTGCCACTGTGGCCCCGAGACTGTGGAGCTCTCTCCCTCATACATTAAGAACTGTGGACTCTGTAGTTGTCTTTAAAAAACAACTCAAAACTCACCTTTATAAAACTGTTTTTGGTTAAATTTCTGCCTGTTTTATATTGTCTGTTTTACAACTTTATTATTTGTTATCTTATGTGCAGCACTTTGTGATTCTGTCTAGAAAGGTGCTAAATAAAATTTTATTTTTTAAATTTATTTATGTTTTGATGATGCTTTTTAAATATCTCTTGTTTTGTCTTAGAGACAAAGGCAGGCAATCTCTAAATCCCTGTCATTTTTGACTTGCCTTAGTTTTAAAGCACTCTAACTTAAGTTCTCTTTGTGAGCTCTCAATCATCCTTATGTTATGTTGATTTTCACTGGAAGTGTTGACTTGAGAGCAATGGTAGTAAACTATCAGTTGTTTTTTTATATATATAGTTTTTTCAATCTCTGTTTCAGTTCATTGTTAGATCTGGATGACAGCCATATCAGCATATTTACAACAGTTTCTTCTGTGGATGTTATATTTGATTGTGTAAGATAAAATCTTCACTTCGTCAGACATCTCTTAAAGATAGTGGCTCATCTTCTGTGGTTGAGTGACTCATCATTATACTCCGCGTCACTTTCTTCTCCATACTGATACTGATGTTTTCCCTGACTTTCATCATCAAGCGCAATCACATTTTTCTTAAACTATTTGAAATGTTTTTAGCATATTTATGTGGTTTTATCATACAGTTCTTTACATGGGACATCGCAGTTATGAAAAGCAAGATGTACAGTCATGTTGAAATAGCAGGTTTTCACATCCATACCTGGGAATATTACAGACTGGAAAATGTCCAACACTTGCGCTTTTATACAGGTGTTCACACTCAGTGCTGATCAGTGCAGTCGATTTGCAGCACCTGCCTGTGACTTACCCTCTTAATTCTTATGAAGCCAGTAAGGATATATGTAGTTTTTCAGAAGATTGGACAGAGTCCTATGGATGGTATGTCAGTCTTTAGACATAATACAGTGGACTTGTTAAAGTGTAACCTTCCTATAACCCAACAGCATGACCACAACCATGATGTTGTTTGAGTAATCATTAACAGATTGTGTAAAGTTTAAAAAATGTTGGAAGCTCCGTGAATGAATGGAAGTTATATATTGTTGTGTTATCCTGTGGGTTGAACAGTTGATACCATCATCTAAAATTAACCTTTTGATATCACAGCCATGAGGATGTGGATTTAGAAAATCCACCAACTAAGCATATTTTACCACAATAACCTATTAACTTGTTTTTGTCAAACATACAGTTTGGTTGGTATATTTCACTGAGAAGTCAAAGGGTTGCTATTATGGTGATTTCTAGAATTACATTCTTGTTGTTAGACGTTACTATGATACTTGTAAACTGGCCATTGATGGTCTTTGACTGTAGGTGCAGGCGACTGTAAAAACAGCATATTTAGAGGGGTGAAATTCGTTAAATGTTTTGTTGACAGAAAAAAGGCATGGCTATGGTCTAGAAAAATTAGCTTAAGGCATAGAGAAACGGGTGTGTGTGTGTGTGTGTGTGTGTGTGTGTGTGTGGGTGTGTGTGTGTGTGTGTGTGTGTGTGTGTGTGTTTGAAAAGCTGAAGAATACAACCAGTGTGTTTGCAGATCAATTCGCAACTTGTCCCTTGGTTCAAAAGCACTGGGATAGATGGAGGGGGCAATGTAGTGAAAGCAGGGGTGACAAGGAATCAAGGGAGAAAAAAGGGAGCACGTCCATACTTGAAACTTGAGTAATTACTACGTATTGCTAAGTAATATACTAAGATACTAAACCGGAAAATAACCATTGATGCATGAGTTTGTCCATTGTAGACAAAAGTAAGCCCACAGAATAAAGAGTTTAGCATAAATGGGTGAATGTGGTTTTAATTGTTCTTTGTGTACTCAAAATTCTGTAAATAGAGATATCTAATAAAGACATAGCTAGGCAGATATATAGAGGAGCTGCTGAGTCCAAAGTTGATGAGATTCTCCCTGAGATGCTAAAAGCTCTGCAGTGTTGGGCTGTCTCAGTTGACATTCCAACATGTCCATTGAAGGACAGTGCCTGTGAACTGGCAGACCTGGGTAGTAGTTTTCATTTTTACAAAGAGGGACATGGTAATTCTGTGCATGGTAAATGTTCAGGTATGGATGGATTTGTTTGACTGGTACATCTTTAAGGGGCATCCACTTCCACACAGGAAGTGATTTGTCACAAAGTGGTGACAAGAAACCGTAGAAAATCAATGACAACTGGCAATGCGAAGTTGATGGGTCCAGAGTCCAGGTCTGATTACTAATAAGAGTGAAGAGTGTCGTTGACTGACATGTGACTGGGTGGCAAATACATTAATAGAGTTACCTAGGCAACTGGACCAACTGAATGTCCAATAGGGACTTACTATTAGTGACAAAGTGATGCTTGAGGTGCAAGTCACTTCCTGTGTTTACACACCTGAAGTGTTAAAAAACGTTTGCAATGCCAGACTTAATTACCAGATCCAGATACAGAGACCTGCTTTTACATTTGCAGCAGTCCATTAATGAAGTCATCAGAATAAACGTTCTTGTTCATGCCAATGTCACACCTGTGAGGGGTTTTTATGCTTTCTAGTAACATATTTTTGCTCTGTTTAATGGAAAGAAAATTGCTTTTTCTTCATGCTGCAGCAGCCCCCTCATGTCATGTATTATTTGGTGGTCTATATCTAACTCAGTGAGACAAATGAGAAATATCTCTGTGGATTAAATGGATCACAACACAGGGGTACTCCGTAGCCGATCTGTTAGTTGTGTGTTTGAGTGTGTGTGCTGTGTATCATCTGTCTGATTTGCTCCTGTTTTAATACCTTTTGGCCCAGGAATTAGGCCTGTAGTGCATACCTGTCTGATGGCTTCTTGGCACAGCGTGTGCTTGTGTGAGGGCATCCACAGCGCTGAAAAAAAGGAGTGTCTGTATTGTGTGTTTGGGGACAGATCTGAACAAAAAGGGCTCTGTTTGTTGAATTATGAGGAAGTTTGCAACAACTGGTGAAATCAGAGCTTATGTGACAAAAACAATAAATATTCACAGTGTCAAAGTTTAAGCTACCGAAGAATAGCGACACTTTTTTTGCCAGCTTTAAGCAAATCTTAAACTGTCATTTTCAGTTCGGTCATTCTTCCGCGCAGTCACCCAGGGAACTTGTGGTCTCCGTTTCACTTTCAGTAAATCTGACCTCTCTGCGAGGTTATGTTAGCCAAACGTCACCCTACCTTTATGTACGCGGTTGTTATGAGTGCCCAGCTCAAGGTGAAAAAGCAGAGCTGAAGTTTGATAGAGAGATTCCCAGCAGCTGCCTGACGTGCACACTCACATGCTGCAATGCATGCATTCATTCAGTGAAGGACACCTACTGCCTTCTCCGCCAGTGTCTCCGTGTCACTCGGCCTCTTCCTTGACAAGCTGCTGTGACATTGCTGTGGCTTTTCATGTCCCGCCTTCGCACTCTGCGGCCAGCTTCCACAGCACATAGCTCAGTGACTGTGCCACAGAGTAAGATGAACAAGAATCCACTGAGTTCGCTGAAACAAAATCGGGGAAGAAGCATCAAGAATGCTAAAAAGTTGACAAACAAAAACCTATGGCACAGATATTTTATATGATTACGAGAATATCCTCCCAAACAGTGTAACAAAATGCAGTAAACATAATTTTTGGCCAGTTATCTTTTCTTTGTGAATGCAAATGAGTGTGTCACATGCTGTAAATGCAGTGATTGTTGTGGACAAAAACAATATATATGTATTGATCAATACTTAGACTTTTAGTGATTAATCACATCTGCCTGTGATTATCAGTGTTAAGGGGCGTCCACACTTTGAAGCTGAGGATGATGGTGGACATTCCAGGTTGTCTAGGTAACTCAGTGATTTATTTGTCACCCTGTCATATGTCAAACAGCAGTATCCTTTGTCCTGGGGTCTACATGTCGTTCTCCTCCTGTTAGGACATGCCTGGAACACCTCATCCAGGAGGCATCTTAGTCCACCTCAGCTGGCTGCTCTAGAGGTGCAAGATGCGACCAATCAGAAAAAAAGTTGAATGGCACTAATGGTATTCAGTCAGAGGATGAACTGCGCAGAAGCTCATTTTGAGATAAATACAGATTATTTTGAGCTGTAAACCATGTAAACCTGTAGAAGTGGGCATAATAATGAAGTCAAATACATCTATCATCATCTCTGCAACCTGTTCTAGTTGGGAAGCTTTTATTTCCTAGGATATGTTGGTTTTACAAGATTTGTGTGTGTCAATGTATATAGAAATAAGTGCTGACTGAGCTCATCACACTCTTGCGTTACTTACCTACGCTTATTTTGAAACAGCACATGTACATTAAATTAAATCTAAGCACGCTGCTCAGAGTACATGTCAGAGACGTATAAACACAGGTGTTTATGGTTCATGTCAGCTGATGTTGGTGGTCCAGTCTTCCTCACAGACATATTTGCTTTATGTTGATATGGAGGCTCTACGTGAAAAAGACTGCTGTGGTCACACAGAGTTGTTTAAAGATTATACAAACCCGCGAGAGAGGCAAATGGATGGAGAGGCAAAGATGGAATGAGTTGTAATATGGTGATAGTTTACCTGAGATTTGCAGTGTTGTGAAGTTTTGTGTCTGTGGAATGCCTTTATGTATGTGCTGATGGATGGCTTGTAAACAGAAGTGTACAAACATAGCTGCACTGAAGCCATCTGGAGGACTGAGGGAGGCCATTTTTCTTCAACCAGGTGTTTTGCAGCAGCGTTTATTTTCATGCTCGAGGATGTCAGTTTCTGAACACAAATAGTTAAATTTCTTAAGTTTGTGTCATTCTCTCCTTTGATTTGTGCAACTGCCTTTTTCTGAACTTACACATTTGTGGTCACGTAGTTGATGCTTTTCTTCTCTTTCAATTACAACTTACTTGTTTCTTCCGAATCCTCTCAGTCGTGCACCTCTCTTCAGTCTCCGTTTTTCACAGTAGCACAGAGGAGTGTGGGTTTCCATCCTTGTCCTCACCTGGGGCTGCAAATTGACAGCTGTACTGACTTGCGATTGGAGGAATGTGCAGAGGACAAAAGTAAAGAGGACGATGATGGGGAGGTAGGGAAGGGGGCTGTGTAGAAAGTAGAGCAATGTGCATTTGGGATGTGCTCCCTCTTTTCTCCCACAATTCCTTGTCATACCTCCTTTCACTTCCACCCCCACCCACCCCACTCCTCTCTATGCATCCCAATCATTTTGAACCACAAGACAAGTTGTGGATTGATATGCCCTGTACACTGCAAACACACTGGTTGCATTCCTTAGCTTTCAAACACACATGCCTGTTCATCCATGCCCTAACCTAGTGATTGTCCTGAAGTTTAGCCATGCTTTTTTCCTGACAACAAAAGATGTTAGATGAATTTCACCCCTTCTTTTCAGAGATAAACACGCTGTTTTTACAGTTCTCTGTGATGCTAGTCAAAGGCTTCCATCCGAGACAGGAATTTCTGGGAAGAATGAACAAGGAGAAGAGGGGTGGAAGGTACAGACAAAAAATTGAATGAGGTAGTTCAAGCAAACAACGAGGTAACAGAGGTTAAAACTGATCATCTGTAAGAGAGGTGATGGAGTGATAAGAGAAGCTAAAACACCTTGTTTCAGACAGAGCTTGAGAGCTTGCATGAAGGGCCAGTAGAAGATAAAGACCGAAACATCTGGCTTGTTGATGTAAAGCAATTCTAGTAAAGCCTAAGAATGAAAATGTGAATCTAGAAATGATCGTAATGGCTGCCCTTTATCTTATCAGTAAAATGTACCAAAACAAATAGGATATCTGACCGGCGATCCTTACCTTACATAATAAAGCACCTTGAGGCAGCTGTTGTGATTTGGCTCTATGTAAATAAAACTGAGTTGACTTGAACTAAATTGAAGCCAACCAACCAAAGCTCCAGTGTGAGCTGAAGGCCACCACCTCACAAAGTCAGTGGAACCACGTCATCTGCAAATAGCAGAGATGAGATCCGGAGTTTACTTGGTTTCCTCCTAGAAAGTCTCTAGAAATTCCAATTTTGTCCATCTTTTTCTACATATCCAAATCACACTGATTGTGGTGAGTGGTGGGATGCACCCTGGACAGGTTGCCAGCCTCTTGCAAATAAAATTGAGTTCTGAAAACATTAAGCATCAGCATCAAGCTTGTCTGGTGTGAGGGTTTGTAGAGTTCCTGTCTTTAAAATCAATAAAAATGAATCGCCCTTTTTGAGCTTGAAGTTAAAGAAAATTAAATCCCAATGTGATGTATTCAGAAGTAACATCTGTTTAACATCTGTACATATTTCTGCCCATAGTTCATTAGACCTTTGTCGGACAAACACAGTCGTAGGACATATTTTGCTCATCTTGTCATGCAGGAGCAGAGGCAGAAGGAGCCTCATGACTCTGGTAAGCCATGCTGTAGTTTAAGAAACAGACAGCTCTATTAAATAGGGATTTTTAAAAGCACACTATATTTAATGTATTAGTGTGTATCATTGTGTAAGCTTTGCAAACAATTTGCAATTGCTTGCATTTCTGTCTCTGATTGTTGCACCACACTGCCTCCCGTGAACAGAGGCACCTGAATATTTTTGGCACCCCCACCCCGTCTGTGCTGCGCCCCTGACTCTGGGTCACTCAGACAGATAGGTTGATAATCTGACACTCCTCTCTCTCTGGAGCCGACCGTCATTCCGTCCTGGTTATTTTGAACTGAGAGCAGCAATTACACAAAGGGTGGTCTTGGTAACCATTAAAATAGTACTTCCTTAAGTTCGTGTGTTTATTGGATCTAAATAATCTACATGCCTGATCCTTTCAGCGCCTGTCACTTGTTGTCTCCTGATGGATGCTATTTCAGTGCATCACCTGGACCCTGTTCTGTGAATATGGTGTCAATAATCCAAACTAATGTACTGTTTTTGTTTGCTTTGGGTTGATTTTTTTGCGTCACATGTTTTAGATCATTTTTCAATTCTATTTGGGGTTTTGAGATGACCTGGAAGCAGAAACTGGGCTTGTGCTGAACAAGTATACGCTTGTGACAGATTGTAATACGGCTGCACAGTACTTAGTTTAAGCCTGATAATTCACCTTAAACCTTCTTCGATCAAGAGAATACTAAAAAGACACCATGACAGATGAGTGTCTTCATCGAATCAGAGATCTTTGACTGAAGCTTTGAAGCTTGAAGTTTTTTTTTATCCAGACACTACAGATTTAATCTCAGTCTGTAGATGGGTATTTAGACCAGGAAGCTAAGCTGATAATTGTCTGCACAGCATGCCAGTACAATGTGTCGCATACCTCTCTGTTGGTGTGCAGGAACACACACACCAGTGCTACAAAACATTTATTGCACCCGTCTCTCAAAGAGATAAAAGAGTGGGATAAACAACCAAAATGTTGTTCTTTGTCGCTACTGGACACAGTGTAACAGTGACACAGTGTCCATGTTTCGCTGTGTGGCAGGCAGGATGAGGACCCAAACGCAGGGCTTGGAACACGGAAAATTATACTTAAAATAGCAGCTTCTTTTCTGGGAAAACTCAACACTGAATACAGGAAAAAACTAAACTAGAAAATTAGGGAACTAAACTGGGAAAGAGGTGATTTGCTCACAAAAAGTGTTACCGTAAAAGCAAACCTCTCTCACAGAAGGCTTGTTTCTGAAGTTTCTGAAGTTGTCTCTAATCTTAAATCACATGATTCCTCATGGTCATGGCCTTCAAAGGTGTTTTTACAGTTATGTCCTTTTGTCACCCACATGTACTGAAGGAACCTTGGATTTAAATTTGGTATATACATTCTTAGCCTGTCTTTTATCTTCCTTTTGAACTTGACATAGAACCAAAGCAGCTATGTATTATTGAGACTCATGATTTGTCTCAGCCAGCTGTAGAGGTTAGATTGGAGTCATGTATGGAAAAGCACCAAAGGGTGTGTTGCACAATAACTAAGAAAAAGTCATTTTTTTAACCTTTCATTTTTGAGTCATTGGTTTTTCTCTTTGCTCTCTCTCTTTGTGAAGAGCAGGGTGAACATGAGAAAAGTCACGTTTAATACAGAATCCAGAAATGAGAGTACTAAGGCATTCATCTCCAATGTGACATGCTTATTGAGGGTCACAAATTTAACCTCACCTAGCTAATCTCATTAGTTTAACTAATGCTCTTCTGATGCAGATTGTATATTTAAGCTGTTGTAGGCTGTTCACAGTCCCATTTCAACCCCAGTATATTGAAAGGCATAGAGGCACAGAACTGAGCCATACCACTGAACGTGATCACCACTCCAGATGGAAAATATTTTGTTTTTGACTAATTAGATTTTTTTCCTTCTGTATGTTAAATAAAATTAGAGAATTCTTTTCTTTGATAAAGCATCGGTCCAACTCTGATCTAATGCTCTTTAATTCCCTTTTAGCCTCAAGCTGCTTCTCAGAGGATTCCTTGTTAGTTGTCATAGATGATAATCTAATGTTCATTCAGAGCTGCCACTTGTCTGCCAGTGTTTGTTTGAATACCCACATCCCTCTGGGATGCAGTCTAACACTTCCAAGCCGGTATGATAGATTGCAATTGACAGGTTGAATGGTTTGCAAACTGCCTGTCAGCCAACATGCAGCTGAGTGATAGATTGCGATCAGACAGCAGGGATTGTTGAATTCCCGTCAGGAAGGTGTGCCTGTTTGACCAGTGGTGCAAGAAGAGCTGGAAGTGATGGAGGGTTTGGGAAGGTGGAGCAACTGCCTCCACTGTTTTGTCACTGTCTAGATGTCTGTTCTTCTTTCCCTAACTTTATACATGCTGTAAGCTTTTGCTTTTAAAAAAAAAAAGCGTAAAGTGTGCGTGTTAGTGGCAGCCACCAGTGCAGCGCCCAGGGAGCAGTGTGTAGGGACGGTCCTTGCTCAGGGGTACCTCAGGGTAGCCATTCAGTGGAGTCGAACCCCCGACCTTCCGATCATGGGGCCACCACTCTACCTACTGAGCTATCCCTGCCCAGGGATTACTTGGTGTACACCATGGTAAACTAATTTAACTAGCTTGGACTCGTCAAATACACAGCTTTGACTTTATGTGCTGCCAGGCCCATTGCCACAGGTGTATAAAATCAAGTTCCTGTCCATGCAATCAACCTTTACAAACATTTGCAAAAGAAAAGTTAAATAAATATAAATAAAGTTAAATGTGGACCTGAAATAGGATGCCACCATTACACAGAGTAAGCCTTCTGCCAAGTCAAATTTCTTCCTTCCCCATAGCAACTTAGCCATGAAGCACACAGTGGTGCATGCCAACACTCTGCTGACTTATTAAATGCAAAGTCCCAAACTTCCTCTGGCATTAGCGTCAACACAACAGCTGTGCGCCGGAGTCTTCATGGATAAGCAGCTCTTAGGTGTAGGTAGGTGTAATATATAGGTGACCCAGTGCCTTTATGCATACTGTGTAGCTTGGTTGCCCAGAGAGATACTTGTGAATTTGTGGTGAAAATTTTTTTTAAAGTAAATGAACTGGTTCTTATATAACACTTTTCTACTCTACCTGAGCGCTCTATACAACATGCTCTATTCACTCTTTCACACTAGCACTTTTTTCTTTGCTTTTCTTTTCTTAAGTGCTTTCAATCTAAAATTCACACATCGGGATAGTATGCCCATCATATTTGGCATGGAGGCTGGAGCAGCAAGGGACTGAGCCCTTTTCCACTAGTACCTACTCGGCTGGACTTTGCTTTGGTCGTTTTTTCCATTACAATCGAGTACCGCGTGATGTGCACAGGGTTGTCATAGCAATGTGGCAATATAAATGCCACAGCAAAGGAGGATGTTGAGGTGATGGGATACCTGCTCTTCGTTTTATGGCTTTTTGTCAGATTGGGACACCGTGGTGTTGTTTTTTGTTGTGTGTGGCCATTTCCCTCATTGTCGGGTTTCAAAAAGGGCTCATCAAGTGACACCACTAACTACCCAGTCAGTTGAAGCCTCTGATCACCTCAGATCGCTTGGATCCCTGAGCGAGTAGGTACTAAAAAAGCATCTGGTACCAGGTATTACTGTACCACCAAATGGAAGACTTGTAAATCCAAGTTGAGGGTGCTGGTTTGTGAGCACCCTTGGCTTTGTGTGTGAGCAGGCAATTTCCTGTCCAAAACCCCCAAAATAATAAAAAAAAAAAAAATGAGTCGAGCCCTGCCAAGTCGACCAGAGTAGGTACTGGTGGAAAGAGCGGATAGAGGACTTGCCTTACCCCTTAGCCAATGTGAGGAAAAAGTTCTTGTCTGTTGCGACCAAAGATCCAGTTCATTTACTTTAAACTATCTGAAGGGAAGCCTAGCCATTTTAGTTTCATCCCACACGTCCTACTCCCAAAGTAATAATGCACAACTTCATGATTAACTTTACTATTAACTAACTTTAATATTAAATTGGAAGTTGTGTGTTATGTAAAAATATTTAAACCACTTCTTATCAGGCTGGAAAGATGTTTATTTTTATTTGTAGATTGTATTGTTTTCTTTTCGGTCCCAGCTGTTTCCACTTGGCAAAGCCACAAGTCAGACTCTTGGCCAGGTAGAAACCCCAGAGATGAATGTCACGTGGCAATAATAGTATTAAAGATGGTGTTAAAGATGGACAGCAATTAAATCAGTAACGAAAAACACACATTTTTCAAATATTTCTCTAAATTAATCTTCTCTGCCACCCAAACCTTTCCCCTCTCTCTCCTTGCTTCCTTCTGCTGCATGTTCCCTTCATTCCTAGAAACCTGATTTGTGATTAAAATTCTGTACAGGATTAGCCTCCAGATACATAAAGACAGGCTTCAACAGGAATTTCTATACATTGTGTTGCCTTTAGCTACACTTTGACATGTGTAACACACAATCTCACACAAACAAATAGAAGTTTTTACTTGTCAATACCTTTCACTCGGCACTGTCACCCACAGGTTTATACAAGTCCTACAACACCACAAAGAGAGATTGCAATCACCTTGCAATCTACCTTTTCCTCACATACTCTTTTTTTCTCCACCTTTCCTTCCATTTGCTTCTATTTTGTTGTATATTAAGGTTATGATTTTGAAAACTGCCATGCTTTATTGCTAGGTTTGACTACAGATGTACTGATTTATGCTCAGGTGTACAACAGAGCGAGCACGAGCAGCAGAGTTTCATTATGTACGATTTATGATCTAGGAACATGTCAGTAACAGGTTGAGTGGGTAGCATGCTCCTGCTTGGTCACCGTGTGCATGTGTGGCTGCACGTGTGAATTCTGCAGTCATCTATGAACACCCTTGAAATGTGCCGTCTCGTGCAAGTGCAGATGCTAAATATTATAGTTTAAGGGTGCACTTTTAGTGCCAGTTTAAAAATTTCACTTGATTTAATTTAATTTCATCTGCTCAAGAAAAAGTGAAAGAGAGATTATTTCTTTAAAGGGACACATAGTCCTTGTTTCAGTTCTAATTTGCATTATGAAGCAAAATCAAAAGATTTTGTGACTCTAACCTTTATATCCAACTGCCCCTTCATTTTCTTCAGGGTCATGGGGCTGTCAGAGAGTAAGATGCATCCATGACAGCTCCCCTATGAGATGCGTGCATGTCTTTGGACTGTGGGAGGAAACTTGACTACCAGAGAAAATATTTTATCATCAGATTTGGCTCCTTGTCAGATTTAACAAACTGCGGTTCTTTTAGGAGTCAAGTGGGAGATCCGGGCAAAACAGGAAAAGACAAGAAGTAGTTGAAATCACTTTATTCAATCAGGAAACTATTTAAATGACCTATGGAAAGCACTGGTAACTAAAGTGAGAAAGCATAGACATGAACCTGGAAGAAATGGCAAATCGGCAGTACAGGAGAAGGATGTTAGACAGGGCAGAGTTTCCAGAGAAAGTGCGTCCACAGTAGCATGATGCAATCCACTTCTTACTTTGTTGTATATTAATGTGCTTTTGTTAAAGGTTTTCAGTACAGTATTTATTGCATCAAACATTTGAAGACATTTAATGTGCAAAATGAATAAAATCACTTAAATTAATAATAATAAGTGCAATAAAAAGGTTCTGAAGAACGAAGAGTGACTGGACCTTCATGTCTCATCCAAGAGGCTTCTTCTAAACTTTAAGGTTTTAGTTGTTTCTTTATTTTTTTGCCCATCCTTTTTAACCTCCCAGGACCCAGCGTCCACATATGTGGACATCACATTTTGGGTTGTGTAGACCAAAATGCTAAATTTTGCTCTACAAGGGCCTGATATCCACTTATGAGGACATTATACTGCCACATTGAAATTTAAAAAGAATATCCTCATATGTGGATGTCATCTTTCTCAGAAACAAAAATCAGATAAAAAAAAAAATCTCGTAATTATTTTTTTTCACATTCATCAGGATCCAATGAGCCCAAATACCAAAGAGAAATTGAAAATGCATGCCATGAACAAGTTCTTAGGAGGATAAAGTCAGGGTTCCCATTTAACTTTAGCATGTTTTGTTGGTCAAAGTCTGATTCTCTGTCTTCTTCAGCCCCGCCTCCTCTTTGGCGTTGCAGAGATATCCATCACCGTTCCTGACATTTTTCAGCATGACATTTTTCTGATGTCTGCAGAGAACAAGAAGACAGAACATAAATATTAGTCATTGCAGTTTTAACCGTCTTTTAATGCTTTCAGTGAAAGTGAAAATCAAAGATTTTACACTGTACAGCTCAACATGAAGACGAGATCTTTAAATGCAGTCTCGGTGTCTGTCATGGTCCTGGGTCATTTTGAACCAGCATTCTTAGCTTTCCTGTGGTTTTGGATTTTGTTACTTCTTTATGTTCCTAGGATTGTTCGGTTTAGTTTATTTGGATTCCCTCTGCCCTCTGTCTCCTTGTGTCTGTGCTTATATTGTGGTGTTAGTTCTGGTGCCATGTTCCCACTCCTTGTGTTCCCTGTTCTCCTCATCCCTTCATGTATTTCTTCATGTTCCCTCTCTCTCTCTCCCCAGGCTGTCTCTGTGTACTTCCTGTGTTACTTTTAAGGTCCACATCTTGGTGTCAGCGTTTTCAGTTTTGTGTCCTCCCCATCCTGTCAAGGGTAATTGTCCTCAGCTTTGTTCCCCGTGTGCTTCAGCTTCCCTCATTACCTGTGTATTTATGTCAGTCTCCCTCTGTCCCATGTCGCATCGTCCCTCAGTGTTGTGTGTGCTTGCCTGTGTTCCTCTGTGAGGTTAGCTTAGCCCAGTTTAGTTTTGTATCTCCATGAATAAAAAGCCTTCTTTTACTTTACTCTTTTACTCCCCGTGTCTCGTGAGTCGTGCGTTTTGGTCCCCCCCTGTCTGCACACAGCCATTTCCTGACAGTTTCAGTCCATTTAAAGTCTTTCATTCAGTCTACAGTGATACTCGTTTAAACTGTGAACTCTGAATGTGGAAGAATACCTGAGTAAACAATTAAGTTTTACAATGAAGTGTAAAACTATTTAAATGTGGTTAGTGTACTTACCGTCGGTGTGGTTGTAGGCTGTGAGGTGCTGCCCGGTGGTGGTGGTGATGGTGTGGAGACGTGCAGGTGGACAGCAGAGCGGTGTCTCTCTGTCTTCTCCACGTCACAGTAATACACTCCGTCGTCTCGGAGCTGAGCTCGCTTCACGGTGAGGGACAGGTCTCCTCGCTGGTTCCAGTCTGATGGTATGGACACTGGCCTTTCATCATAGCCGTCCCCGTAGGTGATTTGCTTAGACCGAGGATTCAGCTCCAGCACCAGCTCTCCGTCTCTCCTCCAGCGCACAGATTTCACAGCCTGTCCAACTGTAACGGAGTGACATGGCAGCGTGGCATCCTCTCCCCGGAGTGCGACAACTTTATAGGGTAGAAAAACGTGCAACTCTTCCAGCTCCCCCCTCTGTTTGTAGTTGCAGGTAAACGGGTAATAGCCGTGATCGTTGAAATCTGCTCTCTTTAATATCAGAGAGTCGGAGCTGTGAGCCATGTGGTGCCACCCATCAACTGGTGGCGGAGTGTACATTTTCCCGTCTTACACTCTTCTATGAGGTGAAATCTAACATTGTCTCCTATAGTGGCCTGGATCAGTTTACCAGACGCCCAGCTGATAAAAAGAAAAAGAAGTAGTAGAAGGAGATGCATTCTGAGAGCGGAGCATCTACCTATCAGCTGGCTTTTTATTGTCACAGTGGATGGTGCAGAGGAGGAGAAGTACGTAGTGGAAGAGAGGAGGAGTCCAGTGGTCAGGCAGGCGAGCAATTAGTATGTAATGTCAGGAAATACTGAGATAATGGGCTGATGGGCTGGCGAAGACTGGTCCTTTTCATTTGGAGGATGTGTCAGAAATTAAAGAGCGGGACCACGGCTCCAATCATTTCCCTTAGATGCTATAAAGAAATTCACTGTATAAAAGGAGTAGTGAGATGTGTGTCTGTCCGTGTGTCTGTGTGCAAGCATGTATTTCACAAGCTTTTGAGGATTATGCCAACAGATGGAAAGCTTTATTAAGACACCAAATTTCTTAAATCTTTTATTTCTTTCTGCATTTATTTCTGTAGGAGCTGATTAGTCACATAACAAAAACCTCTCTCCAGCTAGACTGTGACATCTGTCTTTGGGGAATTTTTGTAGGAAGCCAAGTGATATTTCGCTGCAGTGTTAAGGTGTGTCCGATTTACACAAGCAGCTCACAATCTCTTTTGGATGACCTGTTTTGTGTGGGTGGCACTTCTCACACATTGTTGAGGAAACCTGTGAGAATGCAGTTAATGCGTTTTGTGGACTCTCCTGAAATCTATTCATGTCCAAACGGACAAAAATATTCACAGCTACATGGAACCCAAGTGTTCATGGCAAGCCTCGCTTTTTTGCCAACATGCCAACCCAACACATTTTTGCTTTGCGAGAGAGACTCATCTGTCTCCAAAGCTAAACACACACCCACCCATTTTGCTGGTGGTCTTTGTAACTCCATCATTTTAAAAATGTTGCCAGTAGTAGTTAATCTCCATCTTTTCTTAAGTGTTAAAGTAGCGAAGTCGGAGGTCATGTTTAACTTCTGTATAGGTTACAATCCATTCCTAATGAAGGCACATCTTAAAAGCTAGAGAGAGAAATTTCTGCAGAAATTTGCTGACAGATAGTTCTCATCTGTGCTCAATCAAAAGAGCACCACAAGATTGGCATGTTTTCCAAAAGGTGTCCAAATACTAGGAGGGGACTCATTCGACTCCATGACAGCAGCCTGTGTGCATGCCTTTCCCTTATGTGCTGCTGTCTCTTTCCGTTCTGGCTTGTTGGATGTACAGACAGTGTACAGAAAACCAAACAAGATGAACCGATCAACTAAAAGTCTCAAACTGCATTTAAGGCTGATGGTTGATTTTGAACGAAGGGAAGAAATTGAATCGCAATCCATCAAACAGTATTCAGCACAAATATCAGCTTGATGCTAGTAAAGGAAAAACCACAGGGTCTCGAGAACTTGAAAGAAGGAGGCGACTTGACTTCTTTACATTTTTGAAGATTTTTCACCTTTCATGCAAGAGGTTTCTTCAGAAAAAACAGGGGATATCAAGGCAATAAAAACGGGGAAAAACTCTCATATGTAACTCTTACCTGGAATCATTATTTCGTCAACTGGAAATATTGGAAATACTAAAGCCAAGGAGCTGGCTGGATAGATCATGCGGGAGTGAGCACACACAACATCACTTTCTTTAAATTTGCCTCTAACCTAATTGAACAACACCGACTTTCTCCTGCGGTCCCGGGTGTAATGTCTGGAAAGGTTTAGGGGGAAGTTAAATGTGATTCAAATCTGATAAAAGTGTCTGGTGCAGTCCAGCTTGTGTATAAATACATATTAGAGATGGTGGTACTGCTAGATCAACCCATCCAATAGCTGTGGAGACATTTTCCTAAAAGATAAAAATGTCAGCTTTATGGTGGTCGTTGAAGAAAAGGGGAGAAAGCAAGGAGGATTCAGCCTTGGTGCACATTGACTGATTGCACCCTTCTAATATTTGTTAGGATATTTGACAGATGGTACAGAAGTTTGTGGTTCTCAAGAGGGAAGCTCTTCCTTTTACTGATAAGTGATGGAAACATGCACTGTAGCGCTGTGGAGTCCTTTCTCTGGCCTTGAAGAACAAGATGATCAGTCGCATGAACATTTGATGGTTAACTGCACATTACCATTACGCCATTTGTAGACGTATGTACATACAAATATTCAAACACACATGCAAGCCTTTCTTTTTCACATACACCTCTGTAACTGGCTTTGCTATGGGCCCACAGGATTACAAGTCGGATGACCAAACCTTTGGTCTGTCACTCAGACTCGAGCAGTAGATCCTAACCTTTGTGGCTTGTAACCCCTTCTACTAAAGAAACTGCCAGCTCTTATCACTGATTATGGCCTCCTCAGAACATGCCTAAGAGCTGTTGTTCAGTCTCCAGCTGGATCATATGACTATATTTTAGAGGCACGGTGGTTCAATGCTTGCATTTGCACATACAGCCAAATTGATAATCACCGCTTAACTTACCATTCATATCTGGGGGAGGAAGTTGGGATGCTCAGGACTCCATGCGGTAATTAGAAACATGGTGATAAGAAATTGTTAGAATATCAGTACAAACTATAAAAACATGTTTTTCTTTCAAGCTATCTTCTCATTAGCTTGACATAAAACTTGACATGAACTTGAAGTGTAGCCAGGTTAGAGACAGCTGCCAGGACTTTAAAACTACAGTTGACCCTTAGTTTTAAAGTCCTGGCAGCTGCCTCTAATCTGGCTGTACAAATCTCAATCTGTGTTGGTCTGCAGAAGATAATGGATGTGGTTTGTGTTTACATTTCTGGCAGAGTGACATTTTTATTGGAATACACATATTCATAGTTTAACCTAAATTTAACGGTTGAATTCAGACATTGATTCTTCATCCCTAATAATTTTTTCACCCTAGGTTAATATTGAGCAAATTCTGAAATCATGACTTAATATTCCATAATTTCCATTATTTGTGAATGTTTGTATTGTGGGGCTTGCACGTGTTTGGGCATGAGTTAAATGCATGGAAATTATTGATGAGATAACAAAAAACATGCTGTGTAATTGCAGTGATGGGTTTCCCACCAGCAAGATTAATGACTTCTAGATAACACACACTAACAAACACACACATACATGCACATGCAATCTGTCACCCATCTTCTTTTCCTTGTGGGTGGCCTTGGTGTATTCACCTCGGGAGCCTAGCTGTTAAGAGATCAAATATACACGCACATTCACACTCTCAGATACACACCTTTACTTGTACACTTTTGTAAATCACTCAAATACTTGCTTTATTTTGTCCCTGCATGTGAGTCGGGCAACCTCAACCTTGAACAAAAAAGAATTAGCAAATTCATCTAGAAAATAGCTTGTAGTTACATTTGAGTATTAGTTGGGGTTTAGTTTAGTTTAGTTAGGGTGCTACATTTGGTCCATGCTTTGGATTGGTATACAAATTTGAACCATGACCTACTTACAGGAGTGTTTCAGATTCATGAAGCAAGGCCTACAAGCCTCTTTAGAAGGGGGTGGATTTAAAAAAAATGCAAAGATTTAAAGCAACCTGACACCTGACAAGTCACAGGTTCTCATCTATGGCTACAATGCCACAAGCTGCAACCCAATGTTAAGTTAACGTATACGTGAAACCCAACCTGTCTTGCTAATACATTTACTGATGTGTTAAGCTAATGTTGAAGCTAAGCTAATAAACATGTGCAATTTGAGCTTCTTGTGTCCGTTTAGCTTTTAGAAGATTTGGAGTACAAAAAGGAGATGAGAGGAATACCTGAAAGATTAGAGTCTCTGTTTTCCTTAGACTTTGGGTTACACAAAGCCAGTCTTTTTTTTAATTAGGCACACTTAATATTGAATTTCAATAAATCCATCTTGGATGAAGATGATAAGATGCAGTTGGGCCAGACTACAGTTTATAATGCTGTTGAACTTTATTGCATAAAATCTTTTGTTTTAAAATTTAAAACATTACATTTAGGTGTCTAAAAATCAGAATGCATTATTTTACGTCATAGATTAGACAAACACAAATGCATCAATAAAAGTTTACAGGGGATAAATTTCTAGAGAATATATGACATACAGCCACAAATTTATCTGCATGCTAGTTCTGATTCTAACATTAAAACCACTGTCAGGTGGCCGCATTCAGACCAAGAGCACTTGGCAGCAGCCTCCTCCAACAGGACAGTGCAACCTGCCACAATAGCTTAATAAACATGTCATTGATCATTGACAAGTTATTGATCCAGCTTTCAAACCATCCATGTCCAAAAGCTGACTTGATAACCTAAATTTATGTTTTTTTGCAACTAAAAGTAAATACAAAATTGCCTAAAAGATGATTAATGAACATCATTGGGATTGCTAGGTCTGGATTGTTCCTTCCACTGGGCCCTACATTTTTACTTGTAACTTCCCCCTCCCACACAAACGAATGAAAAGGCTGAAAAATTATAGTCATCCCCATCTTTTTAACGCTTGTTTGTGTCGTAGCCTTCTTAATGTCCTGTGATAAAAGGGAGAGGTGTATTAGAAATGCCATGCTCTTATCAAACTAAATCCATTAGCTCTCAGCTTTAAACACCTGCCCCGCCCTGATCTCATTTACCTCTGTTTTTTTTAAAAAAAAGGACTATTTAAGTGGAGCAGTGTCCTCCCTCTTGAGCCAGAAGTATGCCTCTGACCTACAAAGTCACCAGGTTTTTAATTGTCTCCACAGGGGCCCCTTAAGCCCTTCACATGAAGCAGAGTGGTGCCTGGGGCCCATTCTGTTTAAAACCTCAAAGGGTACCACCTTAACTGTATGTGTGTGTGCGTGCGTGGGCATGAAAAACAATGTGTTGGATGTGTGTGTGTGGTCTGCTATCAAATAGAAATCAGCAACAGGTTAAAGTCTGCTAAAGAGGTAGCTAGAAACTCATCGGTCCCATACATGAGTGTGTGTCTGTGGGTGGGTTAAGACCCCCTGCAGAGTAGACCGGTGGAGAAGATGAGCAGTGCATTGTGATGTGCTGTTTTTACCGTAGCTAAGGAGAGAATAGCATTACCATCCAAAAGGCCTTCTGTTGTGCTTGGAGAACCTTTAAGTGCTGCTCTGTTTCGAGCTACTTTTAGTGTGTGTGTGTGTGTGTGTGTGTGTGTGTGTGTGTGTGTGTGTGTGTGTGTGTGTGTGTGTGTGTGTGTGTGTGTGTTCGTGCGTTACCTAATTTTTATTTAGATCATTGAAAGTTGTCTAAAACATAAAAAGGTTGTTTATTAATCCAACTTAAACTCAGTTTTTAGGTCATTAGTGTGTTTTAGTCTTTACAAGTATACAGCTTATATATAGCTTGTATGGGAGAATCACAGTGGTCCAGTGGTTAGCACTGTTCCCTCATAGGAAGAGTGTCCTGGGTTTGAATCCACTGGCCAACTTCCTGTGTGGAGTTTGCATGATCTCCCTAAACTTGCGTGGGTTCTCTCTAGGTGCTCCAGCTTCCTCCCAGAGTCCTAACATGTGCAGTTAGGCATGCAGTTATGGAGTTGGGCTAATTGGCGATTGGCATAAAAAGTGCATTGTTTTTTTTTTTGATGGATAGTTTACAGTGGGGCAAAAAAGTGTTTAGTCAGCCACCGATTGTGCAAGTTCCCCCACTTAAAATGATGACAGAGGTCAGTAATTTGCACCAGAGGTACACTTCAACTGTGAGAGACAGAATGTGAAAAAAAAATCCATGAATCCACATGGTAGGATTTGTAAAGAATTTATTCATAAATCAGGGTGGAAAATAAGTATTTGGTCACCTCAAACAAGGAAAATCTCTGGCTCTCACAGACCTGTAACGTCTTCTGTAAGAAGCTTTTCTGTCCCCCACTCGTTACCTGTATGAATGGCACCTGTTTGAACTCATCATCTGTATAAAAGACACCTGTCCACAGCCTCAAACAGTCAGACTCCAAACTCCGCCATGGCCAAGACCAAAGAGCTTTCGAAGGACACCAGGAAAAGTATTGTAGACCTGCACCAGACTGGGAAGAGTGAATCTACAATAGGCAAGCAGCTTGGTGTGAAAAAATCAACTGTGGGAGCAATCATCAGAAAATGGAAGACATACAAGACCACTGATAATCTCCCTCGATCTGGGGCTCCACGGGTCAAAATGATCACGAGAACGGTGAGCAAAGATCCCAGAACCACACAGGGGGACCTGGTGAATGACCTGCAGAGAGCTGGGACCAAAGTAACAAAGGTCACCATCAGTAACACACTACAACGGCAGGGAATCAAATCCCGCAGTGCCAGACGTGTTCCGCTGCTGAAGCCAGCGCATGTCCAGGCCCGTCTGAAGTTTGCCAGAGAGCACATGGATGATACAGCAGAGGATTGGGAGAATGTCATGTGGTCAGGTGAAACCAATGTAGAACTTTTTGGTATAAACTCAACTCGTCGTGTTTGGAGGAAGAAGAATACTGAGTTGCATCCCAAGAACACCATACCTACTGTGAAGCATGGGGGTGGAAACATCATGCTATGGGGCTGTTTTTCTGCCAAGGGGACAGGACGACTGATCCGTGTTAAGGACAGAATGAATGGGGCCATGTATCGTGAGATTTTGAGCCAAAACCTCCTTCCATCAGTGAGAACTTTGAAGATGAAACGAGGCTGGGTCTTCCAACATGACAATGATCCAAAACACACCGCCCGGGCAACAAAGGAGTGGCTCCGTAAGAAGCATTTGAAAGTCCTGGAGTGGCCTAGCCAGTCTCCAGACCTCAACCCCATAGAAAATCTGTGGCGGGAGTTGAAAGTCCGTGTTGCTCGGCGACAGCCCCAAAACATCACTGCTCTCGAGAAGATCTGCATGGAGGAATGGGCCAAAATACCAGCTACTGTGTGTGCAAACCTGGTAAAGACCTATAGTAAACGTTTGACCTCTGTTATTGCCAACAAAGGTTATGTTACAAAGTATTGAGTTGTATTTTTGTTATTGACCAAATACTTATTTTCCACCCTGATTTACGAATAAATTCATTACAAATCCTACCATGTGGATTCATGGATTTTCTCTTCACATTCTGTCTCTCACAGTTGAAGTGTACCTCTGGTGCAAATTACTGACCTCTGTCATCATTTTAGATGGGGAAACTTGCACAATCGGTGGCTGACTAAATACTTTTTTGCCCCACTGTATATGAAGCAGCAGTTGCAGGTGTAAGTAAGAAGTTTTTAATCCTTATACCTAACCAAAGGAAGGAAAAAGTGAAGCGCATATGTAACCACGCATGCACCTTATGCTGCTGCCACCCTGCAGGCACCCATGTTTGGGACTTGGGTATCTTTCTGCCCCAATTGATGCATGAATAGACTGGTGCCAAAAGAGAGATAAGGATGAGACGCAGACAGCACCTGATAAAACAGAGAACACACTGTTGGGAGCGGACGTTTCGTGGACTTTAACCATCCAGCTCTCCACCACATATACCTTTGTGACTTCTAAATGCTTTGTGAGTGTTAAAACTACCTGGGCATGCTCTACCCTATAGTGAGAACATGTATCATATAGACCAGTAGAGTCACTGTAGTTGATTATCATAGAGTAAGTTTGGTGATGTCAGAGGCACAGCTGGCAACTGGTGTAAGGAGTCTCCATTGACCAGATTGTGTTGGTCTGAGCAGTGTGGGTTTTTTTTTTTAAGAAAAAAGCAGGTAAGAGGCAGTAGGTGAGAGAGATGATAGATAAAGTAGAGCAGGAGAAAGAGGAAATAGACTCAAATAATGGAAGAGGCAGGAAAAGACAGAGATGCAGAAGGGCAGACGGTTACGGTGGGTGAAGAGACAAAAAAACATATAAAATGAGCTGTAGATCAACATTGTGTCAGGGCTGCTCGCTGTCTTTATTCTGCAAAGGTCATGGACTGATTCACAGACACATACTTGCAGAACTAATAAAAAAGGTACATTGCTTGTGTGCGTGCATGTGTGTGTGTGTGTTTGCATTCATTGGCGAACGGGTCAATAGCTTCACATCAGGACAATTTATTGACTCTTTTGCATCACTATGAAAGCCATAAATTACCGGAGTGATGCTGATCAGCTTCCCAGCCTCCTTTATTTCCCCCTCTGTCCGTCACTCTTTCCTCCCCCGCTGTCCATCTGTAACCCCCCAGCCCCGCCTCTATCTTTCTTTCTTCATGAGTCTGTGTGGAGGCTCATTCAGAGGGCACTGGGGCAGAAGGCTCTGACAGGAGGATGAAAGAGACAAAATTAAAGTGACCAGCAAGCAACGGGGAGGAGGCAGCAGAGGAATTTCACATCAGAGCGTAATAATGTTGTGTTGTAGCTGTGTATAACGCTCACAGCAAATATCTGTTTTTTTTTTATGAATAAGTTACTTTAAATAAAAACCAAAAAACCTCTCACAGCTAATTTTCACGTTGTCACTGTATTCATTCCTAAAGCAGCTCCAAACATGATCTGTTGGCGAGTGCTTAAATGAAAACACACTACTGAATTCTTTGTTCTTGCAGTGAAAAAAGCCATGTAGTGACAAGTTTAAATTCCCGTTTCTCACAGCCCAAAGAGATGAGAAACTTTGTCCACCCCCAGGTGTTCAGTTCACAGTGACATATATGAAGAAAAGCAAAAATTTGCCTCCTTGCCAACAGTTTTTTTTTCAGTTCCCCAGGCAAAGATATCCAATAATGCCCAACCGCCGTTCCTTTATCCTTCATTCCTCACTACATTCCTCTCCACAACTATGTCTTCTAACTTTTAGGCCTGCAGGCCGTGCAGATGTACCGATGTGCCGAACACATATAACATTTAAAAACACGAAACTGACCTGGTCACAGAGCTTCCAGGATGTGTGTGTGTGCATGTGTGGTGGTGTGTGTGTGTGTTCACAGACCTGCACATGTCCTATCACCTGTTCCAGGTAATTAAGATAATTTCAGCAGATGTCTTCAATTGGAGTGTAATTACAGAGGTATTTCTAGATAAAGACAGACTTTGTGTGTGTGTGTGTTCATGTGTTGCAGAGGTGTTGTTTATCCCATATGTGTTCATGAACACATGAAAGTGATGTGTTAGCTGTGGGCTAAAATACCAGCATGCACACATTAGGTTCAGTAATACTGTATTTAGTTTAGTGCATGATTTTTATGAATGATATTCTTAAAGATACACACGTAAAATCATCAGATTTTCTTGCTAACAGAGAACTCAGAGGAGTTTTTAATATGTATTTCTTTGCTGTTGAAGCTCAGGAGTTTCTTTTTTTTCACATTTTCTTAAAAATGGTGCTTCATTGGATGTGGTGCATTACGTATGTATATATAAATATGTCCATGGCATGACCAGTGATAATGGGACTCATTTGTTATGTCAAGCTACTGCCATTTAATGTTGCTAAATCTGGGTTGTTATAATATTAAAGAGCTGTCTGTCACTTTCAGATGAAATTTATCCTAAAAAAAACTTCCTCTTCTTTTAGCTCTTCTCAGTTTAGTTCATGGTGTCAGTTGCTAGTTTCAAGTTTTCTTCAACAGTGTTTATTTTGTATATTAAGCCTCCTGTTGTTGTAAAATAAGCAGTGATTTCACAGAATTTCACCAATGTGTGAGCATACAGTGTTCTCAGTTTCCTGGTCAGCTCAACCTTTTGCTCGTGTCATATGGGTTCAGTTAACCAACGCAACCCAAATCATCAAGCGGAGACCTCACAACAGCAGTCCACAAACCAGTGGGTGGACTATGAGCCGTCGTTTATATACTGAATGATTTCAACAGGATAATAAAAAAAAAATCCTCATAAGCAGGAAATAACTGCACCAATTTGTCCCCCAAAAAGCAGAACTCTTTGGTCCTGGGTCAGTTTTGTTGTCAGACTTTCTTCCTTTCAGGAGCTTGTTTTGAAAGTACAAGCTGCTCCATAAAACATGACCAAAACGACATTTAGAGCATGTTCTGAACATCTAATGGGCTTGGAAAGAAAAGCAACAGGACTTTTTTCAGCTGTCTAGACGCTTAAAGAAGTCATGGCCTGGTTGACCGAGAACCTACACGTCCTGTTCTGGATATTTTTTCCACTGTATTTTAACTCATCACTGAGCTTTTTTTCACTTGATTATTAGGTTTAGGCACCAGGAATTCCTGAGTTAGACTCTCTGCAGGAGGGGGAGATACAGGAGAGGTGGAGGAAGATCTCAGCCTGGGCGTTTACCGTCTTATGTAGTCTGGAAGATGTGTGGTTGGTGGGGTGGGTGCAGTTTTCTCTGTGGTGGGGTTGGGTGGACTGTCCAGGGCTCTGTGGAGCCGGAGGGCGCTACTGCACTGGGCCCCGGTCTGATGGGCCTGGGCCTCCCTTCCCTGGCGGGTCGCGGAGGGTGGGAGTGCCTACTGGGGTCAGCGGGGGAGCTGGCCCCAGGGAGGGGTTACCTGCCCCTCCCTTCCTTCCCTCCCCATCTCCAGCTGCCTCCCTCTTCCCGCTCCTCCACAACCACCCACACATGCAGGGCCTTGGAGTGGGGGTATGTCACCAGGGTGCAGAGGAGGCTACCCCCCCCCCCTGTCCCCTTCTGGCTGCCTCTGCCTCAATTTTATCCCACAACTTAGACATTCACATTATTCACACTCTCATTACACATACATATAGGATCTTGGGGGTGGGCACAATCACGGAGTCCAAATCACCATCAGGGTGTATACCTCACCCCTGACGTCGTTGCCCACCTCTCAATTTTAAATACACTTAGTCATTGAGGGTTAGCAGGAGGGACTATGCGCTTACCTGCTGCTCCTTGGCAGGTAGCTCCATGCCCTCCTGGGTTTTAATTGCACCTTAGAACACATATGCATCAACACTACAATGAGCGGGTGGAGGGAGGTTTGGAGTCTTCTCCCACCCCCATTCTCTGCGGCCTGCTGGAGCGGGAGGGCTAGTAGGAGGAGTTGGCCGTCCGACTGCGGTCTGGGGTGTGGGGCCTCCCTGCTGCTGCGGAGTCGGGGTGGTCTGCCTCTCCCCACCGCAGGGAAAAGGGTAACACCACCTGGGTCTGGGTGCAATTCCCCCCTCCAGGGGCAAGGGTACCTAGACCCGGTTTGTAGAGTACGCTTGGGGAGTGTGATTGTGTGTACAGCGTCTCTTTATGTCTGTCTCCACGTTGGTTGAGTGTGGAGTGAGTGCATATGAGAGCATGAGGGTGGGAATGGATGTTTGTGTCTGTGTGTGCCTGTATGTCTGTGTCTATATGTCAGGTTGGGTATCAGACGCCACCTCTCTGGGGACACCTCAGGCCCTCCAAGGTTTGGAGGCCTATCTCCACCCACCACCACTTCCCCTGCCGGTGGCGGACTCCCTCAGGTGTCGGTGTGTTGGTGGTTCTTTGTGTCTGGGGGTGGGCGTCCGGGTACACACCGGCTCACTCCTTGGCGGCCGCTTGTCGGGGCCTGGGGCCTGGGGCTCGCTCGGGCCCCTTTGGAGGTGGGGTGCCCCCGGCCTCTCGGCCTAGGGCTCGGTCACTCAGGCGCAGCTGGGGGCCGGCGGAGCTCACGGGCGCGTCACTGCAACTCCCCCTGACTTCTGCTCCGCGGCTGCTGGGCGAGCCCTCATCTGGGACTCTCCTCAGCTCTTACTGGGACAGTGGCGCGGCTGCCCCTCTGTTGGTCTTCCTTGGTCTCTTGTGTTCTGGGGGCCTCTGGATGTCTGGAGTTTTGATCTCCTCCATACCCGCTTCACACCCTGGAGGACGGGGCTGTGGCCCCCCCACACTCCCTAGCAGATCATTACATGGAGAAACCTTTGGAATGCAAGCATGCTGATCCACACAGGTATGCACACATGGGTATTCACAGACGCGGACTAAAGCTTTCTTGGCTGCTGCCTCAAAGCACACTGTGCGCTGTCTATCTTGCGTGCTGCACAATATCGTTTATTACTTAGTAAATACTGATATCTATGACTAGCTAGTTTATTGTGATGGTATGGTGCTTTGTTTTCTCTATTATTATGTTGCTCTTTGTTGTTTGCTGTCTCCTCTGTTTGTTTTTGTTTGTTTGTTTGTTTGTTTTTTTTTCTCCATACAGGTGACCCAGGAGTTTTTTTTTTTTTTTTTTTTTTGTCTCTCTTCCCCCCCCCTTCTCACCGTCTCTTCTCCCCTTTGGTTTTCTTTCTTTCTCTCCCCCTCTCTCTCTCATTCATTCCCCCTGTCCTATTTATTAAAAAAAAAAAAAAAAAAAAAAAAAAAAAAAATGACAAAGGATGAACTGAAGCTCTGCCATCACGTAATGTCGCATACTGCTGTTTCTGATGTCATTTAGAAAAAAAAAAAAAAAAAAAAAAAAAAAAAGGAAAGAAAAGCAACAGGACTTTTTTCAGCTGTCTAGACGCTTAAAGAAGTCATGGCCTGGTTGACCGAGAACCTACACGTCCTGTTCTGGATATTTTTTCCACTGTATTTTAACTCATCACTGAGCTTTTTTTCACTTGATTATTAGGTTTAGGCACCAGGAATTCCTGAGTTAGATTCAAGACAATTTTGTGGCTTTGACACATGATCCCCGAACACTGAAAAAATGATGCCTACCCACTGCGCTTAAACTTGTTCTTCATGAGCATCCTTGTGTGGGAGAAAGAATTTTGTACCACTCCTGTCATAATACAGCAGTGTTTTGTGACCCGGACATGAGAGCAGGACAGCTTGACATATTAGGGCACGCAGAGAACAAATGTAAATAAAAGCAGAGTCCGTAATAAATGCAAGAAATTAGCTGGTGACTCCAAAGTGCTTCTGCATAAGTGTTTATTTCTCTGTGCACATTCATTGCGTGAATGCATGGCAGCACATGGTTAAAGAACCTTAACATACTGGGACAATAAACAGATAAGGACAAGCTCATGCATTTCCAACCTAAAATATGCACGCACATTTACACACTTTGGTGACATTGTTGAGTTGCAATGGTGTAGAACTGTGCATAGGGGCATTGGGGGCAAACAGAGTCAGGCAGCTTCTCTGTCAAATGCGGGCATGTCCATTCAGCGCTCCCATCTGTGATGATTTGGAATGAACTGCACTGAGGTCGAGAAGAGTGCCATCAAATATCACCTTGTGTTTGTTTTAAGGGCCCGTCTGCATTTCCATGATTGGGCCAGTTGGGTTTTCAGTAATCCAAAACCTTGCCAAGTGGACGTGTCATTTCTTGGTGTGATTTTTTTCTCCTATTAGTATTATCATTATTATTATTTTTTGTTATTAATGGTTTTATATTATTATTAGTCAGCAGGTGCTATTTTATAAATGAAGTTGGCTCGACTTGATTTGAGTTGCCAAGATGAACGCCAAGGAGAGGTGTTCTGCAGACGTTGCCTGACCCAAAGTTAGCACACATGTACGTAAGCCGTGACAGAACGATGCCTATGAGTGGATACAAGGAGCAAACTGGGTGAAAGGTTTGAACAGGCAGGAAATTTTAAAGACGTGTGCTTTACATTCCTACTTTGATAGACAAACATGTGAATTACAGGCAGTTGCAGACGGGAAATTTACTGTAAACATTTCTTAAGTCCCCCTTTTTATACCAGTGTATGTCTAAAACAAACACACAATACATCTGCACAAAAACCTAGTCCAGGTGAGCATCCAGACAGGATGTGACCCTCCTCGTCTGTCCACGCTCCGTCTTGACCCCTGCGGTGTTTGGCTTCGAATCAGGATGCTAGCGTGCATGAAAAATTCAAACGAGCAACTCATTCAGAGGAACCCCTCCCGGTAATAATAGATTTTCAGTCTTCCGGGAACAAGCAAACACCCACTGCAGCGGAGATCAAAAACAAAAGACTCTTAGTGCCAAAGTAGACTTTCTCAAAAATTGTTGGCAGGACAAAAGGTCACATGGTGCTTGTATGGTCTTGTGTCGAGTCATTTTCTTAACTGTTATTCTGGGTTGTTGTTTGTGACTGATAAAGGATAGTCAGGCAGCCTGTTTTTACTTCAGCTGCACTAAAGGCCTGTCATCAACTGTGTAATTGAGGGAATGTTTGAAAATACTACAAAATAGACAGGTGCTATTAACATTTCCAAAGCCCAAGGCGATGCTTCCAACATACTTTCTACAGAGCATGAAATTCTCACAGTTGACCAGTCGTTTGTGTTGGGCACATCGACATGTTATTTACAACTAAAGATGCTCCAAGGAGTTCATTCCTTTGCGGGAAACATTTGCTTGTTTAATACATTTAAACTGAGAACGTATTGGAAAATGTTGAGAAATGTGACATCTCTCCAAACTATTAAGCCCACTGATCATGACCACCCGCCACTGCAGTTGAGAACACGACATTCCTGATCTCTCCGATTCACGTCACTGGAGACCCACTTCTCCCGTGCCCTTGTTCCCCCTTCCTCCTGAGGTCCTTCCTCTACTTCATGGTCAGGGAGTTGGAAGAAAGGATGAACTATAAACTCAAAGGAGGGATTCATTTCGTCTGGTGATAACTGAGTTTTTGAGTTTTCTAAAATAATGTAGCGGCTACACAAGGGTCATCATAACGTTAGTGCAGGTGGGGAAGAGACTGTCTGGTTGTCTGTTCATAATCATAGTCATCCTTATTTAAAGAAAAGAAAAACAAAGACAGATGCATTTAATCCTTCATTTCAATAACCGGATCTCTAGTTCTCACTTTGTAAGGCCTGACTAGACGTCTCTTACACGGAAACAACATCGGCATCTGCGCGTCTAGGATTCCCTCTTTGTCGTTTTGACCTGGGGGCGATACCGCCAGGGTTTCAGCCATGTTTGCCGGCAATCTGTGTGATTAGGTTCAAAAGGAAAGCAGATCTGAAGAGAGACCTTTTGCTACATACCTGATACAAGCCCCCCCACCACCATCACACACACTCGACTGCACACACCCTTTCTGCACACTCGTATGGTGATGAAGGACAGCTATGTCTGTCTCTTGTCACATCCTGTCGCTCTTGAGAAGATAAAGAAGACATGCAAAGTACACACACACAGACACACACTCAGTCTGTACTTGGCAGCCAGAGAGGTGAGATTGACATCTTGACTTTGGTGTCATGGATGGCTGGTTTTATGTACGACATAGCTCTATATAATAGACATTGTAACACGGTAATTGAACAGTTTATTAATTATCATTTCAAGCTGACAGCTATAAACTTATTTTGAGGTTTCCAACAATGTTGTAGTGCATTAATTCATCAACACCCTCCTCTGTTTTTTTCCTCCCTAACTTCCCCATCAGTGTTTATGGGCTGCTTTATGGTCCCATTAGTTTCTCCACTGGTTGAAGTGCCTCCCTTATACACCATATTTGCCTGAGTCATCACAACCCTGACATAACTTTAGTTCTGTCCATGTTCAGACAGGATAATATCGAGCTGAGGCGATAAAGTGGTTGATAAAAAAGCAGAAAGATTATTGTGTCTGGGCCCTTGACGATCACGTAGATCATTTATTTAAACACAGTGTAGGAGTGGAGTACCTGAGGGGTGCAGACTTACACACCTGGTTTGGAGTTGCTCTTCACTTCCTGGGTCACATCAGCCGTCACCTTGAAGTGCTTCAGGGGAAGAAACATCTGGTCGAGAGTCTGATGATTCAATGGTTTTGGGTTTGGGATTTAGAAAAGAAGCTAGGGCCAGTGTGCTGGCATTAGGAAGTTTCCTACAGCAACTTTTAGCTAATAACCTGATTAACCTTACACTTGCCTCCATTTTTTCATTTTTTAAAAAATATTTTCAAATTGCTATTTTTCCAGCTAAGCAGAGCTCCACCCACAGCACAAACATCAACTTATTTAAATCTATGAGAACCTGGACATATGGAGATTTGTGGGTTGGAAATGAGGTTAAAGGGAAACCACTAGTCTAGGAAATTTGCGTAACACTGACACTTTTATGAGTCTTTTGTGGATTGTCAGGATGAAATACAAGTCCAAGCATTCTGGTTTGCTAGTTTCCTAAAGTTTTTTGAGCTTTTGTAAAGTCTATTCGAAGTCTATTAGAACCAAGATTACAGACCTTCAAACCAAAACATCAGTTCTGTTGTTGCTTCTTTTCATGCATAGTTATTTGCCATTAGTTTGCCAATAACTTTATACATTGGAACGAATTAATTTGCCTCTGATTACAAGTCCACCCAATTCCTTCTACATATAATTGTACCTGTTGATATTTCTGCTAAATTGAGAAGTTGTTGACTTATTTGCATTTGTACATAACAGCAATGCTAGGCTAATAGCCTACAGCCTTTTCTTTCTTTCTTCAGTGTAGACTTGCAGTGCAAAAGTAAGACAGGTGCTTTGCGACAGCTAGATTTCATGCTGTATCGGCTTGTGTGTATATCCAAATATGCTCTGAATGCTTGCAAAACCAATGTCACTAATATTACTCAAAATATGTAAAATATCATGATATAATTTAGCTGTTTAAAAAAAGGACATGAAAAGGCTGGCAGATATTTGCTGTTTGATGCACACCGACAGTGAAATCAGATATCATATCGCTCATCAGATAGAGGGATTCCTTGAGTGCTGTGTCTTGATCTAAGACACGTAACCAACAAAAACAAATGAAGGAGCTGTGTTAGACTTTGGTGTTAAAAGACTTTCTAAGCAGGAGAATTTGTGTGATTATTACAGGGAGTGCAGAATTATTAGGCAAGTTGTATTTTTGAGGAATAATTTTATTATTGAACAACAACCATGTTCTCAATGAACCCAAAAAACTCATTAATATCAAAGCTGAATGTTTTTGGAAGTAGTTTTTAGTTTGTTTTTAGTTTTAGCTATTTTAGGGGGATATCTGTGTGTGCAGGTGACTATTACTGTGCATAATTATTAGGCAACTTAACAAAAAACAAATATATACCCATTTCCATCCATCCATTCGCTTATCCTTTTCAGGGTAGCGGGGGGCGCTGGAGCCTATCCCAGCTGTCATAGGGCGAGAGGCGGGGTACACCCTGGACAGGTCGCCAGTCTGTCGCAGGGCTAACACACAGGGACAAACAACCATTCACACTCACATTCACTCGCACATTCACACCTAGTGGCAATTTGGATTATTCAGTTAACCTATCCCCACAAGCTGCATGTCTTTGGACGGTGGGAGGAAGCCGGAGTACCCGGAGAGAACCCACGCAAACACGGGGAGAACATGCAAACTCCACACAGAAAGACCCCGGCCTGATGTTGGAATTGAACTCAGGACCTTCTTGCTGTGCGGCAACAGTGCTAACCACCGTGCCGCCGTGCTGCCCCATTTCAATTATTTATTTTTACCAGTGAAACCAATATAACATCTCCACATTCACAAATATACATTTCTGACATTCAAAAAGAAAACAAAAACAAATCAGCGACCAATATAGCCACCTTTCTTTGCAAGGACACTCAAAAGCCTGCCATCCATGGATTCTGTCAGTGTTTTGATCTGTTCACCATCAACATTGCGTGCAGCAGCAACCACAGCCTCCCAGACACTGTTCAGAGAGGTGTACTGTTTTCCCTCCTTGTAAATCTCACAGCTTGTGTGTCTTGTTCAGTGGTGGTCGTCTTTCAGCCTTTCTTACCTTGGCCATGTCTCTGAGTATTGCACACCTTGTGCTTTTGGGCACTCCAGTGATGTTGCAGCTCTGAAATATGGCCAAACTGGTGGCAAGTGGCATCTTGGCAGCTGCACGCTTGACTTTTCTCAGTTCATGGGCAGTTATTTTGCGCCTTGGTTTTTCCACACGCTTCTTGCGACCCTGTTGACTATTTTGAATGAAACGCTTGATTGTTCGATGATCACGCTTCAGAAGCTTTGCAATTTTGAGACTGCTGCATCCCTCTGCAAGATATCTCACTATTTTTGACTTTTCTGAGCCTGTCAAGTCCTTCTTTTGACCCATTTTGCCAAAGGAAAGGACGTTGCCTAATAATTATGCACACCTGATATAGGGTGTTGATGTCATTAGACCACACCCCTTCTCATTACAGAGTTGCACATCACCTAATATGCTTAATTGGTAGTAGGCTTTCGAGCCTATACAGCTTGGAGTAAGACAACATGCATGAAGAGGATGATGTGGACAAAATACTCATTTGCCTAATAATTCTGCACTCCCTGTAGACTGCTGTTGGATATGTGTCAGGCTCAGAAACTCATCTATATTTAGATGTAAGATGTTTGCTCAATAATCTCTGAATACTCTGGCACAGTTTCCGCTGTAACAACACAATGTTGTTCTTGAGTTTGATGTTTTGCAAAGAATGAAAATAGCTTTCTAAGAGTAAGGAAATGAGGCTTTAAAAGGGAAGAATTCACTTTTAGATTTTTGTAGGAACCACACCAAAAAACCTTCAAAGCTCATATCTGGCAGGCCTATAACTGTGTCTCTGATCTTTTTAGATCCCTCGTGATCTTTATCCTCAGATCCAAACTGACTCCTAATCTACAGTGAACAGTTAAAGTGGAACGTGTGAAGGTCAAAATAAAGCGGGATTTTCCCAAAGTAGTGTTTATCAGCATCTTAAAAAGACATACAGTGTCTGACACCTGCTGCTGGGTTAGATGTACTTTGTTGGTCTGGCAGTTGGGGCAACATGTCACATTGCCAGGCTTGTGTGGTGTCGTCCTCCTGCTGCTTGTCTTCATATCATTTTGGACCAAGTTTGCTATGGTTGGTATCAGTTGTGGGATGTGATTTCATTAGAAGGTAAAGACCCTCACAGCGACACAGATGTGATCTGTAGTAAGCATAAGCATAAACGACTTTGTGGAAGGTCAGTTCATCATCCCGTGAATGGACTTGTTCTCCTCTGTGGCCTCGGTGTGGGTAGAGCACCAACATCATTCAGCTCTCCACCATCACCAGCTGTGGTTCAAGACTCAAGACAGCCGAATGACCCTACAATCAAGTTACCCAATACAATGTTGTTGCGAATGACTTAACTACCTGCAAGTCTACCTCGACACAGATAGCTTCAGTGGTGCAGACATGCCCAGCTATTGCAGGGCAGTCTCCATAAAAAATAGCAGCCTTCTTTTGCAGTGTGGCATACAGCAGCTGCAAGCTTCTGTGTGTGTCAATCTCCGATCTACCTTGGTTACTGGATGTACAACTGGTGTACCAACTGCTCCAAACTGGCACGGCTTTCCGAAACACTTTGGCCTACTTCAAGAGCTGGTATTATGCTGTGTTATTAAAATGAATGCTTTTAGGAGATATCTACTACAGATAGATACTCCATACTGCCTGAATAGACACCTGACCAGACTGTCCATAAATTAAACACTAGAGGGGAAGGGTCAAACATAACTGGTTAGCAGCGACTGAACTCTTAAGATAAGAGCCAAGGGATTTTCTAATAGCACTCTTGGTTAAATGATAAGATAAAAAAACTCAACTTGAAAAATAGATCTGGGTGACCATCCCACCCAGTTGCAGTCTCTTTGTGGCTCTTTTTGAACCTGCTTCTGTCTGAGGTTTCTTCCTGTTAAAAGTGGGGTTTTCCTTCCCACTGTCACCAAGTACTTCCTCATAGGGGGAAGTCTGATTGTTGAGGTAACAATTGGGAAATGATCTGGAAATTAACTTATTTTCTTAAACTTCTTGGATTATTCTGATAACAAATATGCTCCGACCGTCACAGCAGAACATGGCAGTGAGTCTACAAAGACATAAGTGATTCTCCCCCAAACCTGAAGACACTGACCTGGAATAATGAAGGCATTCTGTTTTTTTTCTGGTCCTTTGCTTTTTCTTCACCGTCATCTTTCATCAGTAATGCCACAGAGCAAGGAGCCTGTCTCTGTAATTATAACAGTTGCATTTGTAAATCTGTTAACAACAGCTAATTACAGATTCAGGAAGAATTTAACTTTTAAAACAATGTTCGGTGGGTCACATTTGTATGCCGAGCTTGTCATGTAGACATTAAAAATCTGGCTTCAATTCTTTGTAGTGACCCCAGACATATAATGCATTAGGAGCTGATTTGGTCCCGACAGCACATGCTCTTCACATGGATACTGCAGCGTGAGTCTTGGTATGTGGCGCGATGTTTAGTGGGACATTTGGGCTCTGCTTGCATTGCTGTGCACCTAGATACAAAACTAGGAGGCATGGTAAATCTTGGGCATGTAAAGGAAAACCAGACGGCTTGAGTACATTTATTCTTGCATTCAAACATGCATTCTTTAACCCTCAACATGGACTTACCGGCTTTAAGAATCCATGTATTTATTTTCACAGACAGCAAGTCTTATTGAAGGAAATTGCTTTAGTTCTGTCATTTGCCTTTTGTTGCGTGCAGGCAGTCATTGCTCGCATAAGAAAGTATCAAACACTTGTTTTGTTTCAACATGCCAAACCTAACAACCCGTCGGTAAAAAAAAAATTCTGCCCCCAGGTCCAAACTAGGCTAGGATTATTATTATCATCTCTGTCTACGGTATCCAGATTTAGGTTATTTTTTTAATAATAAAAATATGTCAACACTGCTTTGCCTTCAGCAATCACTGACATTTCTCTGTTGTCGCCATCTTCTCGCTGTGCACGATGCTGTTGATTTTACTCCAGCCGTGCAAGCTAAAACATGCATGCAAAAATCAGTGTCTGCATTTCTTTCTTTTTTCATGTTGCTGAGATTAAACAGACACATGACCTGACTTTGTTTTATCTTGTACAAAGTCACTTCGAAGTGGCAGTGCTTCCTGTGAGCATAATCCACTGATGTGTAAAGAATCTTTAGCAATCAAAACATCAAATAATATTACCAATCTGAGTTTGTTTTAGGATGCTGACATGTATTTGTGGGTGAGATGTTTGTGTTTTGCGAGAGTTTGGATGAATTTGGAAGTTGAATACAGAAATCAGAAAAGCAAAGAAGAGTTTTGCACTGAAACAAGAAATTTAAAACGTTTTTTGTGCCAACATTAGGGACGATAAAGAGTTTATTTCAATGTAAGTCACTGTAGAACACGGGTGGACAAAACCTTTTTGATGTGGCTCACAACAGCTGTTTTATGATGAATATCTTAAGAGTTTATCTTAAAAAAATATGTACAGAAAGCTGATTGGATGCATAGAGTTGTTTCACTTTGAACTGAGACATGCAAAGAAGTTTGTTGCAGCTTCATTTCAAAATATGATGTGTGAAAAACCTTTTAGAAAGGAATGATTTTGCTCTTGAATCAGGAACACAAAGAAATATTACCTCTGGGCAAAAGATGGAAAGTCGTCCAGTTTGGACAAGTTTGTTTCCAAAATACAATGTGCAAGTAGAGTTTTGTCCTGAAATAGGACAGGTGAAGGGAAAACTTTGAGTGAGTCATGAGTGTCTCAGTTCCCAACCACAAACTTCTCACCTATGAGGGGTGAGCACAGCAGTGACAGATGTTTGTTTAAGCCGGCCTTTCTTTGCGTTAGTTAGCTGGTCCATCACTTCCTCTTCCCTCTTATCAGTCTCACCACAGGAAGGAGCTGTTAATACCACCCTGCACCGTGTCACCTATGCTTCTTTACTTTCATCATTGCTAACCACAACCGCAGCTTCCGATGAGATTTACCTGTAGAGCTGCTTCCCGCCCAGAAGCACACATAAATACATACATAGCCCGAGGACCCCCAACACCAAAGACAGGCATTTTAACTCTCTTTCTCATTACTTTGAGGCTTCTCGTGTGTGTGTATGTGTGGGTGTCTACAACTTTGTGATTCTGTCGAGTGGAAAGTAGAGAAAAAAAAGCTAATTTCAGCTCCTCCTCTAACTGTCCATCATGTGAAACCTGCTGCTTTCTACTTTCTAGTTTTCATGCCTCACATGTGCAGGGCAATTTAACATTGTCAAAACAATTCAATTAGAATAAAAATTGATGTAAAGTGGAGAAAATGTGAAATTGGCAATACACTGGGCGGAATTCAGTATCAACTTAAAAGATTTAAGGATACTTGTGATTTTGAGTGGCTTTGTTAGGTAGATAGTAAAAGGAAGACATGTTGAGGGAACAGCTAATTTTCCAACCTTAAGACAAAGAAGCAATGTAAAAAAAAAAAAAAAAAGAAAAGAAAAGAAAGAAAAGCCAAACAAATACAGGGTGGGCCATTTATATGGATACACCGTAATAACATGGGAATGGTTGGTGATATTAAAATCCTGTGAGGAGCAGATCGAAATTGTGTTGATATCTGGTGAAGGCAGTAACTGGGTCATTGCAGCAGATTTCAGTTTTCTTGCGTCCACATTTTGGCAAATCCAACACTGAACCAGTTTCACGAAACTTAGCAAGCAGTTTGCTAACTGTAGCATGGGAGATGGGTGGTCTCGTAGGGTGTCTTGCATTGAAATCTGCTGCAATGACCCGGTTACTGCGTTCACCAGATATCAACACAATTTCGATCCACTCCTCACGTGTTAACCTCTTCGACATGTCAATGGCTGTGAAAAAAGATAAACTTGTAAATAACTCATGAAAGAATAAAGTTACGTTGAAACCAAGCACACCATTGTTTTTCTTGTGACATTACCAATAAGTTTGATGTGTCACATGGCCCTCTTCCTATTGAAAAAACAAAAGTTGTATCCAAGATGGCCGACTTCTAAATGGCCACCATGGTCACCACCCATCTTGAGGAGTTTGTCCCCTCACATATACTAATGTGCCACAAACAGGACTTTAATATCACCAACCATTCCCATTTTATTACGGTGTATCCATATAAATGGCCCACCCTGTATATGCAGTCCTGTGAAAAATGACAGTACACCACCAGTTTAACAGGTTGTAGAACTGCCTCCTGAACCAATAACTTATCAATCTCTTTCATATTGTTGTGGAGCAGTTTTGGTCCACCCTTCTTTACAGCATTGCTTCAGTTCATTGAGGTTTGCCGGCGTTATGCGCCGCTCTCTTTCAATCATATTGAGGTCTAGACTTTGACTGGGCCAGTGTGACACCTCGATTCTTTTCTATTTAAGCCCTTCTGTTATAGATTTATTGGATCATTGTGCTGTTGCATGTTTGGTCTTTAGCTGTCAGACAGCCTCAAATTAAGCTCTAGAATAATTTGGCATACAGAGGAGTTTGCGGTCAACTCGATGGCTACAAGGTGCTCAGGTCCTATGGCTGCACGACAAGCCTAGGTCATCATGCCTCCACCACCGTGCTTGACAGTTGCTGTGAGGTGTTTGTGCTGATGTGCTGTGTTTGGTTTTCTTCAAAGGTGGTGCTGTGCATTACGACCAGACATCTCCACTTTGTTCTCTGTCTGACGTTCATTGATCCAGAAGTCTTGTTGTTTGTTCGGATGCAGCTTTGCAAACCTAAACCATGTTTTCTGAAAACTCTTCAAACAAGCCAAAATGAGCCATACTCATTCAGTCATTTTGTACCATCATGAACTTCAACATTTATACCATGCTAAATGAGGCCTGAGATGCAGCTCTTGGGTTTTTAGATGGATATCTAAATAGATGTATATGCCATATGGTTGGTGGTCATATAAAACCAAGCTTAAATTCACCAAATGTTGAGCAGGAATGTAAATATAATATGTTATTATTAAAAACTGTTTGTATCTTTCTGGTTTGTCCTTGGGCTACACAAGTACAGTTCCCTCCTCCTGCCTCCTCTCCATCTGTCCCATTCATGCTTCAGGCTGCATTTTACTGCTTTCCATCAAAGTCTAATGGGCTGTAGGTAACTTTTGTTTTCCCACCAACCCTGGCCTCTCCTCTTTCTACTTGTTTTACACACACACACACACACACACACACACACACACACACACACACACACACACACACACACACACACACACACACACACATTCACAGCTATAGGGTGAAGGAGAAACAAGGAGTGTCAGAGTGATATTTTAACCCTTCCATCTCGCTTCAGGATTAGCTGATGGAGGAGGTGGTATGGGTGTGTATACCATAGCTTCATTCTTCCTGTAGGCAAAATGTGCCTGCATTTATTTTAGTGTTTTCTAAAGAGTCCCACACAGACCTTCCCATGTGTTCATTCTTTCTTATTTTCAGTCTTTAACGGTGAGTTTTCTTTTTCAAAAAGATTCATTTATGTAACTGAAAAGAACCCCACTGTATCTCTTTATATCCACCTGAAATACAGTATGTTGAGCTTCGTTTACACACAATATCATGTACAGTTTCGTCCTTTTAAAGACATAAATGGAAATGATTTTGTAATTATATATGCTTTCTTCCTGACAATAACATCAGAAGGTCATTTCAAGCTACACAGGTAAAACTGGTATGCTACTAGCTTAGCTGGGCATAAAAGTCTAAAATCTGATGCTAGCAGACATTTGGTTTGCTTTTGGTTGTAGAAGGAGTAAAGCTGCACGCTATTTAGTGAAGTTTAAAGATTTGGATGTGGGGTTTTTGTTTGGAAATGAGCCATGCTTATTGTTTTGCTCCTCTTCCAGGTTTTATGCTAGGCTAGGCTAACCACTTAGTGGCTACAGATGCAATTCATTTACATATTCTCTGATTTGGTGACATTTATAGTTTTATCATTATTATTATTAGAACAGGTTACTCTAATTGAAATCAAAAGGAACACAAATTACTATTGGATGTCTATTTAGGCACTGAACCCCTAAAGAAGAGGCATTTTCTAGGCGAAGCGTAAGAAAGTCAGATGGAGAGGAATATCAAGGACAAGGGTTTCTTTTTTTCTTTTAGAGCATCGGTCAAATTAAAATGCTGAATGAAACCAGCTTGATTCTCTCTACAGCATTTCTATCAAGCCCTGACCCTGACTCCCAGGAATGCTGTACCATTTATGGACATTTCTCCAAATCAGCCATGAAACTTGTTTTGTATAATTGCTGGCGAATGGATATGTACAAAGTAGAAACCTCAAAAAGTTTGTACACAGTGTGCCACATTCACTTTCCCATTTAAGGGCATTTTCACAGTGCTTTAGGCATGTTAACCCTACACCTCTCATCACATCAGGGGATTCACTGGAGCCTTGATAGGAGAGCTCATAGGACAGAAGTTTGTAGAAATGTATATACAGCAGCTGCAAAATCATATTCTTATTAAAAGGCAGCTTTAACTACATTTAATTGTCTGTTCTGAATTATTTTAGATTGAAAGCGCCAATGTGAGACGGATTTATTGAGAGATGGTAACCTAAGCCACTAAAACACGATCATCTGGGCAGTAGAAAATGCAGACATGCTTCATTATTACAGCTTTTTTAATGCAAGCGAGAAAGCACACTGTAAGATATCACACAGACCTAGAGACTGGTTGGTAACTCACTGCAACCATTGGTATCTATGAAAAAATATGTAATGCTTAAATGGTGATTACATATTTTTGGCAGTTTTGTTATTTTAGGCTGCTACACTAAAAACCTCCCTACGATTGCTTTGGTTGCTAGCAGATTGCAGCAGTCATCTGGAGTTTGCATGCAAGACACTGACTTTGCAGAGTACTAGTGAAAATGAGTAAATGAGACTAAAAACAGAAATGGTAAACCTTCACCTTAAAAGTAAAAGTTGTTAGGCTGTAACCCACACTATTTAAAAAGTCACAGCTTTTACTTTGAAGGTGAATGGTCTCCGTTTCTGGATTGTGCCTCACTTTTTCACAAGTTTTACAGTTTCACTACTGCATGCAATCGAGATCCAATATTTTTATCTTTTAGTTTTTTTAGATTGTGTCCTATCAATTAAAGTTAAATCCTTGACCCTGACTTTTTGAAGGAAGCGAGTGGAAGGCAAAGGTAAAGACCTTCCATTCTGAAATCATATAATATGAACATCATTACTCAGCACCTTAAACTGTCTCCACCCATGTATTCAGGTTATAACAGTACCTACACCTTGCACCCTGCAGCCAAGTAACTTAGTCACGAGTGATGTTTAACTGACTAAATCTGCTGGTGTTGGTTAGCCAGAAGGATAAAAGTGAAATCCAAAGTGACTGAAGTATTCATGTGGTGTTGCTGCAAGCTATCCAGGTGTTTGTTTGGGGGTCAGGGAGTTGGATTTCCCCCCTTTTGATACACTTGTCTTACTTATCCCTCGTCACATCGCCCCCTTTGGACAAAATAGGAATTTATACTGTCAGCTGGTCATTTTGGTAAACAGTGAAGCTGGCAGAGATTCAGTGTTTTGCCTGATAACGTTCAACACAAACCCCTTTTTCCTTTCTGGTGCTCACACGAATGGTGAAGGATGATGAATCTGAGTGTATTTTTTTCCTAATGTAGCTTTTGTGGTTCAGTGTGTCTGACTGCACAGTAGCCAGACTGCGGTGACTGTGAAATACCTGCTTTCATTCATGTGGTTAAAAGTGTTTGCACAGTCAGTCATCTTCAATCAGCAAAAGCCAGACTACATGAGAAGTATACACAGCTGATGGACGAACTGGCTAAATGAGTCAGCAGAGGGAATTTTTGTCTGCGGGCTTCACCGTCTCGTACATCCCAAATTTGAACTGATTAAATAGTTTCAAAGGCAAAGAAAGAATCCTTAATGATAGCTTGGGACGTGCCTGGTGGGATAGGTGGACTTCAGTCACAACTAAAAGTTAATCAGGCTTGTGGTTGCCTTTGTTTTGCCAACAAGACTTGACTCACTCAAGAATGAAATAAAGTGAGATCAGAGGAAATTAAAGGATAGATGGAGCAGTTGGAAGACGGAGGAGAAACATTAGATATGTTTTAGAAGAATTTCTGAAGAATTAGGTGAAGGAGGTTCTATTTGATGCTGCTTTAAAGTCTGTTTTTGGAATTATGCTTCTCAAATTTAATAGACCGATATAAGAGGGGAACCAATCCTCCAGCTAGACGAGACATCTAGACACTGCCTCAAGTAATTTACAATGTGTACAACATGAAACTCAAAGTTATGAAATCCAGCACCCCCTCTGGCACTTCGACATTACATAAAAAACAACAATACTTTTGATTTTGGCAACTTAGCCTCACCAAAGATGGTCTGAAAAGAATAAGTTGGCAAAGAATGAGTTATGAACATGAAACATGGCATTTTGAAGTTTCAACATTAGCATTTTGGCCTCCATCATGTTGGTTTTACTGAGCCAGAAATGACTATATTTGGTAGAGAGTGTGAAGTTTGAAGTCAGCAGGTGAGAGCTCGGTTATACACAGACAGGGATAGTTGGCGATCCAATGAGTCTGCTTGAAGTCAGCCCGTTGGAAATAAAATTCTCCACAGACAAGTCTTCATGGTCACAAAAAAGTGGATATGGTGGACATTTGTATGGATTCTCCTACTCAACATCAGATGACTAAAGTTAGTTTGCACAGCCATGTGCAGAATCACGAAGAGGGAGAGTCTAATAATGACCTAAGATCTTAGTCACACCACATCAACCACCGGTCACTGCAGAAAACTGCTTGTGGTTGCTGGATAGGAAATTGATTACTACAGACCCAAGCATGGCCTAGTATACGTCAACTGTAGGTCACTAAAAAAGTGTGTATATCTTGGTGACTGGTTGCCCGAGGTTGCTGGCAGTTGCTAGGTGAAACTTGTATAAAGGATATGCAGGGATGCATATGCTTTGTAATTGGTTTGGTTACAAGCAGCTACCCAAAGTTTGCATGGAAGATCACTGCAAACACTTGCCAACTGCTCCGCTGAGCAGCAGTGAAACTGCAAATGTTGGCAAATTCCATGCAAACTATGGGTGATCTGAGCAATCTGCTAGCAGCTGAAGCAATTGCAAGCATTTTGCTGAAGCGCCCTCTTTGTGGTCGATTTCACCTAATGATGATCAGAAACCTCTAGCAACCACTTGCCAGCTGGTTGGGGAATACATATTTACCTCTGGTAACTCTACATTACCAAGGCAGCGAGGAAACAGACTGATAAAAATCCTAGAAAAGCAATTATTAATCGTCAGAAGGCACTAAATGGATAAACATGGCAGAGAGGAGTTCAGTGATGGTTTGTTGCTTTTCTGTTCTGGAGGTTATCACAAATTGTTTAGAAAATACAGACAGTAGCTACCTAGTAGTAGTGACGTATGGCCTACTTTGATGGATAAAAGAGAGGCAGAGCATGTTCTGTGGCTCAGTGCCAGAGCCGTGTTTACTTGCAGCCTAGAATTAAACAGTACACACACACACACAAAGAGAGAGAGATTAGTGTAAGTATAGATCCATGTTCATTACATGAATACACACCCTGAAATACATCAGTCCATGCAGCGATACATACCTGCTAGCTGTCGTGCTTTTGATTACACACTCATAAAAACACACTGATGAGAAATGAGGGCCTGAATTACAACCAGCCATCTATTCACACCTCCCTGACAAGAAGGGGGGGTAGAACTCACATATCTCTCCAAACATCCGCTGCTAAAAATAGGTCCATTTGTCAGCGTTTTATATATAGTGGGAAAATACAGTGAGGTGATTTTAACGCAGTCATATCAACCCGCTAAATCTAAAGCTAAATCTACAAGGTTATCATCATATAATTCTAAAAATCAATGTCAGATTTGCAGAAGTACATAAAATTATAAATGAACTAATGTTTATTGAACATAAAATACATGCTTTGGTCATTTTGGTGTCATCTTAGGTTGTTAGCTTTTAACTGTTGCAAATCTGCAACGCCTACCTTGAGAGGGTTAAGCTGCCCTGTGGGCCAAAAATGCCACTATGAAGCGACTGTGGTGGACATGAGGATCATCCTAAGTGATCTGTCCAAGACCTTCATCCTGTCACAGCCTCTGCCTTATAAAGACACATACTCACACCTTTCTTTCTTTCTTTCTTTCTTTCTTTTGCCGGCATGTATTCTTTTACAATCCATAGGGACCAACTGATCGGTTTACACACGTTGTTTAGTTGTAACCCTAAACTATACAGATGAAGCCCTTTCTGTGTCTGTGTGTGTGTTCATTTTACACACAGTAGAGCTGTGTGACAAGTTTCGCTGCCCCTTTGCGGCACATTTGGTGTACATCTCAGATTTCTAACATATATGAGCTGTAATTGCTGTGCTATTGTGATGTACAGACAACACACACACATGCACATGCTCTCATACTTAGTCCCTCCCCTGCTCGGTTTTGCTCCGAGGTGAAAAGCAAAAGATCCCACCGGTGAAACCAGACCTTGTTCAGGAGTACTTTTGCCTGTCCCCCCACCTTCAGTGGGGGTTCCACCTTTCTCTGTAGATTATTTTCACCCCACCGGTCTCACCTGCCCGCCATTAGAGTCGGGTTTATCACCAGCTGCTTGCATGTTTGCCTGCTGGAGGCCATTACAACATTAACGCTCTCTCCTCCATTGTTTATCGTCATTATCTACCCCTCTCCATTCGCTTCGCCTCCTCCAGGCATGGAGTGTTTAGTGTACTTCAAAGTGGGTGATTATCAGTTTTTTTCAAGGTGGGGGATTCTTTTGCAGAGTCAGTGAGAACGTGTACAGATGCATGTTTGGGTATGTTAGATTTAAAAGTTGTTTGTTTAACGTAGACCAGGTAGTTTAAAAAAATGTTGCAAAAATCTACATTAAACAGTGCAGCTTTGGGAACAGTTCCCAGTCTCAAGCCCTAAAAGTGGCACCCCCCACCACCCAGAAAAAAAAGGAGCGTTACGATTAAAGACATCGCCTTTTAAGATTACATCAAAGTAGCTCAGGAATTTTGGGTGTGTATAACACAGTGAGCCAGTTTTGTGGGACCGATGAGGCAGGTAGACAAAGCAGTCTACCTGCCTCCATGTGGGATGAATGCTTGTGTATGCTAAGCTAATGTTTACTGCAATGATGTGAGGATCGATTTAACCGCATTTGTCTGTGACACACTCCGCTGCAGTCCTTCATGCTCATCAGCCTTTGTTAACATTACGGTATCCTCTGATATTTTAATCTGGATATGTGTAGTAAACATCATGTTTTATTGACACTCTTTAGAGTCTAATATGAGACCACAGCTTCCAGTCTGTAACTATTTGGTTTGACAAACTGTGTAAGCATGTTCTGGTGAACTCTCTTGTATAAAACACTTGAAAAGAGGAGGTGATCTGTCAGTGAAAGATCCCCTTCAGCTGAGCAAACACGAGGGGAAGAGCAGCAGGATGTAACCAAAGCCAAATGCAGAACAGAAATCTAGTTCACAAGTCCAGCTGCTTACAAATACACCACCTTTTGTTCTAATAGTTTAACGGATGGATGGATCAATGGATCAATGGATGGATGGAACAATGGATGGATGGATCAATCAATGGATGGCTGGATGGATCAATAGATGGATGGAACAATGGATCAATGGATGGATGGATCAATCAATGGATGGATGGATGGATCAATAGATGGATGGATCAATGGATGGATGGATGGACTAATGGATGGAACAATGGATCAATGGATGGATGGAACAATGGATGGATCAATCAATCAATGGATGGATGGATCAATAAATGGATGGAACAATGGATCAATGGATGGATGGAACAATGGATGGATGGATCGATGGATGGATGATGGATCAATGGATGGATGGATGGACCAATGGATGGATGGATGGATGGATGGATCAATAGATGGATGGAACAATGGATGGAACAATGGATCAATGGATGGATGGATCAATGGATGGATGGAACAATGGATGGATGGATCAATAAATAGATGGATCAATGGATAGATGGACCAATGGATGGATAGATGGATGGATCAATGGATTCTAGAGTCATCTTGCTAAGCTAATTTGCTAACCTTCATTGATAACACTCTATCGTCTCTTGATAAAATGTGCACACTTCGAGCTCCAAGCAAACTAAGACATTAAAGGCAAAAAAATGATAACATTGAGTCCAAAACCAGTGGGAGACCATGTCCATCTTTAATGTAGAATCCAGACTTGCATGGTCTTCCTTTAGGCTGGACTAGGCAGCTAAGCAGGATTTCCAGATGCTGTAGAGCCTGCATTAAGTCTCATCACCTACCTGTTAATCATCACACTAAAAGCACAAGTTCAGGTGTTCAGGAACTAAATCAGAGCTCCTTTGTTTTCACTATGATCTTATCTGCCTTGGCCAGTCACGTCTCACAAATCAAAACACGACAATTCACCAAAATCTGAGTAAAACCCTCTTCGCCTACTTCATCGATCACAACGTGTCCAGCATCCCTCTTTGTCTGCACTATTGTTCGGACACCATCTCGCAGATTGAGTCTCTTCTTGTGACATCCCACTGAAGCTGGCGAGAAGCAGCCCATTTCTGCTTGTTTGTGTTGGCTTTGCATGCGGCCTGCCAATTGTCGCTGAGGCGAGAGTTCAAGTAGTTCAAAGTGTGTCTGCAAGAATGCAGATGTAAATCAGACTCACTATCAGTATTTCTACATGACTGCTCATAAAAAATGATGACTAATCATTTCCTTGAGCCAAGATGGAAAAAACTTTGCAGGCTCGGGGAATCCCAAATTGACTTTTGTGATCGACAGCAGCGGTGACCTCATGTCTCCGTGCTTGAGTTATTTCTGCTTTTTTCCTTTTTTGTTTCTAAATGTATTTAAAAAGTAAATTCACACCTGTGATCGCTTTGAAAGATTTGCTTCTAGTACTAAACAGGCCTCTTAAATGATTGTTGACCCTGGATGCACTTTAAAAGAGGCAAAGCAGCGCTACGGGAGGAAACTAGAGTCACAACTCCAACAGAGTGACTCTAGGAGCCTGTGGCGGGGACTAAGGACAATAACGGATTACAAAGCACCAACAACCGGTATGACGAACACGGACGTGACTCTGGCAGACGAGCTGAACACCTTCTATGTTCGCTTCGAGGCTGTAGCTAAGGACTCCAACGATGATAGTGCTAGCGGCACTAACGGCTGCAGACAGGAAGATACTGCCAACACCGGAAACTTGCTCATCATCAAGAGAGTGAACACCAGGATAAGCAGCAGGACCAGGCGGCATCTCAGGTCGTATCCTCAGAGACTGCGCATACCAGCTAGCACCTGTGTTCACTGAGATATTCAACATCTCTTTATCTGCTACCATCTGCTCTGAGCTCCCTGACCTGCACTCAATCTACAGCAGGCGGTGCTGGACCAAGGCCAGGAAGATCGTGAAGGACCTCAGCCATCCCAACAACAGACTGTTCTCTCTGTTGAGGTGTCAGGAAAGCGATTCGCTCCCTGAAGACCAACACAGAGAGACTGAGGAGGAGCTTCTCCCGCAGGCGATACGGTCTCTCAATCACACCACCACACAGTACTGACCCACACATATAGTTCTTACACACACACTGGACATTCTGGACTTTGTTTACACTAATTCGATTAGATGCGTGGTCATCTAATCGAATCACTTCATCAATAAATCACTTTAAGCATATTCGCACTGCACAAGACACTTACAAATGTGGATTGCACAACACTGGACAGTATATTTCTTCATTTCCATTTAATACGTGTACAGCTGCTGTTATTGTATATATATATTTATATTTCTTCATATATTCTTATATATTTCTATACTGTGTATTGTGTATTTTGTTGTACAGTTATTTTATTTCCAACTTTAATATATATATTTTATCTTATTCTTTCCCAGTTAAATTTACCCTTCTTTCTAATTTGTGTTGTACAGTTATTTCATGTTTAACTTTAATTTTTATATTTTATTTTATTCCTTCCTAGTTAAATTTACCCTTTTTAATTTTCATATTTATTTCCTATCTTATTCATAGCCTTTTTTTTTCTTTAGGTCACGAGCAGTTGTCTAAGCATTTCACTGCATATCGTACTGTGTATGACTGTGTATGTGACAAATAAAATTTGAATTTGAAAAGTGACTCTACACTTAGTTGGTTTGGGTCTATTTTTATGCGCAGTCTTGCTATCAGAGTGGATTTAAGGATGGGCCGTGGAGCAGGAGAGAGAGAAAGCAGACCTGGACCGGAAGCTCATATTCTGACGATGTAGACAGTGTCTTGGACATGGGGTCTGAAATACCAGTGGGGAAGGGGGCGGTCAGGATGGGTGTCTAAACTTGAAGCATAAATAGCAGGAGGGAGGAGATCATGTGACCTCAAAATCCCCCTCCTCTGAGGTCACACTGGTGTCGGTGTCAGCACAGCAGTATTTCTATCCATGTGGGAAATGCAGTAATTGGATTTGGTGTTTGTGCTCCATGTTGTGAGAACGGGCTCTTAGTTTTTGGAGATAAAGGGCTAAACTCTACTAATGTGTGACACCTACTAAATGATCTTACAAGATTGTGGCAGATTATATTCCCTGCTGTCACACTGTGACCGGCTACACCCCTGATTTTGTGATGGTCTGATAAGAGAAAAATACTTAATAACCCAGCACAGCGCCCGAGGATCCACAGCCCACATCCCAGTGAGCGGTGTTGGAGGGACACATTGTTTAGCTCCTGTCTGCGTGTCCATTCTCGCCCCAGTTAATTTTGTTCTTAAAAAAACATCCTGCTTTAATTGTGCTTATAGAGGGAGGGGAAAAAAGACAAAAGAAAACAGCAGGGCAGCACGTGAGACAGAGAGCCAGCAAGGCCATACAGGTAGAGTGCTAATCCTGTCTAATAGCAACGCTTCTACTTATCATGGCAGTAACAGAGAGAGAGGGATACATGCGTGTGTGTGTGTGTGTGTGTGTGTGTGTGCAGCCAGTGGTGAAAACGTTAATCGAGTACTGCGCAGTGTTGTTTACTTTACTGCTGGTGTGCACTTCACAATAAAAAGCTTTACACAAGTCTAAATGCCTCTCCTAGATTAAACTATCCAGCAGTTATAGCATTATATGCTAATGCAAAATTATATGCTCCGATAAGATATATAATACTTAAGCCCCGTTTGCACAGGGCTGGTATTACTACAGCAGCTCGAGTGAACCTGACACATCCCCATCTTGTAAATTCAACAATCACTGAATCAACATCTCAGTGATTTTGCTCACTTTTCCCCCTTCTTAAAATTTTCTTGTGTTTTTCTTTTTCTTTTACTGTGCACAAGAGTCACCAAGGCTATATCAGCATTTATAAATGAAAGCCTGAAAGCGTTTTGGGACACAGTGTAGGAAAACAATTACCTACATTTTTTTGTTTGTTTGTTTGTTTTTTTCAAATAAACAATATATTGCACAAAAAGGGAAAAGGTCTGCTTGCTGATAGCATGCATATCTTTGCCATTCCTATTCCTACCCTGTATCTATCCATCCACCCGTTCATCTATCTATCCATCCAGCCAGCCATGTCTCTTATCTGGGTCCAGGTTACCAGGCAGCACTATAAGCAAAGTCCTATACTGTATTTCAACCAAGGGGAAACACCGAGGCATTCCCAAGGTGGTTGAGAGACATAATCTTTCCATCATGTCCTGGATCTACCCTGGGGCACCCTCATTTAGTTAATTTATGCTACAGTACTGCAGGCATCTGCCTACAGAGAGCCTACGGAGAGGTGGCTTAACCCACTGCAAATGTGCTCCCTTGCAGTCCTGCAAACTTTCAAGTGGACGATGCTCGATGCAGATGACCATTGCATTGTTTAAGTGCTGAATAGTTTACGAGTTGACAAGAACAGGGAAGGGAGTGACAGTTGTCACCACTGGCCGGCTGGTTGACTGACCAACAACAGCACGAGCAAGAATGCCCCACACACCGATTACTCCACACTTCTTTTGGATGCTGTCCCCATCTGACAACAGAAGCTGTCTGTAGGCAGACTGGCAGCTTGATGCTGCCCACAAACTGCCTGTCCTCCATCCCAGAGGAGTCCTAGTCAGATACCTCAACTGGCTCTGATCACCTGCCGAATGATGTAGCTGTACTGTCTGGCGCATTTTCAGATACATAAATAACAATAAAATAAATGTCAAATTGCATGCACTGTATTTGAGCTGTCAGTGAGACAGATGTTTTGTTTTGTTTTTTTTGCTTCATGCTGGTATCTGAGGTGTTTCAGTTTATACCTGACGCTCGTCTTCATGATGCAGATGTCAGGAGTGAATGCTCACCTGCGTGTAGGGTTTCATATTTGGAAGGTTTCCAAACTCAGTTGCTCACGTTAAATGTTGCTGCCTGTTTTTTCTCTATTATGTCATTAAGGTGACTGTGGTAGGCAGGGTATTTTCAGGACATTTGTCAGATAAAATATCCCACCCAGTTTCTCGCTGACTTGATTTTTTTGGAGGACTTTCTGTCGGTCATCCTCAAGGAAATGGAGAGACGTGGCAGTTTGTAGGAGCTTAGTTTACTTTTGACTGAATCAAGCAAACCACAGCTGCATTCAGAGGTTAACATTAAATTGTTTCACAACATTAACACAGTCCTAACAGGATTACTGATTGAGAAATGAAAAGGGGGGAGTATCCCCATTATGATGATTATGTTGTTTAGATGAAATCAGTAAAGGAAAAGCTCCTGATTATACTAAAAGTCAACTGTTTGTTAAAGAACCATATCTGTGGGATTTCTGTAGGTTTTAACCCTTTAGCACCAAACTGCATGTGCTCTGCTTTTTTCTTTGTTGTTTTCTGTTAATTTTATGGTAGCAAAGACCAGCAAATTAAAAAAAGGTGCAAAAAGCACACAAAACATAAAAGTTGTTGGAAAACTAAAGCTGACAAAACACAATGGCAGTGATTTGGGGGAGACAATAATGTGTAGAGCTGAAAAATCTACAATCTGCAGAAGCTGCATGTGAAGAATCTATCAACATATTTTTGAGTTAAAATGTTAAAAATGGCACAGAAAAAAATCTAATAGATAATTTAGGTAAATATATGGATTCATAAATGCATCATTAGCATAACTTTTTCATTCTCCTATAATTTCACATATTAGATGAAAATGAATAATTACACATTTGCTTTCGTGGTTTGGAAAAATCTGGCACTTTTAAAACATCCTGAATGGGTGAGCGTGCTGTCAGAGTAAAACGTCTTCTCCCTCGTTTGGAGGTTAAGCGGTTTACTTTATTTGCAGCAGATGTCCGGTTTCGATCTGTCATAGTGTCACAAATTTCCGCTGGTTGTTATCGGTGACCTGTCTCGAACTGGGTGGCCCAGTGGAGGGGAACACACACATACAGTAATACACGTGAGCTTGTGGACAAGTACACAAAGCTCTAAACACGTTTAACCACACAAATACATCCATAGATCTGAGATCACCCCACACGCGCATGCAGAGCACATACGCACGGTTACATGCGTGTTTGCCTTCTGTACATATATCCTCGTGCTCGAGTGCTTATATACAGTCTGTCACGCTTAGACATGACACGAACGCACACACCATGACACATGCAGCGTGGAAATAAACAGTTGCAAACAGGGAACGCTGGAGGCCCAAACACAGCTGGCCGGTCTCCTGTGGTGCATGTCAGGGTCACAGATGGCGATGGAAAGAGGCAAAGGGAGGATGAGATGATGAAGGGAGAGGTGGAGTAAAACCTGAGAGATGTGCTGATAAAGAGAGAAAAGAAAAAGTTTATCCTCCTCCATCTGCCTTTTCTTTTCTTTCTTTTTTTTTTACCACTTTGCCTTTCTTTGTTTTTGGAGCAGCTTCTGATTCTTCTTGTTTTTCCAGTAAAATCATTCCTCAGCTTTCCACGCCGCTCAGCATTTTAACTTCTTTAAGCTGTACACAGGCTGTATATAAAAGATGGGCATAGATGGGCTTTAACATCAGCAAGAGGTTCATTATAGGGTCTGGATTTTAACATTTTGGCATAATCATCTTTGGCAGAGGTGATTTATTTCTATATTTCTAAAAAAATATTAAGTATGACGTTATCAGCTAATGCTAGCTAGCTTGGTTAGCACATTGCATGCATAAACTGGATGGTTGCAACATAAAGAAAGAGATCACTGCCAATTAAAATTGTATTCATGTAAAGTGTTGTAAAGGCTTCTTTCACACTAGATATAATAAAAACTGCACAGGTCACCTTGACTTGTAATTTCAACATCACACATGTTTGGTTGGTCTTTGGTTAAACAGCAATCAAAAATTGTTCAGCTTGTTAAGTTTGAAGAAGGTCACTGGGCTCCATGCTGCTTTCTTCTGTTTAATAGCATTGTTTTCTGGTGATTTCACAGTGGTACATATAACCACAAGGGGTCCTTTGGTGTTGGTGCCTTGGCGCACAGGCTGTGGAAATTCTGAACATTAAGAAATGATGTTGCTCATGCCTTCCAGCATGCCTGGAAACGCCTTGGTGTTCCTCTGGCTGAGATGGAGTAGATGGATGGTCAGGTCTAGGCTTGCTGCTGTTGGCCCCATAGCCACATAGCAGACAGGTCTGGTCGGATCTGGTGTCAAGCTGGCACTGCTGCCTGACTTCTGGCATGGTAAGTGGTATGTCATCCAGATACGGGCCACGCCTGGCATATATGGCACTGTTTATGTGATGGCATGCCACATCTGGCCTGATTTTGGTTTGGTTTATGTGGGCCAGGCTCATAGAAAACAGGTCTTGCCCAGATCTGGCATCAAGCTGGCACTTCTGACTGACTGGTGTCATGGCAGGGTGTATGTCAACCAGATGTGGGTCAGGTCTGGCAATGATGGTACTATTTATGTTCTTATTTTCCTATTTTAGTTAGAAGACCCAAATGCCATGTTGCAATACTATCAATCAATCAAAACTGTATTCGTCACATGCAGGTTGCCCTGCAGTGAAATGGGACCCCCCCCCCAACCTTACACATATAGCACAAACATTACATGGGGATACAGGTCGGAGATTGGTAGAATCAGAGAAAAAAACATTGAAATGTACACTACAATGGGGAAAGTACAAGAGGAAAAAAAGAGACCCCTACTCATGCTGTGCTTCCATGGTAGGACAGCATGAGAACAGGAAACAAAAAAACTCCTCTGCACAAAAAAGCACATAAATGTCTACAGCACAACATGACAAGCCACAGGGGTGGGTGGGGGGTGAGGAGTAATCCGAAGCGAACACAGCAGCCGCCCTGCACAGCGCTACCATTCCAGCGCGGCACAGAGACCCGCCGTGTTCCCTCGCAGGAAACAAGCATTGAAGGCGTTGGAAAGGGAGGGGGGATGAGTGAGTGCCTATCAGTGTAAGTGTATGTGTGTGCGTGTCCATAGTTCAGCTGAGACAGTGTCCTTCGGCCTATCAGGCTAAGTAAACAGTCCTCCAGCCAATTCAGGTGTCCTTGCATGGGATGGGAAGAATAGCTAGCCGTAACACAGTCGTTATCAGGGAGTGATTGTTCGGCTCCAGCCTTGGGCCTGCAGCTGGCGCCGTGATGGGGATCCGCAATGTGTTATGTTGATTTTGTTAATTTCCATGCGAGCAGCCCAGGAGAATTTTCAGGCTCCTCTTTAACACTCCGACGCTGGTCCCTCGATCTCCCGTTGGAGAGTCGCGAGCCTCCCCATGATGGTATCAAACTTCTGTTCCATGGTGTTATCATTCTTTTGATTCTGAGACCTCACAACTGCAGTGATCCGTTCCGCGATGTTTTCCAACTGTCGCTCAAGGGTCTCATTTTGAGCAGGCCTCTCTCTGATGTTTCCCCCCATACGCTCAATGGTGTTGTTTTGAGCCTTCACAGCAGCTGCAAGCATCTCCAAGGTGTTGACCATATTACGTTTGTTGTGAGAGATTGCGCCTCGTTTCGATTCCAGCGGGCAGCCTTGGGGGGGTTTGAACAGCCGGTTCCGCTCTCTTATTTCTCCGATAAACCAGGGCTAAGCCAACTCCGATCAGCATGAACCCTGTTATCACAGTTCTGAATAGATAGATATCTTCAGCATCCTCGATCGACAGTCCCGCCAGGCACATGATCCTCCAGTTCTGCCATCCGTCCATCGTGTATCCGGCAGGGAAAGTCCCTCCAGGGCACTCAGGCTCTCCCGAGCCCAGATTTCTCGTTGAGAAAAGGTTGCCAATAGCATTCAGAGACCAGTTCAGTTGATCAAATCCATAATTCTCTTTTAGGTTTTAGAGAACGACAGTGGGAGGCTATTCCAGGGAAAGTAATGCACACAAGACAAGACAAGGACATAGAGGCTAAGCAGGGAAGATAAGGGTGAGGAGGAGAGGAGAAAAGTGCGACCGCCTTCGCTGAGAGCTGAAGAAGAACTATACTGCTATGGTAGCCAACGTTTCAAATGCAGGTTTGAAAGGTTTGTGAGTGTACGCTTTATCCAAAACCTAGAGAGGGTTTATGCATGTTTACCACTGTGTGGCTGTAGATCAGGTCACCTACTGATCGGAAGGTTAGTGGTTCGATCCCTGGCTCCTCCAGTCTGCATGTCAAGAGTGTTAATGTCTATAAATGTAGTTAGGAAGCACTCAGTTTAGAGAAAGTGTGTGATTGGGTGAATGTGGCATGCTGTATAGAGCACTTTGAGTAATCCGGGAGAGTAGAAAAGTACTGTAAAAGAATCAGTCCATTCACTGTCTGAACAGAGTTACTTTTGCACTATTATGTTCTGGCACATGTTGTTATTGCATGGCTTGATTAAGGTACACATTAGGCTGACATCTGGGGCCAAAGCTGAAACTGTTCTGGGCCAGCACAGGGCCAGCAGTGTGTCTGCAACTGGCCCGTGGCTGCACACAACTTACACATTGCACACATACTGCAAAGAATGACGGCCCTTTGGTGGCGCAGATCAGGTAATCCACACATGGGCCAGCACAGGAATACCAGTGTGTCTGCAACTGGCCTTGTGCTGGCCCATGTGTGGGCCACCTTTGGCAAACCACATCTGCCCCACCAAAGGGTCGTCATTCTTTGTGGTATGTGGGCCATGTGTAAGCACATTGTGTGAGCCAGATCCAGGCCATACCAATTTTGCTATGTGGGTATAAGTTGTAGAAAATGGATGGATGGATGTTTTATTATGGCACCAAAAACCACTTGATTAGCATTTGAAAAAACAAAACAGTGGTTTGGTTTGAAATATGGCTTACAAAATTGACCAAATATATTAAAAAAAGGAACTAACCAAATATGCTTTAAAGTGACAACACGGGGGCCTCTACAAGCCACAAATCACTAGGTCCATCATTGCACAGAGACCAGTATACACCTTGTGCCTCTGACATACCTGTGAAACTGCCACTTCCCATGGTTCAAATGGTTAAACACTTTCACTTTTATAGTGTTTTAGAAGGTTATCATTTTACTTTTTTTTTTGCTCATATGCAGACTATTACCTTAATATGAACTGTTTAAGTGCTCACGCATTCCAGTTGACAATCAAACCACCCCATCATGTTAGAAGGAAGGAATTATATAACATACAAAGCAAACAAAGGTCTATCTCCCCCTTTTTTTAAAAGACAAAAAAAACAAAACTGCTACCTTATTTTATCATGCATTGTTGTCTTACTTCTATAGCTTTAGAAGAGGCAATGTATATGATCTTAAGGGTAACCCTAGACTCAACTTTCTTCTGGATAACATCAGCAGATTCTATAGGAATGAAAAGGCAAGTCCAGACATCAGCCCCTACCCACGAGATGTGCCTCTCAGGTCTATGAAGAGTATGAAAGTAAAGACCCCTGTCAGACATACACATACATTAAACGTGTTTGGAAAGTATACTGTGGGTAAACACTCAAGATTATTAAGTGAATATAAGTCAGAGTAGAAGTAAACACACAGTGTTGGATCCACGTAGATGATCATGAATAAACATGTTTAACAGTCTTTTGCGAGTAAACATTTGCAAATTGAAAGTTTCAGGCTTTTGTCTGGAGTGAGCTTGTTGTGTATCGTGGCAGATGTTGGATCTGACACTCGACCGTTGGAGGGGTTCTAGACCTGACACTTGACCACTAGTAAGCCTACTTTCAAGGATGCACTTCTGCTGCACCTGGGTCAGCAAAATGAAGGCAGCCATGTATTTAATTGGGCGCATAGCATGCCAAACAACTTAAACTTTGTTTAATATACAGTGAGCACATGTTGCACATTTACTTGATGCTGAAAAGAATTTAGAGAGCTCATATACTCTATACGATTACAATGAAACCTAGGGATGGGTATTGATAAGATTTTCACGATTCCGATTCCATTTTCGATTCTGTTTAACGATTCGATTCTTTATCGATTCCCTTATCGATTCTTTTTAAAAAAGGAGAACACTAAGGTCGATTAGCTTAGAACTTTGTTTTATATCTTCTCTTTGAACAAGATAGAAATTTAGGAGTAACATGGCCTTACAAACCAACAGTGAGATCTTAAGAGATCCACAGCCTACGGTTCTTCAATGGGGTGTCACAGGGTCCCCAGGAAAAAACATTGTAAATGTAAAATAATAAAATAAATATTCTTCTGTAGCAATAACAAAGGGTAACATAAATTATTCTGTAGCAATTACACAAGAATATCCAGTAATGTCCCTGCCTACAATTAAACACATTCACTTACTGAAAATCGGGACATCTGCTGTGGCAAATGGGTTCAAGCCTTTTACCACAAACTTAGTCACTGCTCGGTGACATTCGTCTATCCTGGCCTGAAAGGAGACGCTACCGGTAGACTGCAGCGAGAACTGCCAGCATCTGATCCAGACTCTGTCTCTCTCATCATGGTCACCTAAATGCACAGTAATAGCAGGTTTTGTAATAAGGCAGATCGCGCTAACATAATATGCACTGTTAGTTGATTATTTACCTGCCGCATTAACGGGAGAGGACGTGCAAACGTTACCGCTGCTGCTGGGTTGAGATTCACGAGTCCGGAGCGGAATTAAAAACACGACATTCATTTAAGGTCATCGTGTGTTTTGTGAGCAAATGCTTTTGCATATTCGTAGTGTTTCCTCCCTTAAATGAAACATCTACTTTGCAAGTATTGCAAGTTGCCCTGTTGTCATCCGTTCTCGTAAAGTAAAACCAAACTTTTGAGCGTTTGAGCCGCTTAGGCGCCGTGTTTCCTGCCAGGTAAATGACGCTCCGCAACGTGGTGACATCATTCGGGGCGACTGGAATTGATAAGGGAATATTTGCAAAAAAGACAAACAATTCCAAGGAATTGAAACAGTGGGAACCTGTTCTCAACAAGAACCGGGTTTCGATACCCATCCCTAATGAAACCTGATTACTGGGAGTACATGTTTTCCACTAATGGACGATTCAAGCAAGTCCAACACAAAGTCACAGACTATGTAATGTCCAAATCTCCCCTGGGATTAACAGTAGCACAAAAACCGCCCTCTGGGAGATTCAGGGACTGAGTTTTCATAGCCCTGCAGCTCCTGTAGGAGGACTGTGTAGGTGGGCCAGTAGTTTTTAAACACACCAGCTTCTCATGTTATGTTTCCCTTCTTTCTGTTTTACTTGCCTAGCTGCCTTTGTATCAGTGTCCTTGTTACCAATTTGTTTCCCCTACAGTTGGATGTAGTCTAGGTTTACCTTCCTGGACTGTCCCGGAGATTTTTGAGTTAAGAAGTTGTTCTTACCAGGAACTGCAACATATGGACCAAGATGCTGAAGTTAGAGTTCATTCTCTACAGACTCACTGTGAAACATGCTCTCATTTGTCGAAAAGTCTAAGTCTGTGAGAAATGTTTGAGTTACTTGAGAGTTAATTTTAACCCTGTAACACAAGAAGGCTTGCTTCTGTCTTCACTCCAGCAATGAAGTATCTTTTGCTTTTATGTTGTCCAGCAGCAGAAAGTGCTCAGCACGCCTTAAACACACGAGAGAACACAAGAGATGATCAAGTAGCATTCACATTGTGAAGCTCATTGTCCTGATATCTTCACCTTTTCTATGAGATAATCTTAGCTGTCTGTAGCTCTGTAAGTGTGTGTGTGCTGAGTTTCATAGAGAGGAAAATTTGACTGTTCTGTCATGTTTAAAGGTCTCCTTTGACATTTATGTTTGAGCTTTAGGGTGTTGGGATTAGCAGTACAGTGTAATACCTGTGTCTGCTTGTCCAAATGTACTCACGTGTTCCTGTTAACAGTAGTTCTTTGCCGCGTGCACGTGACTATGTTTTGTCTCTCCGCGTTCACCGTTACATCACTCGGCTTCTACTCTTGAGTTTTTTCCCCCGCTGATCTGCAGCTTAGCATCTGTTTGCACATATCATCCCTCATCTTTAAAGTCTGGGTGTGGACAGAGGGAAGTGAACAAGCACCAGTGCCCAAGCACATCTCCGCCCTGCTCAGGTGGAACCTGGATTAGAGCCCAGAAGTGAGGATCCCGGGGACAAAGAGAATCTGAATCAGTGCTCTCTCATTCGACAATACACCAGGAAGAATTTGTGGTTTAACAAAAGAAGGATAACAGACCCAAATCAAAAGTTGAAATCTGAGAACTGAGATGCACAGACTATTAATCAGCATCAAATCTGAAGTCTCTCCTTTGCTTTTCTTTCTTTTGCTATTATTTTCTAATTCCATAGATTTCCCATCATCCTTGCCTCTTTTCCTTTAAAAAAATATTTTAAAGATTTCATTGTGATTAGGAAAAATGCTCCAAATCACTTGCTGTGCTTCTATTTTTAGCTTCTTGTCTCTTTAGCCTCTTTGCCAAAGGTTCAATCTGAGCACCCTCCCTATTTTTTTTTTTTGGTCTCCCCCCATTCCTACTTTCTCTTTCTCCCTTTTTTCTCCCTCTCTTGTTTCCCTCTCTGTTGCCCTCCTTCTGTCATTGTGATTAGACCAATAGAGGAGATCAGAGGGAATAAAAGCATGACCAGCACCAATGACCTTTCCCCTCCTTCTCTCTTTCTCTCTCCCTACTCTGTGCCAAGCTCACTTTCTCATTGTTGTAAAATTTCCTCTACTTTTTTTTCTCTACAATCACACAATGCAGCAGCAGCAGTTGTAGTACTTGTAGCAGGTGAAGTTGCCAATAGTATTCTTTGGTCTGTCCTTCTCTATTAATATTCTTTGCTAAAAATATTTATAAACTTTGTCTTCTAGAAAAAAATGCCTAATTCCAGGAATCTCTCTAGTTTTATACTCAAAGAAATTTTAAAGCCATTTGGATTGGAACTTTTGAGCGAACCTCAACCTTGATTATTGCTCTCACAGTCTGGGGTCATATGATCTAATACAGAAAACACATAAGCTCCACCCTGCAAACTTTCAAACCTCATCACAACATATCCTCATCCACATCTGTCCTCTTCATCTTCGTCAGATGTCAACTGACGTCTTTCTATCCGTCTCTCCTCTTCATGAGCAGTCAGTGAAATGTCAGCCAAGACCCTCGAGTTTGACCCTGGAGAGAGGTTCAAACAGCTGTTTCATATAGAGCATTTTTTCTTGGGTTCACACAGAAACAATCAAGACTGCAACACTTTATTTGAGCAGGTGACAAAATTTCAGGCATCATCAATAAATTCAGAGATCCATACGAGCACTCGCAGATTTCGTCTATCTCATCATCGGATCCATAAGCACGGATGGATGTGTTTGGGTTTTTTGAAGTTTACAGAGCCTCGTGTAGTTTAAGACTCATGGGTCAGCTTATAAAGGTTCTCTCTCTCTCTCGCTGTCTCTCTCTGGGTGGCCTATAAACTCCAAAAGAGCCGTGTGATGTTCCATAGATATCTCAGGAATGGAACCCAAAAGGTTAATCTGCAGTTCACTTGGAGTTTATAAGCTGCAAAATAGACATGTTCAGGTCTGTGATGACCGGGGAGTCTCTATCATCTGATGCATTGTTGTTCAGTGCCAACAAACTGACATGTAGTGAAGATTTTTTTAGTTTTTGGCCCTCTGAATAAAAAATAAACTTGCCTCTGAGGTCCACATCATTACAACTGAAAACCCTAACCCTTTATTTTGAAGAAAGGCAAACTGGACTTTTTTGGGAAAACTGAACAGTTTTTCATGAGCAAAAGTTATCTGTGTTCCTTGACAAGGCAATCTAGAAATAGAAAGTGACATATTCTTATTGGATGGGATTAGAGTAAGAGTTAAGGTTGGGGTCTTGACTGATGATGACCCAAAAAGTCAGACAGTTAAAGTCAAGAATAAAACTTTATGAGCTTTTCTGCAAATTTCTCCAGATACTACAACATATAAACCAAATTCATTTTTTACCATTAATATGTAACAGATATAATAAAATCAAAGTGTATGACTGAAGAGTTGAAGTTACACCTTTCTAGAAGGTAAATCTGCATCTGAACGTCTTTTCCTTCAGTATTTATAAGCAGTAAAAGATGTTTATCAGCGTTTCGTATTGCATGATCTTTGTTTCAGTTTTTGTAAGTTCATGTAGGATTCATATTCTTGAGCTTGAAATCCGTTCCAGTAGTGGATGTTCATATTACATATTACAAGTAATCCCTGTGACCTGAAAGGCTTTAGACTGCTCTGAATGATCAGTTTCAGACAGCTTTAAGACATCCTAGGCACACCAGCTACACCATCAGCCAATCAGAGGAAAGTTGTCTCAGGAGACAGGAGCTAAAACAGCTTGTTTCAGAGAGAGAATGGACTGCATCGAGGCACCGAGATAAGATAAAGAGGGATCAGTTTGAACTGTGAATCATGCAAAGCTACTCTAGGGCACTCCAAGAATAAAAATATGTCATTTAGAAATTTACACAAAAGGTCTACTTTAAAGTGAGATTGCTTGTTGAGGCCGCTGCTTGAACATTAAAATGAAACTTTATCTATTATAATTTAAAAAAATTTCCATAAGGACCGAATCTCATATAGAAATGCAGATCCTGTAAATGCAGATCACCAGAGGAGTGTTTTAGAGCTTCAGTAGCCGAATGTCACGCACACTGAACCTGTGTTGAGTGCAGATAAATGAGAAAACACAAAAGTCATTTGGAAGAAGTCAATGCACACACATCAGACATCATTACTGTATGAACTCTGTGTGAGCATGCTGCTTCTCTTACTGGCTGAGTTATGCTGACATGTGCTTCTCTCTGCTGCTGTTTCAGAACCATGAACAGCACTTTTAGTTGCATGCTAGTTGTATGATAGTTCTTCTACTTAACCTGACCATGTGAGCTCTCAACTGATACCATCACTACCTAATACACATGATAAAAAATAATCATAATAATAATGAAAAATACCCAACAAATGTTATAAAAAATCGGCAAACTCCTCCCATCCTCAATCCCGAGAATCAGCACAACCCTAGCGTGCCGTCACATGGCGCAATAATAGTAATAATAACTGTTGAATCGGAAGTTTCTCTCACTGAAAGTGTTTCAGGCTTATTTGTACGCTGACATTAGATCAGATCTCAGATTGTAACTTGAATGCTGGTTTAATCTCTTAACCCCCAACGCCCCCAGATACGGGGGCAAAAGGCAGGAGATGGGTTAGACGTCGGGGCTTAAGAGGTTAAAGCTGGTTTGTATTACAGTTGCGGTCACGTTGGGTTACTTTCAGGTTTGAGGTCACAGAGAGTACAGTCTGGCCTTCTTTAATGCTCGGTGGCCATCAGAAAAAGGTTGTGTGAAGCTGTATCACACAGTGTCCTTGTCATGCTTTGAAAAAGCAGTCCACTCTGATTATGATGGGCTGTTAGTTATGGAGTATAATTAGTCATGCAAAACTGATAAATGCAGAGCCGCGCTTCTTTAAAAACATCGACCACACTTTGCATTTCATGTTGTGAGAACCTTTGAATCCTCCCAATTCAGCATAAATTCAGGAAGCTTTATGAGCCAAGCCTTTAACATGCCGATTGGTACGTTTTGTTATTTAAGCGAATAACAAAGTTGGATTACGATTAGATTCATCCATAAAGCTTTCATTTATTCACTAATACAGACTCTCTTATTTGCCAAATATGAAGCCTCGCCTCTGGCTGAGAAAGCAAACCGGTCACAATGACATTATGATGGCGCCCTGCAGGGTGAAGGGTTTCCCCATCACTGGTTCTGCAGTCTTGGTTCAGTTTTGGACTTGTCACAAGTGCAACAGTGCAACTGGATAATAAACACCATACAGAACGTGATGGCACACATTGTGTTTGGAGAATACATAAAAGAAATTCCTGCACTTCATCAATAAGCACCTCTGCCTTCTCTAAATCCACCTTAACAACTTTTGACCTTTTTAAAATTACATCAAATTTGTCAGTGTCTGGCAGCTGCAGCAGCAGCAGATATTGTCGGTGTGACTCATTGCGTTGTTTACTCATTGCGTTGCTGTGTTTGATTGTTGCCATATTTTTATCAAGGTGTTTGAAGTGGTGCTCTTGCAGCGGCGTGTTCAGTGTCATACTTTTATACCCCACAGTTCCACTAAAAGGAGGGAGAGGATGTCTCGCCCACTTTGGATAAACACCTGAAAGTTTGATCTGGAACAGCTATCGCATATCTCATGCATTTCCCAGAATTTCTTTCTAATTTGTCACCTTTTTATTTCTTCAGGGTGGCAAGTTTGATGAACCATGTGACGGCTTGGACTGCAGCAGAGGGTGCAGGTGCTTTCCAGAGAAAGGAAGCAGGGTGAGTATTTCACAAGTTTTCAACTGTGTACTCTCCTCTGGAGTTTGGGGAAATGCTTTCCATTTCATGTCCTCTTCACTTGTTTAAGTCCAATAACAACACCTGAGAAACTTGTTGAAAGACTTCAACTTGGTAGCAAAGTCTGTGTTGAACCCAGTTTCTCAGATAGTTGATGGATCTAAGAAGTTCTTAGTTCAGCTAAACTCTTATTAGTAGATATTTAAAATTTTATTATTAAAAACCTGCAACAAAGTAGTTTTAAAGTTGCTCATGTACATGTACATTTCTCTGTACTTTCCTTCTAGAGAAAGATGTATGTCTTTCTAAAATCGGTGGAATACGAACACATCAAAGTATCATCAGAAATTATAAGATGCCTAAGACAGCTCAGACTGTGTTAAAGAATAAAGGTGGTCACACCAAATATTGTCTTTCAAGCTTGTTAAAATTGTAGAGCCTGTGTTTTTTCCCTTTTCTCTACTGCATTTCTATATGTTTATGCATCCAAAATGAGGGCTGGCTGCAGACTCTGGCACAGTTTTACAAAAAGAAAAAAACAACTTCAAGTTTCACAGTTGTTCACTCGATGTTAGGAACTATTAAACACTCCTTTATTCATCTAGAGTCATCGTCGTTATCTTACTTAATCTTAATTTTGTTATCTGGCAGCTTTACAGTCACACAGAGGAGTTTATTGTACTGATAACTGCACTGATCCTCTTTGAAGTTTCAGTTAATTATGGTTTTTACTCTGAGGAAACAAGTACATTACCTTCATTTAATTAAGGAATAATTACCTCGAGGCTTCAGTTCCAGGCCTTATCTCTCTCCATCGTACAGCTACATACATTAACACCCAGAAACATTATCGCTATTTGACACGTATCAAAGCGACGCCTGTATCAGACTGTGTAATGCAAGCTCCGACAGTTCTCATCAATAGCTGTAAATGTGGTTTCTCCAGAAGACGAATCAACGAGTAAACACAAAACAGCATGTGGCTCCGGGCGAGGAACTTATTTTCTCATCACCGCTACCATGAAATTAACAATAACATCCAAACAAAGGCTGGCAGAATATGATGGAATCAGCTCACTGATTAGTGGTGATGACACATACGCACAGTATATATCACCCGTCATCTGTTTGCACTTCAGTATCGAGCAAAAGAGCGGCTGACTCCTCTGATTTATGGCTGGAATTTAAGAGGAAACTTTTAAATGTCAGTGTGATCCTGCTGGTCTCTAATAAATTACTGTACGAGGTTTTAAAACAGCTTCAGCATCATCGGGCCAGACGGGCGAGTGCTGCAAACAAACACAAACTCTCTAAAACAACAGAAGGTGGCGATATTAATGCTTCCAATACAAACTGCTGCTTTATTAGCAAGATTTAAAAATGAGTAAATCACAGTTGCTACAGCAATAAAACATCAGCCATAGTTTTAAATGTTGCTTTTGAGTCAGAATCGACCGAGTGCCGGCGTTAAAAAAAAAAAAAACAGTACACAAAGAGAGCGAAGTCATAAGATTAATGTAAGAAATGGGAGCCTGTTACATATATATTTCTGAGAGTTCTCATTTTATGAAACAGGGAATATTTAAATGAAGAGCACAAACTGATTTACTCATGTTTGCGACAGTTTTCTGCCAATTGTTTTTTTTTGGGGTTTTTTTGTGGTTAACATTGAAATGAACTGCTTAGAAAACAGCAGAACCACGCCTATGAGCGCTGTTTGAGGATTACACACTATTTTACCCTGCTTTTTAAATCTTACACTCTTGTCACTGCTCTTTGAGCTTTACTTTGTTCCAAATCAGTAACTGAAAGTGCACTAGAACGAAGTGAAAGTGTCATTCTTTTAAACTTTTTTTTATTCCTCAGAAAAATCCTATTTATCCTTGGATTTTTCCCTCTCGGGCTACAAACTGGGTTGTTGATGGGTGAGGCCACCGGTATTACCCTTTAAATGAAGCATGAAAAAAACAGTCGATCTATCCATCCAAAAATCCATAAATCCATCCATCCATCCTCTTCTGCAGAGGTCGTCTCCAGGTACTCTTGCTTCCTCCCACAGCCCAAAGACATAGATGTAGTCGTGTTGGGTTAATCGGTGAGTCTAAATTGTCCACAGGTGTGAGTGTGAGTGCAAATCAGTGAGCATAATCCAAATATTAAATAGTGAAACGCAGCAAAAATCCTTTTAGTATAAATAAACAGGATTTGGTTGTTGCTGCTTATCTAAAATAGCCCTGTTTTTCTTATGTAAATCAGTGAATCGTGCTCTTCAATAAAACAGCAAATTATTATTAGATCATTTCCAAAATTAAATCCCTGCTTAGACGTCCTGACTAAAGCCAGACTAACTGTGAGCTCGGTCTCTTTCAGCCTTTATCCAAACAGCAATTACTGTCTGACACAGCAGCCCTACACTTACTGCCTGCTAACTGTACACCACTTTAGGTAAATAACATGGTGACGAGTGTCGCCTTACCCGTAGGTAAATGTAGGTAAATGATACAGCTCAGGTAATGCCACCTACCTCTGCTCAGCCCCTCTGATAAGCCTAAATGACACAGCCGCTGTGTCTTTAACTGTTACTGTTGGGAGCCGTTTGAGCGGGAAGGTGCTCATTTGTCTCTTTTCAGTTTTACTTTTGTAGTTAGAGCTCAGAGAGCTCAGGCATGCTCCCGATAACGGCCGTTAACGGACGCCCGACTGGGTTCTGTCAGCTGAAGCGTTGAACACAAAGCGAGGTTTAAAGGAGACTCGAGTTATGCCACAAAGGAAAGTTTTTAAATCTCTGTTTCTAAACTTAAAGCAAACCAGTGCTCACAGACCTAAACATTAGCTGTTTGCTTTCAAGGTTGTTTCTCTATAAAGGAATTAAGGGAGCATATTTATGTTTTTGCCTTCAGTGAATGTTATTTATGTATGTACATGTATACAGTGTCTAACAAATGATTAGACCACTAACTAAACGCAATGTTTATGTGACAGCTGCCCTAAATTAACTGTACTAGTAATCGATTTTGAATGTTTCTGTAATGGTTAATCGAGGAATATGTGCAACATCCACAATTAAAATTGTGTTTTTAATGTAAAATATAATTATTATTATTGTAGCCACGAATTGTTTAAATTCAATTAAAGCACAAAAAGTTTGGGAGCCGTTGGGTTAGAAATGACAGATGAATTCCTTCAGGTTTCATTAATGGTCCAGAAAAATAAAAACAACAAAAAATACTGTTGAATGTTGAAAGTCAAGTACAACAGAAAAATAGATAAACTGGATTACTTAATTATTGGTGATCAGTAAGTTGTTTTTAAAGTTCACATTAGACCAATAAAATATAAAGAAATGAGGGCTGGCTCAAGACTTTTGCACAGAACTGTGACTCAGTTTTGAGTTTAAGTACACTCCCGCCTCAGTGGGACTCTAAAAACAGTATCCCAGCATCGATCGTCGTCACGCTCATACATGATGTAAACATTCAGACAAGTAAAAAGATATTCAATATTTCACAGATCATTATCTTTAATTGGGTTTTAAGATCTTTCCCGATATTAAAGACGAGTGGAAGTTCTGCTATCTTGCATCTGCAGCCTCGCAGGCCCCCCTAAATCCTCCTGAAGACATCTCTAATGCTCTTTACCTTGTAAATCCCACTTTAATGGCTTCTCCCCGAGTTCCTGTCACAGCCCTGCCTCTCCAGACACACAGCAGTGAGATGTTTCTACAGTCTGTCAAATATCTTCCTCTGATTTCCTCTTGATAAGTTTGCTTTGGACGAGAAACAGTCAGCCGGCGCTGTCAGGATTTCAGCCGGACGTGAATTGCGTTTATCATCCCGGAGCTGTTTCTGCTGGAAACTTTGTCAGCTTTTATTAACATAGTAAAAAAATGGATGTGCTGATATGAATCAAAGATAGTTGAGGGTAACTGACAACGTTTAAATGTTGTCGCGTATGTTTTGTGCAGATGTGCTCTTGAACCCTTAAGGGGAACTTTTATGTTTTTCTTAAATTTCCTATCTGGACACAAGGACGTCTAAGAACCGGAACAAATGAGGGGGTTTATCAGGAGTTCATCTCACAAAGAAAAAGCAGCACTCTCTATTTATCAGATACTTTGATAGTGGAGAAAAAGCACAACATACCACGAACCATCACTCTTCCATGCATCGATCTCTTATCAGTTGCTCTTTAAGCTGCCTTAGTTTGCCCACAGCTGCTGCACATCAGCACGCTGCATCTGATGTAGTGTTAGCTTACAGCACCTCATTGAATCCACATACATCCCACCTACACCATAGCGGCATAGTGATGTCCACGTTTGCAATGTTACTGCTGGTGTCGCTACATTGATCCGCCTTCACGAGCAGAGCTGAGCTGTTTATGTTGGACTGGAGTTAATAACTCTTGGTCAGTTACTTAAAAAAGAAAAAGATTTCGGAAGAGACTAGACGTGCGGTAATAGACACATCGGCCGATCGACCACCAGAGGAGGATATTTTATTTGAAGCCAACATGAGAAGAATCATGGGAAAACATTTAAAGAGACATCAAAAACACATTTACATGTAAATACATATCAGTCACCAAGCTTAATTGTTTCCAGCGTAGAAGGAGCCTGGGAGGTACTTCATACCTTCTTTGTATTACCTCCCCCTGCTGATACTGTAACTTGAGCATGCATGTCCGTTTCACGCTTTGGAGAGGCAAAGCTTGACATCTACACGGTGGTGGACCAGCGTCTATTACACGCTGTGCCGTGATACTGGGTTGGACTGAGTTGCATTTGTGCAAACTAGATACAATTCATTACAATACAGTTATACTTGTGCTAATAAATGGACTGTAAACATACAGGTACAGTGTTTATATTACTAACAAGCAGAAACATGACAGCGGTTAAATTACATCCTCTAACCCATTGTATTTTAAAGTGTGACATATGTGACACAGCATATGAAAACCAGGCCAAAAGGACAAGTTTTCAGTTTCATTACATTTTTTTATGATTCCTAAAACTTTGAAATTAACACGAGAAAATGGAAAAGTTGCCAGCATCACCTTATAACTGAGAGGTTTGCTAGATGAGGTTTTATTTGCATTTTATCTATGAGAAACTATTCAAAAAACTACAGTTTGAACACAGATATGCAGACAGTGATTAGAAACACCAGAGCGCAGCACTGCTGCAATTCTTTGGTGGTTTTTTGCTGTGCTGTGGCACATGTTGGGAGTTGAATATAGAGACCAGTAGAATCTCTTATAATATATGTGAAGCTACAGCTAAGAAGAGCTGGTGGAAATGAGGGAAATGCATAGGTTTAGCGTGGCTCTGTTCAGTGGTAGCATAAGTGCTCAAAGTGGTGAAACAGATGAAGTAGAGCAATCTTTTTTTAAATTTTCCTTAGCTTGTTATTGTTGAGTTTCTTTTATGTTTTCACCTGTTGTTCAGTAGAGGTGAAACTGCTTATTTTTGATTAAGTGTAACTATCTTCTTGACTAAGTAAGCCCCACTTAAATGTAGTCTGCAGTGTGGGAAGTTCCAGATTTGCAGCAGCAAATTATTATTAAAACGCCGACTGTTATTATATTTGGGATTCAGTCACCCAAGTGCTAATCATGTTACCTAGCTACATGTAAGTTTGGCCAAGTTTTGATGGCTTTAGAGCCATGGCATCTAAACTATGACAACATGAATGGCTTCTTATTTTACACAAACGATGAAGACTAAATGATCGAACTGCTTTAATATGAGGTTATTATTCCTGCACTTTCCCCAATTTCTCCCTCCAAACATCCAGAAAGACAAAAACTTTACACTGACTTTATTAATAAAATTAGTTTGGTTATCCCTTTTTTCTTTCTGTAAGTCTTTGGAAGTTCCCCTCATTCAGTAAATCACTCGTTTTAGAACGTGTGATGTACAGCGTCTCATTAAAAAAATGTGTTGGGTGTATATCAGTCGTTGACCTTTTAAATATTTGTGATACTTGCATTTGTTGTTCGTGTTTTCCCATGACAATTTTTTTGGCTCATACCTACCCACATCTGTGCGAACAGCACTTGAGGGCACTTTACCTGGAACAGTGGGCAGAGCCAGCATGCCTGGGCGTAAAAATATCAATAGAATAATCATCAGCAAATAAATGTGGCATGTAGCAGACATCTGGTAATAAAGAAAAACAAGTACAAAAAAAACAACCAAATATGTCTTCCCTGTCAGCTTCGCAAACTTAGAAAGGATAAAGAGGCTTTTATATGTGGCATTACATAACACACTGATGTTTTAGTTTTTAGTTTCATTAGATTTGCGCGACGGCTTCAGTTTTTCTTCCACTTAAAAAGTCCTGAGGCTCTGAGAGGATACAGAGCAGAAGTGTTTGAAATCTTGTGTTCACATGTTTCCGTGATGTTTTTTGTTCGGTGGATTTAACATGGATCTATTAAGTCCAAAAACATCCTCTCCAACTGGGTGAACCTCGAGGGTCAAAGGGCAGCCCTGGGGACGACAGGATGGTTTGGTTGGGCTTTTCAAATTAAAGAAAGATCAGGAAGCATGTGTTTTATTTAATTTTGTCAGGCCTTTATCTGTGCTGATCAGAAACAGAGACAGAGGGGAAAAGACTTCCTGATTTTGCCGAGGGTCCAGAGGGGTCAGCTCAACATTTTCTGTGTCGTGCTGGAGTGAAGCTCTTCACACTGTCAGCTGCAATATGTGAGTGGCTCACTCAAGAGAAAGACTGCAGAGGCTGATGCTATTGAAGGCGTCTCACTGGTGCTACAGTCAGGTCCAGCCACCTCCTACCTGCAGCCGGGTGATTGGGTTATTTAGCTTAAATGAGGAGTCTTGCAAAGAGACTGATGCTCAGAAGTGATGCAGCACAAGCTGAGATATTCATTCTTGCATCAGCATGACAGCATGAGATGAGGTGACTTTACTAACATACACCCCCCCCCCCTAAAGCTAAACAAACTTATCATTCTTTGAGGTTTCATACCCACAACAGGGAATCAATAAATAAAAAGACATGAATATTTAAGATGACAGAGAAGGTTCTGGTAGCTCATTGCCCAGACTGTCCAGTTTTTTAACTGTAACTGTTTTAAAAAAACGACATTTCTATAGTAGAAAGAGAAAACCATGAAAAACATTTCAGTTTAATTGTTTATTGCTTAATTACTCTGTGTAGTATGAATGGTTTCAAGCAAGAAGCTTGAAGACACTTTGTATATAGTTTATTTTATGTAATATTAAATTCTGAACTGTAAATGTAGTCTATTTCAAGGAAGCAAGTTTTTATTCAGTATTTCCATAAATCCTTATTTTTATGGATTTACTACGACTAGTGAGAACACACATGAGGTTTAAGGCCTGGACAATTTTGAGAAGATTCGACTCCCACATACCGACAGACTGTTAGTAACTGACATATGAAACCGCCTCGCGTTTGACACGATCTAACCTAATGAGGTGAGACCTCAGCATTGACTCAAGTACATATGTGTTTGACTTGTGCCATAATCATGCTGGTTAGTTCGGTCTTGGTCTTTAAGTGAATTGGTTGTACATGTAGCAACTATTGCATAGTGTTAGAGGTTCTCAAGAAGTACCTTCCCAGTGCAGATGCTCCTATTTTGGATATTTTCCTGTGAGCATCTTGTAAATGTTACTAACGGTAGTGTAAGCTGATCGTAAGGGCTGCACACTTGCTTGATAAGCCCTTCAATTGATGGCCTAGAAAAGGTTGGCAGATACGTTATTGTTTCTCAATCGTTATCCTTTTATCTGCGGTTATTAACAGCTGATTCCAGTTATCAGTTTTAAGGATGGGCATGGTGCAACTTTAAATGATGGATGTATTTGTTTTTTTATGCTGTTGGCTTGCCAAGGCTGGCAAAGGTGCTTATTTGAAGCCTCTAACATGCAAATTTTTTTTTCTTCAAGTTGGTTCAAATGAATTTGTCTTTCAGTGTCTGTCAGTCCTGACAGACTGCGCCAAATTTGAAACTCTGTTCAGGAGAAAAGAAACAGACACACTCTCTGTCTCGCATGGAGACAGACAACAAAAAGGGGGCAGGGATAAAGGATGAATGTAGAGGAAGGTAGAGCGTCTACCTCGGCTAAAGTGAGATGAAGGCATAGGGATAGTAGATGTGTGTCACGGTAGGATGAATCCCCTATGAGGCCGCTCGATGAAAGGCTCCCTGAGGCCTTTACCTTCAGAAAAGATAAGGACACACTTTGTTTAGGCTTCATCTTACACACACACACACACACACACACACACACACACACACACACACACACACACACACTTGTAAAATAGTGGTAAAGGGGCCATTTTGGCTCCCATTGTCAAGAATATCTCAACGTACAAAACCCCGCCTTACTCGTCTGTCAGTCGGAGTTGAAATGAGAGCTTTGAACCTGCGCCTCGCCTTGAATCACTTTATTCAAACACACGAACACCTGACACTCATAGCCCCTCCACTCCCCAAGAAGAGGCAGCCTTTACTCTAAAAAAGGTCAAAGGTCATAGCCACCACAAAGACTAGAAAAGAGCAGAAGGTCAGGGGCACCAGGATCACAGACTCACAGACACAAAGAGACAAGTGTGCGTGCGTGTGTGTGTTTTCATGTGTGTGTTCAGAAAAGTTACTTCCCTGACCTCTGCAGCCTGTTTTCTGTCACTCCTTCTTCATCTTCTCATCTTCTTCAGACTTTGAATATTTTATTATTGTTGTTTCGTGTTAAATCTTAAAGACAGACTTGGACACAAGGTTTAAAGACCTTCTTTATCAAAGTGCATTATCTCAGTGCACTCTACTGCCCTCATATGGCATGTTCAGGAAGTGAAATTTACAACAAGTCTACATTTAGTGTGTGGGGGATTTTCCTCGGAAAAGGGAGTTTGTTTAGTTCAGAAGGGCTCATCTGATAACATGTGGTGATACAGTTTTGGCATTTTCTACTAAACACACGATAACTGATGCTTTTTTTAAAAATTGTTTTATATCATTTTATCTAAGACTTATTTTGTGTGTATGTGTATTTAATTCTGCTTCCTGTTAAAGCTGAGTTATGACAGGTGTAAGAGTGGGTATACTGAAGTGTTCGTGTGCAAGGCGGTGCACCTGTCACTGGTCCTGATAGCAGAATGTGTATACAGCTAAAGTAATAAAGAAACAGCAAGGCAAAGTATTTTTAACCAAAACTTAAGATTGTTACACTTGCTAGTTCTGCAAAATATACAGCCTTCCAGATGGAAAACGTTCATGTGTTCCAGTATCGTATGAAGTTTAACGACATTCACATTAGTGTTGATTAGAAAATCAAGTGCAGCAGAGTTATATTGTGTGTACATAAGTTGTGTTTGGTCGAGCTTAAAGTTACAGAAGCTGGTTTTAAATGAAGTAATGCCGAATGAAGAGTTGAGTTTTATTAAGTTGCTTATGTGTGCAAAAAAGATAAAAGAGAAGAACCCAGTATGGTAAATGGCCTGTATTTATATCGCGCTTTACTAGTCCCTAAGGACCCCAAAGCGCTTTACATATCCAGTCATCCACACATTCACACACTGGTGATGGCAAGCTACATTGTAGCCACAGCCACCCTGGGGCGCACTGACAGAGGCGAGGCTGCCGGACACTGGCGCCACCGGGCCCTCTGACCACCACCAGTAGGCAACGGGTGAAGTGTCTTGCCCAAGGACACAACGACTGAGACTGTCCAAGCCGGGGCTCGAACCGGCAACCTTCCGATTACAAGGCGAACTCCCAACTCTTGAGCCACAATCGCCCCTGAAAGTAAAGGAGTCATACGTCATTTTTAATACATTTTACACCAACTTAATACAACTTTATTTTATCAAAATGTATTACAAAAGCAAAAACAGAAGACTGCCCTGAGTGTTAACAACACTTCTACTCAATATTAACATTATTTATTAGACAAAATAATGTGTTGTGTTTTTGTGCCCCATTAGTCGCACAGTCACAGGAGCACTGTGATAGCAGGAGATAAACTCTTAACCTGAACACTGACCGAAGCTACAGGAGTCTCAGTTGCAGTCTGCTATAAGGCAAATCTTTACCCAAACACTGGGAACCACGTTACTTATATGGACGAATCACAATCTAAACAGCAAACCTGAAATAATCATCACAACACGACTAAAGTGCAAAATTATTTGTACATTACTTCTAATGTGTCTCATTGGATACATATACTTCTTAGTCCCAAAAAGTTACATTTTTTTCTAGTTTTTAGACATTAAACTTTCATTTTATATGTCTAATACTAGCTGCAATCCTATTTATTTAACTCAAACAAAATTAAAGAATTAAACTGAATAAAAAATAAGTGTTGAGTAAAAGATCCAGAGGCCAGATCTCTGTAGTTTATCCTCACTGCTCCCTTTTCTGTACAAAGTAGGAATTAAATACCTGGGCGATCTAAGTCTAAGCACACAAACACACTCAAACAAAGGTCAACACGTGCAGGAATGTGCAAACCTGATTATTACTGATTTTATAGGCTCTTGTGATTTAAAGTGATGACAGCAAAGTTGTTTTATGACAATTCCACATAAATGCAAACTGTCATTTATGACATTTTATTCTCAGAGCTGCCGTGCCCTTCTTGTTAAGCATAAACTCAGTGAGACCCTGTTAAACATGCAGAAGCTCATCAATTTAAAGGGCAAGACGAAATATGTCACCCAGAAATACAGAACATGCAATTATGTCTGAGCATGTGTGTGGTATTTCTTAATCCGCTCGCACTGCGTGTCTCATACATTGAGTACTGCTTTAAAATAAGCACGATTAAAAGCAAATATGTTGCTCTTGCTGCTTTGATTTAGACCTCGCTGACTCCTCGCTGCACTTTGGGTGGGCGTCAGATGGTATCGCATGGGAGTAGAGGGGCCTCTGCTGTTGTTTCTCCTCTTAGGGCTCTTGTTTTGAAGGAGCAGAGAGGAGATACGTGGAGGAGATATGTCCCACACTGCTGATGGAGACACACACAGATACGCTCTAATATAGAAAATATGCACATTAGCAGAGAGCTCTGCAGGAATCTCAATCCCAGCCTAACTAAACACAGCTGGATGAAGCTCGTCTTCGCACAAGGATGCGCCTCAGCTTTTTGTCATGCACACTTTTAATCTGAGGCAAGCCGAACAATTCAAAAGCTTAACCAAACAAAGAACAGCAAACGGCCTATGGACGAACACGCTCGACCACCGACGCATCACACCTACTAGAGCTGCCCCGCCAGTGGCAACCCACGTCACGAAAACTATGATGAAATGTACTGACACTAGTCAACGATTCAAAACGAGATGAAAATGTGACATTTAATTAGAACTAATGAATTAATTGTACAGAAAGGCAGTTTGGAACTGATCCAATCAGAAGTGATCTCTTTGTGCAGTAAGGGTAGATGCTGCTGAGAAACAGGGAGGGAGGGGAGGAAGCTCCTGCACTCCCTGGAAGAGCAGCGTAGACATATGGACATATTATGTGTTTGAAGTTAAGGAAAATAAGGTTTTTTATAATCAATGTGGAGACGTGTGACAGGCTTGACTGGATTTGAGTTGTTTGCTTTTATCTCCAAGTGTAAAACATTCTCGTTCCCTTCTTCTGCAACTTTCTGGTATGTTGTAAGGAAAGAAGGAATCTAAACCATGAGGACTCACTTAATTCCTCAACTTCTTATTCACATAATTAAGAGCCTCTGTAAAGGGGAATTGAAAATTCCTTCAAAGTAAAAGTCTGGCTGTTTCTAGCGTTTTGGATCATTCGATATGACCAAGTGGACAGCGCTGAGGCCAGATTTGGAGTGATGTCTTGTTTTGATCAAGCTTTAGACTTGTTTGGCATCCCAAAGAGAGCGGAAAAAAGTGCATTCTTGGATATCTCAGCCGTCATTAGAGCAGATATGATTTGGATGAGGTGGTTGGACCTTTAGGTTGGTCTGTAATCCAGACTTTCAGAAGCTTTAGTGACAGTTTCTATGACACAATTCAGCAAAAATGTTATGAAACCAGATTCAAAGAACAGAAGTGAATACTAGATTACTTCTATAGGCGCAATGTTTGCATCTGAAGTCAGCACGTTTAAGCACGTTTAAGCTGAGGTCCCTACTTTAATGGACCTCAGCTCAAAAGTTTTTGCCTTCTCTTAAATTCAGTTCAATTCAATTAAAGTTCATTTATGTAGCACCACATCACAACAAAAGTCACCTCAAGGCACTTTATATTGTAAGGTAAAAAGCCTACAGTAATAGAGAGAAAATCCCAACATTAAGACAACTCCCTTTGAGCAAGGGCACCTGGTGACAGTGGGAAGGAAAAACTCCCTTTAAACAGGAAGAAACCTCCAACAGAACCTGGCCCAGGGAGGGGCGGGGCCATCTGCCGCGACGGGACAGCATTTCCTTTGTGATGCCAACAATGAGATTAAGAAAAAAATCAACATTCATTTGTTTGAACTGATACTCAATATTAACGCAGTTAGGTGTTTGCAACCTAAACTCCTCATGTTCACTTAACACAGCAGTGTGGAAAACACATTTATTACTAAAAAAAAAAAAACAATTCTGCAAATTTACTTATAATTTAAACAGAAACTTGTTAAAATGGTCAAATTCATGAAACACTCTCCTAAATAAAACAGGAAAGCTGACATTTTTTCCACTCGTAGCTAATCCACCTTTAGTTTTGGGATGTTTGATTGGTATAACTTGTCTTGTTTTTGCTGATACAACAGGATTCATTTGTTGCTTACAGTTTGTATGATTTTCACCCATGTTTTTTATCTTTGAATGCTTTTTAACCTTTAACCTTTTCTTTTTACTCTTTTTTTAACCCTTTAAAGCCTGAATCATGAAATAATTGCCAGAAAATTTGTTTGGTTTTTTAAAATAGTGTATATTTAACTTTATTTTTTTTATTGTTTAAAAATAAATCACATTTCAATTTTCATATATGACATTTAATTTGTATTATATTTGCTATATTTCTATATTTGTTTTTTTTTCTTCCAATTGCTTAAAAATGTATTGTGCAATTTATGTAGGTTTTTCAGGGGGAAAATTCACACCGATGATGTCGAAGTCCCAAAAACTGGCAAAAAAGCTGTATGCATTAAATATGACACACAACGTTAAGGGGTTAACTGATGCCGACACGCCACTGTGATAATTTATCTTTAAAATGTAATGTAGCACAAAGGTCAAAATAAGATGGTATCATGAGAAAGGGGTGTAGTTGAGACTATTTTCTCAGAACAGGATTACTGTTATCCACTTTAGCTTATTGCAACTGCAATACTGCAGTGAACTGAAGTATTTAAGCACAAAATTCCTCTTCTTTCATTTTCCATTTGTCTCGACCTACCAGATAATTCAACACTGATTACTGTAATTAGTTTTTAAGCCAAACCTGATTATCTACAATACTTGTGCAGTGGTTTAGAGGTTTTAAAGGTTTAGATGAGTTGTGCATGCCAATTACATGTGCTGTTTGCTCTGAGCAGTTGGCATCATTGTGGGCTAACTTTCAGGGTGGACGCATGGGAGTGTAATGTTGCTTTAGCTCCAGTTATACCACTTAATTAAAGTTTCTAAGACCAGGGGATAAAAGGCTGTAAACCATATATACAGCTGTAAAAACCTATTCTGAAACTTTTACCTCATGTTTTAGTCTTTCTTGTAGAGATTCATAGTAGTTTGCATTTAAATAACAAATAGGAAGTTGCTCACTTCCTGGACAACAGCTGAGGAAACTCCACAAATTTATGGCATCGTCCGCTGACCAGTAATAGGGTATTTACTGGTGGGGTAAGCACCTGGGTGAAAACAGAGAACAGTTTGTGTGTAATGGCAGCCATCACCAAACCCAGAGGAGTCAATTGTAGAGCGGAGGTGTAGGAATCTGTCTTATGGAGTATGAAAACCATACAGTGTGTTGAAAACTAACAATCCAGCTCCACCAGGAAATATTAGAAAGTTTGATGCAGCGAGCTTCACTGCAAACCAGAATCAGTAAACTTTGGCTACCATTTAATTAACTTACATTCAATGATAGTTTGGCTGTAATATTTTATACCTAAAGTATGAATAGCGAAAGAAGCTGTTTTATGTTTATATCACAAGGGAAACTGATAAAATATCTGAAAACACTTTGTTTCTTTACCCAAAATAAAAATGTAAGTTTGCAAAGAAACTTGTTTCAGGTATAAAAACCAAAAGAATCAAAGATGCACTGAAATCAAAGAAAGAAAAGCAAGTCTGTAAAATGAAGTGGCATGAAATAGAAAAATAGAAAACAGTTTCAGTTGTGTTTATTGAATTGAAGTGATATTACATGATATGCCCATACATGTGCATCTAATGGTAATACACAGGTCTTATCATCAGAGCATTAGGATTTAGTTAATCAAGCTACTGTTGCTTTTTCAAGCATTAGGAAACCATCGCTAGATGATGTGAGCTACAGTCATATAGGCTTACACACTGGTGCATGTTCTATATTAGTGACTGATTGTTAGAGCTTGCTAACAATAAGAATGGTCACAAAGAGGGATACAGTACTGCACCAAAGGCTTCCTGCATATACTTTGGTCGCTAGCTACAGTCACCCATAGTTTGCATGCAAGTTGCCAACCTGTTTCCAAACACTTGCCAACTACTTGCTAAGCAGCAGTAAAACTAACAGAAGGAGAGTGGAAACCGAAAGCAATGTACAACCTTTGAACCAAGTTGGTTACAGCGGTAAGGTACTACTTTTACACTGAAGGCATCGGCTGTTTCTGCAGCAATGTTTCATGTTACAGTACCACTCGGTGAGTAGTTGGCAAGTGTTTGCAGGCAGCCGAGTTTTCCATGCAAATTTTGAGAAATTGCAGGAGCCTGGCAGCAATCAGTACAATCAAAAGGAGGTTGTGTGTAGAACACCATCTATCTGTATTTGTGAAGTGTATCTCTTTGCAACCAGTTATACCCAGTGACAGCCAGCAATCAACCAATTAGGAAATATACATCTTTTCCAAGTGATCGGAGGTTGTTGGGGCTCACTGACCAGCCTCTCGGCTGTGCTGTTTTCACTTGTGAACTAAAAATCTTCAGGGTTTTGGAAAGTAGAGCAAATTGACAAAACAGTAAATTATTTCAGCCAGACAGTTAATGAAGGAGAAGCTAAAGAAATATCTCACAATTTTTAAGCTTTGTTGCTTTATTTATGTCAGCAATAAAAAGAAATGTATCATGAGCTTATATGCTGTATTGATTTGAAATTAAACTCTTGAATGTTTGGTCCGATATCACACAAAGAAAAAAATCTGGAAGCCGCGCAGAGGCTTGGAGCTACTCGGGATGAGTTGTGGAGCAGCTGAAAATGTTTGGATGTTTTTCAGCAGTTAATTCAAAGTGTTAAAAGTTTTCAAGTGCTTGTCCAGGTCAGCTGGGTCATTTTTTTATGTTTATGGAGTGACAACTTTCACAGCCATACATACATAAATACCAGGCCACTGAACTGTTTTCTGGGAAAAGAAACCATGTGATTAGTCTTAAATTTGCTTAAAAAAATTGAGGCTTTACTTTCACTTTCTGTCTGTGGTTGGTTTATCCTCAGTCATCTGGAGCAGGACAAACATGCCTGGGATAAACGAGATGTTTAGGTTTGCAGTCGGACCATTAGTGAATAGACCTAACCCAAACATTCCCATCTAAGGAGGATTTCCTTCTTTCTCTTTTGTCTGTAATTTTAAATGGACGGAGTGTGGGAGCTGAAGACTTGCACCTTGTTTCACCTTTAACGGCATCAAGAGTCCCGTCCTTTCAGCCCGTATTTTCACTCTGCCTTTTTGGCAAAGGCGTTTGAGGTTCTGCCGATTCATTTGGCTCCAACCATAATTGGGTTATCAGACTGGTTTGCTGATTAAACTTGCACCCAAAGACCTATCATTTGCCCACCCCTTGCCTCATCTTCAGCCCATCATCAAACCCAAGTGAGCATGCGGTGTGACAGCTAAAATCTTCCCCATAGCACAACCGGCTCACAGAACAATGTGTGCGGATAAACCCTCCAAGGGCCCGAGGGCGTGTGTTCGCGTTTGCATGCGTGTGTGTTCATAAACAGCACACATACACACACACTGGTTATCACACGAATGTTGGCTAGAATCTGTCTGTCCAAGCACTCTCCTCTATCAGGAAGTGAGGTATGCTCGATGGGAGCAGCAAGTCCAGAGAGCTTAGTGGGCCAGAATAGGGTCCATTGTGCCCATTATGCTGGTAGGGATTTGGGCCTACAAACTGACTAGTCTGCTGGAAGGTGATGAGGATGGAAGGTCTGGAAGAGCCGGGCGGAGACCCGACGGGATGGCATGAAAACAAACAGGGATGCCAACTGGCGAATGAGACGGTGTCGGGACTCAGGGAGATGCTGGCAGGGGGAAAGATCAACGATAAAATTTGTCTCCTTGTCTACAAAAAGCAGAGCTAGACATATACTTAATTAAAGGCCATTTAACTACTTAATTCAATCTTACCTATATAGCTCCAAATCACAACAACAGTCCTCGATTTATTTTGTGAGGTAAAACAGAGAAGACCCCAACAATCAGACAGCAAAGTCAGGCAAGAAGAGAGCCAGAGATTAAAGATAACTAATAATTAAATGCAGAGTGCTGTTTAAACACTTAGAGAGTGAAATAAGGCGAGGAAAGAAGAAACACTCAGTGCATGGATGGCTTGTTAATTTACTTGCAGTGCTCTAGCTGATTCATCTCCAGCTTTGAGCTCTGTTTCCAGATGCATCAAGAAGCTGTTTTTGAAGATAAATAAAACTGTGATCTTGTGAGGTCTGTTCTCCTTCATTGAACCCACTGTACAGTCTAGCACCAAAGTCCTTGTAGAAGCAAGACCGGACAGTTGTTTGAACAGTCATTGATTGGGAGAGTAGATTTCTTCCATATTGGTTTTCCCCCCTCATTGGTTCTTTTTTGAATCCAGAATTGAATTTCCCGCTCCTCACATACAAAGTCACATACTTGATCACAAGAGCACTTTGGTCTCAGACTGGAGGCTTATTTGTGGCTCCTAGGATATTTAAAAGTAGAATGGGAGACAGAGCCTTCAACTTTCAGGCCCCTCTTTTATGGAACCAGCTCCCAGTTTGGATTTAGGAGACGGACACCCACTCTACTTTTAAATTAGAGTGTCTATTTTCCTGTCTTCGTCCCCTCACCCCTAACCAGTGACGGCAGATGGATGCCCCTCCCTGAGCCTGGGTCTGCCAGAGGTTTCTTCCTGCTGAAAGGAAGTTTTTCCTTCCAACCGTCACCAACTGCTGGCTCATAGGCGGTTTTCTAATTGTTGTGGTTTTCCCTCTATTATTGTAGGATTTTTACTTTGCAATATAAATAAAGTTGAGTTGAAAAGACTCGTTCTAATCCCCCTTTTGAATTTTAGAGCAGCTTTAAATTTATGGCAAATTAAACTGCCTGGATGTTATTTAAAACTACATGTAACTGTTTTTATGGCGGTTTCACCCACCTTCTTGTTTCATCTCTTCTCTTCCCCCTCCTCTCTCAGTTTTTTAAAACCATACCATGTTAGGGAATACACAGATGCCTTAAACCCTCAGAACCTCCCTCAAAGAGTCAGGGACAATAAACAGCTCAGACTTTCAGAGATTTCGGTTTTGAAGCCATTTTTAGCATTTGTTGGTTATTTTACAAGCTTGTAAACATCTTTTTTTGGTTGAGGCAGAAAAAACACTGTTCACTAACTGACACCAGATCGTCTTTTCACCTTAACCAACTCTTCACCTCTCACCTTTTATGTAAGGCCAGACAGACGCTTTGAAAGTGACCCATGACCTGAAAATAGAAACTAAAAAGACAGTGGAGCCTTTGGACAAGGTGACCCCATGACCTGCTGAGTTTTAAATAAACAAAGAGATACTTAACCCAGTGGTTGGAGGTCTGCTAAGACATTTATAGGTGTATGTTGCTTAAACTGTGATGACAGCTGGGAGGAAGACAGGTCAGAGATTAAGCAGTAGGAAGTTGGTGGAAGGTGAAGAGGAAAGGAGAACCAAAAAGAAAGAGGGAGAAGAAATGATGTATAGCAGTTGTTTCAATAAGGAGTGATGGAGGAATGAGGGATGAAAGGAAAGGCGTGAAAGAAAGCAGCTTCCTATGGGATCCCTGCATATTTTCCCTGGGTGAAACCAGGTGTGAGTGTGAACTATGGGCCAGACAACTCAGGCAGGCTGGCACAGCCCTGTCATTAAGCACTACCTGCCTGCCCTGAGGCTGGAAAAAGAGCTGAGAGCTCAGGTAAGACAGTGTGACAAAGACCAGTCTGGCATCACTGTCACTTTACAAAGACAAACACATTTACAGTGTTTAAGTGAAAACCCTGTAAATTTGTTTTTACCTGTAAACTTACAGCAAAATTCTGCTAGCAGGTGTTTCACTGCCACACATTAAAAACGCACTGATATTAATGTGAGTTATTTAATTACTGTCATTAAAGTTGAAAAAGTTGCCATTAAACACGAGAAGGCAAGTACACCCACCTTGAATTCCAAGGTTTCACACATAATAAAATAACATCTGGTCCAAATTGAGTAAATACAACCTGAAGTGAAGAACAGCCCACAATGTGTTACACTGTGTTCTTGTTTATGTAGCAAAAATTAGGCCAAACTGCAGAAGCAGTGTGAAAAACGTTGTATACCCTATGATTCAGTAGCTTAGCTCGTTTAGCAGCAATAATTTGGATCACTTGTTTCCTTCATGATGTTATGAGTGGCTCACATTGTTGTTGTGGAATTTTGGCCCACTCCTCTTTACAACGTTGCTTCAGTCCATTGAGGTTTGCAAGCGTTTGTTTATGCACAGCTCTCTTAAGGTCCCACACCAGCATTTCAGCAAAGTTCATATCTGGACTTTGACTGGACCATTGCAATATGTTTACTCTTTTCTTTTTAAGTCATTCTGCTGAAGGCTGGTTGTTTGTTCACATGCATTTTTGCCTTATAGCCATTCCCACATTAATGGGCAGCAACAATTATTCGTCTAAGATTATTACTGATGTCTATCCTCCACACATATGCAAACTCCACACAGAAAGACCCCGGCCTGATGTTGGAATTGAACTCAGGACCTTCTTGCTGTGCGGCAACAGTGCTAACCACCGTGCCGCAGTTTACATTCTCAAGGAAATTTAAATCTATTATTTATTCATAATGAGTTTACGAGCCCATTTCTTTGCATGTCGCTTCATTCTTTTACATGCATTCTTTGCACGTAGAAACTGCACTCTTATTTCAGTTTATGATATAAGACAAGCTTACTATGGATTTTGTTTTCGTACTGGATTTATGTTTTTCTTGGGGTTTTTTCTTGCGGCATTTACATAATAACAAGGGCTTAAAATGGCCTCTGTTAGCTTTTTTAGCTGTGAAGTTAAACCTTCACAAACATCTGTCCCACTCTCTGCCCACTCCTCCCTCTGTTTATCTCCCCTCTCCTTATCCAGTCAAACTGCTTAAAATGTGAGCTAATGGGAGGCTGTCAGTACTTCTGGGTGCTGTGTGAGTGTGTGTGCGTTTGCCTGAAGTAGAGCCACCTGTTAGTGTTTGTTGTGTTTATGCTGCCCTCCTGTGGTCACGACTGAGCGGTGCACCTGTGAGCTGTGTGAGTCATTTAGACAACATGAATTTTTGGCTCTTTCAAGACTAAAATGTATTTTTCATTAATTTTACTGTAATTTCTTTGTATTCTCTAACTGAATGTGAACCTACAGTAGCTGTGCCTCTACTAGGACCACATATCACTACTTGTGTTATTACATGGACTACACGTGAGCCACACTCACATGTTAACTCTCCCCGTGGGTGTGCAGTCTAGGTTTTTCTGCTTGCAGTTTGGTGAACAGTGATCATGTCTTCTCTTTGCTCTCAGGGTCGTCCAGGAACTCTCGGTGAAGTTGGACCGTCTGGACAGGACGGGCCACGTGGGGTCCTTGGGCCTTCTGGGCCAAAAGGAGAGAAGGGCCACCTTGGGCTGAAAGGACCGTCGGGTCCAAAGGGAGACAAAGTAGGTGCTTCAGATCTTTACGTTGGTTGTAATTTGTTTTTCCCATTAAATGTGATTCGTTCACTCAGTGGCCACCTTGTTAACCCATTAAAACCAATGGGAGTGCTGGTTTTAGGTCAAACTTTTAGATCAAAGGAAACATTAGCACAAAAAATATCAGCAGTTCCTGAAAGCATCATTTCTGTTCTTTTCCTGTGATGTCATTATGGTAATCCCTGGTAGGGCTGCACATCCAAATCTCAACGAATATCACAGAAAGCAGAAAAAACAAAATAATAAAAAAAACAAAGTAAAATAAACCCACATTCAAATGTTTGTTTTCTGTAGAGCTGCTTCTCACTCACTCACTTTCTCTTCTCTCAACCAACCTTCTTCTCGGGATTACCGTAATGACCCTAATATCCCTGACACGTGCAGAGTCGCTGCTTTCAAGAACCGTTGGAATTCTTTTAATTTAGCAAAACATTCAGCAGTTACTGGAGTTACAGGTGTTTTTAAAAACATTAGCAAGACACCTGTCTGATGCCAGTAAAATACATCTACTACAAAATATCTAAGTTAATGCAAAGATTTAATGAGCTAATCACAACTCCACGTGGCATGTAGACATGTTCAAACTGGGCTTCAGAATATGTAAGAAATGTGATCTCAGTGACCACAAAAGCATCTCTGGAGTTTACAGAATAATCTGAGAACAAAATCTCTGAGCAGTGTTTTCGACACCTTATTGAATCTGTGCCATGAAGAATTAAAGCTGTTCTGAAGGCAAAATATGGTCCAGTCCAGTATCAGCAAGGCGTACCTAATGAAAAGATCCATGATGTATGCACATACTGTGTATAACTAATTAGCAAATACATTTTTTTAATAATATCGCAGTTTGCTAAATATAATGCTTCATGCAAACATTGTACATTCAGATTTTCTACACCAAGCACGCAGTTGCATGTTTTTCCCACAAGGTGTCTCCATTTAAAGTTATTGTATATTTAAAGTATTTATTATCTTTGCAGGGACCAATGGGAGTGCCTGGATTCCAAGGAAGTGATGGTGTGCCTGTAAGTAAACAGATGCAAACGGTATCCATTAATTTCCTTAATGAGGTTTCTTGTCATTAAAGATAACATCAAGTTTTTTTCAGATTTTTTTCTCTTCCTCGTCCTTCACATTAAAAATTCCAGATCATATTGTGTAAAAAGTGCAGGAATATAGAAAAAAATGATCATGGAAATGTAAATATTCTAATGAGAGGTAAAATTATAATTTGTCATCATGTCCTTATTATCCTTCGCTGTGCAGGGTCACCCTGGTCAGCCGGGCAGCAGAGGACCACCGGGACTGGACGGCTGTAACGGGACCAGAGGAGATCCTGGAGATCCCGGCTTTGGGAGGGGATACCCTGGCACCAGTGGATTTCCTGTACGGAAAGACATCCTGTTTCATTCACCTCACATATTTTAATCTCACGTATAGCAATACTTCGAATATTATATTTACATACAGAGACAGAGATACTGATGTTGTGTTTGCCTCCAACAGGGGCTGAGTGGGCCCAAGGGTCAGAAAGGAGAGCCTGTATTCATCTCGGAGAATGCTGTAAGCTCCCACTCACGCACACTGATGCTGCTCACAGGCTGATCTCTTTACCAAGGCAGTTCAGCTGTTTGCAGTATCAAAATATTGCAAAAACTTTACTTTTCCACTTCCATTACTCTAATTTTTTATTAAGTTGGACAAATCTTTTAGTTCCTGCATCTTTTCCTCCTTAATCCCCCATCCCATCATCCTTACACATACAATCACAATCTCCATATAGGGAAGCTATGGATTAGAAAGAAAAGGAAGTCCTCTCTAGCAGTAAAACCACTTAATATTTGAGTTTTGATTGGTTATCTAAATAAACTTTATTTCAGTAGTCAGTAGGACAACTGAAGGTGTGGAAAAGTGAAGCAAAGGTTACTAATATTTTCACAAAGATAATTCTCCCACAATTGATAATTCAGATTTCCTCCAGCGGTCATTGATGAGTGGTTGTTGATCAAAGCGATCCAAATGTCGAGTCACAGGCAGGCAGATGTAAATGAAACGTGTCAGAGTTCATGAAATAAAGAGGTAAATTAAACCTGTGCTACTTTATAAAGAGGCTAGGAACACAGAGTGATGACGACAGAGCCTGAGGAAATGACAACACTATTTGTACATAAAAGGGTAATCAGGGTAATGGAAGGTAACGAGACACAGATGTGTGGTTAGTAAATGTTGTTGTATGTGTTTTCTTTGCATTTTCTAAGCATCTCAATTTGTCAATAAACTCTAACACAAACTGAAACTAACAACCACAAGTTCAGCAACATCTTTATTGAGGAAAAAGTCCAACAACCTAAAAACAAACAAACATAAACCTGCACTGAAAGAGTTTTTAATTTAGGTGATATTTGTTGATCTCTTTGACACATTGAACTGCAAATTACCCAGCATATGAAGGAAACGGGTTACTGTGGCACAACTTTATTGACATTTGCAGCATGAACACATGACATGAGTGAACAGACAGAACGTTTGCGTGCAGCAGGACGACGTTACTCGATGGCATCAGCTGGATCGACTGCCAGCCTGATACAGTTTATTGAAAGCTGCTAACAGATTTAAGTTCTGATTTACCGAAGCTGCTGGAGTGGCATTTGGCCCACTTTGACTCCTGCTGATAACCATGAGTAAAAATCCCAATGTTTGCCACAAATGAAGACGACCGTGTTCTGCCATGTGTGCAGAGGTGTTGGTGCATCTTATTTATTGTTTGCTCTTCTCTTTATTGCCCTCATCTAGGCCATACAGGGTCCCTCGGGTGACCCAGGACCCCCTGGCCCACCTGTAAGAGTTTCTTTCACTATTTCACCCAACAGCATAAATATTTAATTCAAAGTAGTACGACTGAGCTCTGTGAAATATGCACTGGATGTTAGCAATGTGTGGTCTAAAATAATGTTACACCACAGTGAAAACAGCACTGCTGTGTAACGTGGGTTTGTTTTCATTTGTTTTATGTCTGCAGGGTTTACAAGGTCTTTATGGTCCAGTCGGTTTTCCTGGTCCCGAAGGACCTGAAGGATACCCAGTATGTAAACTCATTTATCTGTTTCCTCTTCCTCAGACCGATCCCTGCATCTACACCTTCACATTTCTTTTCTTTTGTTTAATTAATTTCTAATTTGCAGTATGCTGAATGCAGTGATTATGAAGGAAAAACTGTTCTACTGCCTTGTGTGACGATTGCTTTAATATTGCTTTATTAAATATCGTACATTCATAAAAGTTCTATGCAAGAAGGCATTTAGGTTCTATGTAACAGCGTGTTTAAAACTTAGAGATATTAGTAGCACATTTTTTTAGCTTAAAAGTGGTATAACCTGCAAACCCTGTGATAAGTTAGTTCCAGTCACATTACAGCCAGAATGTAGGTTTATTTATCTTTAACTTATTGAGCTTAGTCTGACTCTTTGTCCTGTTTATAGGGCCCACCAGGTCCTCCCGGTCCCCCAGGGCCAATGGTAAGTATAATGGTACACTGAAGGGACATATCATTTCTTTGAATTTAGACAAATGGCTGCCTTTTGGTAGCCTCTCTTATTCTCTCATTGTTGTCCAGAAGTACATATGAACCTTTTTTGTTTTTAGGGGAGCCGTAGTGACGCATCTCAAGGAGAGAAAGGAGACAAGGTACGCTGTAAACCACAGAGCTCACAACAGATTCATCAATTTAAGTCACACGTACACAAGCAGCACTGCTGATGCTGCTCGTGGCAGTGATTCATTCATCGCACACGCGTGAAAAAGACCGCAAACAGGAACCATGGTTGTGCTCCCTTTATGCTACAAATATGGAAGCAAAGTGTTCTGCGTCTAAAGTTTGCCACAGTCAGTGTAACTATCTATGTGTTCATTTTTTATGGTTTTATCTGCAAAAGCATGTTTTATAAGTTAGATTCCTACTCAGAGTAAAACAGAAGCGTGAGCAGATTGGACAGAGTTAGAAATGAGTGCATCAGAGGAACAGCTCAGGCTGAGCAGCTTGAAGACGGTTAAAGAGAGGCAAGGCTGAGATGGTTTGGATATGTGCAGAGGAGGGAAGAACAGTGAAGATGGAGCTGCTGGTCAGGAGGACAAGAGGAAGACTTCAGGGAAGATGTGTGGCTCTAGTGAAGGTGGGCATGCAGATGTTTGGTGTGACAGAGGAGGATGGAGGGATAAAGGGAACATTTGAAAAGAAAAAAAGATTAACAGCACAGTATAAAGAAGGGTGGGCTTTAAGGTATGAAAGCCTTGTGATTGACAAGTCAGCAAAACGTCCACTGCTCGCTAAACACATTTGACTGCAGGAAAATAAGCCTGTGACTCATCTTTTCTGTACAGTCTGTGTTTAAGATTAGGATGTAGTCTCATGTCACAGAAAGGAGAAACAGGAAATCAGCAGTGAGGGCATGCAGGAAATAGCTTTGTCTCCTTTTAGAATTTATACCAAGTTACATTTATTTGTTGATGGAAGAATCACTATAAGATGTATATAAATGTCTGCCCCCAGTTTCTTTCCAAAGAAAGAAAAAATCTTTCTATTTGTTGGAGCAAAAACTTGTGTTTAACCTCACGGGGACCCAAATGCTAATAATAAACTGCTATTAAAGCAGAGCTCAGATTTAAGTCATTATGTTGGTGAAAAACGTTCTTTAACCACCGTTTCACGTTGTTTTGTAGTAAAATGTTATGGATTCTATATTGTAAAGCAGCCATTCCCAAAGGGAAAAGTGCTGTGGCCCCCTTAAAGCCAGAAAATTCTGCTTTAATTCACTTTGTTCATAAGTGATAATTTCATATTCATGATAGAATTAGTACACAGTGTTACTGTGGCATGCCTGCAGTACCTGCAAAGTCCACCAGGGGGCCCCAACTGACACTTTGGCAATCACTGCTCTACAACCACTAATGACAACAGCAGGCTTTAAGTGCTCCAGCTGTGTGTGTGTGTGTGTGTGTGTGTGTGTGTGTGTGTGTGTGTGTGTGTGTGTGTGTGTGTGTGTGTGTGTGTGTCGGCTCGAATGACACTAAAGTTCATTGATTTAATGCCGTGCATGTTAACATTTTGGTGGTGGCACAGCCTGCTCTTCTTCCGTCCATTGCATCCCTCCCTCCTTCTCCTTTTAACCCCACCCGTTCCTGCATCCCTCCACCTTCCTCCTCTCTCCATCCTCTTCTTGACACATGTGTTGGACTGATTTTTGCATCTGTTTCCTGAATGATAAAAACAATCACATGAGCCTCTGCTTGTTTCGGTCTGGTTTGTTCTTCATGTGATCCGTGCTGCCGCTGAGACAAACGCAGACTCCCTGAGACAGATCGCTCAGCTTAATCCTGACCAGCTCAACTCCAAGTTCAATTATTTTGGCAATTTCTTTTCTTTTCTTTAGATTGGGGAGTTTGTCCGATGTCCAGTGGCTTCACGGACTGATTTCTTTATTGTTGAATGACAGCTCAGAGATTTCTCACCATAATTCACCCAAAATTCGTCCCATCCATCCAGTTTTAAAAACACCTCTCCAGTTCAGATTTGCGAGTGGGCTGGAGCTAATCCCAGCTGACTTTATGTGAGTCTATCCCACCCTGGACTTTTACCAGTTGAAATTTCTGAGTTGTCACTCTGGAGGACTGTAACCTGTGGGCTGTAACTGGGTGCTGCAACCACTCGCTCCTGCTTCCTGTATGATTTTATTTACCCATCTTGACCACATCAGGCCTCTGGTGATGATTGCTGAGACTTGTAGGTCATTCTCCCACTCCTTGACTTCTTATTCACCACCCGCTCATCAATCCACACACCCGCCCATACCGATTGAACAAATGGCACAGGTGCTACTAACATTCATCTTCCTCACACACTGCATGCATGCTGTGATCAACCAAAACCCGTAGCGACTGAGCAAGGATAAAAACAGGGATGAAGTGAATGTGGAAACAGCTGGATCTTCTCCAGCCTGGTGAAATGCACTTTTAGGATTGAATTACACTTTTTTTCAGTAAACAAATGTGCAGCATGTGTATTTCTCTTTAATTCTGGCCTTGAATTTTTATACACTGACTATAATATATAAAGTGTCACTAAGCTTTCTTCTTTTTTATCTATCACGGCTATTATTCCTTTACCTTCTCTAATCTGTTTTTGAGCCTTATATTTATATTTTACCCTCTTTTTTTGCCTCCTTTTTCTTTTTCTAAAATGCAGTAAATTTATATGACAGAAAAGAGTCCAACTGTAAGGCAGCAGTTTCTGCGGACTACAATGTTTGCAGATGACACTGTGATCTGCAGTGAGAGTTGGGAGCAGGTGGAGGTCTGCTCTGGGGAGAAAAGGGCAAGTCAGTATAAGCAGGACAGAATACATGTCTGTGAATGAGAGGGAGACAGGTGGAAAGGTGAACATGCAAGAAGCAAAGGTGGTCAAGGTACCTGAGGTCAAGCATTCAATCAAGGAGCAGTGCACAAGAGAGGTAGAAAAGAGAGTGCAGTCAAGTGGGAGTGGGTGGAGCCGAGTGTCAGAGGTGATTTGTGACAGAAGGATAACCGCAAGTGGGAAAGAGAAGATTTAAAATATGTTAGTGAGACCTGAAATGGTGTATGGTTCGAAGACAAAAGAACAGGAGGTCGAGCTGAAGACGTTAAGGTTTTCATTGTGAAAGTCCAGAATGGATAAAATTAGACAATTATTTTGTGTGTCAGCGCAATGAGGCGACAGCTAAATGTCACAGCTGCCACCAAAGGCAGACTGTAGTGTAAACGCTGTCTCCAGGTGGAAAACCAGAGGAGTGATACACCTCATGTTGTACAGCGTACAGAGTGTGCAGGTGTCACCTTCTCGCCTAAAGAAGCTTTAAAAAGATCTACTTTCAGTATAAGGACTGATGTCCCTTATCGACTGTGTGCACATTTATATGCATAACAGCAGGTTAGATTAACTTTGATTAACATTAGTTGCATCTGATGCTACTCTGCTTCACACTGTACTGAGAGTCCAGATCTGCTCTGTTCAGTGAATATAATTTAATGTGATTTTTCAAGGTGCTGATGCTATTTTCTCACCTTTGCTTCAGTAAAATAATCCTCCCATTCTCTCCTTTTCCTCTCCCCTTCTCTCCTTCCTTCCTTCATTCCCCTCCTCTGCTCTTTGCGTCTCCTGATTGGCTAACAGTGTGTTTCGTGTGTATTTCGGACTCTAGGGTGACGTGGGTCTTCCCGGACCCAGGGGTAGTCCCGGCGACACGTCGCTAAGCGGCCCAAAAACACTCACTATCTACAAAGGAGATAAGGTAACACAGCAAAGGAAGGGAAGGAGCGAAGGTTTTTGAGCTAACACAACAGACACACAAAAACACACGCAAGGATGTGGTGGGGGTTTCACTGCAGAAAGTAACCAAAAGAAAGAAGTGCAACGATGCAGTAGTAGGCAGGCCAAAGGTCTAATAAAGAAGAGGAGCAGTGATTGCAGCAAACCTTACAAACCTCAGAGAGGAGGACGTGCTGGAGGGAGGAAACAAGGAGCTGAGGGAGGACGTGAGGAGACACGGGGAGAGGTGGAGGAGAGGTCGGTCATCACTGTCCAGACTCACAGAGAGCAGCAGTTGTGCATCTTTAATCAGAATTTGGAGAAAAAATCATTTACATTTTTCAGCCAACCTGATTTTTTTTATTAAGATCATTTAAGAAATACAGTATTTATCCCATATTTGTTTTACAGCTGTAATAAAAGTAATGAAAGCAACACAGATGCTGCAGACTGTGAGTGTGAGAGACAAACTATGGCATTAAAGGTGCTGAATCATTAACTGCTGGAAAACCACTGAGTTTAGGTTCAGTAAAAATTGCTCTGCACCAAAACTAGGAAGCTTTTATTGTGAAAGGTGTTTGGATTAAATAGTTTTTCTTCCTTGGGATGTGTTGTCATTGTGCAATGTGTTTGAGGCTTATAACGTTTATGCATTAAACTGCAGTCTAGTGAAGACGGCAAAGTGGACCCTAGTGAAAAGTTTCTGTTATAAACTTTTATAAACTGTTATAAACTCAGCATGTCTGAGCTTTCAAGTTCAAACTATTGATCCTAAATTTTTTGGTAGCTTTCAAACACATGACACAGACTGACACATCTTGAGTACAGACAATTTTGGAAACATGAGGAGATCTGCCAAAAGAAATCAAATCTGTTTATAATTAGTTAAAAAAAACTTAAAATTGAATCTGACTATTACTGTCTGAACCTCCTTCAAAGTTTCTGTAAGTAGGATTAAAGTTGTAAAGAAACAACAAACACCAGCCTCTCTTCATCCTCATCCATAAAGCTCCTCGCTCCTCTCCTCGGCCTGCGCTCTCTTCAGCCGCTTCCTGCGCGGCCTCATGCCGTCCATCCTCCAGTCCACAGTCTGCCCTCTCTTCCCCTAAACGTTCCAAAAGCTGGGGTTGTTTTTTCCCGCGCTTCGTCAGCGTAAACAGCTCTTTCTTCCTTGGTCACCGCATCCAGGGCGACATGGGCTTGCCTGGTGACCCCGGCCAGCCAATGATCAATGGCGTTGTGGAGTTTGTGGGTTTTCCCAAAGGAGACAAAGGAATGCAGGTTTGTTGGGAAACACGAGTCATAATTAGCGTTTTATTTCACTGTCACAAAAAAATCAGTTTCAAACATAAAAAAGTCATTTTAATGGTGGCAACAGCCTGAAAGTGATCGACACCATCATGTGTTGGTAAACTTGTATGCTTCACTTACTTACATACTTTTCTCCCAAGTTCACTGCTTTATGAATGAGAGAAACGGACATTTTTCTTTGGTGTAACCGACACATCCAAACCAAGACTTCCTGTTATGTCCATGTGTCACTGGGAAAAGTAGATTTTTAATTATTGCCACATGACAGCGATGGTCATCTAGCAGATTTCTTGAAAAGCGAGCTCTCTATTTGCCCAACACATATTGTTTTTGCTTCATGCAACCAAAGCACGCTCCAGCGTGGCTGATCAATATAAACACAAGCAAAAAGCTTCCTGTCCTTTACCAAGACTTTGTGCGAATGCATCTACCTTCTGTTTGTAGAGGCGAGCAGAATAGTTTCTGAGCCTATGGCCACTCAGAAAGTTAAAAACCAACACTATGCTAATGCTGCAGCTTTATATTGAACGCATTCACAACACTAACATCTAGTTTTGTAACGCTATCGCTAATGTCAGGGAACATTTCCCCTGATATAATAAATCAGTTAAAACATGCTTCCCAAAACGTATTAAAGTAGAAAAATGCACGGCAAAAAGGACTCTTCTTTTATTTCCCCTCTACAAAAAAAGGTATCAAAGAGAAAAAAATCTACAAAAATAAAAGAAAAATGGAAACTTTTTCCTGGGAAATGTGATCCTTTTCCAGGGAGGTGACAGACTCCCTGCATCACTGAAAACAGTAGGATAGATGAACAACAAGAACAAAAAATTGGAAGGGTGAAGGTGACCAGCTGACTATATACCTTTTGAGCATATGAATTCCCCTGGGAAATACCACTGAGTGATATTTACTCACCGCGTGGGTGAAATCACCCCATGTTAGTGCTTTAGGGTCTAAGCAGACAGCAGCAGCCACATTAAGCTGTTAAATGACGAGCTGCATGAGACCGTTTTCTTAGCAAGGTGTTGTTTTTATCAGACTGAAGCAGGATTAAATCAGATCAGCCGCACAGCGATGGAAAAACGCCACATACGTCACGATAATGACAACCCTTTCTTTTGGTAGCTCTTGCTCCGAGACCTCAGTGATCTCCAGACTTTTATAAGACCTTTTGTATGCCTGAGTCAGTAAAGGTTTCACAGCTGGAAGGTCAAATAATAAACCTCAGGCTACGTGAATAAGAGACAAATGGAAGGAAAAGATGTGGAAAAATGACGTCTTTAATTCCACTTCATCAAAACTGTAAATTAGGGAGGCACTAACAGTCACTGTTATTAAATTACATGCAACAGACTTGAGGCACAACAGTGCTGCATGCATTTCAACAAGAGGAGTACGTCTACTTGACTGTCCAGCAAACTATGACTGTCGCAGACGATCCTGATTTTAGCACAATTAAATACAAAACCCACTTATCCCCCAAATTGTGACGCTTTAAATGTGCTCTAGATAAGAACTGAATGCAATGATTTGCAAATATTTTATGAATAGCTGAGAAAATGCGTAATGTTAAGAAAAATGGTTAACTGGCCAAAGGTGAGTCACATGACTGGATATAAAAAGAGCCTCTCAGAAGTAATGCAGGGCAGAGGTTCAACAATTTGCAAATTGTCGAATAATTTCAGAATAATGTGCTTCAATATCAAATTATTAATACTTAAAATATGTCGTCATCTACAGCGCATAATATCAAAAGATTTGGAGAATCTGGGGGAATCCAAAGATTCCTATTGGTTGTCTGTGATCTCTGGGTGCTCAGACGGCGCGGCATTAAAAACAGGAATGATTCACTCGTGGAAATCATTCCATGGGCTCAGGAACACTTCCACAAATTCATCCACAAAATGCCAGTTAAAGCTCTACCGCGCAAAGAAGAAACCACACGTGAACAGGATCCATGATTTATTAAAGGCAATGAATGAAAAACAAATGGGGATGGAGTGCGTAACAAGGATGGATTTTTTGCTGTTGTTTACTTTGCTCTCTCGTTGCCTCTCTCAAAGGGTGACCCCGGTCCAAAGGGAACTAAAGGATACCCTGGAATACCCGGCCTACCTGTAAGTATTCAAACAGTTTGCTTGTTTATTTTTTATTTCATGCCCACCATGCAAGATGCATTTTAGGAGAAATTTTGATTCAGGAGACCTTCCTTTTTGTCGCTTAATCACAGGGACCCTTTGACTATCCTGGAGAATATGGAGAAAAGGGCATTCCTGGATACCCCGGGAGCAGAGTAAGACTCTGCGCTTTTTGGCTTCAGTTAAAGTGCATTTAGTGACATTACTGTTTGAAATTCCTTCCTTATTTCCCTTTGTGAGGGGAACTCCTCTCACCATTTCCTCTTCTTCTGTGGTGGGTGTTGTTTGTGTTTCTGCCAAGCAGGGGGCTCCAGGGTTTAACGGACCGCCCGGTGTTCCAGGACTGCAGGTAGGGTTTGTAAGACTGTAAGCACAGAGTAATAGTTCTCACATTAATTATGAGCCACAGAAAATACTCAGCTGGCTTACAGGTGAAAGTAATTGTTTCTTTGCCTTCATCCCCACAGTTATCCTCTTATATTAGACACATGGTCTTTCCTACATAGAAGAGGAGATCCATCTACTGTTGTAGTAGATGGATCTACTATATGGATCAAATATAATTTTACCTTTATTTAGTGAATTGGGGTTTCATGTAAAAATGTAGTTGATGGTCTTAAATCATAGAAAAAAAGAGCAACACATTTGTTGCCCTTACTCCATGTTAAGAATCATATTCATGTGCATTCACAACCAAAAAGTCCCACAAAAACCAAGAAAAAATACAGTACATACTTCGAAGTACACTTCAGATAACCTCATAATATCTATAGGAAACTCAGGAGTTACTGCATCCTCTTATTTCCTAACTCATGACAAAATATATATATTATTGTCAACACAGACACCCCTGCTGCATGGCATGATAGCCATTAGTCTTTAAACCTGTACAGTATGTTCAATTTAGATTAATTTTTCTTCTTCTACCCAGGGACCCAAAGGACGTCCAGGCACCCCAGGCTCATCGGGCTACCCAGGATTCAAGGTAGAATCACTGTTCCTCTAAAGCAGATGTATGGTACAAGTCGGGTATTTTCTTACAGCTGTGTTTTCCTATATCCTAATAATTATAAAGAGACATCAACATTTCTTACTAAAAAGAAGTTTTATATCATTTGTAGTGAACCTGTGAATTTATAACACCACAATATATCAGATCCACACGCCGTAGGCATAAAGGCAGCAGCTGAAAGGGCAAAGTTTGTATAAAGCTTCTCTGCTATTTCACCAGCAGATGGGGCTACTGTGCTCACACTGATGGTAGCAATTTTTATTGCTCTATCTGTCACATATACTACTCTTGTTACAGAGGTAATGACAACTTGTAAAAGCGGATATTTTTTAATATAAAACATTAACAATAATTAAATTGCCTAATCACGGATCTTCATTTATAGACACTATCCTAGCTTAGCAGTTACAGGACATTTCATTAAACCCTTTTGACTTCTTGGTAACATATATCTAATCAGCTGATAATATGGCAGCAGTCGTATTTGGACATGTTGACATGGTCAAGATGACCTGCTGAGGTTCAAACAGAGCAAAGAATGAGGAAGCAAGGTGGGTGAAGATGCCTTGTTAATATCAAAGGAGAGCGGCTTGACTACTCTGAGCTGAGAAGAAGGCAGTAACTCAACAACCGCTCATTACAGCCAGAAGAGCAAACGAGCATCACTGAAAGCACAAAATGTTAATATCACTCTGCCACAATGACACATTTTCAGATACACCCTCTGGGTTTTATGGTTAGCTAACTGAAAATGGTTACTTATCTATATGTTGGTTTAGAGAGATGATACCATCAATATTTCTGCTCTAACCTGTTTTTTGGGTACATCTTGTAGGGAGACCAGGGAGACCCCGGACCCCCAGGACCTAGCTCTTTTGTTAATGGGGGTTATGCTATTCAAGGTAACACCTTGAGTTTTTTTTACACATGTGTTCCTGTGAACCACCGGCCCTTTAACCACCTCTTCTGTGATTGGTTGCAGGACCTCCAGGGGACTCGGGTTTACGTGGCTTTCCAGGACCCCGGGGTGACCAGGGACGTCAAGGCTTTCCAGGACCTCCCGGCCAACCAGGACCTGATCGTTTTGGTCCAGGTAATACACACAAATTCACACTGATCACGGAGGATTAACCACCATCAGTAATGATCTTTAGACAACAGAAGCTGTCTGTGCACACAGGTCTTCGAGGTCCTCCTGGGCCCAAAGGTGTAAAAGGAGAAGTGGGTGACCCCGGCTTACGGCCCACTGGTTTTGAAGGTTTCCCAGGACTCCCTGGGCCCCCAGGTCCCAGTGGCCTTCCTGGACCTCAAGGCCCTCCAGGTACATTTACACAAAAACAGCAGATAAAGCTCTGTGGTCCTTCCCTCTCAGGCAAGCAGAAGTAGAAACCGAATATTTGAAAGTACAGCTTTATTTTTATTTCCTCCAAATTTTCTTATACATGTTTGAGCTTTGACTGTTGTGTAACTTGTGCTCAGTTTCTGTTACTGTTGGGGTTACGGGGATTGAAGCAAAATATTTTTCAGTATATAAAAAATAGGTTTTTACATTTTAAACACAATAAAATTCAACTACTCGGTAGAAGTGAAAGACAAGACATAGAAACACTTTCAAATATAACAGCTGACTGACTTTGCTGTCCTTCAAGGCACAAACGCTGAGCCCTGCTACATCTATCCTGATACAGGTCAGTCCTACAGGTATCCCAAAGGCAGCCATATTTCTTTGAAACTCGCCAGCAACAATCATGCTGCCAAAGTGAAATTCAAAACCACAGACTCAACTTTCACAGCCAGCATCTAGCTGCCACAATGCTTTATTTGATCACTTCTGTGCTGTGGAGGGAGCGGTTGTTAGTATAGAGTGTAGCCAGCTTCAGTCTTGGATATGAGAGGCTCTCTCTACTGATCCAAGCTGCTTCTCTCATCTCTGGTGACAAGGTGTCGCCTGCTGTGAACGTAATTCACAGATCTCACGTGGACATTAACGCTTGCTAGCAAAAGATTTCTTTAATGACTGTTTATTTGTAAAACACACACATGGAAACACAGGAAGAAACAGTCTGTGTAACATACTGGAAGGAAATCATTGGAAAAACAAAAGATGATTTCACTGGCATGGAAGATGACTGTGTTTGGGTATTTTCTTTGCCGGGGTAAGGCTCCGAACTGCAACAGGCTGTGCATGCTGCTTCTGGTGAGTAGCTCTTAACCATGACGGTCGATGTAAAATCACTGAAGGGGTTCATGTTGTTTTACATTTTAAGATGACAAAAAATAAGCCTCTCATCTTGCAACAGCAGCTTAAATCTTTTGTCGAATCTGGAAACCAAACAAAGCAAACTAACCTGATTTTAAACTGTGGCTTCGAGCCGCACTTCCGCTCTGCTGGCTTGAGTAATTCCTTTTCCGGTTATTGAAAGCTTGGTTTCAAAAGCAGAAGCAATAAATCAGTTCAAGAAACTTAAACAAGTATAAAGTGTTTGTGTAAAATCTTAAAGTAACAATTTGTGACTTTTAAAACTACTTTGCGGTCAGTGTAACCTCTAATGGGTGTAGCTTTGCGTGTGTGTTTGTGCAGGTGACTCTGAAGGTCTACCAACTGCTCCCCCTGGAGGCCCCGGGCCGCCTGGTCCCACAGGATTTCCAGGAAACATTGGTGCCAAAGGGTTTAGAGGTACACGCAGATATGCAGACTTCATGAAATGAAATGATTTGTTTCTCGCAAAAAATATATTTAAATCATCGCGTATTTCAAAATGAGTCAAAATTGTTGTCGAGAAGTGAAGAGGTGAGTGAGGAGTTTACCCACACAGTAATAAATGAAAAGCAAGCAGCAAAATACAAATACGAAGCATTGGTATCCAAGGAAACTAAAACACAACTGGAAATGGAAGAAAAAGTGCGACAATCTACAATTCTTAATCCCGCCGTCCTGCAGGCGACCCTGGTGACTGCAGATGTTCTGGAGGAGACTTCTCGGGGTTAGATGGACCACCTGGACGTCCAGGAACCAATGGCAGTCCTGGCCTGCCTGGGGTGAAGGGTTTTCTTGGAGACCCCGGTTCACTAGGCTTCAGTGGTCGTCCAGGACCTAGTGTAAGCAAAACTCTGCCCTTGATATGACTTGAATGGGAATTATTAATAATAATCATCATCATCATCGTATTAATCATAATGATAAGTAATTTAAATGCATGCATACCAGTTTCTGAAGTTTCACATTTCTGTAACTTTGCAGGGTCCTCCTGGTCAGCGGGGCTTCCCCGGGCGTAAGGGAGAGAAGGGGGCTCCATATTACCCCACCCTAAATCTGGGGTTGAAGGGAGTCATAGGAGATCCTGGACCCAGAGGACCTACAGGTGAAACAGGAAATCCTGGAAGAGACGGGCTGCCTGGCTTCCCTGGATTTCCTGGACCCCCAGTGAGTCCTTCGAAACACAGTTTACATATTAGTTCATCTGCAGAAAGATTTTCATTTAATACGTTTTTAAAAAGACGTCCAAATGACGATCATTGTTTCCTCTTTCCTCTCATATATTTTCTGTCCTTTCATTTCGTGTTTTCCCCTTTCTTCTTCTTTTGTTTTTCGTCTCTCGCTTCTTTGCTGTCTTTTCATCTCATTCCCTTATTTCATTTCTTCTCCTGTATAATTTCTGTGCCTTTCTGTTCTTCCCCTTTTATTTTGTATATTATCATCTCTTTACTTCCTTTTTCTCTTTTCCTTCCTTTTATTTTCTTTTGTCTTCTGTTCTCTCTCCCACCTTTTCATTATCCTTCTTTTGTTTTACTCATATTTTCTACCACTCACCTTCTTTGCTTTCCCTTTTTTGCTTTCTTTACTTTCTTTTTCTTATATTTCCTCTAACTTTCCTTTTCTCCTTCTTCTTGGTTTTCTCTTTCCTTTAATGGCCTATCCTCTTTCCTGTTTCCTTATTTTCCATTCCCTCTTCCATTTCTCACCTTTCTTTCTTTTCTTTTCTTTTCTTTTCTTTTCTTTTCTTTTCTTTTCTTTTCTTTTCTTTTCTTTTCTTTCCTTTCCTTTCCTTTCCTTTCCTTTCCTTTCCTCTTCTCTCCTCTCCTCTCCTCTCCTCTCTAGGGTGATGCAGGCATCGGCTCAAGGGGAGAAAAAGGATTTCAAGGGTTTCCAGGTTCTAAGGGACGTCCTGGAGGCCCTGGTGAGCCGGGCATTGGCTATGATGGAGCACCCGGCTTGCGTGGAGACCCTGGAGAACCCGGTATACCTGGTTCTCCAGGTATACCGGGTTCACCTGGAGAGAAAGGTAAATAATGGTGTTTTGAGTGTGTGTCCGTGAGACAGAGAATGACAGAAAATATGTGAATGTGTGTCATACAGTCTTCTTCCACAGGGCGATATCCACACCACCTCATCCCATCACTGTCCATCCTCAGCACAACAGTTATCGTCCTCACATGCTAGATCATTATAAGACCTCTGTGAGGCAGCCTGTCCAGGACTTGGACAGAGCTTGTGGCTCTTGTTAGATTTCCTCTTCCAAAGCAGCTTCCTGCTCTCCGTGTTTCCTCGGCTGCAGCAGCAAACGATTAACGAAATGATTAACGGTCTCCATTAATGTACTTACACACTTCACCTGCAGCCAACAATCTATAAACTGCTTCCTTAATGGAATGATTGATGCTTAATGATGATGATGTATTTGCTGATTAAGCTAAAACGACTGTGCTTGTTTAGTCTCAGAACAGGTGAGAAGTTTGATGTTTGCCATGTCTGGCTTTTTACCCAAAAATCTGCTGCTAAACTAAATTTACATAACCAAACCAAAACATAGTTTATGTGTGTTTTTTCCTTTGCAAATCTTTTTTTTTTTTTTAGCTTATCAACAGTCAGCTTCTAGCTACACTTTTCAGTTTTTTGCTACAGCCACAATGAATATAAAATGATGGCGGCAGCAGACGCCCGCATCTTCCTGAGACTAAATGACACAAGCCTTTCGGCAGCAGCTGGCCACTCATCTTTAGTATGAATGTGTGCTTTCATACCATGACGACTGATTAATTTTTGCTTTTAATATGAAGGTTATTGTCGCTGGCAGGAGTTAAGAGAGAACGAAGTGTTTGGATGCATCGCTGGCGCACAGATGCCCCTCCTTCCTCTCTCTCCTCTCATGTTGACGGCAATAATCTGTTTTTGCCTGAACTGAATGAACTTATTGCTGATTTGCTGATACCTGTTGTGATGAAAACCCAACTCAATGGCTTTATTGGGGCATGCAAATCAACCTAAGTGGCTTTGTATGCTGCCACCTTCTGCCTCTCCCTCTCTCTCTACCTGTTTTTATCTCCCCCATCCATCCATCCCCTCGTCTCTCTGACCTCCTTTGTGCATGTGTATCTATCCAGGTGAAAGCATCTGTGAAGGGCTTAATGACGCCGAGGAGGGACAGGGTGGGTAACTGATTCTTTTATCCACCAGCCAGGCTAGTGAGCCTTCGACAGAACCTCTAGAGTTAGTTGCAGGCAGACGAGCAGCTGGTGGATGACTATGCTGCTGCTGTTTACAATGGAAGCAACCTGTTTGGTCTGTCTGATGGGTTTCAAAAAACGAGCATTCCACATTCAATGAATGATGCTTCAATTATATGACTTTCAGAAACTAGAGAAACTTTTTAGGCCAGTAAACCTCCCACAAACAGTTGGGTCCAAAGTTATTGCAATAGTGTGTAAAGAACTGTAAATGTCATAATTCATGAAACTAAAACAGAGAGAAAAGAAGACATGGTATCAATGATGACCATTAAAAATATAACCATGGGTTTTGCTTTAGTCAAGCCTGTAGGACCTCGAAGATAGAAAAGGGAAAAATTACTCAGTATATTTAGGGAGACAAAATAACTTGTGATCATAATCCAAACCTAAGCCTATAATCTGGTTAAACAAAAGTTGTTGTCTTCGTTCCCTAATTGCCAAGATTTGGGCATAAAAAGAAAGAATGATTCTGATTGCTTGGGGTTATAGTTAAGCTTAGGTTTGGCACAGATGATGACTTAGATCTCAGAGGGTTAATGATGTGATAGCCTGGATGTAAGCCATTCATTAGCTTTGGGTTGCCAGGTTCTGCATTTTCCTAAATAGCCCATGTTTATCCTTTTTATCATTCTGCCCTTGTAATATTAGTAGACCCTTGGTAAACACCTAAGAAACTCCAGTGTTTCTGCAGCTCTGTCAAAAAGCATTGTGTCAAAGATATTTTTCACAGTCTGGGAGCCCAGACTATTGTTTGAGGTCTTATTACAGCTTATAAATGTTTCATAAGGGAAGTCTTTTCAGAAAAAGCCCCAGCCTCCTTTAATCATGGGAAACATAGTGCACTCTGGAAACTACTGGCTAACTGTCAATCATTTGTTCATGACGAGGCCGATGGAAGCTTCTCGCTCCCTGCATCTTCAGGGTTTCCACTCAGGCCCAGTCAGTCAATGATTGACTGTCGAGCTTCAGGGCTGTTTATACGCGCTCGGCTTCCAATCAAAGCTGCTGAAATCTTGCGCATGTTTTCAAGCCAAACCTCTGCTAAATGCTTTTAATTAATGAATGAAATGAAACACAAAACCTGCACTGGATTTCTAATTCCCATTATCTTCTTAATATAAAGAATTTGCTTCTAACTCCCTGCACAAAAAGTCTCTGTTGGCGTGAGTGGAGGCGATAGACAATCAGCACCTCAACAAAACATTCACTGAATATAATTATCCAACATTTTACTGTGTCACTGTGTTTATCTTGCAGTTATTTATAATAATACATTATCACATATGTCTACCATGGTGTTAAAGTTGATGTTTCACTATACTGAAGTCTTTGTTTGTATTTAACATGTGATTTTGACCTGTGCTACATTGCGCTACTTCAACTCTTTGCCCTGATTTGATTAGTTGAAAAGAATACACAACTCTAAAACTCTAAAACTGTGTATATATATATAAATAGGTATACATTTGTAGATGTGCTATTATGTGTCCAAGTGTTCACTCTAAATGTGTATTCAAGTGCTTGAGGTCTGAATGCTAACCTGTGTATGACTGCTACCAGGACAAACTCTGGCTTGCGTATTTACGGGTGAGGCAGGAGACCCAGGCGATTCCGGTTTCCTTGGACAACCAGGTACGATTTAACAGATGTCTTATGGTGATTTTACAGCCTTAAAGCCTTAAACTCTATGATGATCACAGTTAGGCACAAACACACACACACACACACACCTTTACACCATATGTTCTCTGATTGGCTGCCTATCCCTCTCTATGACATCACGGATCCAAGAATAAATTGTAGTAGTTTAATTTTACACAAGATGACCTCAACATTTCAAACGTTGCCCATGTTTAATGCACCAATCTACCAATGGAACAACAGGAAATGGAGAAAAGCATAATAGGTCCTCTTTGCATGCACTTTCACATTGTTCATTTGTAGATACAGGTGCAAATTGCATGATTTTACTTTGTGGCTCTAGGTTTTGTAGTTGATCTATTAAGATTCTCAATCAGTGTTTACAGAAATAAGATGAATATGTTCATTAATAATTTTATGAAACAACTTTGTCTGTATTACTGCTTGTAATGTTGTTGTGACTATTGCTTACAAACTGGGGAAACAAATCATCAGAATGATTGTGCCTCTTTGCCAGGTCTTAAAGGTAAACCAGGGCTGCAAGGGCCCTCTGGACGTCCAGGGTTTGATGGCCCCAAAGGAGAAAGAGGAGACCCCGGCACCGGAGGCGTGCGTGGACCTGAAGGTAAAATTGCGTGGTGGGGTTTCTCTGTACCAGACTGCAATAAGACATAACATGCAAAAGTCAAATAATTACAAATGAAACTCAAAGTTTTTTTTATTGTAATGTGAATTGAATTGTGTAATTAATTTAATTATCCTCTAATCTCTGATTTAGGCCTTCTTATAATGCAATTACATGGCAGGGATAGCTGGTGTGTTTATGAATTGGACCCAAAATCAGACACAAGATACAAAAGAAATAGAAGAACGAGGCAAGGACATGAAACTGAATGCGAACATGCAAAAATGTAACTGTGAAATAATCAAAACATGAAAATGAGTATGAGCATGAACATGAACCCGGACAGTTGGAAACTTTGACATGAAGACAACCAAACAGCCCGACACTCAACAGAGGAAGATGGGCGACTTAAACACACCGAAGGGTAATGCTGGAAGTGGAAACAGCTGGGGAAACACAGCTGAAACAAATAAACATGACGCCACAGGGGAAGCAAAACTAAACACACTGAACATGGAAACAAGACTTACAAAATCAAGCAGGAAACATAATGGAGCATAGACACGACAGCACAAGGGTGACAATTAGAACATGGATCAGAAGGGAGAGACTAATGCACTGGCATAAATGAAAGTGAAAACACAGAGGACGAGACCGACTACACAGAGGACAGGAAACGACTCGTAAATCAGGAGACATTGATGGAACAAAAACTAGAATAAAACTCAACTAAACCCCAACTAAATAATAACACCAGAACTTAATATTATCTCAATCTTAACATAATAAAATCACAAATACAAAATAAACCCAAAACACCGGGTCACAGACCCAGCCCCTGACAGCTTTTTCTTTTGCTTCTAGTGCTGCATTTATGATTAGGCAGTTACTGGAGGCTGTGCCGTAAACAAAATGACATGTTTAAAACATGTCAATAAACATGGAGATCTTGAAATGTTCGCATTGCAGGGGCCACGTCTACAACCATGCGCATGGGCAGGTGATGTCTTCAAAGCAACCTTGGTGTTTCAAGATGGCGTTAAAATGGCAAAAAGACAGTCAGTCTGCTATCACTTTGTGATTAAATAGGATCAAGTGGTAATTACATGCAATCTGTTTGTGATAGCAGACTGATTACCTGGGACAAATTGTCAAAAAATCTGTTCACATAAACTGCTTACATTCAGAGTGCACGCAGAACTTCATCTGAAATCAAAAATTCTGAATTTCCCCCACATTCAGTCTATCGATATTTAATCTTTAACCTTGATCTTTGGCGGTTTCCTGTCCTTAACCTTGGTTGGTTACAACTTCCTGTCACAGAGAGAGTGATAGAGAGGGTGCTTCCAACTTCACTGTTGTGCATTTTAATGCGTTGCTCGGGATGTCATTCCCTGCAGGTTTCACTGGACCCAGAGGGGACCCTGGTATTCCAGGTATCCCAGGGCAGAGTTTTGATGGGCCCAGGGGTAAGGACGGTCTCCCAGGCCGTCCTGGAGCCAAGGGCCAGCCTGGAGAGGTGCTAGGAGCTACACCTGGATTTCCTGGTCAGAACGGTTTACCAGGAATTCCTGGAGACAAGGGCCAGCCGGGAACACCTGGAGGACCTGGAATGCCTGGTGGGTAGCAGGATTTAAGTCAGTTACTTATTTTAATAAAAACAAATAAAAACATAGTATTCGATGGGTGTCCTGAAATAACAAATGCCAGCTGACTTAGCATTTAAATGCTTCTGCAAGCAACACTTTGTAAACAAAGTCTGTTCTTGAAGGGTTTGATGGACGTCCTGGTGCTCCTGGTCGGAAAGGAGAACGCGGAGTTAACGGTTTTCCTGGTAATCCTGGCCTTCCTGGGCTTCCAGGTGACCCAGATGGTCGCATTCCTGGTCCACCTGGCCCTGATGGTAGTAAGGGTCTGAGAGGACCACCAGGTGAGAGAAAGAAATGATTTGGGGGTTTTGTTATATTTTTTGCACATTTTACACTCGAATTTGTACCTTTGAGAGATTCTTAGTGTGAATTATTGCAAAAGAAGGTGAAATATGACTTTGTTGTGATCTCTACTGAAATCCTTCACCTCTCATCCCTGCACCAGCTCTGGTTCATTCCTCTTTTGTTCACATCGTTCTTTCACAGTCTCCATCATCACAGTTGCCCGTTTGAATCGTGTTGTTTATCAAACACTGCATCACCCACGAGAATGTCTTCTCCCTCTTTGTTTTTGTATTGTTGTATTTTTCCATGTCTCTGTTCTTCCTCCTTGTCACTTTCATCTTTTTTCCCAACACCACCACCACCATCATCATCTCCATCCATCCTCTCATCCCTCCATCCTTTTTTTGTTGGTGTTGGGTCACTCGTTATAGGCTGCCCAGGTGAGACACTCTTTCCCTCGTCCCATTGTCCATCTCTCCTCCCTCCCAGCCGCGCCACCCTTGGCTTGCATTTCCTCCATCCTCTTGCTGTTGGTGTATTAGAACAAACACTTGAACTGCTGCCTTCATTTCTCATCTGCGCTGCACACAAATGTCCATCTCCACAGTGCAGTCGTGGAGTCTCGTATGGGGTGTAACACCACGTCTCTGGAAAAAAAAGATGGTAAAGGAAAGTAATTAATATGAAGGTGAATGAATACAGAGGCAAAGTAAAACATTAACGCCTATATTATTTATTATTTTCAAATTATTTTTGATTAATTGAATGGCATATTAATTTATTTATGTAATTTTTTTTTTGTTCTTTATTTATTTTTGTCTTTTGGGAGGGGGTGGAGCAGCTTACCTCCTCCAAATATAGTGTTACCTCATTATCTAAGAGACGATGACTTTTGCCTATGTTTGATGAGGTGCTTCATCATAATCGTGCCATTTGACTGTGTTTGCATCAATAACTATTTTAAAGTACATAAAACTATGATGCTAGAGGAAATGACATCATCACACCCCACAGAAAGACTGAACCAGATGGATATTTTGTAACAGTTCTGTAAACAAAGCATTTCCGCAGGAAATGTGAAAACCACTGTTTGCTGTTCTTACTTGCAGAAACGACTAACCTCATTGTGAACTAAGTGTTTCTGTCTAATCAGTTCCAGATGTGTTTGATGAATTAACTGTAACAGGTTTGTGTGAAAATTGAAGATTTGGGGGCAAACGCTGTTTAACTCAAAGCTAGAAGCTTTTTATTTTACACTCTTGAAGGGACTTCTTATTTTCAGCGCATCCTTGCATTGATCAAAAAGTGATAAGCTGCAACTTTGCAGCACAGATGTGCTGAAAATGGGTTCATTTTTTAAGAATGTAAACAGTAGCAGTTAGTGTGCTTTAGATGGCTTAACCTTGCTAGTCTGGAATTGCACTCAGAAACGGTATGATTACCAATCGGCTGGTTCTCCTGTAATGTGAGTATCAAAATTAGCCACACTGAGCTTTCATGTCTCTGCAACAAAATCTGCAATCTGGGTGCAATTACAGACCAATCGCAGCAATGAAGTATTGTAAAGAAATGTGTGATGGCATTGTTGTTGCTGTTTGCAAGGCTGCTTTAATATGTGTGTTAAAAGATAGAAAAACTAGCTTAAAACCTGATTGTTCGGAGGTAAGTGTATTCATCATACAAAAGATAATAATACATATTATTATATTATGATACAGTTATGGTCAAAAAGAAAGATTAGCCTCTTAAATTCTAAGGTTGTACCTATAAGAACATAATAAAGATAGTCTGGTCCTTAGCAGGTCTTAAAATTAGGCAAACACAGCCTCAGATGAACTACAAAACATGTTGCATTGTGTATTTAATAAACAAAAACAAAAGCAAAAAGAAGAAGCATTGCGTAAAAAGTGTAGGAGCGGTCCTACCAGCAAATTCGCCTTCAATCAGTCCTGCAATGCTCAGTGAAAATGTGCAAGAGGTACGTCTCAGACTCTACAGGGCTCAGTTGTCATGTTAAATGTTAAAGGTCATTAGCAGAGATGGGCAGTAATGCGTTAAAAGTGATGTAATCCAATTACTTTTTCAAGTAGAGAGAAAAGTCAGGGATTACTACTACAAAAAAGTAATTAGATTACTGTTACTTTACCGTACGCTCAATGTGTTACTGCGTTACTAAGTAACGAAAAAAAAGGCAGCAGACTAATTACACGGAGGATAACGAGATGATGGGAAACAGAGGGAAACACAGCTGGAACTAATCAGACATAACAGACAGGGAGGAAGCAAAACTGACAGGACAACAGACTATCAAAATAAAACAGGAAACATGAGACACACACACTAAAGCATGGACTAACTGAACACAGGGAACCAAGGCAGCGAGAGACACGACTGGGAAACAGATGAATAAACATGGAGACAGAAGTTAGCATGCGTGATGGAGCATCGACACAGGGGAGACATGGAAACAGAACCAATGACTTAAATGCTCTGTTCAGCTGTGCATAAATTAATTTCTGTAAACCTTCATGAACTGAAGTAACGCTGTCAAGAATACTGAGCCAAGATTATTAGAAAATGATGTGACTGATAAAATCATGCAGAACATTATCAAGTTATTGTTGCTAAAGGTGATGCTAACTACTATTGACTTTTGGACTACATTATGAAATGTGTTGCTGTTCATTTGAGGTTGTATTTGTGTAATTTTAAAATCTGGTAAGCACCCGAAGACTGCATGCTTTTCCAGATAATTAGCCAGCAGCCCTTTTTCCATGTGTCTGTATGAATGTCAGATTGTTGTCAGTGTTTTGTTTTTCTCACTGTCTCTCCTTCCATTATTGGCAGGTTTCCCTGGTCGGAAAGGAGAAAGAGGAGAACCAGGTTTCCCAGGGCCTGCTGGGATGAAAGGAACTCCCGGACGACCTGGTGCTACTGGGTTACCAGGAACAAGGGGACGCCCCGGTTTACCAGGACCAGGGACTATAGATGGAATTCCAGGAACGCCAGGAAGAAAGGGTCTGCAGAAGTAGTTTTTTTGTTTTTTTCCAAGGCCACATTTGTCATTTTTAGTGGTGTCGTGTTAGATGTTGATCATGACTTTACTGACTATGATGATGGACAGAGTGATCCTACTGGTTGACTCCCACATTATAAAGGCATGGTTGGGGAATTCATATCACCATTGTACGAACATCAGTAATACGGTCAGTGCTGCAATGTACTGATCATGGTGTGGTGGTGAACAAGATTACTTTTTTAAGATTGTTCACGGAGTTTTTAAGACAGCCTGATAACAATGAATTGCAAATTCTGGTCAAACAATTCCAAGATATCTCACAGTGTTAGTAGAAACCCAGATAATTAGGTTAGACAATATGTTTGCATGATTTTTAGGGCCAAGTTCAATGACCTCAGTTTCATCAGAAGTTAGAGGTCATCAAGTCTGTATGTCTGTAAGACATTCCTGCCGTTTAACGCACACTTTTGCAGGTTTGTGTCGTCAGGCTTTGAGGATAGATAAACCTGAGTGCCATCTGAATAACAAAGAAAATGTGTGCTGTACCCTTGAATGATGCTGCCTAAGGGAAGCACGACCTCTCAGTTCATTTTAATTCTTATTAGCGCAATAGAGCCAACCAATGACGGGCAAACGTTTCACTTTTTTTCTCTGCTTCATATGTTTCAGTTACCTGTCCAGTATTACTGACATTGTCACTGCCATTCTGCTTTGTTACAGATATCATAATAGTGACTAACTACGCTAATTTCCACAGGTGACAGAGGCATCCAAGGAATGATGGGCTTCCCTGGATTTGCAGGACCTCCTGGCAGTTCAGGATTTCCCGGAGTGAAAGGACAGCCTGGAGTGCCTGGAGCAAATGGACGCCCTGGGTCGCCTGGATTCTTTGGAACTAAAGGTAAAATATCCCCCACAGGAATAAGTGTACTGATCCTGGGCCAATAAAAGAATGAATTAGCAATGCTGATGCTACTCCTTGAGGTTATCATGAGGCAAACTGTGTGACATGGCTAAGCATGGCTACAATTCCCTCACTGTTTGTTTTGTTCCCGCCTAATACTTGGCTCTGTCACAACAGCATCTAAAGGGCACTTGCTGCAAACAATCTCACATGAACAAGTTAGACTTTTAATGGCATCCCAGATATTTAGTTTTGTACATTTGAATTCCATTTGTCCTAAGGCATTCCCATTGGTTGGTAGGTTTCTGCAGGGCTCACACCATTAGATGCTCATCCTAAATTTTGGGCACCATGAGAAGTTTTTCAAAGACTGTGTTTGGTTGAACCACCACAACAACCGTCTCTCATGATGGGGACCCCTGTTTTGGAACCACGTCATCAACATTTTGGTTATCTTTCAGGGCCAAGAATTTATCAATCAAGTTGCATGAACTTTGGCTTTGCACCAACATTCCTCTGTTTTTACTTTGGCAGGTGACAGAGGATTACCTGGTCCACCCGGATTTCCTGGTAGACCTTTTTCAGCTGAGCTTGTAGAGAAAGGAGACATCGGAGACCCTGGAATAACCGGCCTTTCCGGCTTTACTGGACCCAGAGGTAACATGGTGCTTTGTTTCTTTCAGAACGTCACCGGATAATCTGAAGGGCATAAATTAACTGCAGACTTTATTAGGATCTTCTGGTGAATTTTAAATCGTTTAGAGAAGAGATTCATATTTGTTACATATTTTGTAAAATAAGAAATTTTTTCATAGATGAGGACTTCAACACTGAATTGGTGGATGAAGCTGAGAGGACCAACACAATAAAGAGGGCCGGGGCAGTGACTCAGATTAGTGGAAATACTGCCTCGCAGACAGAGAGCATCTACGGTTGCCTGTGTTGGGATACCTCTCAGCTTAACAAACAAACAAAATATCTGTACTGTGCTCTTAAAGAAGGGGGAAATTATCAGTAAACCCCTAAAACAGCATTTTGTTACATGCTGAAAACATGCTGTAAAGTTTAGCACTTTGATACGGGAGTCTCCAGATACTGACCTTCAGAGCCAGCCCCAAGTTCCCACTAGAGGAACTGCAGCTGTTCGCACTTCTGCAAAATGTAGGCTCTCTAATGAAGAATTTAACTGCTTTTTGCTGCTGTGAACATCCATCACCTTGTGTTACAAACTCTGATCTTTCTCTGGGTTAACAGGTGACAAGGGTCAGCCAGGAGCTCCAGGTCGTCCAGGACGACCTGGAGCTCCTGGTTTCCCTGATCTGAGTAAAGGGCTGCCGGGAGAACCTGGCCTTTCTGGGGAAACAGGACTTCCAGGCTTCTCTGGACAAAAAGGAGAATCTGGAATTATGGGATTCCCCGGCACTGTGGGACCAAAAGTAAGAAAAGATGCATATACATGTAGCAAATTTTGCCAGGCAGAGATTAAAATTCGGATGTTTGTTTGTTTGTTTTTAGGGCAATAATGGCTTTCCAGGTTTATCTGGAAGGCCTGGAGAAGTTGGTCGGCCTGGTGCCAAAGGTAAGAGTACATATTAGTGCTGTTGGATATAACGATATGCATCGGATGATGATATGAGAACATCTGTATTACACTATCATTTGTTTTGTTGTGTCCCAAAATAAACTGTTTACGGCAATATTGTAGTGGCTATATTAATTTCTAATAGTTCTCACGTTCTCTTCTATTTAAAAAAAACGCACTATGCATGGGCAAGCGACTGTTTTCATGCATTGTTGTTTGCAGCATGTGGCTCCGCCATCCGCTTGTTTATTTTCCACATAAAAGTGTCACAATAAAGCTGAAGATCCTGTTCCAACTTTTCAAAATAAACTGACGCGATGATAATATACAGTATTCTCAAACGTCAAATTTTGGAGTATGTATTAATGAAAATACCTCAAATAAGGTACACGACACCCAGCTTCACGCAGGTTGCCCGAGATTCACAGAATTTACAGAAAATGTTACATTTTTGTGATTTATATCGTTGTCGGGACGATAAATGTGTTATATCAGGATATGAGATTTTGTTCATATCGCACAGAACTAGTACATATGAAGTCTACCATCAGTGATAAACATCTTCTTTACATCTGTTCATAATCAAATCAAACATCCATTGACTTAAATGCTTTTTTCTCTTAGGACTACCTGGAGAAACTTTTGGTTATCCTGGAGCACCAGGACTTAAAGGCCGACAAGGAGATTCAGGGATCCCAGGTAAGACTCACCTTACTCGGTTACGGTGAAACTTTATTTGTCATGGCCATTGATCAGCAACCACTGATCAATGGCCATGAGTACCATTCACAGAGAGTTGGGGAACGGCTGCAATCACAGCATTGTAGGATGGTGAAAGATGTACCCTTAGGCCCCCTCCTCGATTCAGAGATGGTCTTTCCCTTTTCACATCTCTGTAAATAAAGAAAAGCATTCAGCATCACATCACTTGTAGTCTTGTTGTTGTCATATTTTATAAACTTGTTGACATGGATCAGAATTTACATTTCCTTTATGTTTTATTTTTAGTAAAATAAATATATTTAGTGCAGGTGAAGAAATTCTTAGTACTGTGGGACAAGCTTTTTGGGAGATCAGAGTTGGTCTCCAATCTCTGATTTCTTCAGAAGTTTTATAACATTTTAAATATGTCGACAGGCGACCAAGGGAAAGTTGGTGAACCTGGCAATAATGGATTTTCAGGAAATCCAGGTTTCCTCGGACAGAAGGGGATTCCTGGTGAACAGGGACGGTATGGAATAATGGGTGAGTAACTCCTAAGAAAACAAAGTCCTGTTGCAGTAATTCCTTCATGACGTCGTAGAGATTTGTATTTACAGAAAGTGTTGAGATGTCGTTTTTCTTCTCTGCAGGCTCTCCTGGTTTCCCTGGACCAAAAGGTCAGCCTGGATTGCCAGGAATAGGAAGGGGGCCTGATGGGCTTCCTGGTCGGCCTGGATTCCTTGGAAATCGTGGGTTTAAAGGTGAAAGGAAAAAAGAAAATCCACTACATTCATACACTAATCTTACAATGATTTTTCCAAATGAGGTTAAAAAAAATGGTCTTTCCAGTGTTTTTAATGTTTTGTTTGTTTGTTTTATTTTTGTTGTTTTAGGTTTTCCCGGACCACCTGGTTTGGATGGCCTTAATGGCCTAGCAGGACCTAAAGGCCTGCCTGGAAACCCAGGCAAGAATCACATTTCACGCACCAGCTGATTCTATATTTCTTGCTTTATTTCACAGCTCACTACTCACTCAGTACTCAGTAAACCAAAATGAGATGTACAATAAGCCAGATAATCCAAAGCTAAAGCTAATCTTAGCATGATCCAGTAAGAATAGATGAATGTATCAAGTAGTTAAGGCTCGATAACTGAGGAAAGATGAGCAGTTTTGCATTTTGGCCCTTTGTGTGTCTGCAGAAAAGTTCATTATTCAAAGCTGTGAGGCATACTGCTTTGGCAAAGCTCAACCTTTTCGCCCTCTTCATCAGGGTCAACATACGTCTGATTGTTTTAGGCTTGCAAAGATGAAAGATTTAACAACTTTATGTTTTTTAATCTAGGTGCAATTCTGGGAGGTAGCCCTGGCCTTTCTGGTAGTCCAGGGTTGAAGGGAGAAAGAGGTGTTTCCCAACCCGGTGTTCCAGGGTATCCCGGCCAAAAAGGACAAAGAGGAGAACCAGGTGAAATAGACTTCAATGAAATCAAAAATGTGCAGATTCAATGTGCAATAATATATATAGCAATAGATTTTTTTACTTTCTGTATATCAGGTCCTTTTGGATTGAAAGGGAGCCCGGGTATCCCTGGACCTCCTGGACCCAGATCAATAGAAAGCTTTCCTGGACCTACAGGAGATGCAGGTCTCCCTGGACTGGATGGACAGTATGGTAAATACATTTCCTTAATCAACTTGGATGATTTTGTTTTCCATTCTCTTCTTTTTTCACATTTTTTTATTTTTTCCCTTTATATTCTCCTATACTTTTCTATGCTTAGTTTTTCTTTCTTTTCCCTTTAACGTTAATTTATTCAACCTTCCTTGAATTGAATTTCTCTCTTCCTCTCCTTTTTTCTTTCTTACAGGTGTCCAAGGTCCTCCAGGTCTTCCCGGCCCACCTGGTCCAGGCACAGCTCAGGGAGACAGAGGTGACCCTGGTCTGCCAGGCTTCCCAGGGAACCCTGGTACAAAGGGTGAACCAGGATTACCTGGAGGTCCTGCATTCCCTGGCAGACCTGGTTTAAAAGGTGGAGTATGGCTAAAATACATGGCATGAACTAAAAATGCTGCTTCTTCTTTTCTATGTTTGCTCCTATATGTTTTCAATTTTTTCAGTTCAGTTCAGTTCATTTTTATTTCAAACATTTCAAACATGTGCCTTCACAATCATTACAAAATATCATTCCATTATTTGTTTGAAAAGGAGTAGGCTGAAGTATTTACTTATTTGTCCCTACCCCCTCAAGTTTTACCTCTCATTCATTTAATTTTTTTTTGTCTTAAATTAAACAAACAACATATGAAACATATGAAACATATGAAGTAAAACAAAACATAACATACATAAATCAAAAACAAGAAATTAGCAAGCCCCACCACAGTATAGTTTCTTTCATATGAAAAATACAGGATGTGTATATTTGCAGATACACAAGTTATGGAAAAACAACAAACCAAAACAAAACAAAAAAACAACCAAAAAAGAACCGCAACACCATTACCAGCAACATTACCATCCTGGGTTAACCCCGTTTTCTTCATTCTTATACTTATTTAAAATTAGGTTTTTATATTTTACTTTAAACTGTTTTATGTTTTGACTGTCTTTTATTTCTTCTGTTAGACTGTTCCATAATTTAACTCCTGCAATTGAGATTGACATAGTTCTTAAAGTTGTTCTAGCACTTTGTATTTTTAAATTCCATTTCCCTCTTAAGTTATACCCACCTTCTCTTTCTATGAACAATTTACAGATTTCTTTGGGAAGCAATTTATTTCTGACTTTATACATTATTTGCGCTGTTTTAAGCTTCACCAAGTCTTGGAATTTAATAGCTTGCATTTTGACAAAGAGTGCATTTGTATGGTCCCTGTACCCTACATTATTTATTAATCTAATGGCCCTTTTCTGTATTATAGTTATTGTTTGTGTGTTACTTTTGTATGTGTTTCCCCAGACCTCTACACAGTAGCTCATATATGGCAGTAGTAAAGCACAGTATAAAATGTGCAGTGCTTTCTGATCCAACATATGCTTTGCTTTTCCCAGGACGGCAATGCCCCGTGCCAATTTCCCCCGAACATAAGTAATGTGTGGCTTCCAACAGAGCTTGTGGTCAATGATCACCCCAAGAAATTTTATTTCATTTACTCTTTCTAAATATACATTGTCAACACATATTTCTACTTCGATGTTTTTCTTTTGGTTTCCAAACAACATAAATTTGGTTTTATCTAGATTCAATGATAATTTATTTATATCAAACCACTTCTTTAATATCGTTAATTCCTGTGTGATCATCCCCAAAACCTGTGGCAACTCCACACCTGAACACAGTATATTTGTGTCATCTGCAAATATTAAAAACTTTAAAATCTCCGATACTCTGCAGATATCATTTAAGTACATAATAAACATTTTTGGACCCAGTACTGAACCTTGAGGTACTCCACAAGCTATATCCATCAAATTAGATTTATATTCATTTATTTGTACATATTGTTGCCTATTCCCTACATAGCTTTTTAACCATTCCAAAACCACTCCCCTAAACCCGTACTTTTCCAGTTTTTTTAATAGAATTTCATGATTAACAGTATCAAACGCCTTCTTTAGATCTAAGAAAACTCCGAGCGCATACCTCTTATTATCCATACATTCCGTTATCTTTTCCATTAAATCTATCAGTGCCAAAGCTGTTGATCTGTTGTTTCTGAACCCATACTGACTATCTGTCATTAATTCATATTTTTCCACAAAACTGTCAAATCTTTTTATGAAGAGTTTTTCCAGTATCTTAGAGAACTGGGAGAGTATTGACACTGGTCTATAGTTTGTAAAATGATGTCTTTCACTGGTTTTGTAAATGGGAATAACTTTAGCAACTTTCATTTTTTGTGGAAAAACTCCTTTTTGAAACGACAAGTTGAATATATATTTTAATGGTTTTACGATACCATCAATAACTGTCTTTACCGTTACCATATCAATATCATTCCAGTCTGTACTGGTTTTGTTCTTAAGTCCTCTAACTATGTCATAAATCTCTTTCTCTTCCACTGCTCTTAAAAACATTGAGCTACTATTCCTTTCAATATTTTCACCAGTGTCCCTTTCTATTCCATCAACCTTTATTTCTTCTGCCAGTTTTGGCCCTATGTTTATGAAGAATTCATTAAAGCCATTTACTATCTCCTCCATGTTATTAATACTTCTTGTCCCTTCTATAAAGTATCCAGGGTAATCATTATTCCTTGATTCATTTTTGATTATTCTGTTTAATACATTCCATATATCTCTTGTGTTATCTTTATTGTGTTCTAACCTTTTAATGTAATACTCTCTTTTACAGGATCTCATTATATTAGTTAATTTATTTTTGTAAGTTTTATACTTCATTTCAGTTTCTATTGTTCTCTTTTTTATGAATTCTCGATATAAGGTATTCTTTTTTTTGCTGGCATTTTGTAGTCCTTTTGTCATCCATGGTCTTCCTGCATAGTTGTGTTTCCTATTGATTTCAATTACTGGGCAGTTTTTATCAAGTAATGTGTTAAATGTTCTTAAAAATCCTTCGTAAGCTTTATTAACTTCTGTTTGTTCATATACAATATTCCAATCTTGCTTTAAAAGTTCATTTCTAAGACAATTTAAGGTCTTCTCTGTTCTTATTCTTTTGTAAATAATCTTATGTCCATCGTTGTTCACTTTATAATGGCAATTATACGATGCAAAGACTGGTAAATGGTCACTTATATCATTGATTAACAGCCCACTTTTTATCTTTCCTTCTATTATATTTGTAAATATATTATCTAATAGAGTTGCACAATGAGATGTTATTCTGGTCGGTCTTGTTATCAGTGGAAATAAACCTATGCTGTACATGGAATCAATAAATTCTTCTGTACTCTTATTATGATTTGGATTCAATAAGTCAATATTAAAGTCCCCACAAATAAACATTCTTTTCTGATTTATATTTGTAAATAAGTCCTCCATATTATCCTTAAATATCTCAATCTTAGATCCTGGTGTTCTATATATACAACTGACAATTAGGTTTTTCCTTTTTTCTATAATTATTTCCACTGATAAACATTCCATCACTCCATCAATAACAGTTGTCATTCTTCCCATTCTTTTGTACTTTAGGTTTTTATCAATGTAAAGTGCCACCCCACCTCCTTTCTTGTTGATCCTGTCTACATGAAGGAATTCATATTTAAAAAAAGATAAACTGAAACATTATGTATTTGCCATTCAGGACAAAAGGGTGATGGTGGTTTTGCTGGAATTCCTGGTGTCCAGGGTTTTAGAGGTGACTCTGGTTTTCCTGGAAGCAAAGGAATGGCAGGAATTAGAGGTAGGACAGCATAAGTCTTTAGTTTCCCCCACTCTTTTCCCCACAATTTCTTCTTAATTTTCTTCTACCCTTTATCTTTCCTCCATCCCTCTTTTTCTCCACCCTTTCCCTTCCAGGGTTTCCAGGTCCAAAAGGTTTGCCTGGAGTCATATTTCCAGCTTCACTGCCAAATGGGCCATATCCACAAGGTGATCCAGGTTTCCCTGGTGAAAGAGGAAGCCCTGGTAACCCTGGAGAGCCTGGTCAGTCTGGTTTTCCTGGGCGTAAAGGTGAGTTGAAGACACAAACAAAGTGTGTATCTGCATCCACTTAACCTGAACAGAGTTACGGGGGCACCATTATAACAGAGACATCCAGACTTCCTTCTCCTCAGTCATTTCTTCCAGCTCTTTTGGGTGAGTCCATCAAGGTTTTCCCAAGCCAGCCAACATACGTAATCTCTCCAGCATGTCCTCAATCTGCCTCAGGGCCCTCACTGAGAACACCTCACCTACGAAGCACCTGGGACGGACCTTAGTCAGATGCCTGAACTACCTCAACTGGCTTCTTTCAATGTCAAGGAGTAATAAGGGACTTCTCCAAGTGTCTTCCAAGTGGCTGAGCTCCTCATCCTGTCTCTAAGGCTGAACCCAACAACTCTTGAGAGAAAGCTCATTTCCACCTCTCGTATCTGCGATCTGATTCTTTCAGTCACTACCCAGAGCTCTTGACCAGGCCTTATTCATGAGTAAGAGTAGGAATGTAGATTGACCAGTAAATCAGCTCTCTCTTTATCATGATGGACCAATGCAGCATTCACATCACTGCAGATGCAGCCTGAATCCATCTGTCAGCCACCTGCTCCTCTCTCCCCTCACTTGTGAACAAGACCCAGAGATATAAGAGGGAAGTTACTTGTCCCCTACCCCAAAGAGGCACTCTACGCTTTTCCAACTGAGGACCATGGCCTTGAACTTTGAGGTGTTAATTCTCATCTCTCCATGTCTCCTTTTGCCATAAACTGCCCCAGGTGGGATTTGAAGGGGACCCGGGGCTCTGCCGAATGTTTCCAGCACACCCTCGCTGTCTGTTTGTGTGTGCCTGTCCTGTCTAAAATTCCAACCTGCCACCTGGTCCAGCTCGTTCTAACGACAGCTCTACTCCTCTCTTCACCCGAGTCTCCAGAACATACAGCGGCATATCTGACATATCTGATTATGCAATTACAAAGTTGATCATTGACCTTCGGCCCAGGAAGTCCCAGTGCCAGGTCCACTAATGGACTCCCATATATTCGAAGATGGCGCTCAGTAAGGGTAAGCTGTCGTTAGAGCAGATGTCCAATGACAGAACACCTTTCGGGTTCAGACAGACTGTTTCTCCCAGTCAGGTCCCCGACCCTGTCGTCCTTTAGAGAAAACTCCCAATGTGCATGTACCCAGCCAAGGGATTGCAAGTATACTCAACAGCTCTCACCAAGGGCAGCTGCAGAGTGGAGCAAAGTACAACAACTCTGCATGAAACTGTTTATGAACCCAACCTGTGCATTGAGGCAAGTTCCACTATATCAAGCCGGTATCTCTTGGCCTTAAGCACTAGCTCAGGCTAGTGACATTTCATGTACCCAAAGTCAGTTTTAGCAACTCGGGATCAGACCACCAACCACAGACTTTCAACCACTGCCTAATCCACTCTGCATCAGACTCCTCCTGCAAGTAATGTGTCCACAGGAAGGGTGGCCTCATGGGCTAAACCCTGACCACCATTCACTTGCTGACAATGTTCTCCTCTAGGCTTGGCTCAAGTATGGGGCCTTTTTAGCTCCAGCCCAGCCAAGGAACAATGTTCCAAATGGTTTGCGTGATTCAAACTTAGTTTACCCTTTTCACCCAGAATAAGTTGCTTTGGGAGAACATACCAGAGGTTAATTGCCACCAACAACATAGCTTCTACGACACACAAATCCCTCCATCACAATAAGATAGCATTGGAGGAGCGTTATCCTTCATATCCTGCAGGAAACAGGAGCTGTTTGTTCAGCTTAGGGTAAGCTAGTTTGCTTCCATTCAAATGCAAACAAAGTGAAAGAAGGCAAATGTTTTTAACATAGAGTTTTAAAATCTACTTTCCCCCAACATCAATATAAATAATATGCAGCTAATCTGGCATGTTTTAATGTACAGAGAGAGAAAAAACAATAATAAAGTGAGAAGATGAAAAATGAATGATAAGCAGTGTAAAATATTCTCCTGCTGCAGGTACTGTGGGGAACCCTGGTCCATCGGGTAGACTGGGCAGGACTGGAGTTCCTGGTTTTCAAGGACCTCTTGGGGATCCCGGACCTCCTGGTTTTCCTGGATCCCCAGGAGCACAAGGTCAGGATTTTTGTTTATCTTCGACTTTTTAATAGCTTATCACTTCTAGCATGTTCTTATTCTTTCCCCCGTCTTCTTCAGGGTTTCCTGGTACAATTGGCCCTCGCGGCATTCCCGGCAGCGTCGGCCGCAGCCACAGCATCGGCTACACTCTGGTTAAGCACAGCCAGAGCACCCAGGTTCCCATGTGTCCTCAAGGCATGGCCAAACTGTGGGAGGGCTACAGTCTGCTGTATGTAGAGGGACAGGAGAAGGCACACAACCAAGACCTCGGTATGAAAACACTGTCAGGCTCTTATGAACCATAAATACTAGTTATAGCAGTCTTTGTGGGGCAAAATTAAAGGTTTAAAACCTCCCTTTGTCTCTTCAGGTCAGCCGGGGTCGTGTCTCCCCAGGTTCAACACGATCCCCTTCCTCTACTGCTCGCCCAGCGAGATTTGCTACTACGCTAGCCGCAATGATAAATCCTACTGGCTCTCCACGACCGCATCCATACCCATGATGCCCGTGGAAAAGGAGGAGATAAGACCTTACATCAGCAGGTATTGTACACTGTGTTACTTTAGTCAAGCTGCCTGTCATATACATGTGCATACAATTAATGAAGCTTTCATCTGATTATATGAATAACACAGGTGTTCAGTATGTGAGGCTCCATCTCAGGCAGTGGCGGTCCACAGTCAGGATATGACAATCCCCAACTGTCCTATCGGCTGGAGGAGTCTCTGGATAGGATACTCCTTCCTAATGGTACGTAGTTAATGGCAGCTTCTACCAAACAGATTTAGACCAGCAATTAGATGAAGAGGTTATTTCTCCCCATGGTTCTGCATACTGCCAAATTGTCTTCAGAGATGTCATATTTAAAAAAAATGTCCTTTCATTTCTGACACAGCACACAGCAGCTGGTGCAGAGGGCGGCGGTCAGTCCTTGGTGTCTCCTGGTTCCTGTCTGGAGGACTTCCGGGCGACTCCGTTCATCGAGTGCAACGGCGCCAGGGGCACCTGCCACTACTTTGCCAATAAATACAGCTTCTGGCTGACAACCGTGGATCCAGAAAATGAGTTTACCTTCTCGCCAGCCAAGGAGACGCTGAAGGGAGGCCAGGAGCGCTCCAGAGTCAGCCGCTGCCAAGTGTGCAGCAAGATCTTGTAGTAGGCAAAGGTGAAAGATGGAGGAGTGAGGCGGGGAAACATCAGGAGGGGATTCACTAACATTTCAAGAATTTATGATGGAGGATGAGATGGATTTAAAAAAGAACACGTGACTGACTGAATGGACCTTTCTCCTGTGCTGTGATGGTTTCAGAATCGAGTCGAGCAACATCGGCCCCATTTTGAGAGTTTTTTAATCCCCTGTAGGAATGAACGGCTTTTAAAAAAAGAAGAAGAAGCTGGAGGTAGGAGGAGGAAAGAGAAGAGTCCCAGTGTGAGCGATCTTCTCGAGATTATCACTGATAATGGTGCTATTGTTTATGTATGTGTTTATTACGTGTCAGCTTTCTTGTGACAGATGTCAGCGAGAATCATTCTCGGCTACCTCGGAGAGTGCCCCCACCCCCGTTTAGCAAACAAGTGCCCCGCACACACGTTAAGCACCCAATTTAAAGGTTATCAGCTCAGGAAGTTGGTCGTTATTGGTTCTTGTCGCTCCCATAGATACTGACAGCAGGCAGAAAGTCTCTACACCAACTCTGACGTCTGACTGTCATATCTCTGGGACAGACAAGCCTACAAATGCTTTTCAATGGGCTGATCATGTTCGAAGTGGGTACATAAGAGCTTAATGTGAGATGAGAGTAAAATTACAGATTGCTGGTTGATTTTAAGGTTTTAAAGCGAGTTTGCATTATCTTATTGGGCTGATCTGAGCAAAGCAGATATAAAGCTTCACTGAAATCCCATCTTTGGGAAGATGAAACCTGTTTTCTTCATAAACTTTTTATTCTACGGCAGTTTAGCATCACGAAGGTGCCCACTGTAAACACACTGGGGATTTTTTCATGTGTTGCATCAATACCTGCAGTATATTTGATGTCGGCCACTTCATTATTGGTTTGAAAATCAACTTGCCAAGACATGTGACTTGCTTGAGGTAAAAATGGCGTTGAAGCTATCCTTTGTTTTTAAGTTTTTGTGATATTTGGATTATTTTTTGGTGCCTTACAATCGGACGTGTGAATTAAAGGAGTTTTAGCTTCATGTAAAGATGAAAAAATCTGTGGAAAACTATAACTCATTAGCAAATTATTTGTTGTATAAACAAAAAAAGACTAGAAGTATTTTTTTTATTGGACTCCAACAAAAAAACATAAACAAAGCAAGTTTCATTTCTTTAAGTGCTGGTTTTCATATAGAAGGTGAGAAGCATCATCTGTTTGGGGAACAGAAGGAACTTAGAAACAATCTAAAGTATTCCTAAACATGTCAAAGTCCCAGCGTAAGCTTCACGTAAGCCTGTGTACATTTCACAGTGGGACTCTCAGGTTGCTGCTACGTTACCGTTAGTATGACTTTAAAGGTCAAGTCAGATTTTTCTGTGCAACAGCTGAAATGACAATAGAGAGCTGTTGTTATTGCACTGATGTGGACACAGATGGTTCAGAACATCAAAGGGGCATACATATCTCCACCTCCACTCTCACAGGTTTTCTCTATGCTGCGACCAAACAAGTATTTCTTTTGATTATATCACACTTTTTAAGGCTGCCATTCGCTTGCATTTTGCAAAAAGACACAAAACACACGCTCTCTGATAGATGAATTATTGCTGTACATAGTGCTTACTGTATTTTTCAGCAAATCATGTTAGCGCAAAGGTCTATGATGTTGTTACTCGGTTCTTTTCTTTTGTTTTTGTGTCCTCGGACAGGTAAGAAGATGGCAAAAGGACAATTCTGTGCCTTTAAATATAGATTTTGCAAAAACAAATACAAAAACACACAAAAAATTTGAAATTGTATCTGTTTTTGCATTAAATTTGGTTTTCCTCTGAGTCAAACAGGTTCATCTGTGCTTGGACAGTGGAAGCTACAGCATGACTTGTAACCACTACGACCTCTAGCACGTCTCTCTCTGCTGGTAGCCCTGACTTTAACGCTGTGCCACATAGTACATTTGTGTCTGTATTGTTTTTTTTGTAATCTAGATTTGTAATTATTGAGTCGTGACACTAGCCCCTGGTTTTATTTACTGAGAAGTGAGGGAATGGGAAGGTAATGATGTGTACATTAAATTTTATGGAAAGGAAAACATGCCTGTGTTTTTATATGGGAGATATATTCACCGCTGATGATTTAGGATGCTAACAGCACACTTTATTGCCAGTTTGGACTTCGCCGCTCGTTCAGAGCCAAATGGAGAAACATGCTTTAAGATCCCTGAGTGACAGAAAAGAAATGCAGTTTTCCTCAAAGAGGATCCATAACAAATCAAAAGTGGCAACGTAACATGTCTGTTCCTGTAACGTGTGTTTCTGTGCTCACACACTTTGAAATAAAGTCTCAAAACTACTTAACAAATGCATGTTTTTTGTTTTTAGCTCAATGTGAGGAAGTGAAGTGAATTTAAATATAAAATCTGTAAAACCAAATGTTGCTGCCAGTGGTACTGGTTCATTTCACAAAGTGGATGTAATAGAGAAATAGAAGATACAGCCAGACGGTTGAAACATGAGCACATTTGGGTGTTCTGATAGGACAACGACTCCAAACACACATCAAAACTGTTTTTAGAATAGATAAAGCAGGCTGACATTTACAGAAGGGATAGGCCTTTCCAATGGCTCCATGGTCCATCTCAGAAAACCAACAACCTTTAATTAACTCTGCCATGCTGCCAAGAACAGTGGCCAATCCAGCTGGAAGTATGCGGTTGTTTATGTTGTTTACCAAAAGCATCTTAGCAAAGGACATTAACCCAAAGCTTAGTGGAGGAATTTACTTTTGACCATGTGTGGATTAGAGAAAATCCAAATTAAAATTAAACTTGTGCATCTGAATACCTTTTTTTTTAGTCATTACAGATGTGTGCTCTAATCAATCACTACACCCTGGAAAGAAAACAGTTCAAAGAATTTATTAAAAGGCCAAAGTTACCATGCCATGTGACCATGATGATGTAAGATGCGCGAAAGTGATTAAATAAAAATAATTAAGAACAACTATTACAAAAAGGAAAAGGCCAAAACAATATCAGAAATGAAAATTGCAGAAGAGATAGATCACAAATTCTGTTTCTGCCTCTTAGTTTTTATTCACATTAATAATTTTTATATGTTTCTATTTAAAATTGGAATAATAAAACACAGATAGATAGATAGATAGATAGATAGATAGATAGATAGATAGATAGATAGATAGATAGATAGAACCTTCGCTCCAGTCCAGTAGGTGGCGGTAGTTCACCTTTTCAAAAGAAGAAGAAGAAGCGGAACTCGTAGCACAACAACAACATTGTTAGCAGCATTAGCTCGCAAAAAAGCGAGGAGACTTTTTTCTTCTTATTTGGGTCCCATTAACAGGTGAGTGTAATAACCGAGGGCCGTCAGAGAGTGTGAATGTGCAGTCTGTTGCCCTGTGTGCTTGTACGGTCGGAGAATCGCACATTTGTGAGCCGTTTCAGCTATGTGCACAACGTTAGCTCTCAGGCTAACGCTAGCTCCTAACGTTTTATTTAGTGGTTGTGTGCAGAAGTCACTGCATGCAAAGAGTTCTCGTACAGGATGAAGATTAAGGTGTGATGATGAGGATGCAGTGCTGTTGGATTTGTCCTCCTTGGTGAAATAGTTAGTCGACAGCCAGAGAAAATGACTACACATTCATGAAAGCTGATTTCTCGAGAGCTTTTTGTATCCTGTTAATTACAACGTATACTCGGATACAGGCGTCATTGATACTTGTGGTAACGAGCGGTGTGCACGGATGGGTCCAAATACTCAGAAGGTTAGACGTCAAGATGTTTTGTGTGTCAGGTTTCTTTACTAAAACTCATATTTCTTGAACCACAGAGGCCTAGAGATACACGCAAGATTTACCACGGTTACACCAGTTGTCTTTTTTTAAGATCTGAGGAGGTTTATTGCATACTGACTTGTCTCGTTATTAAGGGTTCAACCTTCAAATGGTTGGTGACCTCCACAGTCAACATATCCCAGTTCAACAAGCATCTTTGGGATGTGGTCGAGCGACAGATTCTCATTATGAATGTGCAGCTGACAAATCTGGACTGACACTCAAAGCCATTATACAACACGCCTCATTCATGCAAGCACTTGCTCTATGCTTTGAAATGCTTTCTATCTAACATTCATACACATTCATACTCAAATGGATGCATCGAAGAACAGCTTGGTATCTTGCCCAAGGATACACGCAGACTGGCCAACCTTCCAGTCAGTAGATGATCTAGTCTACCGCCTGAGCAACAGCCACCCCATACAGTGTGATGGGGTTAGGGGTGCTGATCATGCAAATGTGGACCAGAATGGTTCCAGCATCTTGTTAAATCTGTGCCTTTTCTAAGCAGCATTTGTATTTTTCTATTCTTTAACTTACTGCTCTGACTGAGGTCGAGCCCGTTGTCCAAACAATTGTGTTTGACCTGGGCTAAAAGTCGATGTTTGAATCAACTGTTATTACTGTTGACAGAGGCCAAGTGGAGATAATCTTGCATAAGAGCACAAAGGAATTTGTGCTTTGATGGCAGAGTGATAAAGGCAAACATCAGGTATAAATAAACAGTGCTGAGTAACAATAAGTGACCATAGGTGTGTGTGAAGTTGAAATAGTGTGTGTGAGGTCAGCATACAGGCAGAGTAGAGCCAGTGTGACTCATTCAGGAGGATGGATTTAAAAAAGAAAAGCAAACACCCACAGTGGTGGGGACCATGATTTGATCTGTTAATACCTGGTTAAAGCATGTGTCTGTAGCTGTAATGCTTAAAAGTATAAAAGGTAAATTAAAAAGTTGGAAGTGAACAGCAACAAGATCCACTGTTTGATTTCTCACCGATTTTTACACTGGCTGCCATCAGAACTACTTTAACTCTACTTAACATAGAGTCAGCAAGGTGTTAAAAATGTTCAGTTGGTGAGCCAGTGGGAGTTGTAGCCTCAGGAGTTGCATCCAATCTGGTCTTCTGCTGCTGTAGCCCATCTGCTTCAAAGGTTGATGCTCTTTTGTCTGCCTGTCAAGAATTAGTCGACTCTGCTCATTCAAAAAGGAAAAAAAAGAAGGTAGTCCACTCCATGTTTTGGGAATAACTTGTCCATTCCAGTCTAGTTAATTGGACGAATAATACTCAACTTCGGGTTTTCAGTTAATCCATGAAGGGTGAACAAGCAAAGAAGTCAGAAGTAGAGCAGGGCGATATGGCCAAAAATATTTATCACGATATACATTTAAAAGTTTGCGATAACGATATAACTGACGATATAATTGACACTAGACAAAATACTTTACAACTCCACAACTTTATTAGTGCAAAAAACCCCATCAATGTATTTTCGCTTAAACAAGCAGCTGTTTTTTATGTGCATTAAAGTTATATAAAAATTTTACAGTGCAAATGCAAATTCCTTGCTGACAGTTTAACCAAAAGGCATTTCCAGTGGAAATTGGCCGACATATCCTCAGCATAACCCTGTATAATATCCACAAAACTTAAAAAAGGTTATACACACACAATACGGTAATATTATGTTGAAGCACAGTACGTATCACTCCGCGAGGCTCCTGCCTACGATGGCCGTAATGCTCCGACAATCCATCAAGCGGTGCGGCTTCGTACCTTAGCAAAGTCGTACTAAAACATTTGACAGATTTTTGAGCGCCGTGTACATAAAATCGTTTCGAGGTCAGTAAACACAACCAGAGTTCATACATAAGGCACACGGGATTATGAGGGGCACTGTCGATTTTCAGAAAAATCAAAGGATTGATTTTAAGTGTGCCGTATTTTCCAAACAACACGGTAATAACGACGGCCCGCTAGCATGCTCTACCAGAAATAGTGCTTTGTTGTGTATCTGACGGCCGAACGCTAAACCAGTTCCACACCAGTGAAGTTGCATTTTTACAAACCAATTCTGGTTCATCTGTTTCATTCAACGATCCGCTTTCGCTCTTCTCATTCTGCGTCGCCGCCATGTGCGTATGTAAACAAAGGCACTGCGCATGCGCGTTATACCCAGGTTCTATCGTGATATTTCATTTTCCTATTGTTGCCCAAAATTACACCGGTATTACCGTGAACAGTATGATACAGCCCAGCCCTAGTCAGAAGTTCAACAACAGAAACGATGCAAAGCCAAGTCAACTAGATCATCTAGCTAGTGTACTTACGGTGCTGGAGCAGTGTTGATCGGTCCAACGTGAGATTCACTACATGTGGACTTAGTATGACCTGAGGTCCCAAAATCACCACTTCTTGCTGCTACTTTTTCCAGCCCCCCAGAAAACACACAGTGCCTGGTAGACCCCATGAGAAAGGCTTTAATCTGCACTCCTACTGCGCCAAGTCAGAGTGATCTTACTGGCTGACTGTACAAATGAAAAAACACAGAAATTCATTACAAAAACCACATTCAAAATAACTAATCTGGCACTCGCAGCAAGGTGTACCTAACGAAGTGGCCAGTGAGTGTAAATAGTTGTTAGACACAGACTTTGACTTGAAATTTAAATAAGTACCCCATAAATACTGCTGGTGTTATACTCCTTGACTTCAATATATCTTAATTTATTTGAATAATTTTTTTTTTTTAAAAAGAGGAAAATACACAAATTTGTAATTTTGGACGACACTGTTGTTGCTGTTTTCTTTTTTTTTTAAAAACTTCCAGTAAAAACTATGCAGAATAAAACCTTTCATAATTAAAGAAAAAAAAGAAAAAACTTATGAGCTATGTGATTCTTTGCCACTAGGTGGCAGTACTCGCTGTCTGAAAGTGAGAGAGGGGAAAAAGCTAATGTAAGAAAGGAGAAATGAGAAATCACTCAGCAAGTCTCGAGTGCAGGTTTCAGAGATGGTGAAGAGAAAGCAGGAGAGGAGGATTCATCAAAAAGTGTGGTGAAAGATGCAAACACAGAAAACAGGGAGTTTAAATGTGTTTGATAAATGTGCCTTAAGAGTTGGGAGATGGACTCAACCTCATTGATCCCTGACGCTTAATTTCAAAATGCCAGCCGAGTAATCAGGTTCACTTTAAATAACTGTCATGCTAGTTAGACGAGAGAAAGATGAGGTGCAGTGACTTTAACTCTCAGATGAGGCAAGAAGAAAAAGGAGGATGATTTGGATTGTGATGGAAATCCGAGGAGAGGGAGCAGTATTTCCAGTCTGAAACTTGACTTCTTTTCTTTAAAAAAGCAGAGAAATCAGAGAAAGTGAGGAAACAAGTTTAAGAACTGAGCCTCTTTCAACACTTGCTGCTCAATTTACACCACCCTTCTTTCTAACAGGGGAGACAGATGCAGGTAGGTGGAGTGGAGTGGGGTGGGAGTGCTTCCAGAGGGAGCTCAGCATGCATCTTAGTTCAGCATTTAGAAAACATCTCCACATTTTGCCACTTTGTTCACCGTCTCAGGTACGCTGGAATTTTCGGACACCCACTCGAACATGTCCTATGTCTTCATCAACGACTCGTCGCAGACCAGCGTGCCTCTGCTGCAGTCGTGCATCGATGGAGACCTACCCTTCGCCAAGAGGCTGCTAGAGACCGGATGCGACCCCAACATCCGTGACAACCGGGGCCGCACCGGCCTCCACCTAGCCGCCGCCAGAGGGAATGTGGAAATATGCCGCCTCTTGCACAAGTTTGGGGCCGATCTGCTGGCGACAGATTATCAGGGGAATACGGCGCTGCACCTGTGCGGCCACGTGGATACGATACAGTTCCTGGTGTCCAACGGGCTGAAGATCGACATCTGGTAAGAATTCAGAGTTCAGGTGATGACAGTGAGCTGTTTCCACCCTGAGCAACTTAATGTTCTCTCATTTTAACTCCACTTTTAATTTCATGTATATCAACTATTCAGAATCATGTAGTCATGCATGATTCATGTTGATATGGTAGAAGCTAAAAGCCATGTGGTGTACTGAGACTGTTTGGCTTGTAATACCCTCTCTAAACAACTTAAATCTGCCCTTTAGAGATTTCTGAATGAATGAAAAAAGCACTAAACTCAAATTAAACTGCAATGAGCAAAGCTGCTCTAGAGATGATCTGAATCCACAAAGAACTGACAACAGAAAAGAAGCAAAAAGAAACAAATTTAAAATTGAGCAGACAGCAGTACTCTGAATCTTCAGTCGGAGGTTGGTGTTAATTCTGTCAGAGTATTCATTTAATGTTATTTGGGTTGTTTTTTCTTTGTAACTGCTTATTGAGCATCTTAAATATATAAAGTTAGTTGGGGAATTTGAATCAAAGTATCGTAAATTTCATGAATGAAAGAAATATAACTAAAAGATAAGTCTTTTCTATGTAACTGCTGCTAAAATCCCACTGGTGGAATTCACCTTTCACCTCTCAGCAGAGCAAATCGAATGACTTCCTGTCCCCTCGGGGGGAGTGCACTGTTGCTCCCCTCAGAGGAGACGAGAGGAGTATTTGGTTCTGTTTGTTTTCAGTTTTCAAACTATTGTGTTCAAATCGTGTGTGATGGTAAACACCAATAAGAGTTCGAGCTGATTTCATTTTGAGGGAAAATCGGGTCAAGGTTGCACCAGATGTGAAAATTGTTAAAACCTTTAGATCACGCACATTTTTCTTTTGTATGGATCGTCTTCAACCTTCACAACCATTTACTATCATCTTGGGCACCATGAGTAGCATTTCACCTTTACCAACTTTTGGGTTATCAAGTAAGTTGTGAACAAACTAAAGCTGAATATCTGATGTTTCTCTGGGAGACTTTAAAGCTCTGATAAATAATCCTGTAACTGAAGAGTGCAATAAACCAGACTTTGTGTTTTTGCTGGTACTGTGATATCGCTCCCCAGCAGACACAAAAATGATCACGTGAGCATGAACACAACAGGAAGTCTCTGAACTCTTCATGCATGTAAATCTAAACCAGTGTCTGAAAGTGTCAGACATAGTACACATTTTGCTGTGTGTGTTCAAATGCTTACAAGATGAATGGATACGGATAAGCTAACAGATCTCAGTCACCCCATGGCAAACACAAGAGATGACCTCATGCTGCTGCTGTACTGATTACCCTCTTTTTAGACTGTTAGACTTGTCTGAAAGATGCCCCTGATGAAGCTGCTGAAATATGACACAAACACTTAGATACGTTCTGGTTTTTCAGGGAATATTTGGGAGTTGTGAAATTGTTTTAATTCACTAAATGAGGTCATCACTTACTGCTATGAGTTGATGTTACGTAAATCACCCATACCCGCGACAAAGCCAGTACCAAGGCCACCTGACTCATTGTTTGCTGGGATTACTAAAAAGGATTCAGTGCTTTCAGTTTTCAGCTGAACTTAACTAAAACATTAGCTTTTAATTCTACTGTGCAGACTAATCATATTGTTTTTATCTGCAGGCTACATGTGTGACTGTAGTTATGTATGCACAGTTGTGGAACAGCATATTCACATCATGGAGGTTTCCTGGTTCAAGTTAATACAAAACTCGTGTGTTGGATAAAAGAAATAATAGATTTCTTTTGTTCTTACTGCAGTAACCACAACGGATCGACTCCTCTGGTGCTGGCGAAGAGACGCGGAGTCAACAAGGATGCTATTCGTCTGCTGGAGGGGCTGGAGGAGCAGGAGGTGAAAGGCTTCAACAGAGGAGCCCACTCCAAACTGGAGACCATGCAGATGGCTGACAGTGAGAGGTGAGCAGAGCTGGAAGGAGAGAGGGTGGAGAGCCAATCGGGACAGATCATGCAGCCAAAGCATGATCTGTCCTGATTGGCTCTCTCCTGCAAAGCAGGTAGAGTTTCAAGCAAGACTTCACACAGCTTTAAGAGCAATAATACTGACCCAGAGAACTGTTCTGTGCCTGCTTTAAATTAGACTTAAAATGAGATTCTGGAAGGGTCTATCTTCATTTTAGCTCCTACACTGATTGTGGGTTTTCTTAGCTTTACCACAGAAAAAAGGAACAAGAACAGAGTTACATGTGAGCGATAACAAACTTCTGTGTGTGTGTGTCTCAGTGCGATGGAGAGCCACTCCTTACTGAACCCGAACCTGCAGAGCACCGAGGGCGTCCTGTCCAGCTTCAGGACCACCTGGCAGGAGTTTGTGGAGGACCTGGGCTTTTGGAGGGTCCTGCTGTTGCTGGTGGTCATCGCCCTCCTCTCCCTGGGCATTGCCTACTACGTCAGTGGGGTCCTGCCTTTCTCCACCAGCCAGCTGGAGCTGGTGCACTGAGTAAAGGCTGGGAAGAAGGGTGCGGAAGAGGCAGTAAAATAAATGAATGAAGGTCTGCGTTCAGCTTTGTGTATAGAACAAAAACCCAGAGTTTTGTTTCTTTGTTGCCCACATTTGATCCTTTTTTATTGTGGTCTTAACAACATCATATGATACTGTTAGTAAAGCGACGCAATTTTAAAAATATTATAAATATTTTTAGGTGATTAACGAGAGAGGGCGGTGACTCAGAGACTTCATGTGTGGCCTAACACCTCAACTCATTGATAGACTCATTTCCTCTTCCTCACACTTGTCATGTCATCCCTGTTTGCTCTGTTACAAGCTGTATATTGCTGATGTTTTGTATCTTTTCATTGTTTTCTCTCACTTGTTATTTATTCAAATGTCTTTGGTGTGAATTTTTCCCTCGCTGTCTTTCTTTCACACAAATACCTGCAGCCTTTCTGACGGGAAACAGTTTTGTCAGGATAACAGAGCCGACTGCAGAGAAACACCTGGGCTGAGTTTAGATGAAGCTTCAGGTTTAACTGGGATTATGGCAGCAGATTAATGCTTCTTACTTTGTTGTATATTAATTGTATGTTAATGTGCTTTTGTTAAAGGTTTTCAGTGTTTATTCCATCAAACATTTGAAGTCATTTAATGTGCAAAATGAATAAAATCATGACTGTAATCTGCATCAGGTTAGAGCATCACTTTGTTACCAACTCAAAACTTTATTGGCACACAGCAGCTAACCTGAGCTTTTTACAAAGCGCAAAGAAAACAGGAAAGACTGCAAATCTGTAGAAACAGGCAGGATTAGTACTCGCTGTAAATGAATATACATACAGAACTTGCTCTCACCAATGGGGGAAAACCTTCAGCTGTTACTGATCTTTGATGATTCAGCATTTTAATGATCTGGGTGACAGTAAGAAAGATGTTACAAAGAAAAACAAACACTTGAGATTCTTGTTTGTACCGTAAATTGTTGGAAGACCGCAAATCAAGCCTTACTGGAAGCTTTTTCAGGTATAAGCCGTACTTTCATTCAGTGATTGTACACATTGAGTGTACAGTCATTTGTACCCACCTTTTTGCTCACACTCATTTGCAAATGTTCAGTTACCCCGTACCCACTGCTGTTGAAGAGCTTTGAGACACACAGAACAATAACAGTTTCACTGAGGAAGAAAGATGGACAATGTCACACTCTCACCCATGGCTGTTTATTGTCCTGTTTTTTAGTGACATATAGACCCTCCCCTGGATGTGCCCTGTTAGAAAAGAGAATATCCTGTCAAATTAAGGCTAAGACTGTGATGTGTTTGACTTCAACTAATATCAGTACATAAATGTGTCACCGCTTTTTTCCGTTACATAATGTGGTAAAGTGCTGTAGGCTACATGTTTGGTAAAAATGATTTAAAGGGAAGTAGTTTTGTTTTGACATTCTGGTTTTAGTTTGAGTGTGAATATAGCACACAGCCCTGCAAGTTCAAATTTTATTCACCATATGCAGTGGCAGGTTGCCCTGCAGTGGAATGAACCCGACCTTACACACACAACACAGACATCACATGGGGATACAAGTCAGAGAACGGTTGCATTACAGAAAAACCACTGAAATGTATACTGCAATGGGAAAGTACAAGAGGAACAAAAGAGACCTCTACTCATGCTGGGCTATAGGAGGACAGCATGAGAACAGGAAACAAAAAAACTCCTCTGCACAGAAAGCACATAAATGTCCACAGTACAACATTATAGAGCACGTGACCAGCAACAGGGGTGGGTAGGGGATGAGGAGTAATCCCAGGCAACACACTGCGCCGACTCTCCAGCACAGGCCCAGACCCGCCCGTGTTCCCAGGAGGCAACAAACATCGAAGGCATTGGAAGGGGAGGGGGATGAGTGAGTGCTTATCAGTGTAAGTGTATGTGTGTGCGTGTCCATAGTTCAGCTGAGACAGTGTCCTTCGCCCTGCCAGGCTAAGGAAACAGTCTTCCAGCCAACCCAGGTGGCCTTGCAAATATGACATCCATTATTAATTGAAGTCATGTTTAGTCCACATAATGGTTTCAGTGAACCATGCACTGCCCAAACACATTCAGACTTGCTAAACCAAAACAAGGCAAAGCTTCAGATAAACCTACATAAGGTTACTCTACATTTACACTTTGCTCTTTGAATGCTTTGCCTTGCAGTGTCACACCTAAGAGGATATTCAGTTTTAATAAGCTTCACCAGGCCTTTGCATGTAAGTCGTCATCATGTTCAGTCATCTGATGAGAAAAATCAGCCATGGCATATTGTCAGACTCATGGTAACAGCCCTCGTACGGCCCACTTTGATCTCAAGGGTGCAGAACCAGAAAAACTCCCCTTTGTGTCAGTGTGAACAGTATGACTCATGCAGTTTTACTGCATGATGTAGAAATACTGCCGCAGTGATGTACAAAGATGTGCTCACTAGTATAAAAACAAAAGGTTATGGTAGTGATTAAATTTCAAGAAAGTAACTCACGTTATTTCACAAAAAAAGTCTTTTTATTTTAATCAGAATATATAACAAAAACAAAATCCCCCACAAAAAAATTACATTTTCTATGTTTTAAGTGTTATTGTTTATCTATTACTTAATTGTTTTAGTGTAGTATGAATGGCAGTGGGGGATTCTTTTATGCAAACTGTAAAAGAGAAAATACACTATCAATTCAGAATCTCATGTCCAACATCACATATTCCAAGGTTGTCCAGTGGGCCAGATTAGAGTCTCTGCTGGGCCGATTGTGGCCCTCCGGCCATAGGTTTGACACTCCTGCCCTAGAACATGCTGTCCAAACATCTTTCTTTTTTCGCTGTCTTACAGCTGCTAACATTTCAGATTAGGTAAAATTACAGTTGATGACATAATAATGTTGAACTGTCTTAGCAGTTCGTTCAGTGAAACTATGAAATCAGCTCCGCCTGAGAGTCAGGCATCATCCATGCATACATACACTACCACTGTTACAGTATCACGCTATGATATACCGCGCTATATTGTAACATACATACAATTCTATTCTGATGTTGTGTTCTCGTGTTCTACACTGTTCTATGACATTATATTCACGAGACCCCTGGTGGGCTGTGAAGGAACTGCAGTGTCAAATAAACTATTCTAAGTACTTAAGGAAAAAGAAGCTGCTGATTGTTATTTAACAGAATTTGAACTTTGCGCGATTTCTAAATGTCTAAATGAATTTAAAAAAAATAAAATTTTGATCAAAAAGTCAAAAATTAATAACACCGTGATTCTGAAGTGAAGGGGGCAGTATCATTCGGCGTGAGATAAAAACGTCCGAACGCGTAAAGATCGCTCTCCATTTAATAACCGAAATTATATTTTGATCAACAGCTTATTAGTATACAACAGAGAGCTGCAACAGTTATGAAAAATCACGTATTCCGCATAAACCTGTCGTTTTTACCATCGAAAAAAACGATTTACTGTTGATTTATTGACATAAAAATTGGGTCTAGACTCTCGTGTTTGAGCAATAATTGGCCATCATTAATAATCAGAGCCAGGAGGCCGAGCCTAATACTACAGCGCTGCACACAGGCCTGTGCAAATCGTTTGGCTCAACCTGAGGCCCTTTAGGCCACTAAATCCAATGTGGCCGCTCATCTGATCGTTTTAAACCTGTTTTAAGTCGTTTTTGGTACATTCAAAGTGGAAGTGTAGGCTTTAGGTTTTTAATGTGTATATCGCACATGTGTAGCATTCATTTCATTCTTTAAGGAAATTCGTTTAGTGAATGACAGACAGAAAACTTTTTTTATTTTCCAAAGAGAGAAAAAAGACAGATTTAAATAGCTCTACATACTATTATCATGCTGACTTTCCGATCAAGTCAGTGATGAAATAGGACATAATGTTATCAATGTAGTCTTTTCTGTGTGTTGATAATACCACACATAACGATCATACCGCGTTTTGTCAGTTTTCAACCAGTGAATCATTAATTTGACCTTAAACACTTTGGTGGATGTGAGCAATCATTACATCATTTAATCCGAATTCTGTCGGAAAATACAAAGAGAAAAAATATGCAGTGATTTGTGTTAAATAGTAATAAATAAATAAATGCTGATGTAAAAATTACCGAACAATTTGTCTTCTTTGTATCCGCCTCAGAAAATGTTTGTATGGAGAGCGAGAGGGTTTGCTTCATTAGATTCTGAGAGGTGTGGACTAATTTCTGCTTCTTATTTAACAAAAATAAATGTAAACATACGTTTAAAAATATTAAAATGAATCCAAGAAGCACTGTGGCCTAAAAATGTATTCATGTGTATTGTTTAATGGCAGAATCACGCGTTTGACGTTTATAAAATGGATTCTAATAAAGAAGGTGAGCCTGGCTTTACATAATTTATTTTCATTTGTCAAACCACGTGTTTCCGTCTGGAAGGAGGAACTCTTAACCTAAGCCGAGGCCTGATGGAGCAGGCGAACCACGAAGTGTCCGTGAAAAACTTCACCGTGAACGCACTCAGGCCTGTGAGGCCTGAAGGCACTGAAGGTGACCGTGTGTCACCTCACTCAGGCAGTGGTGTAAGCGCACTGTTTATTTAATCACACACAGCTGAAGCAAGATATTAGAAAAATAAGAGAAAAGTAAATTAAGACAGGAAACAAAAGCTTTAATCGGTGTAAAAAATCATAATAATAATTATAAGCTGCACACATTAATAAGCTGAAGCGCATTAATAAGTTAAAGGTTGCCAGGTATTGATCCTAAAAGTCTTCAGACGTCTGCCTGGGACGTATTTGATGGATTGTGGCCATTCATCTGCAGAGGAGGACGATGGCTCAGAGGCTCCGACGCCCCATTTACATCATGTCGTTCATCTCCGGGTCCAAAGCGTGGGAGAAGACGTGACAAGTACGTGGAGCAGTGAGATTTCAGGAGCCATCCACACACAAGGCCGCAAACCAAAAAGACCACAGCTGTGATGCAGACAGCGACCAGAGTTCCCAGTCCGCTTACTTCTAAAGTCGTCTGTGTTGGCTGCAGAGGATACAAGAGCAGAAATGTGATCAGATTCATGGAACTTTACATGAAGCTGTTTCAGGTCTGACATATAGCCGTAATGATGTTATCTATTCAATCGGGGGGCACCACATTGCTCTTTATGTGGTGTCTTAATACTGAATCTCTTCCTGTGGCAGGCTAAATATGTGTCAGTAGTGATGTCATATGACATGTTGCAAAAATGGGTTGCATTTATGTTACTGGTATACATTTTTACATAATATAAAGTATCATATCGCATTATCTGTTATATAGCGACATGCATTTATGTTCATTAGCGCACAGAACTGTGAGACAAGCCGAGAAAAGTCTCAGAGTGTGGGGCTCCAATGATAATGGCCTCACCAATCGCCAGCAAAGCGCAGTACATGTACATTAATGCAAATATGTATGACAACTGGAAACAACAAACTTGTTTTATTGATTGAGACAAATAAGACGCTCTGCAGTGTCATCAGAATATGAAAGCACGCGAAGAGGAAATACGAGCTGATTCAAGAGTAAACAAATGCGTCAAAGCCTCGATAGTTTCGCCTCACTTGACAGAACTGTGACTGATGTGGACAAGAAGACTGATGTGATGATGTGATTTACTTTTTCAACACTTTGATTTTGTTTTTTTACTCTTTACATATCAGCATAAATAGCAGTATTGTAAATTTCCCTGATATGATTTGGAGGTTGCATCCACACCTGAGCGAGCAGCTTCACCACCAGTTGGGCCTGCAATAAATTAAGAGACACTCAGCTACTGTGTGCAGATTTGAAAATGAATATGCACCTATAGGTAAGACACTGGCCTGATGGGATTGACCTCAGGACTGCTCCACCGTCCTGCACTCAAAGGATATATTAGTTTTAACTGAAGATTAGGTGCTCTGTGAGGCACGAAAATGCTGTTTAACAATATTTGACATGGTTTTAACATGTTTATAATGCCCGTCTTTCATTGAACAGGGTTGAAAATCAGTGTTTTTGTGTTTACTCGGAAAAACAAGGAGTTGTGGATGGACTGTGAAAATCAAAGACAGATGTAGTTCTATAAATAAAGGAACAGAAATTTTGTCTTCCTCTAATAATGTGGGTAACATGGTTGCACTGGTTTCTGACACACTCAGACTTGTAAGAAATATTACATTATGTTTGACTCATAGTGTCAGCATGGGACTCCATCCTTTCACTTCCTCTTCGTCTATCTCAGAACGTGTTGGTCTGTCTCACCCTGTTGCAGGCTGAATGTGTTTCACGAACAGTGTTCTGTCATTTAATATATGTTGAAATCAACATATATTAAATAACAGAAATAAGTAAATTGGTTTAACAATTATAAAATATGAGCAACAGCAGAATATTTTTTAAAGTATTTATAATTTTATTTGACTATTATCAAGAAGTTGGAACAGGATAAAAATCCCATTCTCAAGAGCAGTTTGATTTCAGTTTGTTTGTTGATCAAAATCTGATTATCTGCCCTCGTCAGTGCCTCCTCCTCCTCTTTGCTGTTGCAGAGTTCTCCATAACCACTGCTGATGGATCTCAAATTTGTGTCTTCTCCACATTGTGATCGTTCCCCACCAACACTTGTGTGTACACGGTCTGAATTTATCAGGCATCAGATATCAGAGGATCCAAAAGGCTGCTGTAAAGAAGAACATGAACATGGTCCATGTCCAGCGAGGACAAGAAGACAGGACAGAAATGTTGGTCACTGCAGTTTGTAAGTTTTAACTGGATATCCCATTCACATCTGTCTGTGGCTAATAAAAAACTAAAACTGTATACTGCTGGATCCTTTTGGGACTGCCCCCAAATCTTACTTTGTCAAGCGAATAAGAGTTAAAATAAGTCAGCATCTCTGCCAAAAAATAAATAAATAAATCCCTTCATGGAAAGATCTGTGGCTGACCACACAAGGGCCCACCAAGTCAGCACTGAAGACGTGGTCTGACCTCATCACTCCCAGTCTGGGTCAGAAAAGTAAGCTGCGCCTTTGAAATGAATTGAAAGTCACTTGTGTTCAAGGCAGTAAGGCTTTGTATATAAAGCTATATCTAACCACTTCGCCGTGAAAGTGTGACCAGTAGAAATTAAAACCGAATGCGCAGCAGAAAGACGAACAAACAACACCAATCACGCTGTTTTGTAACTTTGGAGTCACGTGTAAAAATAAATAAAACACACACATTTAGAGTCAATGTACTCACCATCAGTGTAGGCTTTAGCGTGCTGGTCAAGGATTCAGGGACGATCTCTCGAACTCGCAGGCGCACAGCTGAGCTGTGTCGCTCCGTCTTGTCCACGTCACAGAAATAAACGCCTCGATCCCTCAGGTGAACTCGCTTTATGGTGAGGGACAGGTCTGCCCTTTGGTACCAGTCTGATGATATTGATACCCGGCTTTCAAAGCCATTCCCCTCAGTAACCTGGGGAGGATTCAGCTCCAGCACCACCTCTCCGTCTCGCCTCCACTGCGCAGACTTCACCCTCTGACCTGCTGTGATGGAGCGGCACGGCAGTGCAGCATCCTCACCCTCATCTACAACAACTTCAGAGGGCAGGAATACTTGCAGATCAGTGAGCTCTAGCTTCCCTTTCTTCTTGCATGTAAAGTCATACATGCCCTGGTCATTTAAATCTACACTTGTCAGTTTTAAAAAATCGCTGCTTACAGTCACCCGGTCAGTGTAAGCTCGCCCCGGCTCCCAGTGACCATGAAGAGACGCCACCACCTGAATGCTGCGGTCCTTCAGGTGTAGATTCAGTGCCCCGTGTCCCTTCATGCACTCATCTGAGAGTACAAACTTAACATCATCCCCTACACTCGCCTGGATCAAGTCTCCAAAGACCTGGCTGATAAAAACTAGAAGAACAGCTGCAGAAAATGGTAACCGTATCATCCTGTCCGAGTGAAGGGACTTAAATCCAGCTCAACGCGTAAAGGGTCCTTTCGGAAGAGAAAACTCCTTCTAAGCAGGGTAGAGCAGGGCGGGCCAAGGTAGTAGAGAATAAAACTTTGCGAAGTTAATTATAATGTATTTGCTATAGAAACATAATATAAAGCAATCCTGGCCAGTAGCAAGAAGAATGAAATATAAAAAAGAAAAGAAAAATCCAGCGGCGAGCAGACAGCTTCCCCACACGTCCTCTTCCCTCCTTTCGTCGTTCTTTAGTTGCTGAACTAATGTAAAGGGGAACAGCAGCTGTCACTTTTCTTATAAATACCGACCGTATCTCATTGATCATCCGGGTCAATACTTACCCTGAGCAGACGTCTCAACCATGCCCTGCTCTCCGCTTTATAACGGTGGTTAGCATTTCGTCCCATCAAAGCTCTACGGTATCACCAGCTTATGTCCGCAAGGCTAATCCTGCGTCTGTTTACAACCTCACAGCTGTGTGGGTTTGAAAACCTACGTCACTACACACTGCTCGCCGCAACACCCGCTTCCCCCGTGCATTTCCTGCTTTCTTTTCTTTCTCGTCTTACAACTCACTAAGATAAAGGGTAACGGAGGAAGCTGAATAAAAGATAAATACAAATAGAAAAATTATTTATATAATCGGTCTGTAAAGTAAGTTAGTTAAAGACATGGGAAAGTTAGTAAGGATCTTTTTCTTCACTCTGGATTTAGGAGGACTCCAGCCGTTCAGGTAACTCGTTAGCTTCCCTGACGCTAGCTACAATGTTCACGGTTTCTCATGGATATCCAGCAAGTGTGAAGTTGTTGACACGTCCCCCGGGTTATTGTAACTGCTCAGACAAGGTACAGCTAATGGAAAACGAGGCAACTCTAAAGGAAGGACTAGGCTTAGCATGTTGGCCTTATAGCATGCTAAGTTGGTGTAGCCTGCGCAGACTACGTCGACGAGTACAAATATGGCTTTTTCTTTGGGGTTTTCTCTCCTGTGTGCGACCAGAACTCAAGTTACGTTTGTTTTGACCATGAAAATACACAAATGGTGTTTGTCCAACATTGTACAAATGAGTCTAAAGACACGAGACAAGGCAGGGTGTGGCAGCGGAAGAGCATACACCACACTGCCTAAAAAGTATTCACTTGTCTGCCTTCACAGACGTGTGAACTTGAGTAACATCCCATCGCACGAGTTTTTTAATGAAGACGTTATCTCACTGAGCCACTTGGTGAATACACTGAGCTTCAGCTGGCAGACAGTCTGCTCTCCCCGAGCTGCTGTATAAGCTGTCAGCAGCTGTCTTAATACATGGCGTAGATATTACACCTTGCGCATGGAAACCCCCTTTGTCTGTGCAGAGTAGCATTAATACTCTTAAGGAATGTGACTAGATCTCAAAGATCAGAGCCTCAGGTCAAGCAGGTCGTCTACGAATCACAAGGTTCAGTCCCATCTCCTCCAGACAACATGCTGATATCTCCTTTGGTAAAACACTGAACCATGGAGTCAGTTTATAACCACCCAGAGCCTAGCGGGGAGAAGACATGATGCTGGCACCAAATTTTAAATGAGCTGTTATTTTTCTTAAAATGTTTACTTTTCTTACTTTAAACATTTAACATTGATTCTTTTTTTCTAAAATCCTGATTTATAAGATTTATTCATTCACGTCTGTGTCTGTGCTGTAGAGCTGATGATAATACATTAATAATAAAATTATCATAATGAATAGATTGATAGAAACAAAAGTTTGACAACAATAATTGCAATTTTTCACAAATGGAAGACACTGAGCAAAGTTGCTAGTTTTCCAGGAACTGACGGCTCAGCAAATCCGCCTGCTTCAATTCACCTCATTTCTGTGAAGCGTGGTGAATTAAGGTGAATTTCCTGAGCTGGGCTCTTCCCCCCTCTATTCTAGAGTCAGATGTGAGGCCATCTGACAGCTAAATGTTGGTTCAAACTGGCTGCTGCAGAACGACAATGACTTTGTTTTCACAACTGCTATGTGTTGATAAAGAATTTTATGATAAAATCAAATACAGTACTGAAAGTATGTGTTTTTTGGTAGAGTTAAGGATTGCGATGGTGCTTAATGATCAAAGTGAGAGAACAAATCTGTACAAGTGAAGAGTAACAGGTGAAGGGGAATATGATGATGCGTCAGTGGGGTTAGATGTGTGATTGAATGAAGACTTAATCTGACACCATCGAGTAAAATGCCCAAAAAAATTATTTTAAATGTGGTTATATGGCTCTCATCCAGTTATAAAGAGAGGCTGAAAAACTATTAAACAGCTGATAGATGATCACCATTAAGATCAGTTAAAAATAGCACAACAGTGACTGAGAGCACACAAAAGATAGAGACAAACACAAATGTTAGAGATGTCTTACAGTATACACAGTCTGATGGTCTTGCAGATTTAGTAATACTCATAAATCCCCCTATTTTTCTATTGTTGTTGTTATTAAGCTTTATTTCATAAATAAAGTGCTGAATTGGCAGCAGGAGAGGAAAGTTTATCTGCTGAATACAAGTAAAACTGACATCATTTTACACTGAAATTGTGCATTTATGCAATTAAAACGAAATGTTATTCAGAAGTAATATTTAGGGTTGTTTCCTCCATGTGTGAGTGAATTCAAGTGTTACATCACAAAAGCTGTCACATTGTGTCACATTAAGACTTTTTCTTTTTCTGGCTTCCTTTGGTAAACATTCTGACTGCAAAACCTCAAGTTCAGGACACATTTGTGGTTCGCGCTGTTGTCTCGATAAGTTTACTTGTGAAACTCAATGTGAAACAAACATTTTAGTACTCAGAGATAACATCACATTAATTCTTGCCCCAGCATAGAAGTCTCGAGTGACTGCTTGAGGTTTGAAGCTTCACGGGTCACTGAAGCTGAATGACTTGTTTGCTTCACTAAATGCAGAGAGTGTGTGTGTGTGTGTGTGTGTGTGAGAGAGAGTCGTCTTTTATCAGTGTTGATGGTGTTTAAACAGGAAATTACTCGCACAATGTAACTGAAGTAGCTTTGAGTGGTTCAAGTCATTCAATAGTAGATTAGCGTTAGTTTAGTGTCATTGAGCCTCTGAATGAGTCCATTGAGATTCAGCTGGCAGACGGCCAGCCTGATATTTATTCTGTCTGATGTACTGATCAGTTGTCTGACAGTTTTGCTGTGAATGCAGTGGAAGTGAGTGTAGAGAGTGGCAGAGACCAGTTTCAGTTACATTCCAGGGCTCGCAAAATTTCAAAATCCCCGGTAGCCCTTCGGGCAGGGACTCTTCAGTTTTTGGTAGCCGAAAATAAATGTAAGTAGCCCGAATAAAAAAGAGCAATTTTTTGATGGATGTTTTGTTTCCTGTTTTGTTTCCGTTACAATATTATACATTAAAGTATAATATTGTAACGGAAACAAAACATTAATCAAAAAATTGTTGAAACACAAATTACAACATTGTATAAAAATTACAATCATCAACTCAAATACTTGGTTCTAATTAGGGCTGCCACAAACGATTATTTTGATAGTCGACTAGTCACCGATTATTTATGCGATTAGTCGACTAATCAGATCATCATCCACTGGACGTAAAACTACAGCTTATTGCACCAGCAGCATCTGCTCTTATATAACTATCATTAGCTTACAGCTTTAAGCTTTTAAGGTGCTAACTAAAAATAAAGACAAGATGATAGTTTATTCAATTTTAATGAAATTTGCAGATTGTTTCGGTAAAGTTTAATAAACTCCTTGCTATCTAAAATATAACAGGACACCGGAGTATATTCTCCAGCATCTCACACTTCTGATAATCAGCTGTCTGCTTGACGTTCATTCAGCTGTGTAAAAACTATAACTTTAATCTCAGCCAAACCGATTTACTCAGGAACAAATAAAATACTAAAAAAAAAAAAGCCAAACAACAACATTTTTAATTTATCTAAGTGACTCATATATATTTAACCTGAGTCGCAAAAGACGGCGGTGGGTTTGAAAACAATTTGCCGGGAGTCCGGTGTTCTCACGGCGCTAGTGACCTAGCCCCCGGCTAGCTATCGAGCTAGTGGGTAACAGACATCTCCGATAACGTCGGAGCACTTTTGAAAATATGTGGTGTCCTGATAAACTGAGCCGATATTTGAGGTTTACACAGCTACATTCTCGCCTGAAAATATGTTAAACGTTTATTTTGTGACCCAGAAAGAATAATAAGAGTAATATTAAAACTAACTAGCTGCCGCCATTGTTGGAAACTAAGCTGGGCCGGGCTATGAATTCTGGGACACAGCTGCTTCTTCTTCTTCGGGGTTTAACGGCAGCTGGCATCCTTGTACATGCAATGCTGCCATCTTCTGTTTCAGTCCGTTATTACACTCTTAAATCCTGCTATTATTCCTGCGTCTTTTGTGATCTTACAAAGCTTCAAACGACACGTCGACTATTAAATCAGTCGTCGACGATTTTGATAGTCGACGTAATCGTGACTAGTCGACAAATCGTGGCAGCCCTAGTTCTAATTGAACAGAAATTTCTATGAACTTGTAAGAACTGTGTAGGACATGAATCAGTCTGTGTCAGATCCTGAATTTGAAATTTCCACTGAAATCACAGGTAAGAGGCAAGTGGAACCAAGATCTAGGCCATTTGCTTTTTGAAGTTTGCAAAGACTGCTAGATTTTGCCAGTGGTAGTTCACTCTTTGCAACATAGTACGCTGTTCTAAACAGATTTTTCAGGTTTATTTTTAGTATGTTATTTGCAATCGGTGTTTGTTCTGGGAAAGATATTGCAGACTGAGCAATAATGCATTTCTTGCATTTCTCATGGGTTCTAATGGGGGCCTTTCTTAAAATGACTGGTCCCAGTAACAAAGGCGCTTGTCGACTCAGAAATCGAGAGAAAACCAACAACACACCCGGCAGAACATTATGTTATTTACACGCGTGCACATAAGTGGTCCGCATGTGCGCATTCGCTGTCAACATAAAAGACGCGCACCAGATAAGAAGTTGCAACGCGCGTTTGCGTCCATACTGTTTTTGTCCGCTAGAGTGGGATTTTCACGGCACATTCTGCACCACATCTCTGTGCGTTCATCATTTGTTTGAAGCCAGCTCACCTCCTGCAACCACTTTTCCGAGAATACGCGCTTCTTTTGTGGTTCGGACTCCTTCTGACATTTCTTTGGAGGTGGAGGAACACCAAAGTAATTGCTTAAAGGAGCTTCTTCGACATCTTTAAGAGTTCTAAACAAATATGTCCTCCTCCAGAAAATCTTATGTATGCAAACACGCATTGCAACTTCTTATCTTGTGCGTGTTTTTTATTTTGACAGCGAATGCGCACCTGTGGACCACTTATGTGCAGCCCTGGTTATTTAGCTCGTCATATTGCAGCCACAGAAATTCTTTTGTCCATGAAACCATAAAGCTGCACTTTCTTTTTGCCTTATAGTCTGATTTATCATAACTTCTCCGTTTTGTGGTAAGCTTTTCTTTGGCTGTCACTTCTTCACCCTGACCTGTCTTATTTGGCTCAGCAGAACTAAAATATATATCCTGCTGCTTTTACACACGCACTCACATAACTCAGCGATTCTCTGCGGATCAACCTCTCACATGTTTAAGCTGCGGGAGATTTCACTTGTCATGTTTGCATAGTAAGCTAACGACTGATAAGACTATGTCAGAGGAATTGGTGCACAAATTATCATCACTCACAGATCAGTGCTGTCGCTCTCTATACAAATATGCGCAATTTCAAACGCGATTTCAATATGCCACATATTGACAGTGGCTCACCGATGCCAATGACATAATTACCCAGCTACATTTCTGAAAGAATGCAAAAGCATTGACATATATTTTTCCTTCCTATGACAGCCCGACGGGCAGGGCAGAGATAGATTTTGGTAGCCCGACTGGAAAAATCGCTAGCCCCGGGACGTCGGGCTAGCGATTTTGCGAGCCCCGCATTCAAGCACTCATATTATCGCTGAATGAACCAGTAACCCTTACCAGCAAAGACCCAGATTCAGAGACCTAACTGGGGTGATCCTGACTGTAAAACTGCTGTAATGCCAGCAGTCATTCACAGATCTAATGATTTCTGCTCTTTCTTGTTACAGAGCGCACTAAACATTTTACAGTCGTTTCTAATTCATTGAGCCTTATCCCACACAACTATATTGTAATCCTCTCGGATTAGTCACTGAATAAACATGCTGTGGTAGCACACACGCACATGGCCACTGGAGGGCGTATCTCAGCTATAACTGAGAACCTTCTGGTGGCTTTTTAGGGTTATTTGAGGTGCAGCTGCCATTTTTTTTTTCACAGATTAATGTGCAGATTATTTCCTTGATTGATGTTCTGTTTTTAATAAGGCATTGCAATACGACTACACTGACAAGGGTGAAAGGATTATTTGCTAATGTGATGGCAAAACTGTCAGCCAAGAAAAGAGAGGAATATTTGCTCATTACTGACTGAGTGATTAAATGTTTCAATTCTAAACTCAGAGAAAATCAGATTATGTAAGAGTGTGTGGGAATTTCCATCTAACCTAATAAAGCATTCACACCTTCCCACTCATCCAAATCCTGCAAACACTTATGTTGCTCGGCACACTTCAGAGTTATGACCAATACTGAGATTACTCAGCAGTTTCTGTTTTAGACAGAGGACTTTAGTTGCAGTATTTAGGAAAGCTTTTCACATTTGACCTCTTTGTTCATTAATGCAGGTACGCTGGATTCTTCTGATACTGACTTAAGAGTGTCCAGCAGGCTGACGATCAACATCTGGTAAGAAATCTGTCTCTCTTTTGATGAACTGTGTCAGTGAAATTTTATACAAAATCAATCATAAAGGGCGTCAAGCAGGCGTCGTCTTTTTGGCTACTGATTGATTTCTCAGTGATTTAGATTTAGCGGAGGGCGTTATAGCCTGAAGGTTTTATCAGGATATTTCAATAAATTTGTGATATTATTTAAAACAATATAGGAAATAAATACTGAATAAATAGTCAAACAAATGAACAACACCCTTCTTTGTTTGAAGTGTGCATTTGTTGGCACTTGGTTCACATTCACTGCCTGCTTGTTTCTCTTTGCTCACGCGCCGTCACAGTCTGGTTGCTCTCAGCGGTGTTTGCACCTCAGGCAGTGAAAACAAGTCTGTCGTCTCCACAGTACTTTCTCTGAAACCCAATAACTGCTGTCTGCCCTTCGTGTTCGCTTTACATTTCACATATAAAGTGGTTATTTTTCTCAGTTTAAACATTCAATATGTTTTTGTGTTTTGAAATCTTGATTTATTAGATTAGCAAAGTTACATCTGAACAAACCACAAGACTTGTGCAACAGTGTCTGTTGGACAGGTGTGGAGACGTATGGTCGTGATGCAGGGGACCATTTGAGGAAAACCAAACACCATATCAGCACAAACACCTACAAACTACGAAACTTCTTGCAGTCATCGACTGATTCATGAACTGCTCTGTATTACAAACTATTCGAGAGTCAAATGTGAGGTCATCAGTCTGACGGTTAAAGCTTGGCTCAAACTGGCTGCTGCAGAACTTACTTTGTTTTGTGAAGCTCAGTGACGTGTTAAATATAGTGTGTGTTTTCTTTTATCAGTGTTGATGGTGTTTACACAGGGAGTCATTCACACACTAATTTGTGTTACTGAAGTAGCTTTGAGTGTTTGAAGTCATTCAACAGTAGATTAACTTTAACTTTAGTGTCATTGAGCCACTGAATGAGTCCACTGAGCTTCAGCTGTCAGACGGCCTGATATTTATCTTGTCTGATGCATTGATCAGATCAGATCAGATATTCAGGCCCATAAAGCACACTCAAATCATGACTCGTCTTTAAAACGAGGCTGTTAATCGTTAATGGCTTTCGTGAGCAATCACTGCATGTAGAAAAAGTAATCTTACTCTGTCAGACTGTATTTTGTAATTTGCCTTTCACCCAGCTGAACTAAAATGATCCATGTAGCCAGTGGCGGTCCAGCCTGTTTGGCGCCCTGGGCGAACACTCCCTCTGGCACCTCCCCTGGCCTCACTTTGTCTAGGGTGTATTTCTGGGTTTCACACAACCCAGGATTCAAATCATGAATACATAATGGGCTTGGATTTACAACATTATGAATGAAATGTGCTCTATTTGGAAGCAGTCGGCCCAACTCCCCTTTCGATGGGTTGTGTGTGAGACTTTAAATCATCAAACTGTAAATTATAAATTTTAAATTGTTATTGATCCCGAGTCCCAAAGTTATATTTATTTTCTTACTCTTATTGTTTGTTTACTTGCACTGCTGTAACTGGGGCCTCGTCGTCTCGTCTCTCTATATACTGGACTGTATGTAGCGGAGATGACAAAGTTCACTTTGACTTCGGCAGCAAGCAGGCGCACCGAGGGCTCTCGCGCTCACTTTTCGCTTATAGAATTTGAAAAAACATCGGTGCAAATTATAAGTCTGTATCATGATGTCTGGTGTTTTCGTGTTTGTTGGTTTGTTTTTATTTTGTTTTATTTTGCGAGCTGGTTATTAGATGCTGCTCCAGCCAGCCAGAGAATCCCCCCCACCGCCCCGCCCTCTCCTCCCTGTGCAGCAAGCAGCAGGTGCACCTCGCAAACGGAGGGCGTCCTTACTCCCAGCAAATGGGCGATAGAAAACCGATCGGTGCCTATGCCATCTCCAGAATGCGCTGGCTGATGTCGGGGTAGCATGAGTGCGAGTGACCTTTTTTTTTTTTTTTTTTTGCCGATGCCTGTGATGCCGCCCCGGGCAACCGCCCGTGTCGCCCGTATCAAAAACCGCTACTGCATGTAGCAAACAAAAACTGTTGTGAGCCGCCACCCTTATATCACCTTTGGGCTTTTGGAGCCTTGACCTGACTTTTAAAAAATAATTGGATAAAAAGCACGATGCTGCTAAAAGATGAAAAATAGATGTTTGCAAAATTCTGCCTAAATATGTATTTTACCTGATTAATGTGTGTGGCGGGGCATGGTCTGCAGCGTCACTGCAGGGGAGGAGGACCCACCTGAGCGGCACCCGCAATCACGCCAGCTTAACGTCTGTGCTATCTATGCTGTTTTGTTGTTGTTGGTGTGTGTCGGGCTGTGAGCTGCAAAGCTACAGCCGGCCGTATGCGTACAGCAACCGTGTGTGAAAAGTGGTCAATAAAGAGATGCTGAAAAGCGTGTTCATGGAAACATCGTCGGGTCTGCCGTGGTATGTTTACAATGGGACTTCTGCTCCTGAACCTCTGCACACAGCGTCTGCAAATCGGGGCTGTACGAAATCACTTTGATCTTTGTGCAGGACTGTAAGCTGTCATCTGTGAGGCGTGAGCGATGTTTGTTTTTAACATAGTTCACGGTGGAGAATAGCTGCTTTCAATTGAACTCAGTTACACAATGATAAAAAGAAACACAAAAAATAGCCGGTGTTGTGCCAAAAAGTGATTGCTCATATTTAAATTGCTATAAGTAACTTGTTGGACTATAATATGTGAAACATATGTCAAATGCATCCCTCATGGATGACATAAAGTCATCTCTCTCTCCTGCTCTTTTATTTCTCTCTCTTGCTCCATCTCTCTCTGCTGCTCTTCTGTCTCCTCTGTCACAGACTTCTCCACATTTGATGATAAATCATGATGATGATGATAAATTTAAGATTTTGAGGAGTTTGAGAAACTAACCTTAAGCATAAAATAAAATTTACTATCAGTAACTTCATAGCACCCGCCCAGCAGTAAACTCCATCATGCTAGCTAGTACGCAGTACCAGTTATTCTAAGCCACTGTAAAAAGTCAGCACAACGAAAACAAACTCCAACTAAACTTGGTTTATATCTGACACAGATAGACAGCAGGTCATAACTTCTTACCTGAAGTTCAGTTCCTCTGCCACTATGACCGGCGGCCGCCTCGGGTCTCTCCTCCTCTTGCCTCCGCTTTCCCTTATCCACCTGCTGGCCTCCACCACTTGCTGATGTTGCTAAATCTGTGGAAGCTATGCCATAGCTACCGCCAAACAATTCAGTTATTTTTACACATTTGGCAGCGTCTGCCTGAAGGGCTTGTTTCTTTTTGGCCCTAATTTTTTTTGCACCTCCTTTCCTTTTTTTGTTCTCCATTTTCTTTATTTTGTCTATAAGATTGCTAAACAAGGGGGGAGGGCGCATCCAGCCTCCTCGGCTGTAATTGGTCCAGCCCAGAGTCCATCATGACCAATTGGCCAATCCAACACCTTTCATTATTTATACCCTTCCAAAAAAATAAATAAATAAAAAAAATGATCGGCCCATAAAAACAAAAACATCGCCAGCGCCCCACCGGCCAGTCCAGCTATGGCTGCTGACATAATGTGGATCCGAAGATCCATAATTGGCTTACCTGGGGTTGAAAGTCTCGATAAATGCACAGCGTTTCGGCGGGTACACCGGCTTCCGCGAGTGTGACGCTTATTTTGAGCGATGAAAAAAATAATAGAATATAATTTTGTTTTTACATTTCAATATTACAATAATCTTCAAATTGAGAACTACAAGTTAAATAAATAAAATAATAATTAAATAAAATACACTTCAGCTAAATACTTCTAATTTATTTTCCCAAACCACGCAGAGCCGCACTATAAGGCTCCGGAGCCGCAGGTTGCCGAGCCCTGTACTAATGTTTGAATGCGCGCAGTGACGTGAAATAATAACTTCCCGTCAAATGTGTTAAACCTAAAAGAGCCTGTTTTGAAAATGTCAGGAGTAGAAAATACAGATACTTGTGTTAAAATATAGCAAGTAGAAGTAAATTACGTATACCTGAAATTTAAACTGAAGTACAGTAGAATTTTGTATTACATGAACTTCGTCAAAGGAGCTTGCAAAGAAAAGCGTCTGGACTTCTTTAAGTTGCTTGAAGACGTTTCACCTCTCATCCGAGAAGCTTCTTCAGTTCATTACATGAACTTATTTCAAGCTGCAGCAGTGATTGGATTTCCTGCAGAGAGGAAAGGAGGCCGAGGTTTCTCCCGTGGGCCACACGCAGGCCTCAAAAAAGAAGCTGCAGTTATTCTGCATCGTAGAAAATTATTTTTTATATTCAAATGTAACCTAAAATCAACGGCAACACAAACATAACTTGTACCTAAAACATTTATTCAGTGACAATAATGTTCACCATAATCGTTGACACTCTGGATAATAATATTAACTCAAGTGTGTCCCAGAAAACAAATAATTCGCATTATTTTTGTGATTTTAAAAACTTAAATTATTCATTACTCAGACATTCATTGAATAGTTTATTTAGTGACAGTCTGTATAAATATACATGCAGTTGGATAAAATGTTACATAAACAAAAGGCTTATTAACGGAATGTTTCAAAAAATGCAAACTTGAAGATTAAATGAATGGAATAAAATACATATTAATATGAATTCCCTTTCCTGCATCCTCAAACACATTCAGAGGGTATGCTTTTACACGCTGAAAATATGCAGCTAGCAGTAATATATTTAACCGGTTGCAGCAACTAATGAGCGCAGGAGCAGGGAGGTAACGCATCTGCGCTGGGTGGTTCACCAGCATCCAGCACAAGGCCGACACTTCAAATCTTCTCCTCCACAGGACTGACGGGAATCAAAACTCCAGGCTGGCAGTCCAAATTCCTCTACTGCTGGCAGCTACTTGTCGATGTTCGGCTGGAGTTTCTGTGTCAGAGTACAGGGAACATAAGATAATTAGCTGAATTCCAGGAGCGAGACACGGGTTAATAAAAGCTCATAAGGAGGACATACTCAGAATTCCACGCTGCTCTCCTCGTTTTCGTGCCACACCTATCTGGTCACGAGGCCTCTCTTTCCCCCCTCCACCCCCCAGCTACACAGTCAATCACTGTTAGTATGCAAATGCAAATCAATATGAATTCCTTATACTAAACTTCATAAAACCGATTCGGAGATTTTTTCGACGCGCGCGCGCGCACACACACACACACACACACACACACACACACACACACACACACACACACACTCCTTGTTTCGGCTCAAGATATGGCTACTTACCGATGCTCTCTTCTTGACCTTCAGGACCACAGCAGAGGGATATCCCCTCACTTTTACTCCGCTTTCCGCTTGTCTGGAACAGTAATAAACCCCTTTATCTGCTTTCTCTGTCTGTTGTAGTGTTAAAAAAAATCTTCCATCTTTCTCCCAGCCAGATGACACAGAAAATCGGCCATCAATTCCGTTTCTTTGGTCTTCGTAGGAATTGCGCTCAACTACAACATGCGTTTTTTTCTCCCACCTTGCAGACACAGATTTATTGGTTATTAGAAAGTAACACGGTAGTAATGCAGATTGTCCTTCTTCCACAGTTACTTTAAATAAAGTCCCAGATTTAGGAGCTTTGGTCGACTTTCCAAATACTTGGCTGATACCAAATAAAACGGGGAAATAGCTCCAAGGATTCATCTTGAGAATGGAGTAGAGCGTTTGTTTGATGCGAAGTAGGAGGAAACATATAATGGGCGGTGCCTGTTTTTTTTTTGAACACTGATTGGTTACTTACTTAACTGGTGAGTGGAAGAGGGGGGTGGGGACTATTTTGCAGACATGGAATGTTTGTAGTCCAGAGCAATGATTGGTTTTTTTTCGCACACTTCCATCCTGTAGGGGAGACTGAGGATAGTTGTAACATTTTTGACATTTCTGTCTGTAAATTGGAGCTCTTTTAAGGTAGTGGATTCAAAATGTAATGCAAAGTATTTACATGTCTCGGCTATTAAATAGTGCAGCTATTTTCTCTGCAGCACAATTACCCATTGCATGGTATGGTGTCAAACACAAAGAGTGAAATGTTACAATTAACCCCATAGTCTGGGTTAGTTGTAACATATTCTGGGGTGAAATGTAACACAATGAAATAAGGGTACTAACAAAACATTAACATGTAATCTTTGTTTATTCAACACATGAATGCACTTAGAGCCATTAATGTAGCTGTGTGTGTGTGTGTGTGTGTGTGTGTGTGTGTGTGTGTGTGTGTGTGTGTGTGTGTGTGTGTGTGTGTGTGTGTGTGTGTGTGTGTGTGTGTGTGTGAGTGACAGAATGCAGAAATCTAGCTTTTGAACATATTCCAACCCCCCAAAAAAGACAAATTCTGGAATTTTCTGCAACTGAATATTTCGTTCATTTTGGTTGGTCTTCCTTGAGTTTGGCCTCATTGGCTCAGTGGGCATTATAACCTACAACTCTTGCACCAATTTTGAACATAACAATGAAGCTGGAAAAATGTAGTTGTTCACCAGCATCGCAATTCCATTACTTTTTATCATGGCTTACCTTGGTGTGGTTTGCAAAGTGCTTCAGAAAGATGAGGAAATCTGTTTCTTGCACCCATCCTGATTTATTTCCACTACCAGTACTTCCTACTGGTCCATCTCTGACACAGAGGTCTGCATAATGTATGTGTGGGAACACAAACAGTGGAGGAATTGTGTTGCCAATGGCATTAACCACATATACAAAGGTGCAGTGAACGTCTCTCTGCTGATGTCGTTGCCCCAACTTGTTTAATATAAGTTAAAGTAATAGTGTGGTAAGTTGTAACATCTGCATTAAGCCAACGGCTAAAACATTAGCACTAAAGAATATATATATCCCCACAGACATACAAATAACATAATTTAAGTTTGATGAGTTTAACTGAAAAGCAGATAATGCTATTAGAAGTTTAAATAATTTTAAAAAAACACGTACTTTTTGGCATACAAATTACTTTTTTTCGTGTTAAATTGTCTGTGTTTGACAAAATGTGCAAATCTTTCACATGTGATAGCAGAACTGAATTGGGCATGCACAGGATGAATCACATCATTTGAAACTTAGCCCTGATTGGAGAAACTGGAAGTGTTACAACTGACCCACGTTACAACTATCCCCGGTCTGCCCTATGCTTCTGACATCTGTGTGCTTCTGGCAGCTGCTGCTTACCCTGCCCCGATTACAACATTTGAATGAGTGAAATAGTAAAACAGTGTAGGAGCATAAAATAGGAGCCGCAAAGAGCGGAAAATGTTAAAATGTCCGCACAGTATGTGCGTTAAACCGGCTACAGACATGAGGACGTTACTCAGTAGTCTTTTATTCATCCCGGATACTCCTGCATAACTTCAGGTAAACTGTTTTGTTGTTTTTATTATTATTATCATTTTAGCTCATCGTTCCTAGATAGCAAGGAAACATTGAAACACTGTTGAGTCAATATCAGGCTGTGTCATTGAACCGCTGCAGGAGAACCCACCGGCTCCCTCCGCGAGCGAGTAAAGTTTCTAAAATAGAGAGTCGGCTTTATAACAAGTTCTTCTGCTCTAATAATAATGATCCCGGTGGCCGTGTCCGTTTGGTTTCTGCCCTGCCTCCCTTCGTGCGGATCTTCGCTTTTCGCTCCCCTGGACTATGAGCTCAGTGTGTGGAAGGAAAGCGGCGCGGCCGATGCTTCCCCCTGCTTAAGAGCCCGCTTGTGTTCGGATTGAACCACGAACAGCGGGGCTGCTGTTCAGTCTTTTGTGCGTAATTTAGTGTTGTTGACCTGAAGGAGGGAACTGTGCGTAAAGAGAGCTTTAAGTTGTGCTGTAAGTTGACGGCAGCTGACTCACACTGAAGTGTAACACAATGTGTATGCGCGCGCGCACTTTTCCTCTCTTCGCCTCCACGTCTGTCTAAACGAGTGCCTCCTCTATCTCTAACATGAGGGGGCCGCTGCATCACCAAATCAGAGTAATGAGGAGCCCGCTACACACGCCCGGTGTGTCCAATCAAGTCTGCCCGCTCTCTCCTGTCTCTGTTTCCTCTCCTTGTCTTGTTATGTGTCAAAACTTAGTGACCTCTTCCCTACTTTGCTTGGAAGTTTTCTCGACATGACAGACTTTCAATCCACTGTAATATTTCACATATCTCCACAAGTGTTTTAAATTTGCATACAGCATGTGTCAAAACAGAATAAGTAAACCCTTCGATTGTATTTACATTGCATATTAAAATGAACAAACATTTTTTTAAATGTAAAAATATATAATAAATAAATAAATATAATAACAAGTACAGTCAAAGTTAAATAAAATAATATGTAAATGCAACCCAAACTAAGGGATAAAAAAAATGTACCTTTACTCTGTGTTCCTAGGCTTTCTGACTGTGTATGTGTGGGTGAGTGGTGAAAGAGCATGCCCATATGGTGAAGAATGAGGGTATGTGTGTTTAAAGCATTAAAGAAGTATGTGGCTGCAGAGAAGTAAAGCAAGCATTCCAAAGTTTGTCCTGTGCTTTAACGCAACGTTTTTGTGCTGCTGAAAACAGACGTTATGATGGTATAGACATTCATTAATATAAATAATAATTCACTGCCCAAGCTAAAATATTCAATTAAATTTTAATTATATAAAATATATTTTATTTATATAAAATACACTCACCTAACATTTTAGATCCACCAGAGTGAATCAATGAATCAATTTTGTCTTCAGAGAACGTTAAAACTGTGAAACTATACATGCTACATCTGTGTATGTTCCCACAGGCCTGTCTATGTTCCCATCACATTTTAACACCAAGTTCTGCCAGAAACAAGCAGCCCCTAACTCTCCGTCTGCCTGTGGTTTGATCTTAATCTCCTTTTTTTAGGTCAGTGTCAGCGTTTTTCGCAGAGCCACGTTGCTCCTTAGACATGGAATGTTTGTAGTCCAGAGCAATGATTGGGTTTTTTCGTACACTTCCTTCCTGTACACTCTAAGAAATAAAACGTTGGATTTAATTGACAAAGTTAAGGCAATCTTTTCCACAAAACCTGGTCAATTAAACATAAATCTATATGGTTGTTATCTGCAATTTCAATGGTGATGTATATCAGAAGTGAAATTGTTCTATAAAAGCAACAGCTTTCCTTTCACTGTTACTATTTAACACCATTAATTAGAATTTAAACACTTTGTTCATTTTATTAACTGTATTGCTTTAGGTTCAATTGACAATATTAATTTGAATTTAATGGAACCATTTAGATTGCGTTTTGGACCAAATTAATTTGATTAATTATGATTTAATTAATAGTTTCATCTATATGCTAAATGTTTAGGTATCAACAAAACAAGTCTAGAAAGGTTCCTGAGTTGTCATCTATACATTGTAATTAGGTGTTTGGACCTTTCAGAGGTCTTCAGCAAAGGTCTAACACTTAACTACAGAGTACAGGTGACAACTCAAAAACCTTTTTACACTTGCTCACACGTTACCATTTATAACATTCAAGATCCTTGCACTTCAATAGAAAACTCTTACACCAAAGCTTACATAAAGTGTAAATGCAAAAAAAGGGTGCTGCATCAACAACTTTATTTACGGTGAGCCTTGACAAGGCAAAGCTTCTACAGGGAACAACACTGCATAAGGCAATATTAAATGCTTAAAGTGCATGACCAAAATTTTAACATTGGAAACAACTTTCCGAGTTTCTACACAGTGACATTGTAGTGTGCCGTAAGATGTCAAATTCAATACAACTTGTGATTATAGTCAGATCTGCAGATTTACCACAGCTACATAAAAATCACTGTACAATGCAATTACAGAAAATACTTAAGTGACACAAAAAGGTAAAAACGATTTAGTCCCCAGTTACAAAAATCTGATTCAGAATTATAAGTTTTCTATTATATAATAAATTTTACAATAAAAAAAAATGCATATAGCAAATCTCAAAATATTCTTAATTAAATGCTAAGACCAAAAATCCAGTACTTAACTTGAGTACAGGTGACAACCTTAGAACCTTTTCACATTTGTTTGCACATACACTTTAACATTTATAACACTCAAGATCCTTGACCTACAATGGAAACCTGGTACACCAGAACTAATATGAAGTGTAAATACAAAAAAAAAAAATTGTGTTGTGTTACGCCCCTAGTCTAGGCGGGTAGGGACGCACATAAGGTTGGAGGAGAGAGAGACAAATCCCCGCCCTGGTTCCCAAGCCAAACATCCAAACCAGTTGTAAGTAAAAAAAAGTGATTTTATTTAAGGACAAGAAGCATAGCTCCAGGGTGAGCCCAGGCCAAAATAATAAACAAAACCAACTAAGTCCCACCAGAAAAGACTAACTAAACCCTAAGAAGGAAAAAAGAACAAACAAATGACAGAGCTATCCCTCGCTCCCTGACCAAGAAAACAGGAGAAAACGATTCCAAAAGAAAAGGCAGCTCACCCCTTCCGCTTCAGCCCACGAGTGCCTAAGCTTACAATTCACACTCCCACAAATACACAAGATAAACGCAGGCTGGGAAAACCAGGGTCAGGACTGCGACGGCTGTCAGGCTACTCGCTCGTTCCACACTCTCTCTCTCTCTCTCTGGAGCTGTCAGAGCGGCTTTTTGAATGTGGTCACCTGTTCCATGGTCCAATCAGCTCACTACTCTTCATTAGGGGAGGTACCTGTAGAGAGTCTTAAGCACAGTAAAGAGACACAGAACAAACAGCCCACACAGTGTTCTTATGGCCACAGCCGTAACACCCCCCTTCCCAAAATCAAAGACATCTCCTTTGTAGATGTTTTGGACAGTCATGTTTAAGGGAAAACACGGGATAGGGCATCCGCTAACACATTCTCTGTGCCCTTTTTATGACGGATTTCCAAATTGAAGTCCTGCACCAGGAGGGACCACCTCATCAGCCTTTGGTTCGAGTTCCGCATCCGCATTAGGAATACCAAGGGATTGTGGTCGGTATAAACAATCACAGGCGAGGGACTGCCACCGACATACACCTCGAAATGCTGCAATGCAAACAGCAGAGAGAGGGCCTCTTTCTCAATCGTGCTGTACCCTCGCTGATGGACATTGAATTTCTTTGAGAAATAGCCGATTGGGTGATCCACACCATGATGGTCTTCCTGCAGCAATACGGCACCTGCCCCGTTTGCACTGGCGTCCACTTCCAACTTAAAAGGGCGTGCAAAATCAGGGGCGGCCAGCACTGGCGCACTGCACAGGAGAGTCTTAACAGCCCGGAACGCACTCTGACACGCAGAGGTCCACACAAAAGGTCTCAACACACTAGTGAGGCTAGTGAGAGGTGCGACCACGTCCGCGAAGTTTTGACAGAAACTCCGGTAGTAGCCCACCATGCCGAGGAAACGGCGCAGCTCACGCCTAGTCTGAGGGGCAGGAAAATCCAGTATGGCCTGGATTTTGGCCGAGATAGGGCGCACTTGCCCCTGACCCACCTGCTTTCCTAAGTACGTTACCATGGCTTTACCAAAATCACACTTGGCGAGGTTGAGGGTGAGGGATGCCCTTTCCAAGCGATGGAACACATCAGTGAGTGTCTCCATATGCTCTGACCAGGTGTCTGAATAGACGACAATGTCATCCAAATACACTTCACACTTGCAGACGCTGCCCAGCACGATATTCATAAGCCGTTGAAATGTGGCGGGAGCGTTGCGCAACCCGAAAGGCATGACAGTGTACTGGAGAAAATGGTCAGGAGTAACAAAAGCAGAGATTTCAGCCGCACGTGATGTTAGGGGAACTTGCCAATAGCCCTTTAACAAGTCCAGCTTGGTAACGAAGGTCGCTGAACCGACCCTATCAACACAATCCTCCATTCTGGGCAGAGGATAGGAGTCAGGCTTGGTCACACTGTTCACCTTCCGAAAATCTGTACAAAACCGTGGGGTCTTATCCGCTTTAGGCACTAGGAGACATGGGGAACTCCACGCACTAGAGCTAGGGACAGCAAGACAATTCTCCAACAGATAAGAGACTTCTGTCTGGAAAAGAGCACGCTTAGTGGGATTCACCCGGTAGGCATGCTGTTTGATTGGAGGATGGTCCCCCACATCGATATCATGCTCCAACACGGTGGTACAGGATGGAGTGTCCGAGAAAAGATTAGGATGATTTTCAATCAACCGACACACGTCATTTCGGACATCATTGTCTACCCCAGTTAAATGTGACCTTAAATCACGTAGGATTTCAGAATTCCTAAGTCGTGCGCAGCCCACAGCACAACCGAAAACCAAATCGTCACCTACTGGGTCATACCGAGTTTCGGAAACCGGCACCCCCACAGTCGCAACTGTTGACACACCACCAGCAAAGTAGGGCTTCATCATATTAATATGACACACACGGCACTTTTTTCTTCGCTCTGGGGTGTCGATGACATAATCCGTGTCACTCAATTTCGCCTGCACTGTATACGGACCACTGAACTTGGCCTGGAGGGAAGATCCAGGGACTGGTAAAAGTGTTAAAACTTTATCACCAACCTCAAATTTTCGCTGCACAGCCTTCACATCAAACTTCCTCTTCATCCTACCTTGTGTTGCGCTGAGAGCATCCCGTGCAATTGCGCACGCTTTATGCAAACGCTCTCTGAAAGAGCTCACATAGTCTAACACATTGTCCTTAGGGGCAACAGTGTCGGACAGGAAGTTCTCCTTAAGCAATCGCAAGGGGCCACGCACTGTGTGACCGAACACCAGCTCAGCAGGGCTAAATCCTAACGACTCCTGCACACTTTCTCTCACTGCTAAAAGAAGCAGCGGCAACCCCTCATCCCACTCCTTTTGAGACTCAAGGCAAAATTTCCGCATCATCGATTTCAATGTCTGATGAAACCGCTCGAGCGCACCTGGCGATTCCGGATGATAGGCACTAGATTTCCGATGTTTAATGCCAAGTGACTGCAAAACCTGAGCAAAAATCCTAGACATGAAATTAGAGCCTTGGTCAGTTTGAACAGCTTTTGGTAAACCAAAGATAGAGAAAAAGTTCACCAATGCCTTAACAACTGGTTTAACCTTAAGGGTGCGCAACGGAATTGCCTCGGGAAAACGGGTAGCAACACACATCAGAGTCAAGAGGTACTGGTGACCCGATTTTGTTTTAGGGAGCGGACCAACGCAGTCGATGAGGATGTGTTCAAAAGGTTCCCCTAAAACTGGAATAGGGTGTAATGGAGCGGGTGGAATGACTTGGTTAGGCTTACCACTAATCTGACAGGTGTGACAAGAACGACAATACTGAGCGACGTCATTCTTCAATCCTGGCCAAAAGAAATGACGCAGAATGCGGTGATAGGTTTTCCTAATACCTAAATGTCCAGAAAAACTGTCATGGGCAAGACCAAGAACTTTGGGTCGGTACTGTTGAGGCACCAGAACCTGTTTAAACACATTCCAACCCAAATCACCAGCTGTAGGCGGATACCAAGTACGCATCAACACGTCATCCTCGACACTATAAACACGAGGGTACTGGTCGCTAGAGTTGGCCGCGGAAAAACAACTCACAAGAGTTGGGTCACTCTGCTGTGCCGAAACCAACTCCTTTTTGTTGATTTCCAAAGACAGTTGAGGTGTCACTGATGGGCTAATAGGCAGCATCGCCTCAGAGTCGCCCGTCAGTGGAACACGGGTTTCAGATTCAGACTCCGGCCCACCACCAGCACAGAGAAAAGAATCAGATAAATCCACGTCACCGTACTTGCGCCTATGCGCACGAGTTACCGCGCAAGCAGGAAAAAACAGAGGAGGAATGCTCCTCAGCGACAGGGTTAGGTAATGAAATATCAGGCACCGGTATCTCAACCACTCTCGGGGTAGAAAACACTTTTCCGTTAGCCAAATCATTCCCCAGAATCATCGCAACTCCGGGCACTGGCAACTGGTCGCGCACGCCAACCGGTACCGAACCCGAAACGAGCGGCGATTGAAGAAACACATTGTGCAGTGGCACACGCAGTACATCCATTTTTACACCCCAGACAAGAGCATCCGAACCACAAAAAGAGTCATCAGAAAAAGGTAGAATACCCTTCAAAATAAGAGTCTGCGCGGCCCCAGTGTCACGCAGAATCATGATCGGCACCCGATCCTCCTCTTTTTCATTCAACGAAACAAACCCCTCCGACACAAAAGGGCGGTAGCTCTCATCAAAGCCTTCACTTCCCACTCCATTGCTAGGTGAAGTGGAAGCTGACATAGAACGAACGAAACCCACACTTTTCGGCTTCCTCACCGTGTTGGCCTGCTCCCTGCGCTGTAGTGATGGGCAAGCAGCAACGAGGTGCCCGATTTCATGACAATAAAAACATTTGCGATCTGACATAGGAATAGCAGCAGAACGTGTCTGGCGCTTAGGGGAAACCCTATAACTTCTGACAGGACGAGGTGAGGAAGTGTACTCACGGCGCTCTGTCGAAAGTGCAGCACGATGAGTTAACACAAACTCGTCGGCAAGGACCGCGGCTTTAGACAGTAACCCCACCTTCTGCTCGTTAAGATACACGACAATGTTTTCAGGGAGACATGTCTTGAACTCTTCCAGCAGGATCAACTCCTTTAGCTGAGTAAAGTCCTCCGCGTGACTGGCAGCCACCCACTTGTCAAATAAGACAGTTTTCTCACGTGCAAATTCCACAAACGTTTGACCATCAAGCTTACGACAGGCACGAAACTTCTGTCGATACGCCTCTGGGACAAGTTCATAAGCCCGCAAAATAGTGGATTTGACAACCTCATAATCCAAGCTGTCCGCAATAGAAAGACTCGCACAGACCTCCTGCGCTCTTCCTATTAATTTGCATTGCAGCAACAGACTCCAGACGTCCTTTGGCCATTTTAAAGTGGTTGCGATGCGCTCAAAAGCAGTGAAATATGAGTCAACCTCTCCTTCCCTAAAAGGAGGTACCAAAACAACCTGTTTGCTAGCGTTAAACTGGTCTATGGTGGGAGTGTCGGGGAGTGTACTTACAGGAACGGGAGCAGCGTCACTCGCTCGAGAACGATCAAGCTCCATAGCTCGAATGCGGAGATGCATGAGCTCGACTTCCTTAGCCTTAGCCGCCAACTCCACCTCCTTCAAGCGAAGGGCAAGCCTGAGATCCTCCGTCACCAAACCCGCCCCAACCTGGCCAGCCGGGTCAAATACAGGAGACTGAATGGCGACAGGAGCTTCCGCCCCCGACGGCATCCGCCCCTTGGAAGGCTTCGGGACGGCCCCAGCAGCTTCCGCCCCCACTGCCGTCTCCAAACTCCCAGACCCACTCGGCGAGGTTTTCTGCCCCCCAAACACTCCCCTGTCCACCAGTCTCTCCACCAAACAGTGTTTAATTTCCGCCTTCTTAGCATTCAACGGAACATCCACCCTGAATAAGTTAGCCACTACCAACAAATCTGCTTTTGTGCACCGCTCCAACTTTTCAATGGAGGGACGTTGCGCAAAATCATCCATGTCAAACGACATCACGAGCAAAGCGAAAAAGGAAAACACAACACCGCAGACACCCAACCGCATCCGCGCACTCCAGAGCCGCAAAACTCGCGCACGACGTTTCCCCCCCACCACAAACGCAAAAAGGAAACGAACCAATCACACGAACGAAAAGGGACGAGCCCCCATTTATGTTACGCCCCTAGTCTAGGCGGGTAGGGACGCACATAAGGTTGGAGGAGAGAGAGACAAATCCCCGCCCTGGTTCCCAAGCCAAACATCCAAACCAGTTGTAAGTAAAAAAAAGTGATTTTATTTAAGGACAAGAAGCATAGCTCCAGGGTGAGCCCAGGCCAAAATAATAAACAAAACCAACTAAGTCCCACCAGAAAAGACTAACTAAACCCTAAGAAGGAAAAAAGAACAAACAAATGACAGAGCTATCCCTCGCTCCCTGACCAAGAAAACAGGAGAAAACGATTCCAAAAGAAAAGGCAGCTCACCCCTTCCGCTTCAGCCCACGAGTGCCTAAGCTTACAATTCACACTCCCACAAATACACAAGATAAACGCAGGCTGGGAAAACCAGGGTCAGGACTGCGACGGCTGTCAGGCTACTCGCTCGTTCCACACTCTCTCTCTCTCTCTCTGGAGCTGTCAGAGCGGCTTTTTGAATGTGGTCACCTGTTCCATGGTCCAATCAGCTCACTACTCTTCATTAGGGGAGGTACCTGTAGAGAGTCTTAAGCACAGTAAAGAGACACAGAACAAACAGCCCACACAGTGTTCTTATGGCCACAGCCGTAACAGTTGCTTTAACAACTTGAACAAAAGCCTTCAACGAGGCAAAGCTTAAACAGGGAAACAACACTGCATAATGCAACATTAAATGAAGTGTGTAAAATAAAATGTAAACATCTGAAACAACTTTCCAGTTTCAACTAAGTGACAGTGTAGTGAGGAGTAGGATGTCAAACCTGACAGAATGATTTCAGGATCTACAGTTGTAGGTCTGCAATGGCTACAGTCTGCAGAATTACCACAGCAACTCAAACTGAAGAAAATGTTGTGAAACAAGAAAATATATCCATCTGCGTAATTTTGTCCCCAGTTCCAAAAACTCAGTTTCTGAATTGTGTTTTCTTTTCCACAATCAAAAGAAAAATGGCATTCAGTAAATCTCTTAAATATTAAAGCTATAGGGGAGACTGAGGATAGTTGTAACATTTTTGACATTTCTGTCTGTAAACTGGAGCTCTTTTAAGGTAGTGGATTCAAAATGTAATGCAAAGTATTTACATGTGTCGGCTATTAAATAGTGCAGCTATTTTCTCTGCAGCACAATTACCCACTGCATGGTATGGTGTCAAACACAAAGAGTGAAATGTTACAATTAACCCCATAGTCTGGGTTAGTTGTAACATATCCTGGGGTAAAATGTAACACGATGAAATAAGGGTACTAACAAAACATTAACATGTAATCTTTGTTTATTCAACACATGAATGCACTTACATCCATTTATGTAGCTGTGTGTGTGTGTGTGTGTGTGTGTGTCAGAATGCAGAAATCTAGCTTTTGAACATATACCAACCCCCCAAAAAAGACAAATTATGGAATTTTCTGCAACTGAATATTTCATTAATTTTGGTTGGTCTTCCTTGAGTTTGGCCTCATTGGCTCAGTGGGCATTATAACCGACAACTCTTGCACCAATTTTGAACATAACAATGAAGCTGGAAAAATGTAGTTGTTCACCAGCATCGCAATTCCATTACTTTTTATCATGGCTTACCTTGGTGTGGTTTGCAAAGTGCTTCAGAAAGATGAGGAAATCTGTTTCTTGCACCTGTAGCAAGTACATAAGCTAAAATAATTTAAGTTGGTTATGAGTAGTTGGGCTAATTCAGAAGATATCAGATTCGGCTCTAGGAGGTGAGTGAAGTACAATAAACATACAACCACAGATATTGTGATTACAGTTATTATTTATAGTGAAAATAAAGTGCAATTACCAAATACCAATATTTACAAAATCTGCAGACAGGAAAAGATAAAACATAATTCAAGCTTGTAAAATATCCGCTGCACAGCGGTGCAGCAACCTCGTCCAACCTCTGGCAAACAATGTCCATAAAGTTTATTTCATGATTGATATAAGTCCAACGCGTATGACAGTCTAGACAGGTTGAAATTGGAAGTATGATGATCAGCACTAAGATTCCAAGACTGAAATCTCGGAAGTGAGATTTAGGGGACTGAAAACCAAGAGGGGAGAGTGTAGGCCGCAGCAGCCTCCTACCAGACCGCAGGAAGTTGTAGCTGGGGTTCTGGCTCGTTGGGCCTAGCTCGCCATCCAAAGTAGTGGTGTCGCTGTGGTCTCTCCAGGGCACCACTAGCCTGCACTATAATCACAAGACCACCATTAGTAGTGATGGCCAAATGAAGCTTTCCGAAGCACTGAAGCTTGTATTGAAAAACGGTTCATTACTCGAAGCTTTTCAACACAGTCCTCTCCGGTGACATCTGGTGGTGAAAATTTTGAAGAGCAGCTTGAATCTGCAAAATAAAACGGACTGCTCAATTATCACTGCTCACTCAAGAGTGGAGTTCTCTCTGATATTGGGCCACCGTTCCTTTGCTTTGAACATGTAATTGGTTTTGTTTTCTCGATTGGGGGGCTGAAAAAATGTAATGCGTATTTGCGTAATACATTTTGATCAATAAACTTTCCCTATTTAAACATGCACTATGGTGTGGCCTTTCTTTGCTCATAACTCCTTGATGTTGGTAAATACAATAAGTGAGCAATATATACATTATACATATGATAACGCACAGCACATTATGGAGTATGCCCCTGCTGTGAAGTCCTGCCTCCATCTACTTGTCGTTTAATCACTGGACAGCTGGACAGGTTCATACAAAATATTAGATTAGGCCAATTCCTATACATATTTTTGACCTAGGGGTGGGATTGATTGTGAACTGGAAAGGGAAAATGCTTAGGAAGCTGAGTACGGCTGCATCGTTACTGATTTGTAGAATCATTTTGATTCGATACAGGATCCGATTCAATTTGATTGGAATCTGGAAAGTTTTGCCTCAGTCAGAAATATTACAAGTCTGATCATTTAACAGTATATATCCATAATTTCGTATCTATTAAAAGAAAGCTGACACATGTGAGACTTAATTAGAGATGTAAACAGAGAGTTATGAAACCTGCAGCTGCAGAAGCCAGCGAAAAAAAAGAGGCAAACACAGCGCGGACCCGCCGACACATCAAAATCTGACTCTGACGCGTCGGGTCCGCGCTCTGTGTTCACGTTTGTATGCAGAATCCGTAAACCTGCTCCCAGTTACTGTTTTAGCTGCATGGTGTTTGACGACATGTTGTGAGGTTTAACCTGAGATGCTGGCGTTTCAGGCATAATAACGTTAATTTACAAATCGACACGGGATTGTAATGAATCAATATCACTTTATTCAATTTAGCATGGATTGTAATCAGAAAGGCGATAATCAAAACCCACCCCTAATCAAGAACTTGCAAAGTAAAAACATGATCAATGTAAGGTAGCCCTTTTGTTATTTACATTTAAAAAGAGGATTAGTGTTACTGTGCGCTGGCTGAGTCTGTTTCTTTTCTTAGAAATAGTTTCTCCTGCCCTGAAGAAAATCCACTTGCATGGAACAGAAGAGGCTGTGGAGTGCAGGAACTACACTGCAAGCTGGTAGATATGCAGGTATTCCTGGGTCCTGCAGACTATCACCTAAAAACAATAAACAAAATGATTTTCTAAACTGTAGCAATGTCATGTACGTATAGTGTCAAATACATTGTTGTAGTCTTCATCAGCTTTAATTCACATGGAAGTGTTCCTAAAGTCATATGCTGTAATGATATTTACATTATGAAAACATGATTTTGGACATTTCAAGTTTTTCACTTCGGCAGATAAAATGAATTGAGCAAAATCAACTCAAAATATTCCCACACGCCAGAACGTCCTCTCTTCCTCGCTGGCTCCATATCTGTCAGTGGAATGATCACCTCTTCGCTCTCTGTCACCATCAACACACTCCACGAATCCCGTGGATGATTCACTTCCTTATATCCGTTTGAATCAGGTACCGAAGCAGTTACGTGCGTAATGAAGCTTCGGACGTCACTGGTCACGTGACTTTTGCCAAACGAAGCAAGCCTCGACACAGTGCTTCTGAACCAGTGTGTTGTTTTTTTCGACACACGCTCCGGAGCGTCAGCTTCAAGCGGGCCAACACTAACCATTAGCAAAATTCATCTAAATTTCCCAAGCTAGCTTTAGTTCCAGTGTGCACAATGAAATCCATGAGAAAATACAACAAATACATATCCAACCATTGTAATGAATTAAAATAAATGACAATCTCAAATAACAAAACTACAGCCACGTAAAGTGAGAGTAGTAGTAGTAATGTAGTAGGCCTCAGCCTTAGTTATCCCATCAGCTAATAGCACTGGCATACTGATACAGGTCACAAATACAAACAAACATTCAGGCTCAACTCACCATTCACTACGTGCGATGTCACATACGAGCCCCACGCATCTACCCGCGGCGGTATCAAAATACTGTTGAACGCAATCCACAATTAATTTAAAAACAAGTCAAGATAGTAAACTGTAGTGTTGGCCCGCTTGAAGCTGACGCTCCGGAGCGTGTGTCGAAAAAAACAACACACTGGTTCAGAAGCACTGTGTCGAGGCTTGCTTCGTTTGGCAAAAGTCACGTGACCAGTGACGTCCGAAGCTTCATTACGCACGTAACTGCTTCGGTACCTGATTCAAACGGATATAAGGAAGTGAATCATCCACGGGATTCGTGGAGTGTGTTGATGGTGACAGAGAGCGAAGAGGTGATCATTCCACTGACAGATATGGAGCCAGCGAGGAAGAGAGGACGTTCTGGCGTGTGGGAATATTTTGAGTTGATTTTGCTCAATTCATTTTATCTGCCGAAGTGAAAAACTTGAAATGTCCAAAATCATGTTTTCATAATGTAAATATCATTACAGCATATGACTTTAGGAACACTTCCATGTGAATTAAAGCTGATGAAGACTACAACAATGTATTTGACACTATACGTACATTACATTGCTACAGTTTAGAAAATCATTTTGTTTATTGTTTTTAGGTGATAGTCTGCAGGACCCAGGAATACCTGCATATCTACCAGCTTGCAGTGTAGTTCCTGCACTCCACAGCCTCTTCTGTTCCATGCAAGTGGATTTTCTTCAGGGCAGGAGAAACTATTTCTAAGAAAAGAAACAGACTCAGCCAGCGCACAGTAACACTAATCCTCTTTTTAAATGTAAATAACAAAAGGGCTACCTTACATTGATCATGTTTTTACTTTGCAAGTTCTTGATTAGGGGTGGGTTTTGATTATTGCCTTTCTGATTACAATCCATGCTAAATTGAATAAAGTGATATTGATTCATTACAATCCCGTGTCGATTTGTAAATTAACGTTATTATGCCTGAAACGCCAGCATATCAGGTTAAACCTCACAACATGTCGTCAAACACCATGCAGCTAAAACAGTAACTGGGAGCAGGTTTACGGATTCTGCATACAAACGTGAACACAGAGCGCGGACCCGACGCGTCAGAATCAGATTTTGATGTGTCGTCAGGTCCGCGCTGTGTTTGCCTCTTTTTTCTTCGCTGGCTTCTGCAGCTGCAGCTTTCATAACTCTCTGTTTACATCTCTAATTAAGTCTCACATGTGTCAGCTTTCTTTTAATAGATACGAAATTATGGATATATATTGATACATGACCAGAATTGTAATATTTCTGACTGAGGCAAAACTTTCCAGATTCCAATCAAATTGAATCGGATCCTGTATCGAATCAAAATGATTCTACAAATCAGTAACGATGCAGCCGTACTCAGCTTCCTAAGCATTTTCCCTTTCCAGTTCACAATCAATCCCACCCCTAGGTCAAAAATATGTATAGGACAATTGGCCTCATCTAATATTTTGTATGAACCTGTCCAGCTGTCCAGTGATTAAACGACAAGTAGATGGAGGCAGGACTTCACAGCAGGGGCATACTCCATAATGTGCTGTGCATTCTCATATGTATATTATATATATTGCTCACTTATTGTATTTACCAACATCAAGGAGTTATGAGCAAAGAAAGGCCACACCATAGTGCATGTTTAAATAGGGAAAGTTTATTGATCAAAATGTATTACGCAAATACGCATTACATTTTTTCAGCCCCCCAATCGAGAAAACAAAACCAATTACATGTTCAAAGCAAAGGAACGGTGGCCCAATATCAGAGAGAACTCCACTCTTGAGTGAGCAGTGATAATTGAGCAGTCCGTTTTATTTTGCAGATTCAAGCTGCTCTTCAAAATTTTCACCACCAGATGTCACCGGAGAGGACTGTGTTGAAAAGCTTCGAGTAATGAACCGTTTTTCAATACAAGCTTCAGTGCTTCGGAAAGCTTCATTTGGCCATCACTAGTAAACAGCGAAAAGCGCTCGCCCACGTACCTGTTGCTTCCATCCGCTAACGCCTCTCCCCCGCGTCGTTTCGAGGCGACAACCCGGAAGGCATATAATAGTGCCTCGCGAATAGGATTGGTCACAACAGGCACGTGCAGCCTCGCGGCTTGGCGTGCGTCATGACGCGTCACGATGCCTTCACGGACACGCTCCGGTTGGAATTTAAGATTCCGATTTAGTTATAGATCCAGTTCTTTTTATTTTTATGTGGGTTACACACCCATCCTGATTTATTTCCATTACCAATACTTCCTACTGGTCCATCTCTGACACATGTGTATACTTCTCATGTAGTCTGGCTTTTGCTGATTGAAGATGACTGACTGTGCAAACACTTTTATCCGCATGAATGAAAGCAGGCATTTCACAGTCACCGCAGTCTGGCTACTGTGCAGTCAGACACACTGAACCACAAAAGCTACATTAGGAAAAAAATCCTTCATCATTCGTGTGAGCACCAGAAAGTTAAAAGGGGTTTGTGTTGAATGTTATCAGGCAGGAGGATCAGTTAAAAATAGCACAACAGTGACTGAGAGCACACAAAAGATAGAGACAAACACAAATGTTAGAGATGTCTTACAGTATACACAGTCTGATGGTCTTGCAGATTTAGTAATACTCATAAATCCCCCTATTTTTCTATTGTTGTTGTTATTAAGCTTTATTTCATAAATAAAGTGCTGAATTGGCAGCAGGAGAGGAAAGTTTATCTGCTGAATACAAGTAAAACTGACATCATTTTACACTGAAATTGTGCATTTATGCAATTAAAACGAAATGTTATTCAGAAGTAATATTTAGGGTTGTTTCCTCCATGTGTGAGTGAATTCAAGTGTTACATCACAAAAGCTGTCACATTGTGTCACATTAAGACTTTTTCTTTTTCTGGCTTCCTTTGGTAAACATTCTGACTGCAAAACCTCAAGTTCAGGACACATTTGTGGTTCGCGCTGTTGTCTCGATAAGTTTACTTGTGAAACTCAATGTGAAACAAACATTTTAGTACTCAGAGATAACATCACATTAATTCTTGCCCCAGCATAGAAGTCTCGAGTGACTGCTTGAGGTTTGAAGCTTCACGGGTCACTGAAGCTGAATGACTTGTTTGCTTCACTGAATGCAGAGAGTGTGTGTGTGTGTGAGAGAGAGTCGTCTTTTATCAGTGTTGATGGTGTTTAAACAGGAAATTACTCGCACAATGTAACTGAAGTAGCTTTGAGTGGTTCAAGTCATTCAATAGTAGATTAGCGTTAGTTTAGTGTCATTGAGCCTCTGAATGAGTCCATTGAGATTCAGCTGGCAGACGGCCAGCCTGATATTTATTCTGTCTGATGTACTGATCAGTTGTCTGGCAGTTTTGCTGTGAATGCAGTGGAAGTGAGTGTAGAGAGTGGCAGAGACCAGTTTCAGTTACATTCCAGGGCTCGCAAAATTTCAAAATCCCCGGTAGCCCCTCGGGCAGGGACTCTTCAGTTTTTGGTAGCCGAAAATAAATTTAAGTAGCCCGAATAAAAAAGAGCAATTTTTTGATGGATGTTTTGTTTCCTGTTTTGTTTCCTTTACAATATTATACATTAAAGTATAATATTGTAACGGAAACAAAACATTAATCAAAAAATTGTTGAAACACAAATTACAACATTGTATAAAAATTACAATCATCAACTCAAATACTTGGTTCTAATTAGGGCTGCCACAAACGATTATTTTGATAGTCGACTAGTCACCGATTATTTATGCGATTAGTCGACTAATCAGATCATCATCCACTGGACGTAAAACTACAGCTTATTGCACCAGCAGCATCTGCTCTTATATAACTATCATTAGCTTACAGCTTTAAGCTTTTAAGGTGCTAACTAAAAATAAAGACAAGATGATAGTTTATTCAATTTTAATGAAATTTGCAGATTGTTTCGGTAAAGTTTAATAAACTCCTTGCTATCTAAAATATAACAGGACACCGGAGTATATTCTCCAGCATCTCACACTTCTGATAATCAGCTGTCTGCTTGACATTCATTCAGCTGTGTAAAAACTATAACTTTAATCTCAGCCAAACCGATTTACTCAGGAACAAATAAAATACTAAAAAAAAAAAAAAAGCCAAACAACATTTTTAATTTATCTAAGTGACTCATATATATTTAACCTGAGTCGCAAAAGACAGCGGTGGGTTTGAAAACAATTTGCCGGGAGTCCGGTCTTCTCACGGCGCTAGTGACCTAGCCCCCGGCTAGCTATCGAGCTAGTGGGTAACAGACATCTCCGAAAACGTCGGAGCACTTTTGAAAATATGTGGTGTCCTGATAAACTGAGCCGATATTTGAGGTTTACACAGCTACATTCTCGCCTGAAAATATGTTAAACGTTTATTTTGTGACCCAGAAAGAATAATAAGAGTAATATTAAAACTAACTAGCTGCCGCCATTGTTGGAAACTAAGCTGGGCCGGGCTATGAATTCTGGGACACAGCTGCTTCTTCTTCTTCGGGGTTTAACGGCAGCTGGCATCCTTGTACATGCAATGCTGCCATCTTCTGTTTCAGTCCGTTATTACACTCTTAAATCCTGCTATTATTCCTGCGTCTTTTGTGATCTTACAAAGCTTCAAACGACACGTCGACTATTAAATCAGTCGTCGACGATTTTGATAGTCGACGTAATCGTGACTAGTCGACAAATCGTGGCAGCCCTAGTTCTAATTGAACAGAAATTTCTATGAACTTGTAAGAACTGTGTAGGACATGAATCAGTCTGTGTCAGATCCTGAATTTGAAATTTCCACTGAAATCACAGGTAAGAGGCAAGTGGAACCAAGATCTAGGACATTTGCTTTTTGAAGTTTGCAAAGACTGCTAGATTTTGCCAGTGGTAGTTCACTCTTTGCAACATAGTACGCTGTTCTAAACAGATTTTTCAGGTTTATTTTTAGTATGTTATTTGCAATCGGTGTTTGTTCTGGGAAAGATATTGCAGACTGAGCAATAATGCATTTCTTGCATTTCTCATGGGTTCTAATGGGGGCCTTTCTTCAAATGACTGGTCCCAGTAACAAAGGCGCTTGTCGACTCAGAAATCGAGAGAAAACCAACAACACACCCGGCAGAACATTATGTTATTTACACGCGTGCACATAAGTGGTCCGCATGTGCGCATTCGCTGTCAACATAAAAGACGCGCACCAGATAAGAAGTTGCAGCGCGCGTTTGCGTCCATACTGTTTTTGTCTGCTAGAGTGGGATTTTCACGGCACATTCTGCACCACATCTCTGTGCGTTCATCATTTGTTTGAAGCCAGCTCACCTCCTGCAACCACTTTTCCGAGAATACGCGCTTCTTTTGTGGTTCGGACTCCTTCTGACATTTCTTTGGAGGTGGAGGAACACCAAAGTAATTGCTTAAAGGAGCTTCTTCGACATCTTTAAGAGTTCTAAACAAATGTCTGTCCTCCTCCAGAAAATCTTATGTATGCAAACACGCATTGCAACTTCTTATCTTGTGCGTGTTTTTTATTTTGACAGCGAATGCGCACCTGCGGACCACTTATGTGCAGCCCTGGTTATTTAGCTCATCATATTGCAGCCACAGAAATTATTTTGTCCATGAAACCATAAAGCTGCACTTTCTTTTTGCCTTATAGTCTGATTTGTCATAACTTCTCCGTTTTGTGGTAAGCTTTTCTTTGGCTGTCACTTCTTCACCCTGACCTGTCTTATTTGGCTCAGCAGAACTAAAATATAAATCCTGCTGCTTTTACACACACACTCACATAACTCAGCGATTCTCTGCGCGATCAACCTCTCACATGTTTAAGCTTGCTGCGGGAGATTTCACTTGTCATGTTTGCATAGTAAGCTAACGACTGATAAGACTATGTCAGAGGAATTGGTGCACAAATTATCATCACTCACAGATCAGTGCTGTCGCTCTCTATACAAATATGCGCAATTTCAAACGCGATTTCAATATGTCACATATTGACAGTGGCTCACCGATGCCAATGACATAATTACCCAGCTACATTTCTGAAAGAATGCAAAAGCATTGACATATATTTTTCCTTCCTATGACAGCCCGACGGGCAGGGCAGAGATAGATTTTGGTAGCCCGACTGGAAAAATCGCTAGCCCCGGGACGTCGGGCTAGCGATTTTGCGAGCCCCGCATTCAAGCACTCATATTATCGCTGAATGAACCAGTAACCCTTACCAGCAAAGACCCAGATTCAGAGACCTAACTGGGGTGATCCTGACTGTAAAACTGCTGTAATGCCAGCAGTCATTCACAGATCTAATGATTTCTGCTCTTTCTTGTTACAGAGCGCACTAAACATTTTACAGTCGTTTCTAATTCATTGAGCCTTATCCCACACAACTATATTGTAATCCTCTCGGATTAGTCACTGAATAAACATGCTGTGGTAGCACACACGCACATGGCCACTGGAGGGCGTATCTCAGCTATAACTGAGAACCTTCTGGTGGCTTTTTAGGGTTATTTGAGGTGCAGCTGCCATTTTTTTTTTCACAGATTAATGTGCAGATTATTTCCTTGATTGATGTTCTGTTTTTAATAAGGCATTGCAATACGACTACACTGACAAGGGTGAAAGGATTATTTGCTAATGTGATGGCAAAACTGTCAGCCAAGAAAAGAGAGGAATATTTGCTCATTACTGACTGAGTGATTAAATGTTTCAATTCTAAACTCAGAGAAAATCAGATTATGTAAGAGTGTGTGGGAATTTCCATCTAACCTAATAAAGCATTCACACCTTCCCACTCATCCAAATCCTGCAAACACTTATGTTGCTCGGCACACTTCAGAGTTATGACCAATACTGAGATTACTCAGCAGTTTCTGTTTTAGACAGAGGACTTTAGTTGCAGTATTTAGGAAAGCTTTTCACATTTGACCTGTTTGTTCATTAATGCAGGTACGCTGGATTCTTCTGATACTGACTTAAGAGTGTCCAGCAGGCTGACGGTCAACATCTGGTAAGAAATCTGTCTCTCTTTTGATGAACTGTGTCAGTGAAATTTCTATACAAAATCCATCATCAATCATAAAGGGCGTCAAGCAGGCGTCGTCTTTTTGGCTACTGATTGATTTCTCAGTGATTTAGATTTAGCAGAGGGCGTTATAGCCTGAAGGTTTTATCAGGATATTTCAATAAATTTGTGATATTATTTAAAACAATATAGGAAATAAATACTGAATAAATAGTCAAACAAATGAACAACACACTTCTTTGTTTGAAGTGTGCATTTGTTGGCACTTGGTTCACATTCACTGCCTGCTTGTTTCTCTTTGCTCACGCACCGTCACAGTCTGGTTGCTCTCAGCGGTGTTTGCACCTCAGGCAGTGAAAACAAGTCTGTTGTCTCCACAGTACTTTCTCTGAAACCCAATAACTGCTGTCTGCCCTTCGTGTTCGCTTTACATTTCACATATAAAGTGGTTATTTTTCTCAGTTTAAACATTCAATATGTTTTTGTGTTTTGAAATCTTGATTTATTAGATTAGCAAAGTTACATCTGAACAAACCACAAGACTTGTGCAACAGTGTCTGTTGGACAGGTGTGGAGACGTATGGTCGTGATGCAGGGGACCATTTGAGGAAAACCAAACAACATATCAGCACAAACACCTACAAACTACAAAACGTCTTGCAGTCATCGACTGATTCATGAACTGGGCCCTGTTTCAGGAAGCCGGTTTAGTGCAAACTCTGACTAAGTATACCGTGAGTTAACGAAAACTCTGGGTTTTCGGTTTCACAAAGCGAGTTCAGATGAAGCCTGAGTGAGTCACTATGACGACACACTCCGTGAAGCTAACCTGCCCCTGGCAGGTTTACTTCAACTAACCCTGACTGTCTCCACCTCTGTGTCGGAAACCTGACTGTAGGAAGTGTCAGACATGGCGTGCCCCTTCCTTGAAGAGCCAGTAGATGTTGAAGCCCAAATTCTCTGCAGAGCTCTCCGCCGGGAGAGAGTGATTAGAGCGCTGAGCACGTTTCCAAGGCTACCGTCTGTCGGGCAGTCAGGAATGTTACAGTTGCACTGAAACGTCTCCTGTACTCGTTTGTGGTGTTCCCCGGTCATACACCCACAAGATTTATCAAAGAGGGATTCCACAAAATTGCAGGTAGCAGGATGAACGAAACTTAATTTATGATGTGGTGATACTTGAACTACTACTTAAATTTCACATTTATTTTCAGGGTTCCCAGGCGTGATTGGCTGTACAGATGGCACTCACATTCCAATCATTGCTCCTTCAGTAAATGAAGGAGACTATGTGAACAGGAAGTCTTTCCACAGCATTAATGCACAGGTACATGGTTCCCTGTAGCATTTCAAACTAACATATTATTTCATTATAGTAATGGATGCTAATTTGTGTTCTCTGCACTGTGAAGATCATATGTGATGCTGCCAACATTATCACAAATGTGGAAGCCAAGTGGCCAGGCTCTGTGAGTGGTGGTGGTGGAGGACCCCCACCTGTTTCTCGGGCCTCCGCTTTTTTTCTGTTGGCTATAACGGGCCACATTTGAGCATACAGAGTAAGCAAATATGTACTTGTAATGCTCAGATAATTTCAATAAGTGCTTACAGAGGGGAAATTAATGTAGCCTCTAACTGCAATTGATTTACATGGGACAAACAGACCAAGCACTATGGCTCATAATACAATTACACCTCACCTGTTTGGACTATATTTTTATATTTCATTTTTACTTGCTGCCAGGAACGTTTGGGGCCTGTTGGGTTGCACCTGCGCTCACATCATCACAAAATAAAATGTATAAAATAAAAAATAAAATATAATAAATAACGTGTTAAATGGGTGGAAATCCCTAGATCAATGTTTAAATTAACACTCAGGCATTGACTCTGTCGGCTATGTTTTGCCATGCATGCTCCCTTTCTTTTGCAGCTGAGGCTGTGTTACTTTTTTTCCGCGGAATTTGCATGTTATCGGCATATGCTGCCATCAGAATTTCGGTGTCAAGCGCTGTAAAATACATTGACCGCGCCTTCTTTCCCTCCGTCTCCATGGTGACTCGCTTAATCTGTGCTCCACTAATCAGGGCTTTATGTATCCTCGTGCGCGCGCTTAACTTGGGGTTAAAGCAACTCCGCGTTGACTGAACTAATTGTTATCAGCCTTTCTGAAACCGAATATTCCGAGTTGGACAGTTCGGGGTTACTCAACCCTGAGTATCGTTTTTCACTCTGAGTTTTCTAAACCGGCTTCCTGAAATAGGGCCCTGGACTGTATTGGAAACTATTCGAGAGTCAAATGTGAGGTCATCAGTCTGACGGTTAAAGCTTGGCTCAAACTGGCTGCTGCAGAACTTACTTTGTTTTGTGAAGCTCAGTGACTTGTTAAATATAGTGTGTGTTTTCTTTTATCAGTGTTGATGGTGTTTACACAGGGAGTCATTCACACACTGTGTAACTGAAGTAGCTTTGAGTGTTTGAAGTCATTCATTCAGATATTCAGGCCCATAAAGCACACTCAAATCATGACTCGTGTCTTTAAAACGAGGCTGTTGGTTAATGGTTTTCGTGAGCAGTCACTGCATGTAGAAAAAGTAAGCTTACTCTGTCAGACTGTATTTTGTAATTTGCCTTGTATGATATTCACAAAGAGCGGCCTAGCTTTGAGTCAACAGTGTCAGCGGTTTTCCCCTGTAGTTTATGCGCTGCCTCAAAATAAATACTTCATTGTCGTCCAGTTGTCATACAGATTTGTTGTGTAGTGTAAGTGAGGGTAGCAGGTGGGAGAGAAGCAAATGAATGTAAGCAGCTAGCAGAAAGACAGCAGAGGTTAACCTCACTAAAGCACAGAATCTCACACACAGCCTTGTCTGCTGGGTAATAAGTCGGCTTTAACCTCTTTAATTTAAACTAGTTCCATTGTCCCTCGTGTCATCTGAAATGTTCTCGGCTTTCATTAGAAAAGTTTTTCTATCATTGCTGCATGTCAGCACTCGCAGTATCATTTCTTGGCAGTATCCCATGGATGCTGAAGAAGTGTGTTTGTCATGTGGGGCTGACGCGGTCCTTGTTTTCCACCCGTCGTCTTCTGTTTCTTGTTTGTTGGTCCTTCTCATGTCACCTTTGATTCCACACTTTTATTACTTGAGCCTCAGTGAGTGTGTCGGGCAATGATACTCAGCACTCCTGTTATTTCAGCCTCAGAGTTCTCCTTTATTTACAGTCATTTTTATTTGACTCATCAGTTCTGAGTCTAGTCATTATTTACCACAGACGATTGTGGTCCATGCTCTCACTTTCTCACTGTTGACAACACTGTTACTCTTATCGCTGTTATCTTAAATATATTCAGCAGTGCTGTGTCTTTATTACCAAGTGGAACACAAAGCTCTGAAGTAGCTGCAACAGTGAGCTTAGATACCATAATTTTAAAATGTAGCACTAGCAGTGAGTCAGACGTTGTCACCAGGCCCCACTGATGTTATTGTGACAGTCAGAACAAAATGCCTTTGAACTGAACTCAAATGTTGTACTCAGACAGTTAATGCCCTCACTTTTTTCCACTTTCAGTCACATTCAAACACTCACATTATCTCTCGATGAACTGAGCATTTCCAGGAAGGACCCAAATTCAGAAACCATTGATTTCTTTCTTTGAGGTGATCCCGACTGTAAAACTGATGCTGATCATTTTAATGCAAATTTGTTGGCAGGTCAAAGTTATGTCAGTATTTTGCAAAATACTCAGATGTGTAAAGTATTGTGTTTTTGTTGGCGTCTGACCTCTTCTCACCAAACCACTTTCACACTATTGTAGCAGCATCTTCTTGGCTACAAAATCGACACGCTGCTCTCGTCCCAACACGCGTCTGTACTTGTGTCGTGTTGTGCAGGATAAGGAACATGTGGCACAGTGTCACTATATCATTAATATTGTGATGTGACACTTTTTTAATCACATAGAAGTTTATCAGAATCAAAGGGTTTTATTGCCAAATGTTGAGCAGGTTTACAACATTAGGAAATTGCTATTATATTGGGTGGTATAATATGACACAGCCTTAATCAAACTATCAAGTCCAGCACTAAAGCGAGAGAGTCACTGTGAATTTCTTCTGACTTCCTTTGAAAGATAACACGTGGAGTCAAAGGACGCTCGCTTGGGGTTTATGCTTAGTAATAATTTGTTTAAAAAAAAAACCCCAAAATAACTGCAGTCTGCTCTTCACGTTCTCCTGAATGTGTTGTTCTGCATATATAGATGTTAATCAGCTGTTCAATAGAATTTACATGAATCGCTGTGATATGATTATGTGAATATGCTGGGGTAGTTTACAGTAAAGGCAGTGAGTGAGTGCTGCTTTATTTGACTGAAATCTGTGCGTTTACCTTTTATTTCTGTTAAATCAAAAAGCTTACTAGGGTCATGTAAATGTGCAGGAAAGCTCTGTCTATAACAACAGATCGAGCCCACTTTGATCTCTCAGCTGAATCTGACGGTGTCTGCAGCCACACAGTGGCGCTGCCTGCATGTAATGCACAAACATCCGTATCATATGGCCATGAAGGCGATACCATCCCCTAGAACAACAGTGTTACAAAGAGAAATGAAACTGTTAAAGAGATTCAGTTCTTAAGTATGTGTCCCTTCTTTGCATTAACTGGCCCAACAAAACCTGAAACCACCTCCGAGGTCTCGATGTTGATTTCCTACTTTCTTCTTTCTTCCAGTCTGTGTTTGCTTTCATACTGAAAGTACTTTAACACCTGCTTCAGTCGAAAACAATGACAGAGATCAGTAAAGGATGTAAAAAATACAAAAGCAAAACAACTGCACTGGAGGAAGATAAGTGAGGAGTGCTGCAGAAGTTCAATGATCTGCACTCTGACTATTCATCTAAGGGTGGAAAGTACACAGATGGAAGTGTTGTCATCAGTCAGTGACATTTCACTTTGCTCTGTCACCATGTAACCACATCCCTGTAATCAAAACAGTCTCAAATATGTTAAGGTTCAAATAGCAGCCTGCCTCGAAGACAAGGAGTGTGAGCCAGTGCACGTGACTGACACCATCAAATATATTTAACCAGTTACTCCACTCATTTTACACTCATGCATCGTTCATATGCTTTGCTTTACGCTCACCGGTTCTGTAGTAAATCCCACCCAGTTAGTCTTTAGAGACTGGAATGTCTAAGTGTGTCTATCTGATGTTGTTAATTAGAGAAATCCAATCAGCCACTTGAATTAAGTGCTGTGCAGCTGAGTGACTTCAGTCTATTTATGCATTACCTCTTTGTTGTGTGCTGGCACATACTGTGCATTCACACACAGTTAAAATGTGGTTTTATTTGCATAAACTGCTGAGGAGCATCAGTTCATTCATGTACAAGTAAACACAAAACCCCATTTGAGTTTTTATCTGATGCTGCCTGCCTCATGAACTGATGAGAGTTTCTTAACAGCAGCCTGACATCAACTTCAGGACTGATTTATAATACTTTATTTATCCTGAGGATCAACTGAGGATGATCCTCTTCTTAGTGTCATAAAGGACGGGTACTCGAGAGGGGATATTTGATTAGTCACAGTGAGTGAGTGACAAATCTCTGTCATCTTCAGAGATGCTGTAGTTCTGCAACACATGCACTAGTTATCATGCAAACCATCTTGTACAGGAAGTTGATAAAATCTAAAGGACACTCGCTGTACCAGATGTTTTACAGGGTGTGAATATGATCTAGTTTTAATCTATATTTTGATTAAAATTATGAAGTCAAAACAGTTTTTACAGAGACAGTCATAACTCCAAAAATGTATGTTCATAAAATTTGTAAATACATTCTGTATAAAAGTTTAAAAGTGAGAGATTAATCTGAATTTGTGATGTATTCTATTGAATCTAATAGTGCCGATGATGTTGATCTGCTTGATCTGAATCCGTACTGACTCTCAGTGAGTAGTTTATGTTTATCTATAAATTTTTCCAGTCTGTTTTTAAACAGTTTTTCAAGAACTTTTGAGAATTGAGGTAGTAAAGAGACAGGCCTGTAGTTTGTGAAATGGTGTTTGTTTCCAGATTTGTATAGAGGTATAACTTTTGCTATTTTCATTCTGTCTGGAAATCGACCAGTTTGAAATGATAAATTACAGATGTATGTAAATGGTTTTATAATAGCCTCAATGACTCTTTTAACCACTATCATATCAATATCATTACAATCCAAAGATTTGTGATTTTTACATTTTTTGACAATTTCAAGAACTTCATTTTCATCAACGGCTGTGAGAAACATAGAATATGGATTTCTGTCAATCAGTGTATCGGGTTTTTCCTGTGCTTTCCCAGGATGAGTGATTGTTCTTGCTAAATTTGGTCCAGCAGTTACAAAGAATTCATTGAGACTATTTGCCACAACATCCATATTGTATTCTTCATGGTCATTACAAATGAAATACTTGGGATAGTTCTTTTGTCCAGTCCCACATTTTATAATACTGTTCAGTTTGATTATTAACTGAGGAGTTAAAAGGCAGGAGTTTGTGGAGGACCTGGGCTTCTGAGGGTCCTGCTGCTGCTGGTGGTCATCACCCTCCTCTGCCTGGGCATGGCATGCTTTAATACCCAGTTAATGTGCAGCCTTGTGTACATGCTGCAGTTTGGAGAGCAACACCTGCACTTCAGGTAACATTGTATTATTGCTATACAAGTATTATTTGCTTTGCCTGTTGTAAGGCTAATAGGCTAACAAACCTATGCCATCCTTAGTACTGAACTGAATCATTCAGGAATTCCAGGTTAAAAATCTTTAAAAACATTAGATTATGTGAGAGTGACACTAGAGGACTACTACTATTTCTTCTTCTTCCTACTCTGCTGTGTATCCTTCCTTAGTCTGTCTCTAATCTTATCTCCGTGTCTTGTTTTTAGGTTACTGTAAGTGTTTATTGCAGAGTCATGTTGCTCATCACAGTAGTGTGCTGCACACACTATGACGACTGCATAAAAATCTGATACTGGATAAAAATAATGTTGGAAAAAAGTCGGTGGCACGGCGGTTAGAGCACGGTGGCACGGTGGTTAGCACTGTTGCCTCACAGCAAGAAGGTCCTGAGTTCAATTCCACCATCAGGCCGGGGTCTTTCTGTGTGGAGTTTGCATGTTCTCCCCGTGTTTGCGTGGGTTCTCTCCGGGTACTCCGGCTTCCTCCCACCGTCCAAAGACATGCAGCTTGTGGGGATAGGTTAATTGGATAATCCAAAATTGTCACTAGGTGTGAATGAATGTGAGTGTGAATGGTTGTCTGTCCCTGTGTGTTGGCCCTGCGACAGACTGGCGAACTGTCCAGGGTGTACCCCGCCTCTCGCCCTACGACAGCTGGGATAGGCTCCAGCGCCCCCCGCGACCCTGAAAAGGATAAGCGGAAGCGAATGGATGGATGGATGGATGGAAAAAAGTCTGACTGCAAGGCAAGTTTACACTATAGCATTTTTGATAGAAAATGAAGAAATTTGGCACATTGTTCACCAACCTTGATGCTTTTTGTCTTGCAACAATAAGTATTACATGTTTATTTATATATACATATAAGCCATTATTTATTTTTCCTGCTGCTCGTGGTTGAGATATGAGTGTAACATTGTTGCAGTGAGTCTGAGCGCTCAGATGTTAATTTGGTCACTAACAGGGGCTCAAAGTCCAAGTTAGTGCTGGTGTATAAGGTGAAATTGGTCCTACCACCAACAACCCACTTAATGAGCATGTTTGTATGTCAAAGATTTGGCTTTCACTCAGAGTTTTCCTAGACAGTTTTTTTGGGAAGTAGATCTTTTCAGATTCCATTTGTTTCCTTTTTTTCTCTTTTCTTACCACTGATTACTTCCTTGAGGAAGTAAAAAAAGGGGAAAAAATGAGCACATGCTTTCATCAATCTCGTAAAAGTTTTAATAGCAAAGTGATGGAAAGTGTTTCCATAGAAAAAGAAAAACAAAATAAAAACAAACACGAAAACACTAGACATTATGATACAGACTTATAATTTACTTATAATTTACACCGATGTTTGTTTGTTGTTGTTTTTTTTTTAAATTCTACACGCGAAAGGTGAGCGCGAGAGTCCTCGGTGGACCTGCTCGCTGCTGAAGTCAAAGTAAACTTTATTGTCATCTCCGCGTGACGTTGCTAATAAAGTTACACAATTACACAGTGAATTTGTGTATTGTTTGTATGTATGAATGAATGAATGAATGAATGAATGAATGAATGAAAAACCACAGTTTTTGTCTTGGCCGTGTGATTTTATTTTGTTGTATTTATCTGCGACACCTTAAAGGCCGCTCAGTGACAATATTGTCGGACATTAAACTGGTCCGTGGCTCAAAAAAGTTTGGGGACCTCTGATTTACAGTATAGGAGCAGTTTGTCTGGAAACAACAACTGCAATCTGCACATTCATAGGCTTTTTTATTGAAATAAAATTCATACTTGTATATTATGTACTATACGAGTGGCTGAATAGGCGCAGTGGCATGAAATAATAACTTCCCGTCAAATGTGTTAAACCTAAAGTAAGGAGCCTGCTTTGAAAATGTCAGAAGGAACATAGGAAGTAGACGTAAATTACATATACCTGAACTTTAAACTGAAGCAATACATGCATAAGGGTAGAATTTTGTATTGCATGAACTTATTTCAAGCTGCAGCAGTAATCGGATTTCCTGCAGAGAGGAAAGGAGGCCGAGGTTTCTCCCGTGGGCCACACGCAGGCCTCAAACAAGAAGCTGCAGCACGAACATAACTTGTACCTAAAACATGAATTCAGCGATATTAATGCTCACTGTGATCTTTGAAACTTTGGATAATAGCGTTAACTCAAATGTGTCCCAGATAAAAAATAATTCGAATTATTTTTTTAAATTTAAAACACGCGTGATGTGATTTCGTTTTTTGTGTTGAATTCTTATTTGGACGGAGGCTCCATGGTGGAGCACTGCGGGACTACATAACAGTGTTAACAGAAGGACTGCAGGTAGACTGAAGAATATTTATCGTGAATTACTGAAGTAATTATTCATTACGCAGACATTCATTGAATATTTAGTGCCACAGCTTGTATGAAGCGCCTTTCCTGCATCCTCAGTGTACATATCGTGCCTCCTGTTCTTCTCTTGCTTTGCCTCCGCAGTCTAAAGGCCTTTACACACCACAGCCGCAGCTTTCCTGGGAATATTAAAAATATTTTTCACATAATTTCACGGGACGAATTTGCAAATTTTATTAATTTTATTTGATTATTTGCATCAAGCTCGATTTCCCAATTTCTTCGCAGTTCTGAAGAACCACGATCGCAATTAACACACGCGTCGGTGCTGACTATAAAACGACATGTATATAATCAAATGATCCTATACGAGGGAGTACTAGGGCCACATTAATAAAAAAAATATATAATATTGACGATTGATGTGTATATAATAAAATGATCCTATTATACCTAAGACAGCGCGATAAGGAGGAGGAGGAGTAAAATATATACGATTGATGATTTTGAGATTAAAGTCAAAATAATATTTTGAGAGGAAGAAACTCGAATTACTTCTGTTTCCAGAAAATCTTCCACGGCTGCTCTGCAAAATACTTCGTGTGGACGAGACGGCGAAAGCGTCCTTTGGAATCAGTTTACTGTCCGAGAGAGTGATTCTCCTTCATCACGTAATCACGATGCGTGTTAGTGGTTTGTCTCGAAAGTGCGACTGTAATTGTAACCCCGAAAATACTATTTCGAGTTCAATCACAAGAGGACATCGATTTTATTTATTTTTTTTAATTTTGTAATTGGTCGTCATACTGCTCTAATGTGAAACCCGGCTGGAAAAGGAGATGATGGGCTACTTACCGCTGCTGGCGATCCCTGCTTCTCTTCTTGACCTTCAGCCTAACGATAAATGGATCCCCCTCTCTTTATTCTCCGTCTTCATCTTGGCTGTAGCAGAAATATCCCTCCTGATCTTCCTCCTTCGCCTGCCGCAGATTTAAGGAAAAGTCTCCACGTAAGAACCGGTCAGGTGATACAGAGTGTCGGCCGTCAGCAGTCCCGTTACCGGCGTCGGTGCAGGATTTCCGCTGGAACACCATGTTGGTGAACATCGCCGTGTGTGCACATCCGTTAAAAGTTACTTACTTGTTGAAAGCTACTTTATTTTTCAGTGTTACTGTAATGAATCCAGTTCTTCTTTGCCAATTCAAATATCTTTGTAAAGCTATTATGTTATATTTGTGGCAATTGACTATTGTTGGCGGCTTAAACTGACTCATCCATAAGAGATGCGCATGAATCAATGTATCTACTGCAATGTTTGTGGTGCTTCTACGACAGATGTGTTAGGCACCTGCAGTTATTGCTAACACGAAGCCCATAAAGCCCAGTTTAAACACTCATTTTAAACTAATAAACTAGCTGCGCTTGTAAATGTTTCTAACTTCAGTGACGCAGCCAAAGGACTGATGATCTTATGCCTTTCACAACACTCGCTTCTTCTCAGGATTTACATTCACATCTGGGGTTTTACAGAAAGTAATCCGTGAACTGTGATGGATAAAAGCTGGATGAGCTGCTGTCATTCATGTTTCTGGTGTAGTCTGCTATTATAGACTAATGGCGATGCAGACATGCCAGTTGGATGTGGTTGGTTCCTCTGTGCTGCTGATAACAGACATTATGATGGCGTAGACATAATTAATATTAATAATAATTCAGTGCTCAGTAAATGCACAGATAATTCGTAATAAGCATTTTAAAAAATTATATTTGTATTCTAAGTGTGATTATTGAACCAATATTGATCATTGCAGATAGTTGTGGCAATTGTTTTTTTAAATGTGAGGTTGTCGTTGCAGATTTTTTTCTGATGTATTAATCAGATATTTTAACCGTGTCATATTAGTAACAGTAATATCACTTTCTCACTTTAGTATTGGAAGACGACTCCTGACACCAGTTGTATGCCTGCATGTAGAGTGTAATCACAAGTGGGCCCCGTGTTTATTGCACCTTCACAGAGGGCCCATTGTAAGACATCCAGGCACCCTGGTCAAGGGAGGAGACTTTTCTTAGAGTGGGAGGTTCAAGGATGAGCTGGACTGAAGGGATATCTGATGTGCTGTGGATTGTTCTTTGTTTGAGTGTCTGTGTGTGTGTATAAGATGTGAGGGCGGTGGCCAAATGTCAGAGATCACCCTGGTGTTTTGGCTGGGATGTTTCTCTCCACACTGCAGTGTGTTTAATAAACCCACTTCAAATTATTGCTATACTATTGCTATACTTGTATAGCAATAGTATTGCAATACTATTGCTATACTTGTATAGCAATAGTATTGCAATAACTTGAAGTGGGTTTATAGCAATAGTATTGCAATACTATTGCTATACTTGTATAGCAATAGTATAGCTTTTTTTTTTTTTAACCAATGGTCCTTTACAACACATTCTCCACTTATTATGTCATTGCACATACTTAAGTATAATTTAAAGCTTTATGGAAGATATGTATGTATGTTTGCCTGATTCCAGCATGGCAACAAGTCTTTAATGAATTTTGTTATTGTAGAGACAGAATGTGAAAATGAATGCATCCCCCTTCTCTTCTGCTACCTTCCTGTGTGCTCATTTGTCGTGTCCAAAAATAAATAATTGAAAGGCTGAGTGTTCACCTTTAATGGGGAAAAAAAAAAGTGTGAACATCCACATGAAGTGAATTATTCAGAAATTTCAGGTTAAAATTCTTCTAAAACATCAGATTATTTGTGATACTTTCATGACTTCTTATTATTCTTTGCGCTCTTCAGAGTATCCTGTCTGTATTTTTATCTCAATATCCTGTTTTTAGGTTAGTGTGAGCGAGTGTAGACATTGGTTGAATCTTTGTAGAAAGAAGAAATGCGTGGGAGTTTTCTGTTTTTCCTGCACACTTTTGGCATCCATGCAGCTGGTGCTTACCCTGGTGCTTACACTTATTGATTACCGTACTGTTACTTAAGCTTGCTTTGAGCTCTGTGTGGTTTATTCTTTGAAAAAATGAAAAACGACAGCACATCGTAACCTGCCAAGTCATCAAAGACAAGTAACAAAGGTTTAAGTCTCACTTTTCCTTTGAACTGCCCTTAAAACAAAAACAAACAAACAAACAAACAAAAAAAACCAAGTGCCACAGTGTTGTTTTCATCTTTTTTCTGCCTGCACTGTGACACACAGCAGTGTTGTTATGGGCCATACTTAATGTTACTGTTTGCAGTTAGAGACGTTAAGAAGGAGAAATGGCAAAGTCTGTTTGTTCATGTTGTTCGTGTCAAGAAGAAAAATCAGCATTTGCAATAAAGCGCTGCTGATATAAGTACAGGGTGTTGTTAGTCGTTGGCTGAGTGCAGTGTTTTCTACTTTGCTTTCAGATTTTTCACCCAAGCAGAAATAACAAGAATGAACTGTTATTACAAATGTATAAACTTAATATTGTTAATAGAGTTTTGATTATTATATGCACTAGTTTTGGTCACAAGTGTGGGTAAAAGCTGAACTTAGTTTTAAAGTGAGAACAGTTTCTGAGTGTGGCTGTGATCTACCAGATACACAAGGCATGTTGTCCTCCTCAGGTCACTCTTTGGCTTCAGCTGTAAATTATAAACTTAAAAAAATTGGTGAATTTAAAAAAAAAGAAATAAGTTCTTCTAAAGAAAAGGAATTTATGATTGAAAGAATCATATATCTCTTCTCCAAACTGGAACATCTGTTGTTTTGCTTATTTTGCATCCAGAGAGATGAGATGTTACAGGGGAGGCGTAATCTGTGATCAGTGGGTTAGATTAGTCAGGTATATACTTCTCTCTTTTTCCACTTTGAGCTTGGCCCGGGCGCCAGGCCAGGCCAAGCTGCCTGCTTGGCAGGGCTGCCTGCTTGGCAGCCCTGCCAAGCAGTCTTGGGAGTGAGCCAGTACATACCTGAGCCCTGATGCACCGACGCCACCAGCCACCTGCAGGGAGTGTGGTTAGGGGAGGTATTTAACTGTGTTTAAATATTCATTCAGGAATTTTTAACATGACATGAATGGTTGGCTGCACTCATTCTGTGAGGATTTGCTTCCTTTTTTTCCTTCTTCTTTTTTTCACAAATATTTTCTGTTCCCTTTCATTTTTCCTTCCACTGATAACTTCCTAGAAGTTAGAAGAAAAAAAAAAACGGTGCCTATTTATCACTTTTGAAAAAATAAAAAATGCTGATGTCTGGGCTCTGAGCAACCATGTGTTGTTTTTTTTTTTTTTTTCTAAGAAACGCCTGACAGTTGGCTGGTTAACTAGTGTGGTGTGGAGTGGGAAGCTTTCGGCTAATAGTTCTTCTGGAATGACCTTATTCATACAAAAATGCTATTTTAATATTGTCTTATTATTGACATGTAGATTCAGATACACAAATGAAAACAAAGTGTTACGTGTGTGTGTGTGTGTGTGTGTGTGTGTGTGTGTGTGTGTGTGTGTGTGTGTGTGTGTGTGTGTGTGTGTGTGTGCTTTAATGATTAATATCACTTAATACTACTTAGAAAATGACAAAGTCTGGCTGTTCTAAAGCAAAATATGAAGAAGCAAGGGCTGAGACAAGACTTCTCTTAAGCACATTAGAACTGTACAGCTGTGCTCATAAATGGGGGTGGGTTTCGATAATTGATTTTCCAATTGAAATCGATTTTAGCTTGAATAGCGCAATTTGTTAAATCCTGAATCGATTTTTAAATATAAATGTATTTTGCCAGAAACCAGTTTCAGCAATCACCAAACAGCTCAAACAGCAAACCAGAGCAGGTAAATGGATTCTGCACAAAGACGTAAACACAAAGCGCGGACCCAACGCATCAGGATCAGTGAGCTGTCGGCTTTCTCACCCGACGCCACAGACACGGGGCTGAAAAGCCGACATATCACAGATTCTGATGCTGCAGGTTTTGTCACTCTCCAACCAAAATGGATTGAACCAGGAGCAAAAGAAGATCCAAACTATGCTTCACATTTCGCTTCACTTAAACTTTGTCATGAATTCACTATTACTTTTGCCGTTTTGCTTCCACCACGATAAAATCCCAGTGGTTTAAGCTGGTTTAGATATTTCACTCTTGCAGTTTCACAGCATCCTGATTGTCGTTCTTCAGTTGAGTTTTCACTGGTTTTCAAACCATCAAACACTTTAGATTCACACGTGTTTGTTTGTGTGTTGCAGGAGTTTCGCTCTGAATCCTGACCTCCTCTTTGTGCTTCTGTGGCTCGTGGGACCATAAATTGGTCACCGTGGCGACCAGCAGGATGATTGAAAGTCCCCCGTCTGACTTTCTGAGGTCAGCCGCCACTGTTAGTGTTTATCTCATATTACGTCACATCTAAAATCCTGTGTAAGTATGAATGAATGGTGATTAAATTAAACAAATAAAATGTATTTTTCTTTTTTCCAGTGTTCACCATCACTCTGCTCTGCAGCTGGTCTCCTTTTCCACAGTGCAGTGACACAGTGTTGAAGAGGTGAGTGTGTTAGTGTCACAACGGGACTGAACAGACTCACGTGCAGGCTCTAAGTTTAGGAAACACAAGAGTCTTTATTACAGCACAGCAGGTGATCTATTTACAAAGGTGAGGGGAAAGCCGGGCTCCAAGGGTCCACACACAAATGGGAAAGACGCTGAAAGTCCACACGCACTCCGTCCACTCCTCACGCTCCTCTTCACACTCCACAGAAAACACGATGGCGCACTCCACTCCTCGCACACTCGATCACTCAGGAAACACAGGGGTTGGTCCAGCGACGAGAAACGCAGAGCTGCCATCTTATAAAGGAGCTGGAACACTCTCGTGATGAGCCACAGGTGCGTGATTGCAACCAGGTGCGTGGGTCAAGGGCAGGAGCCCACAGGAGAGCTCCGCCCAGGCAGAGGGAGGAGGGAGAGAGAGGAAGGGAGAGAGCACGAACAAAAATGAAAGTAAAAACATGTAGCCATGCTGAGCCGACCGGGTAGGCACAGGGACCCTGACAGTTAGAGGAAATGTTCATGTCAGGGTTAGTCTGTATGCACTCAGAGGTCATTTGTACCTGCTGCTGCTGCTGCTGCGGTTGTAATGATGTAAACCCTGATTGGTTGGATAGTTTGGTAGGATTTATCATTGATAAAATGACACAGCACTTTGGAGTCTGTACCTGCTAACTCCAAACAGCTCACAACTATGGCACACAGCAAACATCTACAACTAACCACAACATGGCAGGCTGTTGTGACCACAGGAGCACGTCTAGGTGCACACTCTTGTATCCATGCCTTTCAAGGATAACCTCAGACTTCTGAAAACTACGGAGCCAACGTACGGAGCGAGATCTCGCAAAAGTTTTAGCCGCATTCTTCGGAGGCCGCCAGCTCGAAGCCAACCGGGATGTCAAGGCACGATGTGCCGGGAGAGCGGTGTTCCCCCCGGCTGTAGCAGGTCTCAACCTGCCGTTAGCTTCGAGATGGTGGGTGTCAGACATCTCCGAAAACGTCGGAGCACTTTTGCAAATATGTGATGTCTTGTAAACTGAGCAGATATTTGACATTTACACAACTACATTCACACCTCAAAATATCTTAAAAGTTATTATTGTGACCCAGAAAGAGTAATATTACAACTAAGTAGCTGCCGCCATCAATCATCTTAATTTTTTTTCTCCCATGTCCCTTGCGGGGCTCCATAGAAAACCAAACACAAAAAGTAATAACATAATGACATCAGGCACTCAGCTGTTCTACAACTTTTACCTCAGGGGATTTGAGCCACCTACAGATTCTCCTGTACCTGCCAGCACACTGACACTTTGACTATCACAGGCCTGTGTGTGGACATGTGGACGCTCTGTGTAACAATGATATTCATTTTAGCACTACTTACTACTGACACGCAAGAGAGGAAGGTCAGTTTCCATTTCTGTGCTTATATCTTACTAAATGCAGGGTAATGACTGTGTAATGTGTTGAATTTAATGTAGTGGACTGTCTGAGCACATCTGCTGATAAGCTGAGTCAATAGAAGCACATCCTGTAGATAAGCAGCTCTAAGATTTACTGTCTCAGCTGCTCTGAACGAGTCCTCTGAGCTTCAGCCGCAGACACAAACCCTCAGATTTATCCAGTCAGATTCATTTACAGGACCTGAGGGAGCAAAGCAGACACAAACTGCAGAATATTTTATTTATTGGTCTGTCAGCACCTAATCAAGCCTCTCTGACCAACTATTGTTGAAGTGCTGGCTGATTGTGTGAGGCTGCAGCTCCATCTGTCTAATGTTGGTGTAGAGATCATCCTTTCATCAGCTGCTGCGACAAAACCTTAAAGCTCAGATAGAGATAACAGGTGTCACACAGTAACTGTGAGATGAGCTGTATCTGCTGATGGGAGGCTGAGGTGGAGGTGGCTGTGATAAAGGTGCTTAGATTTGCACTGGGAATGACAGCTGTCAGGTATAAGAGATAACTCTTTATTGTCATTGCACAGTCATACATAGTACAGTAGTACAATGAAATTGGAAAACTGTCCTACGTCGGCACTACATATAACACAACACAACACGATATGACACATCACAACGCAACAAACAACACAACACAGTATATTAACTTAGTATAAAAAAGAAGAATAAGTGTATGTGTATTGCACACTGTTATTATTGCACATTAATTATTATTGCACCTTGTTATAAATATAAATATTATTGTTATCGTTTTAAACATTGTTACCTCCCCCTTAAAAAAGTCCAGGGAGGTATCCAGTCAGGTCAGCTATTTACATTGATCAGGGCTATTGCCCTGTTGTAAAAGCTGTCCTTGAGTCTATTTGTTCGGGACCTCAGCAGCCTGAACCTCCTGCCAGACGGCAGCAGCTTAAATACCCGGTGTCCTGGGTGTGTGCAGTCCCGTAGGATGCTGCGTGCCCTCTTGAGACAGCGAGTGCTGTACAGGTCCTTCAGGGAGGGAAGAGGATGTCCAATGATTTTTTTGGGCCATGTTGATGACCCTCTGGAGTGCCTTTCTGTGTGCTGTGGTGCAGCTGGAGAACCACACACCGATGCAATATGTGATGGACTGGTTAGTTTGGACTGTAGAGGATTATATTAATTTGATATTGAGCTGGGAGTGGTGGGACGACTGCTGTGGTAGGTGTGACAGAGCAGAAGTGAGTGATTGAAGGAGAATGATTAGTTTAATAAAATGAAATAAAATGTCTTCACATGTCTGTGAAATACTCAGCTTCAAAATAGAAAGTGCTGTCTCACTGTGACATCTGTTAGAGGATAGTCTGTACTAGAGATGGACTGATCCGATATTACATATCGGTATCGGTCCGATACTGACCTACATTACTGGATCGGATATCGGAGAGAAATAAAAAATGTAATCCGATCCTTTAAATATCAAAAAAGCAGCTCACAAAACTTGTGAAACGGCGTAACTCGGCTCATAACCGTAGCACGTGGGAGCAGTGTGCTCACGTGATAGAGCGGCTGTGTGTATTTGTTGCCTCACTACCAAACCAGCATTTCATCTCCGAGGAAGTGATCCCAGAGAGAAGTAGAGCAAGTGTGTAAGTCCATCTCTGAATGTTTGTAAAGCATTCCCGCATTAAGCTTAACAACCGATATATGGAGCGGCTGCCTCTTCTTGCTGCTATTTCACTCATGAAACTGATCAATGATCAGCTGATCCACTTTTCTGTCGTGAGTCCGTCTCTCTTCTTTGTTTTTGGCCCACTTTGCACCAGAAAGAGGAAACCAGCGGCTGAACAACAGCAGCACGTTTAAGCTTGATCAGCTGTTGTTAGAATTTATTTAATATTACTTTCTACTCGAGGATCTTTTTCTACGTAGCTGACGCTGGTAACTGTGCAGGGGCGGATCTAGCAAAGTTTAGCCAGGGGGGCCGATAGGGCATTAACAGGGAAAAGGGGGCACAAAGACATACTTTTCTTTCTTATTCTCATTTAAAATGTCGAGCTTTTAATAAATAATTATCTGAATCTTACACCCAAAGTTTTAATCTGGTGTAAAATGTATAGAAGTCAATTACTGTATATAGTAACTGTTAAGTCTAATATACCCTAGTAAGCTATAGTACTTTTTCCTTTGGGAAGGATACCATCTGTGCAGTCTGCAATTCTGTAGAAGAAAGATGTTGAATCTATTTAATTATTCTTGAAAAATAATTTATTTCTGTGCATTTTTTTTCCACACTGCATCAAATTAAAGTTGATTACGTCGATTAAGCATCATGAGGTGGAGGGTGGGGTGTGGTTTCCTTATTATTATTTTTTTTGCTGGGAGTTTGCAACCCTATTAGTTAGGTTGTTTAATATTTCTGCTAAGTTCTCTTTAAAATACCAGAATAGGAAGGATGGAGCAGGTTTAAGTTTATTAGATTGATCAGTATTGCTGAACTATGAAATATTTTGGGTGCAGTGCATTTTTTACATACAGGTATAACAGAATAGCTTTAGTCTTGTAGTTTATTTAAACTTGAGTATGAACTTATACAAAATGCAGCAAGATATTAAAAAAACAGTTTTATTGATTAAAAACACTTTATATCGGTATCAGCAGAAATCCAAATTTATGATATCGGTATTGGACATAAAAAAGTGGTATCATGCCATCTCTAGCCTGTACTGATCTCTCAGTGCATTATGTGCTCAGTTGAATCTGACAGTGTTTGCTGCCACTCACTGCTCTGGTGTGTACACATGTTGTACGGCCATAAAACTGTGAGAGATTCAGTTCTTGAGTGTTTCATGAGGCAGATCCTGATTCTGTCAGCACAGCTTTTAATTTATTTCCTGATGTTCACAGAGTTTCTTGACTCCACATGTAGAGTTGGTTCCACTAGCCTGAGGGCTGAACTACAAACCAAGTCCAGCATAGCTTAGCTTTCTTTGCATTAGCTGGCTCATAAAAGCTCAGATATAACAGACATGCTTCAGTCTCTGTTTGCTCTCACACTGAAAGTGATTTCACGCCTCCTTTCACACCTACTTCAGTCCAAAACAATATTAGAAGAACTGTTGATAGAGATCAATAGAATATATAAGAAATACAATAGAAACACAGCAGTGCTGCAGACAATCGATGATCTTTCACAAGATCTATGAACACTTGGCACATTCAGTATGTAAGCAGTGAGAGAAAGTCCACAACAAAGTTATTAAATCATTGTTGACTCATCTGCAGCTCTGAACACATGACCCACTCAGATTATCTGTTTCCATATGTTACCATATCACAGAGACGCCTTCCTGATAATGAAACTTGACTTTAGGCTCCGTGTACCTCTCAGCCTCTTAAGTCACTCTGTGGTGCTCTTCATGTCAGCTGTGGTATTTGCTGTGTGTTTAATCTGTGCACACAAGTTGTTTTGCATGATAAATACTAACACACTGATGTGTAAACACTGAGAACAGTGACTAACAAACAAACCCATAAACAGGAACGACCCACCTCTTATATGGTTAATGAGAAAAAGTCAGTTTTTTATTTACATGCACAAACCAGCAACACTTTACTGCAAACAACTTCAGACCCTTGAGCAGTTTTCAGGAAGTTAGGACTGAAATAATCTCTGTTGTTGTTTGTTTAATGATCTTAGTGCTGATTTGATCTTTTCAGCTTGTTTAACTGAGTCTTAATGTTAATGCTCTTTAACAGTCTGTGTGTGTGTGTGTGTGTGTGTGCGTGTGCGTGTGTGTGCGTGTGTGTGCGTGCGTGTGTGTCTCAGTGCGATGCAGAGCTGCTCCTTACTGAACTCGACCCTGCAGAGCACTGAGGGCGTCCTGTCCAGCTTCAGGAGCAACTGGCAGGAGTTTGTGGAGGACCTGGACTTCTGGAGGGTCCTGCTGCTGCTGCTGATGGTGGTCATCACCCTCCTCTCCCTGGGCCTCACCTACTACATCAGCAGAGTCCTGCCTTTCTCAGGGTGGAGAGGAGGCAGGAAAATAAATGAAGATCTTTATGTAGAATAAAAACTCTGGTGTTTATTTCTTGTGCAAATCTGATCATTTTATTGGAATCTGAACAACATCATGTGATGCTGTCAGCACAAAGAAGAGAGGACGGTGACTCAGAGACACCGACAGCTTCATGTGTGGCCTAACACCTTTACAAGCACTCATTGATAAAGTCACTTTTACATCCCTGTTTGCTCTGTTACAAGCTGTATATTGCTGATGTTTTGTATCTTTTCATTGTTTTCTCTCACTTGTTATTTATTCAAATGTCTTTGGTGTGAATTTTTCCCTCGCTGGCTGCAGGTATTTATGTGAAATAAATACCTGCAGCCTTTCTGGCTGGAAACAGTTTTGTCAGGATATCTTGATGTTCTTTGTTCAAAGGTTTTCAGTGTTTATTCCATCAAACATTTGAAGTCATTTAATGTGCAAAATGAATAAAATCATGAATGACTGTAATCATCATCAGGTCACTTTATTATCCACTTAAAACTTTATTGGCACACAGCAGCTTCCCTGAGCTTTTTACAAAAAGCAAAGTAAACACAGTAACGACTAAATCTGTACAAACAGGCAGGACAATATACAAATTCCCTGTATGTGTCTGCACATATACTTGGCCAATAAACACGATTCTGATTCTGTTACTGAAGAGCTCTCATTCATCCATCTTGAAGCTAAATTATGCATTGATTATGTAAGCAGATGATTTACAGGCATTACTTGATTTATTGGAAGACAAACACAAAATAATAAAGACAATCTCAAACATTGTAACAGCAGTCAGCCTCAGCAGAAGGAAAACGGAGGATTTCTAAACCTGAGACAGTGGAGTTGCACAGTGGTGCCGTCATAAAGGTGGCGAGTTCAAATACTTAAAGGGATGAGCTGTTGTTGTTCTTCATTCATCAGTTGTGGGTAAAGTCAGGGTTTCCATTTGACTTTAGCATGCTGTGCTGGTCACAGTCTGATTCTCTGCCCTCTTCAGTGCCTCCTCCTCCTCCTCGAGTGCGCACATTAAATTTCCTGTCCCTCAGAAACCAGCAGAGCCAAACAAGCAGGTCAACGATCACAAATACAGCTGCCGTTATGAAGAATGTTCTCCACGACCACTCGGAGCACTCTGATGGCTGCAGAGGACAAGAAGACAGAGCAGAAATATTAGTTAGCAGTTTTAACTGACTTTTAATGCTTTCAGTTAAAGTTAAAATAAAACAGCTTTACACTGTAAAGCTCAACATAAAGGTGAGATCATTTTATACATTCTGTGTGTCAGTCCTTGGTGGACAGACCACAACTCTCTATCTTTGCACATCTGTAAGCACATGTTCCTGCTGAACCGCTGCGTCTGAATTTTGACTGTTCTTTGCTGACAGGACCGGTTGCCTTTGGCCTGTCCTACTAATCTTCATGGCCACGTTACTTAAAGTCTTTCAGTCAGTCTGCAGTGATTAAACTGTGGACGATTAAGGTTTAGAGTGACGTGTGAAACCACTTAAATTCTTACCGTCGGTGTGGTTGTAGGCTGTGAGGTGCTGCCCGGTGGTGGTGGTGATGGTGTGGAGACGTGCAGGTGGACAGCAGAGCGGTGTTTCTCTGTGTTCTCCACGTAACAGTAATACACTCCGTCGTCTCTGAGCTGAGCTCGCTTCACGGTGAGGGACAGGTCTCCTCGCTGGTACCAGTCCGATGGTATGGACACTCGGCTTTCATTATAGCCGTCCCCGTAGGTGATTTGCTTAGACCGAGGATTCAGCTCCAGCACCAGCTCTCCGTCTCTCCTCCAGCGCACAGATTTTACTGCCTGACCGACTGTAACGGAGCGACACGGCAGGGTGGCACCTTCATCCCGGGGTGCGACAAGTTTATAGGGCAGAAAAACATGCAACTCTTCCAGCTCCCCCCTCTGTTTGGAGTTGCAGGTAAACTCGTAATAGCCGTGATCGTTGAAATCTGCTCTCTTTAATATCAGAGAGTCGGCGCTGTAAACCACCCGGTTAATGTAACCCGGTCCCGGCTTCCAGACACCGTCAACAAAGGCGACCAGCTGATCGGTGCCATCCATCAGCTGATGTGTGACTTTTCCCGTCTTGCACTTCTCTGTCAGGGCAAACCTAACATCGTCTCCTGCAGCGGCCTGGATCAGTTTCCCAGACACCCGGCCGATAAAAAGAAGAAGAAGAACAATGTAAGTGAGGCGGACTGATGTAGCACTCATCTTGCGCGCGGGGGGAAAATGCGCGCCGTTCACGCGCAAGCTGACTTTTTATAGTCGGTGGTGAGTGGCGCGGGTGTTCCACACCGTCCGAAAACCGGTCTGAGCCGCATGAGAGCACGATGCCCAATTGGCCAATTGACTTGTCTGAAACAGCGACTCCTATGACTGAACTGTTATTATTATTATTATTATTATTATTATTATTATTATTATTATTATTATTATTATTGTTGTTGTTGTTGTTGTTGTTGTTATTGTTATTGTTATTATTATTATAGATGGGTAAATGCGTTGTTGCACATGACACAGCCGGCGTTGTTACACTTTAACCTCAGATACATGTATTTATGCTGTTTTTATGCGTAATAAACGGAATAAAACACTGATCTTGGCACGTCGCCTCCAGCAGGAAGTGATCTGCTGAGCAGGCACTGCTCTCGTTAGCTACCAGGTTCATTTGACAGGGAAAGAAAAGTGAGCTAGAAACAGTCGAAAATGACAAACTGTCCCCACAGTCTGTGCGGTCAGGGAGATAACGACCTTAGAGAGGTGATACCCAGGCTTATGTACACACCGCAGTTTGGAAACAACGTCTGGACTTCAGGTAACATCTTACTAGCTGAACTTGAGCTAACTAGCTAAAACCTTTGGGAAATATCCAGAAAATGTGGAAGTGTTCAGGCGTCCCCATGATTATTGATGCCGCTCAAATACATCCCAGCTAATGAGACACTAGTTAAGCGTTTCAACTGAACCAGAGGAAGGACTAGAACAATGCTTAGCTTAGCACGGCTAATAAGCACGACGACATCGACAACAAAAGTCTGTTTATAATCCACTTTTAGTGTATCTTATGGTTTTATTGAAACTAGTCTTAATTTTTCTGACCCCAGTATAAGAAAGAAGTTAATGCAATATAATTTTAAAGCGTTTTTATTATTCAACTGGCTGCGCAAGCCGTCACTTTCAGTTCTCCACTGTCGCCACCCTGGTCTGAAAACTACTGTTTTTAAAGACCAGAGAGACACGATTAACCAACTGGCCACAGCTGGGTTGACCAGTCTCTCCCCTTAGCACTGCCCCTTAATCCACTGGACCACCCCTCCCCTGCAGCTGAGCCACAAACCAAACCCTGCTGCCACTGTGACATTTCCTACGATTTACCCACCCAGGCCACTCCTGTTCTCTTGAATACCAGGGGCCTGAGGGTTTTTTTTTTTGTCAGTAGGATGGGGCTTAAATGTGGGTACCTGGGTCCTGCTGGAGGCCAAGGTCTATGGTGGGTAGGTGGTGGAATGTGGTTGTAAGATAGCAAGCTACCGGGGGACTTGACCAGGGTAGGGTGTTGGTCCCTGGGGCCTGCTGGAGGTCAAGATGGTGGAGGGCAAATGTGTGTGCCAGGGCAAGCTACTGAGGGAGTGGACCAGGTTATGATGCGAGTACCCGGAGCCTGCTGGAGGTCAGGGTCAGGCTTCAGCTTTCTTTCTGTCTGCTCAACTGGTTTAATCCCAACATCTGCTCCAGTCTGCACGCAAAATATCCTTGGGCAAGATACTAGATACAGGTTGCTTTTCGATGCATATGCAAATGTTAGCTAGAAAGCAGTGCTCAGAGTAGAAGAACACTTTAGAAGAACATGTCTATTTATTAATACTCAATAATTCCACAACCAGGAGCTTAGCCTTTATTTTCCAGGCTATTTATTTATTTACTCTAATTATTTCTTGTTATTAAAAATGCCAAACTAACTGCAACGCACACATGATCAAAACAGACACAGAACAACCAATTTTATTCACCTTTTAATTCTGTCTAACTAAAACAGGTTTGAATCCGTTAGTGTGACTTTCAATAACTTATAACAAACAAAAGTGACAATATGCAAATATCAAGAATTGCTGGATTTCTTTGTGTCTACATGACTCGCACGTAGTTGAGTCATGTAGACATGTAGTGCACTATGTGCACATAGTGCACTATGTGGTGCACCACGTAGTTGAGTCATGTAGTTTTCTTTATTTGAATTTCAGCAATCTCTCTCCAGATATTTCACTGGTGATTATTTTTTAATTATAATGAGGTGATCATTGTTATTTGTTCACAAAAAGGTCAAAAGCTGTGGTGGAAAAAGTGGCCAGAAATGCACAGGAAGGATTGTCATTCCCGAACAGGTCAGCCAAGATTTTCAGCCGTCTTTTCCTGTGCTGAGTCACACATGTGCTGTGATGAAACTTGTTAGACCACCAACATCTGTAGTGTTTCTCATTTTCTCCCTGAGAACTGTGGATGATGTTTAATGATGATGTTTAATCGAAGTCTGATCAGTGGGTTAGTTTGATCAGAAATTTTCCTGCTTTTTCTTCTTTGTATACTTTGAACTAATGAAAAAAATGAATCTGGCGCTCACACTGTCTGTGCAGTCTGCCAGCAGGGTGTCAGTAAAGAGCAGTGTTCAGCCCATAAGATCAGTCTGTGTCTTTCTTATTGTTTTGGAGGTAGAACTCTGTCGGCATGTCAAGTTTCTTTCTGACAAATGCAGAATCTTGCAGTAAAATCTGCCATCATTTATCTTTCCGGCGTTTCCATTGTTTATATTGAAGAGTAACAATGATGGAGTGACTGAGCGCTCAAAGTGCCTGTTAGTGTTGGTGTATGAGGTGAAATAGTCCCACTTACTTTTAATTTCAGTTTTCTGTGAGTCACAGCTCAGCAGCATGAGATGTTCATTTATAGCTTTTTGTGGAAGTACATGTTTGCAGATTACATTTGTTTTCTCACTGATCAAGCTAGAGAGGGAGAGCTAGTGTTCTGACTCATGCTGTAGACGAGTGGCTCTACGAGTCCACAGTGTTGGCTTCACTCAACTATGAAGGCAACACTGTGTAAAGAAGTGCTGTCTGTTGTTCAGGGAGGTTTATAATAAAGTGTGGCTTGTGGTGGGTTGTGTTGTGGAAAGTAGTTCCTGTTACATTTGCTGTGGGTCAGGATGCAGCAGGCATCTTAACACTCACAGCTGTGGGTCACATATGCAGTTTGTAGTTCTGTTCCTGGTGAACTCTGCGTGAACTCCCAACCAATCAGCATTCAACAGACTTCTGTGTCCAGCGGGTAGTGGGTGAACACCCCTCTCTTTATGAATTACTCTCAGCAGTCAGGCCCTCGTCCTCCTTCAGGAAGGCCAGGTTTGTGTCTGCTCCTGCTGAGATCTTTGTGTGTGATGCTGACTCGTCTCCTTTGGGCTTGACTCATTTTTCTCGAGGCTTCTGCAGCAGTGAATCTTTCTGCTCTGGTCCTATTAGCCTTATTCACTGTAATCATTTATAATGTTGTTATTGTTATTAGGCGTGGAAAATTAGTTTAAAAATCCAAACATGATTTACACAACTTTCCATTAACTTCAGCGCACCAAACAACCAGTTCTTATATTAAAAAATGGGGAAGAAGGATCGACAAATTCATGGCTTAAAACTATCACAGTAGAACTTCTTCTTTTCTTTTGTTCTCCACTTTCTTCAGTTTACTCTGTTTTTTTTTCTTTTTGAGGAAACACTGCACACCAGCTGAGATGTGTCATGTTTTTCAGCTAACGTTTTCTGCCACACTAGCTCTTTGCATTTAGAGCACAACGTTCAACTTTGGTCTCGTCTGACCTGAGCACCTTCTTCCACAAGTTTGCGGCGTCTCCTACATGGCTCATGGTAAACTGCACTTTTTATGTCTTTCTGTCAACAATGGCTTTCTTCTTGTCACTCTTACAGTTACAGTTGTCCTGTGGACAGATTCTCCCACCTGAGCTGTGGATTTCTGCAGCTTCTTCAGACTGACCATGGGCCTCCTGGAAGCTTCTCTGACCAGGATGACCAGGTCTTGGTAGGTTTGCAGTTGTAGCATGCTTTCTCTATTTTTGGATGATGGAGTGCTGCTTGAGATGCTCTTGGGATATTTCTACAACTTTATCCCTGTCTGGTGACTTCCTTGGTCTTCATGATCCTGTTTATTAGCTAATGTTATCTAACAAATCACTGAGGCTTCACAGAGCAGATGTATTTATAATGAGACGAAATGACACACAGGTCAACTCTATTATCTAATTCGGTGACTCTGAAGGATCTTGATTGCACTGGATTTTAATTAGGGGTATCAGAGTACAGGGGGCTGAACACAAATGCACTGCACACTTTTTAGATTTTTATTTGCTTAAAAAAAACAAAACGATATTCACAAAGTTTAGCTTTGAGGACATCATTTGCAGTGAAAACGTGATAAATCACTTTGTCTTATTGCAATACTCAGAATGTTGCAAAATGTTTATAAATCACATTAATCTACTATCATGAGGGAAGTATTGTAATAGGAGCCTATCGTGGGCTGTCTGGGGATTCCCGCCTCTAGTTGCCCACCGTATTTATTCGCTGATCTGCAACATTAACATCCATCAGCACAGCCCCAGCAGGCAGCCAGTGTAAACCACAGTGATTCAGCTATCTTTTTGCCACAGTTGCACTGGTGCACCTAACTTTTTTCTTAGGCTCACCAGCACAAAAGTTAGGCATGCCCACATTTTTCAACCGCATCCCTTAACACCGCAGTTTTACATGTGCACTTTTTTTGGGGGGAAATTTGCTGTCCATATAAACAATATTGATTTGTAAAAAGAACGCCAGCTGCTGAACCTCATCTCTATACACTGACTCATCGTTGCTGCTGGTGAGTCCAACCACGGTTTTGTCATCAGCAAACGTGGTTACAGCTGTGTAGAGCGGTGCAGTCATGTGTCAGGAGAGTGAACAACAGTGGGCTGAGAACACAGCCCTGAGGAGCTCCTGTGCTCAGCCTGATGGTGCTGGAGAGGTTTTCGCCAATTTGGACGGACTGAGGCCTCTGACAGGAAATCTAGTATCTGCAGAGAGCGGTACTCAGTTCCAACTTGCTGAGTTAGTCAAACAGTTTTTGGGGGATAATGGAAACCCTCTGTTGTTAGTGTCACAGCTGCCGAGGCAAGCCCTGGGGTATTTGTGGAGAAAGGGACCCAAAATGCAACATGCAAAGGCTGTGATGTGAGTGAGTGTTATTTTTACAAGTGACCAAAGTGGCAGAAACTGGGAACGAGGAATGAAAAGCTACCAAAACCTATACTGGGAAAACTAAAGACAAACCTGAAAACATGACACGAGACGCAGAACGATGAACAAAACACCGTCAAACGCAGACGAACCAACAAAGAGCACAGTCCGACACCCACTATAAATACACACACAATCAGGCATTGAAGCTCAGCTGACCCTAATTCACATGATGACAGGAAGACACAAGCTAAACACAGAAATAACAGATACAGACCATCAAAGTAAAACAGGAAGTACAGTTTTACAATCACACACTCAAGGACATGAACAAAACGCCGGGAGAGCGCGCGGGCAGGTATAACAAGACACAAAAACCAAAAAAACTTTAAGGACTGATACAAAATCAGAAGAAACTAGAATATAATAGTAATAAACTCAAAACGCTGAGTCAGCGACACAGGACCATAACAGTTAGGATGTTGGGTACAATGAAGATTTCTTGACCAAGCATACATTCTCAGATTTTTGCTGCACATGTCGCTGGCAATGACTCAAGAGGACTCCCTCTCAGTTCGGGGAAATGTGGTGGACTGAGGTGAATTTGTTGAGCCGTGCTTTTTCCCCCCTCGATTCTAGAGTCAAATGTGAGGCCATCTGTCTGACAGCTAAAGCTTGGTTCAAACTGGCTGCTGCAGAACGACAATGACTTTGCTTTTCATAACTGACATGTGTGCATAAAGAATTTTATGATAACATCAAATACAGTACTGTTAAGTTCAAGATGGTGCTTAATGATCAAAGTGTGAGAACAAATGTGTACAAGTGAAGAGTAACAGGTGAAGGGGAATATATGATGCTGCTTCACTGTGGTTAGATGTGTGGTTAGGAGATGTGTGGTTGAATGAAGACTTAATCTGGCACCATCGAGTAAAATGTCCAAAGGAAATTTTTTTTAAATGTGCTGCTGATATGACTTTCATCCAGATGTAAAGACAGAGTGAAAAACTATTAAACGACTGATAGATGATCACCATTAATATCAGTTAAAACAGTGACTGAGAGCACAAAAGATCACATTAGTTAATTTTCTGTTTGTGTTCCTGTCATATTTTAAACACAAACGTTAGAGATGTCTTACAGTATACAGCAGTCTAATGGTCCTGTGTGTGTGTGTGTGTGTGTGTGTGTCACAGTGCGATGCAGAGCTGCTCCTTACTGAACTGGACCCTGCAGAGCACTGAGGGCGTCCTGTCCAGCATCAGGACCAACTGGCAGGAGTTTGTGGAGGACGATGGCTTCTGGAGGGTCCTGCTGCTGCTGCTGATGGTGGTCATCGCCCTCCTCTCCCTGGGCATCGCATACTACGTCAGCAGAGTCCTGCCTTTCTCAGGGTGGAGAGGAGGCAGGAAAATAAATGAAGATCTTTATGTAGAATAAAAACTCTGGTATTTATTTGTTGTGCAAATCTGATCATTTTATTGGAATCTGAACGACATCATGTGATGCTGTCAGCACGAAGAAGAGAGGACGGTGACTCAGAGACACCGACAGCTTCATGTGTGGCCTAACACCTTTACAACCACGCATTGATAAAGTCACTTTTACATCCCTGTTTGCTCTGTTACAAGCTGTATATTGCTGATGTTTTGTATCTTTTCATTGTTTTCTCCTCACTTGTTATTTATTCAAATGTCTTTGGTGTGAATTTTTCCCTCGCTGTCCTTATTTCACACAAATACCTGCAGCCTTTCTGGCTGGAAACAGTTTTGTCAGGATATCTTGATGTTCTTTGTTCAAAGGGTTTCAGTGTTTATTCCATCAAACATTTGAAGTCATTTAATGTGCAAAATGAATAAAATCATGACTGTAATCTGCATCAGGTTAGAGCGTCACTTTGTTACCAACTCAAAACTTTATTGGCACACAGCAGCTAACCTGAGCTTTTTACAAAGCGCAAAGAAAACAGGAAAGACTGCAAATCTGTAGAAACAGGCAGGATTAGTACTCGCTGTAAATGAATATACATACAGAACCTGCTCTCACCAATGGGAGAAAACCTTCAGCTGTTACTGATCTTTGATGATTCAGCATTTTAATGAATCTGGGTGACGGTAAGAGAGATGTTACAAAGAAAATCAAACACTTGAGATTCTTGTTTGACATCTAGACCCTCCCCTGGATGTGCCCTGTTAGAAAAGAGAATATCCTGTCAAATTAAGGCTAAGACTGTTAAAACCAGACTGATGTGTTTGACTTCAACTAATATCAGTACATAAATGTGTCACCGCTTTTTTCCGTTACATAATGTGGTAAAGTGCTGTAGGCTACATGTTTGGTAAAAATTATTTAAACAGAAGTGGTTTTGTTTTGGTTCTGGTTTTTGACTGTGTGCTATTCACAGCCCTGCAATATGACATCCATATTAACTGAAGTCATGTTTAGTCCACATAACGGTTTCAGTGAACCATGCACTGCCCAAAAACATTCAGACTTGCTAAACCAAAACAAGGCAAAGCTTCAGATAAACCTGCATAAGGTTACTCTACATTTACACTTTGCTCTTTGAATGCTTTGCCTTGCAGTGTCACACCTAAGAGGATATTCAGTTTTAATAAGCTTCACCAGGCCTTTGCATGTAAGTCTTCATCATGTTCAGTCATCTGATGAGAAAAATCAGCCATGGCATATCACCTTAATTGTCAAACTCATTGTAAAGGCTCTCGTACGGCCCACTTTGATCTCAAGGGTGCAGAACCAGAAAAACTCCCCTTTGTGTCAGTGTGAACAGTATGACTCATGCAGTTTTACTGCATGATGTAGAAATACTGCCGCAGTGATGAAAGAACACGTGCTCACTAGTATAAAAACAAAAGGTTATGGTACTGATTACAACAAAAAGAGAGTAACTCATGTTATTTCAAAAAACAGAAGATCTGAATATATAGCAAAAAAAAAAAACTGTTAAAGAGAAAATACACTATATATATAGTATATATATGTGTGTGTGTATATATATATATATATATATATATATATATGTGTGTGTGTGTGTGTATATATATATATATATACACACATATATATAACATTTTCAGTATACTCCACAGCAGTATACTGAATTTGTACATCACTTATTCTACAGTTGTGCAGCGGGGCAGATTAGAGCATAGGTGTCAAATTCTGGCCCGCGAAGCCATACCAAATTACTATTAGAGCTGGCCTACTGGTATTAAACAGCTAATATATATATTGTTTAATATTAAGCTTTGCTTGTTCCATATTCAGTTTTCCAGCAAAACTTATTTGAGTCCATAAGAAAAGATTCATTCCTATATCTGGAGGAAGATTTTTTTTTAAATAAATATTAATGTTAGCCCACGACTTTGTTCCAGTTTTGAATTTTGGCCCACTGTGTATTTGAGTTTGAGACCCCTGGATTAGAGTGTCTGCTGGGCCAAATGTGGCCCCCGGGCCTTAGGTTTGACACTCCTGCCCTAGAACATGCTGTCCATCTTCCTTTTTTCGCTGTCTTAGTGATGAAATATAGGACATAATGTTATCAATGTAGTCTTTTGTATGTGTTGACAATAGCACATGTAAGAGTCATACGGCGTTTTGTCAGTTTTCAACCAGTGAATCATTAATTTGACCTTAAACACTTTGGTGGATGTGAGCAATCATTACATCATTTAATCCGAATTTTGTCGGAAAATACAAAGAGAAAAGTTATGCAGTGATTTGTGTTAAATAGTAATAAATTTATACATGCTGACGTAACACTTGCCGAACAATTTGTCTTCTTTGTATCCGCATTAGAAAATGTTTGTGTGGAGAGTGAAAGTGGAGTGGAGAGGGTTTGCTTCATTAGTAGATTCTGAGAGGTGATTGGACGCATTTCCGATTCTTATTTAACAAAGATAAATGTAAATATACGTCTACAAATATTAAAATTAATCCAAGAAGCACTGTGGCCTAAAATGTATTCATGTGAATTGTTGAATGGCAGAATCACGCGTTTGACGTTTATAAAACAGCTTCTAAAGGTGAGCCTGGCTTTACATAATTTATTTTCATTTGTCAAACCACGTGTTTCCGTCTGGAAGGAGGAACTCTTAACCTAAGCCGAGGCCTCCGTGATGGAGCAGGCGACCACGAAGTGTCCGTGAAAATGTCCGGACTTCACCGTGAACATACAGGAGGCCTGTGAGGCCTGAAGGCACTGAAGGTGAACGTGTGTCACCTCACTCAGGCAGTGGTGTAAGCACACTGTTTATTTAATCACACACAGCTGAAGCAAGATATTACAAAAAAAAGGAAATTAAGACAATAAATGAAAGTTTTGATCGGTGTAAAATGCATAATCATAATTATAAGCTGCACACATAAATAAGCTGAAGCACATTAATAAGTTAAAGGTTGCCAGGTATTGATCCTAAAAGTCTTCAGACATCTGCCTGGGACGTATTTGATGGATGGTGGCCATTCATCTGCAGAGGAGGAGGATGGCTCAGAGGCTCCGACGCCCCATTTACATCATGGTGTTCATCTCTGGGTCCAAAGCGTCGGAGAAGACGTGACAAGTACGTGGAGCAGTGAGATTTCATCAGCCATCCACACACAAGGCCGCAAACCAAAAAGCCCACAGCTGTGATGCAGACAGCGACCGAAGTTCCCAGTCCGCTTACTTCTAAAGTCGTCTGTGTTGGCTGCAGAGGATACAAGAGCAGAAATGTGATCAGATTCATGGAACTTTATATGAAGCTGTTTCAGGTTTGATTAACGCGTTTCTGTCTTTTTTTTTTGTCCCGTTTGGATCTACGTTTGCATGGGATTAATGAAGACTCTGTCATTTTTAGAAACTCCCACCATGCTGTCAGAGAAGAGCTGATGTTAATGCTTTTAACACATTCATGTCGTTTGATGTTTGAGCTGATAAATGGTAGATCTGAAATTTCTAGATTATTACATAGTGCCTGTTCTACATCTATCCAAGGTTCATCTAAGAGGGTGTGTTTAAACCATCTAGAGATGAACTGAAGCCTGTTGGCTAAAAAATAGTGATTAAAGTTAGGCAGATCTAATCCTCCTCTATCCTTGGTCTTTTGTAGTGTTTTTAAGCTGATACGTGGGGGTTTATCTTTCCAAAGGAATTTAGAAATATACGAGTCTAGAGATCTGAACCAATCTTGTGATGGCTTATTTGGGATCATTGAAAATAAATAGTTTATTTTTGGCAAGACCATCATTTTTATAGCGGCGACCCTTCCCATGAGTGATATGGGTAAAGATTTCCATCTAGCCAGATCGCCTTCTACTGTCTTTAAAAGTGGGATGTGATTTAATTTAGTTAATTATGAAAGCTTAGGAGAGACATTAATACCTAAATATTTAATATTTCCAGACGCGTTTCTGTCTAAATACTCACAGACACCGATGTAGGAGGAGGAGTGCTGGTGGTCGGATCCGGGCTGCTCTCACTGACCTTCAGCCTCGCAGCAGCTGGTGTCCCTCTCTGTTCCGCTCTACCTTCTTTTTGGATGTAACAGAAATAATCCCCCTGATCTTCCCCCGAGCCCGCTGCAGGTTTAAGGACAGGTCTCCGTGTGAGAACCAATCAGCTGACAGAGACAGTCGATCATCAGCAGTCCAGTTACTGTTACCACCGCACGAGTCTCTCCTTAACACATTCTTCCCGTCTTTAACCCAGCGCACAGACCAGCAGGTGCCAGCTGTAGTTGCATGGTAGCAGGGCAGGCTGCGCGCTTCTCCCTCTGTGACGGATGATTCGGAGACCACGACAACCTCCACATGGACAGCAGACACCTCCCGACCGCCGCACATAAACACATAACCTCCACTGTCCGTGTAAACTGAGCGGTTAAAAACAACAGAGGAATTGGGACTGATGCGATCTCTGAAACTTTCCTCTGGTGTCCAAACTCCGTGTCCGTACGAGGCGACATCCCGGGACTGAGGCTCTGTTTGGCGAAGTTTTCCATCTACATCAGTCGAACAGTTTCCACGAAGAATAAACGAGTCTCCTAAAATCACTTTCACATATGGTATACTACCCTCACTAAAAACTCCCCCAAAGAAGAGCGCAGATAAGAGCAGCTGAACCAGCTCCATTCCTACGTTGAGAAACTGTCGCGGCCGGTATTCGGCTGAGACGCTGTATAGGTCAAGCCCGCAATGTTTTCACTCCACGATCCGTCTATTCCAAATTAAGTGCTTGTCTAAATCCAGCTAGCTTCACCCTGAGAACACACTGACCGTACCTCTGTAGCTTTGCATCTCCGGTGCAGTTTTGCTGCATTTAAAACACAACGTTAAACTGGGAGCGGTGAAAAGCGGAGCCTTTATTTAACTCGGTATCTTTTATTTTGAAAACAGCGGAGCGGAACAGAACAGCGCATGCAATCCCTGCACGGGGAAGGTTCAGTTCTGTGGCCACACCCCGTTCATTTGTCATTCGTCTCGTCTGCATATCAGCACGGTCTTATTCATATACACGTGTTTGCGCAAATATGTGAAAATTGGATCGCACTGGTTAGAGTGACAAACTCAATCTAGTCAGCGAAGACTGAAAAAATACACCAAAGAGGAATGAAGTTTGGTTGACTAGTGACACAACCCGTGACCCCAACCTCACACTTGCTCTTTTTATGGTGTCTCAATAGTGAATCTCTTCCTGGGGCAGGCTAAATATGTGTCATTAGTGATGTAGTATGACATGTTCCATAACGGATTTATAATACGGATACACATCTTTGCACAATATCAAGTATCATATCGCATTATCAGTGATATAGCGACATGTATTTATGTTCACTAGTGCACACAGAACAGTGAGCCAAGCCGAGACATGTCTCATAGTGTGGGGCTCCAGTGATAATGACCTCAACAATCTCCAGTAAAGCACAGTGCATGCAAACATTAATGCAAATATATAGGACAACTGTACACAACAAAGTTTGCCCTGCAGTCTTATCAGACTATTAAAGCACGCGAGGAGAAATACGAGCTGATTCAAGAGTAAACAAATGAGTCAAAGCCTCATAGCTTCGCCTCATTTGAACTGTAATTTACTGATGCGGTTTCACAGTTAGTCAAAATGATCAAAATCCCAGATATATTTGTCAGTTATTCTGCAGCTACAAGGTTACGTTCTTGTGTTTATTGTCAAACTTAAGCGTGAAGCTGTCATGATATATATTTCCAGGGAAAACTCGCTACTATTGTTTTATAATGTAGCTGCTGGGATCTTGTTTCAGTTGTTCCACACTTTGAATTAGAGTATTTTTTAGTCTTTACATATCAGCATAAATAGCAGTATTGTAAATTTCCCTAATATGATTTTGATGTTGCATCGACACCTGAGGGAGCAGCTTCACCACCAGTTGGGCCTGCAATAAATAAAGAGACACTCAGCTACTGTGTGCAGATTTGAAAATAAATACTGACATTATTTTCTTTTTTAAAAATGGCCAAGACACTGGCCTGATGGTGGAATTGAACTCAGGACTGCTCCACCATACTGCACTCAAAGGATATATTTGTTTTAATTATAGATTAGGTGCTCTGTGAAGCACAGAAATGCTGTTTAACAATATTTTACATGGTTTTAACATGTTTGTAATGGCTGTCTTTCATGGAACAGGGTTGAAAATCAGTGTTTTGTGTGTTTTCTCTGGAAAAACAAGGAGTTGTTGTGGACTACAAAAATCAAAGACAAATGTAGTTCTATAAATAACGGAATAGGAATATACCATTTCGTCTTCCTCTCATAATGTGGGCAACAGGGTTGAATTAATAAGAGTTGCACTTTAGATAACATTTTAAGGGAATTTTACACACAAATTACAGTCTAGGGGACGTCCCCTTGACTGTAATTTGCCTGCTGTGACCACATCCACATTACACACTGACTTCATGCAGTTTATCAGTGGATTAAAGTATAATTTACTCGGTGTAACGTTATCTGCTATAAGAGACGCGACCGGCTGGTTATTATTACAGAGCAATTAATTTGCTTTAACGTGAAAGAAACACACGGCTTCCTGACCGTCGTCTATTTCCTGCCTTTCTTTCCTTGTCAGGGTGAGTTGGGAACAGAGTAAGAGAAGGAAGCTGAATAAAAGTTAAATACAAATAGAAAAAAAGATTATACACCAGATTTGAGCATTAAACTAGTTAAAGAAATGGGAACGTTAGTAAGGAGTTTTCTCTTCACTCGGGATTATAGAGGACTCCAGTCGGACTTCAGGTAATCGTTGTACCTCAGCTAGCTGCTCGTTAGCTTCGCTGACGGTAGCAACAACGTTCACGGTTTCTCATGAACATCCAGCAAATATTAAACTGTTGACACGTCCCACTAGTTTTGTAATTTCTTAGACAAGGTTTAACTAATGGGAAACAATGCAACTGTATTAACGTAACCAATGGCAGGACTAGGCTTATCATTAGCATTTTAGCCTTGCTAGCATGCTAGGCTGCGCAAGCTATTAGTGTAACCGTGGTCTATTTGCCATTGTTTTGTCCTCAGTGCGACCAGAGTTCAAGTTAAGTTTATTTTGACCAATGACAATCACGAAGAGTGTTTGTATAACATTATAGTAATGAGTTATAAAGAACTACAACACGGAACCGAAAAAAGGCAGCTGCGCGATACTGCCAAAAGTATTCGCTCGTCTGCCTGCTCACACATATGGACTTGTTTGACATCCAGTCCATTTCTGTTCTGCCTGAGGCGCTTTGTAAGCTGTCAATGAGCAGCTGACTGCCCCTTTGTCTGTGCATAGTTGTGAACTGAGTTTTGTAACCTTGTAAACCAAAAGATGTGAAAATTGTATATTTGTGCATCTACAGATGAGTGTGCGTGTGTGTGTGTGTGTGTAAATAAGATTTGTTTGTAAAAAAAAAAAAATTACACAAGTTACAAATTCTTTTTTGTTAAGGTCTGCTTACAGATACAAAGCAAAAAAAACAAACAAACCCAACAAACTGTAAAACTCTGAGATGTGTGTGACTTTTAACTTGTGAATTTTGAACCCAATTTTTATTTCTTTCAGCTGATTGGTCAATGTCATGTCAATCACAAATTTAACAATCCAATCAGATACCAGACGGGTTTTGGCCATAGAAGAGGTGCTTTACTGAGCTTCAGGTCCTGGAAGGGTAAAGGCCCTTTCATGTGCCAGCGTTTTCCTTCATCACCACAAAGGAAAACAGTCTGTGCGTGTCTGAGTTCTGTGAATATTTGTTGCCAGCCTGACCTGTAGTTTGATTTCTAGGGCGATCCATGTCAGTGACTCAAGAGGAAGTTGGAACTGCAGTAATAGATGCAGCGCCTTTGCATGTCAATGGTTTTTATGTAACTGAAGGATCTGTGGGAATAATGTGTGTGAACCAGTGCAGTGACAGCGAATGCACTCTTATGGTAAAGTGTAAGGTCAGTTGTAGTGCCCAGATGACTTTTTTTATTTTTGTTATCATGACTGCCTTTATTATTACCTGCCAAGATTCAGGGTTATACTAGGACTTGGAAGGCAGATATGACAGTAAGTTAGCTCATGTTACAGCTGTTGGTGTGCCTATTGCTCGGGAGGTCAAGCAGGTTGTCTACTAATCACAGGGTTCACAAGGTTCAAGGTAGGGCTGTGCGTTATGACTAACATCCCATATCCCGATATAAGACATTTATCGTCTCGACAATGATATATATCACAAAATTTTTTACATTTCCTGTAAATTTTGTGAATCTTGGGCAACTCGATGTGCGTGAAGTGCTTTCAGTTGGGGGTTGAGTGTTTTGACCGATGGATTAAACGATACATTTTTAGATATAAGTTGTAACGGGTGCCATTTTCTTTGTGAGCATTTATTACACGGCATGTTGCGGGGAAAAGCCTGTTTTAACGTTCGAGTCTAAGGTTTACTTTATTAAGCACCTGACAGCTCTTTTTAGCTTCTCATCCTTAAACACTCTGCATACTCTTTCATGTGATTCTTGCTTAGGTGGGTGACGAGGTTTGAGTCTGAGGCGGCGACTGGTTTCCTGCATAATTTGCATAGAACAGTTTTCTGATCCGTGGCAGACTTTTCATAACCAAACCATGTTCATGCTACATGCCTCGTTTAGAAATAAGGTCCTAGATTTGTTTTGACTGCTTTATCTGTTTATCATCATTTCAGCTTATTTTGAAAAAATCTCAACAGGATCTTCTCCTTTATTGTGAAAGGTTTATGTGGAAAATAAACAAGCGGGTAGCGGAGTCCCACTAATTTGTGCAACTGAAGTAGCTTTGAGTGTTTGAAGTCATTCAATAGTATATTAACTTTGGTTTAGTGTCATTGAGCCACTGAATGAGTCCACTGAGCTTCAGCTGGCAGACGGCCTGATATTTATCAGATCAGATCAGATATTCAGGCCTAGAGCAGGGCGATATGACCAAAAATATTTATCACGATATACATTTGAAAATTTGCAATAACGATATAACTGACAATATAATTGACACTAGACAAAATACTTTACAACTCCACAACTTTATTAGTGCAAAAAACCCATCAATGTATTTTCACTTAAAACAAGCAGCTGTTTTTATGTGCATTAAAGTTATATAAAAACATAACAGTGCAAATTCCTTGCTGACAGTTTAACCAAAAGGCATTTCCAGTGGAAATTGGCCGACATATGCTCAGCATAACCATGTATAACATCCACAAAACTTAAAGAGGTTATACACACACAATACGGTAATATTATGTTGAAGCACAGTACGTATCACTCCGCGAGGCTCCTGCCTAATATAGCGGTAATGCGCCGACAATCCATCAAGCGGTGCGGCTTCGTAGCTTAGCAAAGTCGTACTAAAACATCTGACAGATTGTCGAGCGCCGTGTTCCACATAAAATCGTTTCGAGGTCAGTAAACACAACCAGAATTCATACATAAGGCACACAGGATCATAAGGGGCTCTGTCGATTTTCAGAAAAATCAAAGGATTGATTTAAGTGTGCCGTATTTTCCAAACAACACGGTAATAGCGACGGCCCGCTAGCATGCTCTACCAAAAATAGTGGTTTGTTGTGTATCTGACGGACGAAAGCTAAACCAGTTCCACACCACTGAAGTTGCAGCATTTTTACAAACCAATTCTGGTTCATCTGTTTCATTCAACGATCCGCTTTCGCCCTCATTCTCCGTCGCCGGCACGCTTTTTCCGCTATGTGCGTATGAAAACAAAGGCACTGCGCATGCGCGTTTTACCGATATTCTATGGTGATATTTCATTTTCCTATCGTTGCCCAAAATTACACCGGTATTACCGTGAACGGTATGATATAGCCCAGCCCTATTCAGGCCTTTAAAGTAACTTCCACAGTTACTTTAAAGGAAATCCCAGATTTAGGAGCTTGGATCAACTTTCCAAATACTTGGCTTATACCAATAAAAACGGGGAAATAGCTCCAAGGATTCATCCTGAGAATGAAGGAGTAGAGCGTTTCTTTGCTCTGAAGCAGGAGGAAACATATGGGCAGTGCCTTTTTGTTTTTTTTGTTTTTTTCTGAACCCTGATTGGTTACTTTTCTAAACTGGTGAGTGGAAGAGAGGGGATCGGGGCTATGACACGCCCCAAAGTACAGTGTGCATATCCCTGATATCACTGTGCACCTCCTCTGGAAAGTAGATCCGGCAGGCAGATTTTCGAGTTCAGAAAAAGTGAGAGAGAGGGAACTGCAGAGGTTAAAGCAAAAAGGTTAATATGCTGATGTAAATGTGCAGGAAAACTCAGTTCACTCTGTAGTCTAAGAATAGATTGAGCTCTCAGTGCATTCAATCTGACTCAGTTTGCCCTGCCAGTTTCTGCAGCCACAGAGTGGCTCTGCCTGCATCTATTGCACAAACATCTCTATCTATGGCCATGTAAGGTAATATCATCGTCCAGGACAAAAGTGTAATCTAACTGTTAAAGAGATTCAGTTCTTAAGTGTGTGTCACTTCTTTGCACTAGCTGGCTGAACAAACCTGAAACCTCTGCGAGGTCTTGATTAGGGCTCTGTATCGTCACTGGTTTCTAGAATCGATTCGATCCACGATTTGAATCAGGGAAATTTTGCCTCAGACAGTCAGAAATATTATCATTCTGATCATTCATCAGTACTGACACTTGTGAGACTTCATCAGAGAAAACACAGAAAAAGATGAAGGAGACTTTCCTGGCCTGGCTTTTTATAGCAGATAACCTTAACAATATTCTGAAGTAGAACAAAAACTGAAGAAAACCATTAATCAACATATGAACATTACCTGATGCTGCTGAAGTGAAGCAGAGCAAAGTTACAGAGGTTTAACTAGAGACACAGCCAAGTGTTTTGCATTTTGGCATCATTTAAAACTTTACAATTGTATTGAACAGCAGGAAAGAGGCTATCTTGTCAGAAGTCATAAAAAAACAGTTGCGGACTGTAAACAACTGTAGACTGGTGCGTGATAAGCAAGCGAATAATGCAGAAAACAGAGTGTGGCGTGGGTGTGGTCGCTGGCCGGCTGCAGAGGAGGGGTGACGCAGGGGTGGGGTGAACAGGTGTGCTGAGAAGTGAAAGTGATTGTCACTCTTTATATGTTCGCAGTGACAGTCGGAGGTGGAAGAGCGGACGTGACAGCAGAGAGCGGGAGTGACTGTGTCCCAGTGAACTGAAAACCACAGTATTAATAAAAGTATGGCTGTCCTCACACCTGTGTCCTGTGGATGCTTTACAGGACAAACGTTACACAGAGATTTGAGTTTCTTGAAGTACAAGGAGAGAGACAGCAAGCTCTGCATGAAGTGTGGTTTTTATCGTGTATTGAAGCAAAACAGCAACAGTAAGAAGGAAATTATGACAATGTTAATGTGAAGCGTAGTTTGGATCTTCTTTTGCTGCTGATTCAGTCCAGTTTGGTTGGAGAGGGACTGGGCAATCGAGGGCAAAAAAGACGTAAACACAAAGCGCTGACCCACCGACACATCAGAATCAGTGAGCTGTCGGCTTTCAGCACCAACAGAGTGTCTGTGTACGCGCCATCAAATGAGAAAGGAGACATCTCACTGATTGTGTTTACGTCTTTGTGTGGAATCCGTGTATCTGCTCTCATTAGCTGTTTGGTGGTTGTTGAAATAGTTTTGTGAGCTTTAGCCTGGGATTCTGCTGTTGCTGGCAAAATACATTTATATTTAAAAATCGATTATTGAAACCCACCTCTAGTGTCTGTAAATTTTCCACTTGCTTCTTTGAGTCAGGTTTTCTGCTTCAGTCTCTGTTTGCTATCACACTGAAAGTGATTTGACACCTTCCTTTTACGACTGCTTCAGTCAGAGACAATGATAGAGGTCAGTAAAAAATATAAAAAAATACAAAAGCAAAAACCGCACTGATGCTGATAAGGGAGTTAAGTGTCATTGAGGAGTGCTGCAGAAGTTCAGTGGTGTGTGCAATCTCTTACTCAGACTATTCATGTGTGAAGGAAGTGTTATCATCAGTCAGTGACAGTCAGTGACAGCATTCACTTTGCTCTGTCACCACGTAACCACATCCCTGTAATCAAAATAGTCTAAACCATGCTTCAGGTTCCAGCCTGCCTTAAAGACAAGGAGTGTGAGCCAGTGCACGTGACTGACACCATCAAATAGATTTAACCAGTTACTCCACTCATTTTACACTCATGCATCGTTCATATACTTTGTTTCATGCTCACCAGTTCTGTAGTAAATCCCACACAGTCAGCTCTTGGAAAGCTCTTGTTAGTGTGTCTGATGTTGTTAATTAGAGAAATCCAATCAGCTACTTGAATCTTTAGTTTTCATCTCAGAAAATTGACAACATCATTTTAGGCTTAGAAAGCTACAATTTTACTGCAGAATTTCAAACAGTGCAACAGCTTTAACTTTCTCAGGAATTTCTTTGAGAATTTTTTTTCTTTATTTCAAAATTTCTTTGTTTCACTTTTAACCAAAAAATGTGCAGTTGAAACATGAAACACAGGTTGATTGGCACAATTCTATCAATGCAGTGTCAATGCAGTCTATAGATATGAATCACACAGTTTACACATTACATTACATTAACATAAAATTGGTATAATTTAGTGACATTTTGGACGTTCTCTAAGAGCTGTACAGTTCACTTCAGTCTATTTATGCATGAAGGCTTCATTACCTCTTTGTTGTGTGCTGGCACATACTGTGCATTCACACACAGTTAAAATGTGGTTTTATTTGCATAAACTGCTGAGGAGCATCAGTTCATTCATGTACAAGTAAACACAAAACCCCATTTGAGTTTTTATCTGATGCTGCCTCATGAACTGATGAGAGTTTCTCAGCAGCCTGACATCAGCTGAGGATGATCCTCCTATTATTAACATAAAGGACGGGTACTTGATTATTTGACAAGTGAGTGACAAAAGCAAGGTTGAGAAACGGGTTGGTATACTCTGTATACCTCTGTATACCTATATATAGATATACAGAGGTGGAGAGAGTATATAAAAAAATAAAAAATGTGACTAATTAGTTTCTGTGTGTGTCTCAGGGTGATGGAGAGCTCCTCCTTAATAAACCTGCAGAGCAGTGAGGGAGTCCAGCTTCAGGACCTCCTGGTAAGAGTTCATGGAGGACTTCAGCTTCTTGCAGCTGCTCCTGCTGATAGATGTCATTGCTGTCTTCTCCCTCTGCACTGGCTGCTACGTCTTCTTTGTTTCTGCTTTTCTCTTTGTCATGACTGTGAATCAGGCAGCTGTGCTGAAAATATGATTGTTCTCCTTATAATAAAAGCTGGAAGCTGGAAGTCCTGCCTGTGCTGAGACATTTTTTTCATGCATGATCTTCACAGAAGTAAACAGCACAGGACAAAGGAAACTGTGGGTGACGTCATCTTTAGCTCATAGAAAAATATTAAAGAGTCTTAATTTGAATTTATTATTTACCAAATTGAGTCCAAATGAGTGTGGATCATCACATACATACTATTGAACCAAAAAGCCCAAAATGTGTCATCATTATTACTATTTTTAATATTATTTATCAGTAATATGGACAGAATAATGTTTCGGCACCTGCATTATTCTCATTTTCATTATCAGACTTTGTTCTGTTGTTGGCTGATTGTTGTAAACTTGTTATAACAGAGGGGAAGATCATTCTGGGCAGCAGAAATGTGGAAACATGAAAAATGGAAAATGCTGTTGACAACAATTTATTAAAGTATCAGATTCATTCATTAAGGTCTGTTCTGGGTTGTTGGGGACACTTTTTCTTCTCCTGTACAGTCTGTCTGTCTCTCTGTCCTTGGCAGGTGATTCGTTCAAGCACCGTGTGACTTCTGTGCTTCATAGGATTCCTGTCTGTCTGGACTTTGTTCAGAGTTTGTGCCTTTTTAAAAGAACGAACAGCTCATTTGACCTGCAGTGCCCTGCATTTACGTTGTCTGTCCATTACACCTCATGACAGACATTGTTAAGTCGAAATAAAGGTTGAAATACTTGAAAGGTGCACTTTGCCTCCACAAACAGTAAAGTGAGTAAAGTGAAGGGTTAAAGTGAGATTTTGCAGGTGCTAATATCCACTCCCTGCACTGACTGTATACTGTTCACGCGGTCTTTATACCAGAAACTTCAGTCTGTATAAAGGTTGAATTGATTTAAGCCTCATCACTGACCATGAGCAGCGTCTAATGGATTGCATTTATATAGCGCTTTAGTGAAATAAATGTATATAAAAAACACTTGTATGTGCATGAATAATTTAAGAAGTATATTTGATTGTTTGTTCTACTTTTTAAAATTTATTTATACAGTAAAACTGTTAATTTTCATTCGTTGCCTCAAGGCAACACTGTGCAGTTAGCCTAATTTTTTTCAGGCAAAATAATGCGTTAGCATATGTATGTAGAGATGTGTTTGTGTGCATTTATAGGATCATAGTCAATGTTTTTTACTTTACAATCTACTGATAATTACAGGACATGGACGTAAAAACCTTTTATGCAAGGAAACCAAGGGAATGTGCAGTTAGGGACATTCCCTCAGAAAGTGAGGACAGTGAGCTTTCAGGGAGTGACAGGGAAGTGGAGGAGTGGATCCCTGAATCAGGTTTGAGGGATAGGAGCTCAGGGGTCAGTTGGTAAAGTAATTGTGTGTGTGTGTGTGTGTGTGTGTGTGTGTGTGTGTGTGTGTGTGTGTGTGTGTGTGTGTGTGTGTGTGTGCACACACGTGCATGGGGTTAGGGTCAAATGTCGGATGTATTTTGGTGGTTTATTGTTCTGTGAAATGTTTACATTGTTTATTTGTTGTTTGATTATTGGTTCATCCTTGTTGTACTAATAAAACGTATTATAGAATAACTTGGTTTTGACTACCCTTGTCGCACAATGTTACCTTGAAGCAACAAACCAATAACTGTTTGGGGGGAGGGTGTCAAACTTTATGATTGATATGCTTAGAACTCAAATTGCACTGCTGGAAATAGTTTATTTTGATGCACATGCTGTTTTCTTTGCAAATTTGCATCATAGGATTGTTTTTTTGTTTTTCCTGCAGTATATAAAAATTGCTGTATCTCCAAAATAAAACTATGAAGATACTAAAAATAAATTTCCTGTTGTTGTAAACTATTTTTTGCAACTTTTTTCTATTTAAAGTTTTGAGGGATAAACCTTTCTCCAAGTAGAAATATATGTAAAAAAAACAAAACAAAAACGATTTTCAATTTATTTGCCATAATTTGCCAACATTTTTGCCATAATCGAGCAGCCCTATATGCCGTAAATGGTAAATGGCCTGTATTTATATAGCGCTTTACTAGTCCCTAAGGACCCCAAAGCGCTTTACATATCCAGTCATCCACCCATTCACACACACATTCACACACTGCCGTGGTATGTTTTCAATGGAACTTCTGCTCCCGAACCTCTGGCACAGCGTCTGCAAATCGGGGCTTTACAAAGTCACTTTCATGTTTACGCAGGACTGTAAGCTGTCATCTTTGAGGCGTGAGCGGTGTTTGTTTTTAACATAGTTCACGGTGGAGAACAGCTGCTGACATAATGTAGATCCGAAGATCCATAATTGGCTTACCTGGGGTTGAAAGTCTCGATAAATGCACGGTGTTTCGGCGGGTACACCGGCTTCCGCGAGTGTGACGCTTATTTTGAGCGATGAAAAAATAATAGAATATAATTTTGTTTTTACATTTCAATATTACAGTAATCTTCAAATTGAGAACTACAAGTTAAATAAATAAAATAATAATTAAATAAAATACACTTCAGCTAAATACTTCTAATTTATTTTCCCAAACCACGCAGAGCCGCACTATAAGGCTCCGGAGCCGCAGGTTGCCGAGCCCTGTAATGTTTGAATGCGCGCAGTGACGTGAAATAATAACTTCCCGTCAAATGTGTTAAACCTAAAAGAGCCTGTTTTGAAAATGTCAGGAGTAGAAAATACAGATACTTGTGTTAAAATATAGCAAGTAGAAGTAAATTACGTATACCTGAAATTTAAACTGAAGTAGGCCTACAGTATAAATGCATAAGGGTAGAATTTTGTATTACATGAACTTATTTCAAGCTGCAGCAGTAATCGGATTTCCTGCAGAGAGGAAAGGAGGCCGAGGTTTCTCCCGTGGGCCACACGCAGGCCTCAAACAAGAAGCTGCAGTTATTCTGCATCGTAGAAAATTATTTTTTATATTCAAATGTAACCTAAAATCATCGGCAACACAAACATAACAACTTGTACCTAAAACATTTATTCAGTGACAGTAATGTTCACCATAATCGTTGACACTCTGGATAATAATATTAACTCAAGTGTGTCCCAGAAAACAAATAATTCGCATTATTTTTGTGATTTTAAAAACTTAAATTATTCATTACTCAGACATTCATTGAATAGTTTATTTAGTGACAGTCTGTATAAATATACATGCAGTTGGATAAAATGTTACATAAACAAAAGGCTTATTAACGGAATGTTTCAAAAAATGCAAACTTGAAGATTAAATGAACGGAATAAAATACATATTAATATGAATTCCCTTTCCTGCATCCTCAAACACATTCAGAGGGTATGCTTTTACACGCTGAAAATATGCAGCTAGCAGTAATATATTTAACCGGTTGCAGCAACTGATGAGCGCAGGAGCAGGGAGGTAACGCATCTGCGCTGGGTGGTTCACCAGCATCCAGCACAAGGCCGACACTTCAAATCTTCTCCTCCACAGGACTGACGGGAATCAAAACTTCTCCAGGCTGGCAGTCCAAAATCCTCTACTGCTGGCAGCTACTTGTCGATGTTCGGCTGGAGTTTCTGTGTCAGAGTACAGGGAACATAAGATAATTAGCTGAATTCCAGGAGCGAGACACGGGTTAATAAAAGCTCATAAGGAGGACATACTCAGAATTCCACGCTGCTCTCCTCGTTTTCGTGCCACACCTATCTGGTCACGAGGCCTCTCTTTCCCCCCTCCACCCCCCAGCTACACAGTCAATCACTGTTAGTATGCAAATGCAAATCAATATGAATTCCTTATACTAAACTTCATAAAACCGATTCGGAGATTTTTTCGACGCACGCGCGCGCGCGCGCGCGCACACACACACACACACACACACACACACACACACACACACACACACACACACACACTCCTTGTTTCGGCTCAAGATATGGCTACTTACCGATGCTCTCTTCTTGACCTTCAGGACCACAGCAGAGGGATATCCCCTCACTTTTACTCCGCTTTCCGCTTGTCTGGAACAGTAATAAACCCCTTTATCTGCTTTCTCTGTCTGTTGTAGTGTTAAAAAAAATCTTCCATCTTTCTCCCAGCCAGATGACACAGAAAATCGGCCATCAATTCCGTTTCTTTGGTCTTCGTAGGAATTGCGCTCAACTACAACATGCGTTTTTTTCTCCCACCTTGCAGACACAGATTTATTGGTTATTAGAAAGTAACACGGTAGTAATGCAGATTGTCCTTCTTCCACAGTTACTTTAAATAAAGTCCCAGATTTAGGAGCTTTGGTCGACTTTCCAAATACTTGGCTGATACCAAATAAAACGGGGAAATAGCTCCAAGGATTCATCTTGAGAATGAAGGAGTAGAGCGTTTGTTTGATGCGAAGTAGGAGGAAACATATGATGGGCGGTGCCTGTTTTTTTTTTTTTAACATTGATTGGTTACTTTTCTTAACTGGTGAGTGGAAGAGGGGGGTGGGGACTATTTTGCAGACATGGAATGTTTGTAGTCCAGAGCAATGATTGTTTTTTTTTCGCACACTTCCATCCTGTAGGGGAGACTGAGGATAGTTGTAACATTTTTGACATTTCTGTCTGTAAACTGGAGCTCTTTTAAGGTAGTGGATTCAAAATGTAATGCAAAGTATTTACATGTCTCGGCTATTAAATAGTGCAGCTATTTTCTCTGCAGCACAATTACCCATTGCATGGTATGGTGTCAAACACAAAGAGTGAAATGTTACAATTAACCCCATAGTCTGGGTTAGTTGTAACATATTCTGGGGTGAAATGTAACACAATGAAATAAGGGTACTAACAAAACATTAACATGTAATCTTTGTTTATTCAACACATGAATGCACTTAGAGCCATTAATGTAGCTGTGTGTGTGTGTGTGTGTGTGTGTGTGTGTGTGTGTGTGTGTGTGTGTGTGTGTGTGTGTGTGTGTGTGTGTGTGTGTGTGTGTGTGACAGAATGCAGAAATCTAGCTTTTGAACATATTCCAACCCCCCAAAAAAGACAAATTATGGAATTTTCTGCAACTGAATATTTCGTTCATTTTGGTTGGTCTTCCTTGAGTTTGGCCTCATTGGATCAGTGGTCATTATAACCTACAACTCTTGCACCAATTTTGAACATAACAATGAAGCTGGAAAAATGTAGTTGTTCACCAGCATCGCAATTCCATTACTTTTTATCATGGCTTACCTTGGTGTGGTTTGCAAAGTGCTTCAGAAAGATGAGGAAATCTGTTTCTTGCACCCATCCTGATTTATTTCCACTACCAGTACTTCCTACTGGTCCATCTCTGACACAGAGGTCTGCATAATGTATGTGTGGGAACACAAACAGTGGAGGAATTGTGTTGCCAATGGCATTAACCACATATACAAAGGTGCAGTGAACGTCTCTCTGCTGATGTCGTTGCCCCAACTTGTTTAATATAAGTTAAAGTAATAGTGTGGTAAGTTGTAACATCTGCATTAAGCCAACGGCTAAAACATTAGCACTAAAGACCTACACAGAATATATCCCCACAGACATACAAATAACATAATTTAAGTTTGATGAGTTTAACTGAAAAGCAGATAATGCTATTAGAAGTTTAAATAATTAAAAAAAAAACACGTACTTTTTGGCATACAAATTACTTTTTTTCGTGTTAAATTGTCTGTGTTTGACAAAATGTGCAAATCTTTCACATGTGATAGCAGAACTGAATTGGGCATGCACAGGATGAATCACATCATTTGAAACTTAGCCCTGATTGGAGAAACTGGAAGTGTTACAACTGACCCACGTTACAACTATCCCCGGTCTGCCCTATGCTTCTGACATCTGTGTGCTTCTGGCAGCTGCTGCTTACCCTGCCCCGATTACAACATTTGAATGAGTGAAATAGTAAAACAGTGTAGGAGCATAAAATAGGAGCCGCAAAGAGCGGAAAATAATTTCCCCCAGGGATCAATAAAGTATTCTGATTCTGATTCTGAAAATGTTAAAATGTCCGCACAGTATGTGCGTTAAACCGGCTACAGACATGAGGACGTTACTCAGTAGTCTTTTATTCATCCCGGATACTCCTGCATAACTTCAGGTAAACTGTTTTGTTGTTTTTATTATTATTATCATTTTAGCTCATCGTTCCCAGATAGCAAGGAAACATTGAAACACTGTTGAGTCAATATCAGGCTGTGTCATTGAACCAACGTTGAAATGTGACGTTGACCTAACGTCACTCTTGCACCCTTTTTTAACGTTGAAATGTCAGGTTTTGATGTTGAATCAATGTTGAAACCTGACATTGATTCAACGTTATATTTTCTAATACTGCTGACATTGAAACAATGTCAGATTCTGATATTGAAACACTGTTGAGCTATGGTGTTGATTTTCCACCTCTTTCGCACAGTTGCTTTTTATTAAAACAACAGTTAAATCATGACTGGAAATCTACCTCTCTTTATAGGTATTTTAACCAATACTAAACTACTGCATGTTTCCATCAATACTTCAACCACCTAAACACATAATTGTACTTATTCCTCAAATTGGACACCCTTTATAAAAAAACCCCCCAAATGTCTCACAATGTATCATGTCAATATTAATATCCTAAAATAAGAAAGCATTGCATGTGATGTAACAGAGAAAAAAAAAAAAAAAAAAAAAAAAAGGTCAATAGGCAATAGGCATGTTTCGTTTGCTAAATACTTTATTAAAAGACAGTTTCCTATTTACATTTATATGTTTCACAGAAGTTTGTAATTTTTTACTCTGGGATGGGGATGCATGATGTGCGTCCTGCACCACCCAAACGATCTGGGGCATACCTGAGCCATTTCTGCACTGCTTGTGCAAAGACAAACTCTGACATAGAGTTTGCCCCTAACTGCTGCGTCAGGCCATCTAGGACACACACACACACACACACACACACACAAACAAAAAAAGTGAATTAGAGCACATGAATAAGCTCTTGTTAACTGTCTTCAGCGGGGAGAAAGTATGTAAACTCCTAGGCTGATAAACATGAAAGTCACCAGGCGCAAATCTGCAAACTGCCGCATTTGATTCCCAAAGAGCTATGAGCGGAAAAAGTGATAAGTCTTAGCATGGTGTGCCGTGTATCCTTTAAAACAAAATAAACATGGGGTCCTCGGGCTGTACAAACTACAACCCGAGGACTAAACAAGCCAAAGACCAAAGACTCCATCTCCAGATTAACCGGACATGAAAGTCTTGTTATTAAGAAAGACAAAGTAATATAGCAAAAAAACAGTAAAACTTACCAAATATGCATTTGCAGAGCGCTGTATCTTTAAATGCCCTTTTTTGCTTTGTCTGGTCCTTGGTTTTTTTCCCTGCCCAGTTTAGTACCGAGGCCAGCTCGTTTGTAATGGCATAAGCCATTACACGGCGGACTCGCACCTCCAGTGTGATCATTCCAATCAAGGCAAAGCGTCTCACCTATAGACACATTTTAAGAGATGGAATTAGCTTGTCTCATGTCTTAAATGTGTATGCAAGTGCTTGTGTGTTTAATCAACAGGCCGTCGTTATGTATTTAAATCACATCTGACAGCTATTACACTTTATAGTTACAAAGTGTACATAACCTTTATATACTTACCATTGCCTTATTTGCCTCTTGTGATTGAAGAGCTGGCTCTGCATTGTTTAGCTCCTCAATGTTGTGCAAGGGCAAATCCAGAGGCAGTACCCCAGCATCTACCGATTCATTGCAGCCGGTATTGCGGATGGCTCTGACCTCCTCACGGAGTTCGTTAATAGCTCTCGTCAGGTCTGACAGAAAAAGATAATTTTTTTTTTTAAGTATTTAAGAATACAGACAACTTATCAAACGTTTCCTTGTGTCACACACAGATATGTACAAAGACACTAGACAGTATTTTATTACCTGGTATTTTCACTCGAGGGGCCCGAGGAAACCATTTCTTTGTGGGCTGCTCATCCTCTGAGTCACTATATGTGTACAGGGGATTTGGTCTAAAGAAAAAAAGTTGAAAACGGTCATAAGTAATTACAAATGTGCTTTTGGAATATTTTTTCCCAAAGTTACAGTTTGAATCAGAATCAGAATCAGAATACTTTATTGATCCCTGGGGGAAATTATTTTTTGTTACAGTGCTCCATTTTAAACCAACATTAAGACAAGACAGACAATACGCTAACTAAGAATAGTACAATATATACATATATATACATACATACATACATAAGTCACTTATAAATAAATAGTTGGAAAAGAAACATGTGTAGCTGTAGCAGCAAACAGTGTGTTAAGTGGATGCGTTGTACAGGGAGATGGCCACAGGCAGGAATGATTTCCTGTGTCGTTCAGTGGTGCTTTTCGGTAATCTCAGTCTCTCACTGAACGAGCTCCTGTGGCTGACCAACATGTCATGGAGTGGGTGGGAGGTGTTATCCAACATTGTCTTTATCTTGGACAGCATCCGCCTCTCCGACACCACCTTGAGGGAGTCCAGCTCCATCCCCACAACATTGCTGGCCTTACGGATTAGTTTATTAAGTCTGTTGGCATCTGCGACCCTCAGCCTGCTCCCCCAGCATGCAACAGCATAGAGGATCACACTGGCCACAACAGACTCATAGAAAATCCTCAGCATTTTCTGGCAGATGTTGAAGGACCTCAGTCGTCTCAAAAAATAGAGACGACTCTGGCCCTTCCTGTAAAGTGCTGTGGTGTTTTTAGCCCAGTCCAGTTTATTGTCAATGTGTACTCCAAGGTATTTATAGTCCTCCACAATGTCAACACTGACCCCCTGGATTGAAACAGGGGTCAAGTGTTTCCTGGTCTTCCTGAAGTCCACGATCAGTTCCTTGGTCTTTGCCACGTTGAGCTGCAGATGATTCTGCTCACACCACGTGACAAAGGAGTCGACCACAGCCCGGTACTCTGTCTCATCATCCCTGCTGATGCATCCAACCACTGCAGAGTCATCAGAAAACTTCTGAAGATGGCAGGTCTCTGTGCAGTGGCTGAAGTCTGTGGTGTAGAGGGTGAAGAGGAAGGGGGAGAGGACAGTCCCCTGTGGTGCCCCTGTGTTGCTAATCACCTTGTCAGACACACACTGTGGGAGACGTACATATTGTGGTCTTCCTGTCAGGTAATCAACAATCCAGGACACCAGAGAAGCATCCACCTGCATCGCTGCTAACTTATCACCCAGGAGGGTCGGCCTGATGGTGTTGAAAGCACTGGAAAAGTCAAAAAACATGACCCTCACAGTGCTCGCCGGCTGGTCCAGATGGGTGTAGACACGATTGAGCAGGTAGATGATGGCGTCCTCTGTTCCGAGACGAGGCTGATAAGCGAACTGAAGGGGATCCAGATGTGGTCTTACTATGGGTCGCAGCTGGTCCAGGATGAGCCTTTCCAGGGTCTTCATGATGTGGGAGGTCAATGCCACGGGCCTGTAATCCTGGGGGCCACTGGGACGTGGCGTCTTTGGTACAGGGACGAGGCATGATGTCTTCCACATCACCGGGACCCTCTCCACACCTCTCATGCTGTTCTGCTGGAGTTTCCACTCCAGCTTCCTCCTGTAATTGTCCTTAGCCTCTCTGGTCTTGTCCTTTAGTAACACCTGGATCTTCCTCACCTCCTCTTTGTTGCCCCCTCTGAAAGCCCTCTTCTTGTTGTTGAGGAGGGCTTTGATGTCCTTAGTCACCCACGGCTTGTTATTTGGGTAACAATGAACAGTCTGAGCTGGAACAATGGAGTCGGTGCAGAAAGTTATGTAGTCTGTGATACACTCAGTAAGCCCATTGATGTCCTCGGCGTGAGGCTCACAGAGTGTTTCCCAGTCGGTCACCTCGAAACAGCCCTGTAGTTCCGCTATTGCCTCCTCTGACCACCTCCTAACAGTCCTGGTGGTCACAGGTTCCCTCCTCACAATTGGCACATAGCGGGGGGTGAGGTGAATCAGGTTATGATCTGACCTACCAAGTGGGGGGAGGGAGGAGGAGCTGTATGCATCCTTGACGTTAGCATACAGTAGGTCTAAAGTTTTCTCTCCCCTGGTGGGACAGTCCACATATTGTTTGAATGTTGGTAGTGTATTGTCCAGTGATACATGGTTGAAGTCACCCGAGATCACAATAAAGGCACTCGGGTGCTGAGTCTGTAGCCGAGCTATGGCAGAGTGGATAGTGTCACATGCAGCTGTGGGGTTAGCAGAGGGAGGGACATAAACAGCCACCAAGATGACGTGAGAGAATTCCCTGGGTAAATAATACGGCCTGAGTCCAACAGCACACAGTTCAGTGTCCGGGCAACAAATCCTTTCTTTGATTGTTATGTTGGCAGGGTTACACCACCGGTTGTTAACTAAAACAGCAAGCCCACCTCCTTTACGCTTACCGCTAGCGATGCTGTCCCTGTCCGCCCGAACAGTGTGGAAGCCTTCCACGGAAGCATTCTCATCGGGAATGTCCTGGTGCATCCATGATTCGGTGAAACACATCAGGCTACACTCTCGGTATTCCCTCTGACTCCGTACCAGTGCTGAGAGCTCGTCGATTTTAATTGCCAACGATCGCACATTTCCCATCACGATAGACGGCAGACACGGTTTATACCTCCTCCTCGCTTCGAGCCTCCGCTGTCTCACCGTCACCTTTTTTCTTCTCTTCTGTCCTTGACCTCTGCATCCCCGATGTGTTTTCCTCCAAATTTCAGCTGGTACTTCTACGGGCCTGGCCAGCGAGCCGGCCGGCATCAGGGCGATCAGCTGATCTCTGGAGTAAACAGTCCGTGCGTGTAGGAGATGTGCCGCGGTCCCGTTCCTTGATAAAAGTAAGAGTTCCACGGCCACCAGAAGAACAAAAACTCTCTCAATCCGTAAGAAAAAAAGAGCTAAACTAAGAGAAAAGCAGGAGCGACTGTAACAGGCTGCACGCTGGTTGGCGCATGCGCACTGATTTATAACAACACACACAGGAAACGAAGATGTGCAAGAAGGTACAGTATACAAGGAATTTTTGAAGTGCACAAGTGTACACGGCTTTGCATTTATAAAAAGTTTACAAACTTCCACTTTTTGGACTATATTATGTGGTGATATTGCAGTATGCAAGCACCACAGATATGTATAAAAGACAAGATCATAAATTCTTAGCAATCAAAGATATGTTTGTGAAATAAAAAAAGTTTTACTTGTGCTTTCTTTTATGACTGGTCTGAGTTTCAGCTTCGGACCGAAGGTCAGACGTATCACAGTGTTCACTTAGATATTTCTGAAGACTGCGTTCTGCTTCGTGAAATGTGTCTGGAAATACAAACACAATTTATGGCCAGACATAAATTAGGACACGAAAAACTTGTTATTGTTACATTTATACAACACCAATCCAGATGATACCCACCATGGCTTATTAGAAGTCGGACTGGTGCATAGGTGAGCCATGTTGCACCAGGATGAACTCTCCTCTTTACTGCGTCGTGGATCCTGAATGTGTCTCACGGAGGATATGGAGGCCATGACAATTTCTCCCCATTTATCCATGAACTAGGGACTATTTCTGTACCACCAGTGCTGAACTGCACAATGCACCAGTCTTTCATTTTTATCTTTTTTTTAATTTGGAGTCCTTTTTTGCCCTGTCTAGGATAAACAGGAAACAGATAATTACAATATATTTCATAGTCACTACAAAACTTGATCTATTGATTGAACTAAATAATAAATAATAGCTTAAAATGTATATAGGCAACAATTACAAGCAAACCCGTATATGTAAGCATTTAAACACTGAAGATAATAAAATTAACAGTATTTTGTCTAAGTCTGCCATTGTAGGAATTCATGGCACCGAGACAAAAACTTGGCGCACAGTGTGGCGTCAAAATAGGCGCACACCTTTGATGCTGCGTTTTCTCCGTCTTGCTCGTCCACACGTAAATGCTAAACGCATTGATGTTTGATGATGATGATTGACTGTCTCATGGCAACATTTATGGCAGATTTTGTTGACAGCGTTGGTGTGTTTGATCGTCTCATTTTAGTGCAAAAAAATAGCTGATCTGACTGGATGAAACAGATATTGACAAAGTTTAACTTTGAGGAAATATTTCGCAGTAAAAACGTGATAAATCACAGTGTGTTTTATTGCAATACTCAGAAGGCTGCAAAATGTTTATAAATGTGTGGTGCAACACATAGAGTCATGTAGTTTTCTTTATTTGAATTTCAGCAGTCTCTCTCCCGATATTTCACTGGTGATATATTGAAGTGGTGATTATTTTTAATTATAATGAGGTGATCATTGTTATTTGTTCACAAAAAGGTCAAAAGCTGTGGTGGAAAAGGTGGCCAGAAATGCACAAGAAGGATTATCATTCCCGAACAGGTCAGCCAAGATTTTTAGCCGTCTTTTCCTGTGCTGAGTCACACATGTGCTGTGATGAAACTTGTTAGACCACCAACTTATTTTTTAGCTGTCTTTTCCTGTGCTGAGTCACACATGTGCTGTGGTGAAACTTGTTAGACCACCAACTTATTTTTAGCCGTCTTTTCCTGTGCTGAGTCACACATGTGCTGTGATGAAACTTGTTAGACCACAAACATCTGTAGTGTTTCTCATTTTCTCCCTGAGAACTGTGGATGATGTTTAATGATGATGTTTAATCGAAGTCTGATCAGTGGGTTAGTTTGATCAGAAATTTTCTTGCTTTTTCTTCTTTGTATACTTTGAACTAATGAAAAAATGAATCTGGCGCTCACACTGTCTGTGCAGTCTGCCAGCAGGGTGTCAGTAAAGAGCAGTGTTCAGCCCATAAGATCAGTCTGTGTCTTTCTTATTGTTTTGGAGGTAGAACTCTGTCGGCATGTCAAGTTTCTTTCTGACAAATGCAGAATCTTGCAGTAAAATCTGCCATCATTTATCTTTCCGGCGTTTCCATTGTTTATATTGAAGAGAAACAATGATGGAGTGACTGAGCGCTCAAAGTGCCTGTTAGTGTTGGTGTATGAGGTGAAATAGTCCCACTTACTTTTAATTTCAGTTTTCTGTGAGTCACAGCTCAGCAGCATGAGATGTTCATTTATAGCTTTTTGTGGAAGTACATGTTTGCAGATTACATTTGTTTTCTCACTGATCAAGCTAGAGAGGGAGAGCTAGTGTTCTGCCTCATGCTGTAGACGAGTGGCTCTACGAGTCCACAGTGTTGGCTTCACTCAACTATGAAGGTGGCATGTTTTCTCCCACTGTCGATCCTGTTATAGCTGAACAATTAGATGCCCCTTTTAGGTTGGATGAAATTGTGCATGCAATCAAGACCATGCACAATATTAAGGCACCAGGACCTGACGGGTTTTCAGTTGAATTTTTAAAAACATTTATAGACAAGTTAGCCCCACTACTTCTTTCAGTGTATAATGAATCTTTTGAACGTGGTCTATTGCCCCCTACATTGTCTCAAGTACTAATTACTGTTCTCTTAAAGAAGGGTAAGGATCCTACGTCTTGCACCTCGTATAGGCCTACTGAATGTGGATGTTAAAGTCTTGGCTAAAATTTTAGCAATTCGCCTTGAAAAGGTTCTTCCTACTATTATTTCAGATGAACAGAATGGCTTTATTAAAGGCCGCCAGCTGTTCTTTAATGTTCGCACGCTTTTGAATGTCATTCTTTCCCAACACTCAACCACTAATCCAGAAGTAGTTATCTCACTTGACGCTGAGAAAGCTTTCAATCGTGTAGAGTGGAGCTTTCTCTTTGCGGTCTTACAAAGATTTGATTTCAAGGACAGATTCATTTCATGGATTTGACTGTTGTACAAGGCACCCCAAGCCAGTGTCTACACAAATGGTGTTTCCTCTGGCTACTTCTCATTGTCACGCGGCACGAGACAGGGTTGCCCCCTGTCCCCCCTACTTTTTGCTATTGCAATTGAACCCCTATCTATAGCTTTAAAGGCCCTTCCTCATTTTCATGGTATTTACCGGTCAGGCCTTGACTTAAAATTGTCTTTATATGCAGATGACCTGCTTCTATATGTTTCTGATCTCTTATCTAGCATGCCATCAATTGTGTCTCTATTAAACAATTTCAGCTCTCTGTCAGGTTACAAAATAAATCTTATTAAAAGTGAATGTTTCCCCATAAATTTTTTAAGTTTTACACTTAAACAATCTGACATTCCTTTTAGACTTAGCCCTACCGGCTTTAAATATTTGGGAGTTAACGTGACTCATACTTTGTCTTCTTTATACTCTTCCAATTTCTCCCCTTTAATCATTCAAATTCAATCAGATTTTCAGAGATGGAAATCGCTACCTTTGTCCCTAGTTGGTCGGATCAATGCTGTAAAGATGAACATTTTGCCTCGATTGTTATTTCTGTTTCAGAGTATTCCTATATTTTTACCTAAAGCTTTTTTCAAAAAGTTAGACCAGCTAGTTACATCGTTTTTGTGGGGAGGGAAACATCCCAAGGTGAGGAAATCATTATTACAGAGATTGACATTTGATGGTGGTCTTGCTTTGCCTAACTTTTTATTTTATTATTGGTCCTCTCATATTCACAAATTGACCCATTGGCTTGAATCTCAAGAACTGCTGTGGTGCAAACTGGAGCGCCTGTCGTGCACTTCCTCATCCTTACAAGCTTTATTGTTCTCTCCACTACCACTTAAGCCTTCTCATTTCACCAAAAATCCCGTGGTACAGTCTAGTCTAAGGGTCTGGTCACAATTCAGGAGTCATTTTAAGTACATCTCTGCATCAGTACACATGCCCATCACACAGAACCATCTGTTTAGTCCTGGTCTCATTGATGGCGCCTATGTACAGTGGAAGCGTCATGGTATTAATACGTTTAAGGATCTCTATAAAGATGGCACTTTCTTAACTTTTTTAGACCTGTGTTCAGAAACAAATCTTCCGGCTACCAATCTATTCCGTTATTTTCAGGCACGGCATTGCACTTCTGCTCTCTTCCCCTCCTACCGTCTTCTTCCAAATGTCCAACCGTGGGAGGAATTCTTATCCCTTAAACCCAATAAGAAGTCAATTATATCTTTAATATATAAACAACTTATGGATTTAAATGTCCATTCAGTTGTTAAAATTAGGAGAAGGCTCTTGGGACCCAAATCTGCATGGACCCTTTTCTAGCTGTTTTTGGGCTTCCAGTCAACACCGTACTAACCGACCCTACACACTTCAAAATATTAGCCTTTACATCACTTTTGGCTAGACGTTGCATCTTACTCCTTTGGAAATCTTCAAAGCCACCTTCAGTTTCTTTTTGGTTTAGAGATGTGATGTCATTTTTTTTTTTTTTTGTGTGTGTGTGTGTCTTGGGGTTTGTTTGTGTTTGTTTTGGGTTTCTTCTTAGGTTTTGTTTTGTTTGTTTGTTTTTTCAATTTTATGTGTGTGTGTCTGTGGGTATGTCTGTGGGTGTGTCTGTGGGTGTGTGTATTATTGTATCTGTTCATGTAAGAAAAACTAATAAATATGTGAGGGGCACAGATTGTATTGTCATTGTAAACTAATGTACACTTGTCTCTCAATAAAAATATGAAAAAAAAAAAAACTATGAAGGCAACACTGTGTGAAGAAGTGCTGTCTGTTGTTCAGGGAGGTTTATAATAAAGTGTGGCTTGTGGTGGGTTGTGTTGTGGAAAGTAGTTTCTGTTACATTTGCTGTGGGTCAGGATGCAGCAGGCATGTTAACACTCACAGCTGTGGGTCACATATGCAGTTTGTAGTTCTGTTCCTGGTGAACTCTGCGTGAACTCCCAACCAATCAGCATTCAACAGACTTCTGTGTCCAGTGGGTAGCGGGTGAACACCCCTCTCTTTATGAATTACTCTCAGCAGTCAGGCCCTCGTCCTCCTTCAGGAACTTGTGGCCAGATTCGTGTCTGATCTTGCTGAGATCTTTGTCTTTGATGCTGACTCGTCTCCTTTGGGCTTGACGCATTTTTCTCGAGGCTTCTGCAGCAGTGAATCTTTCTGCTCTGGTCCTATTAGCCTTATTCACTGTAATCATTTATAATGTTGTTATTGTTATTAGGCGTGGAAAATTAGTTTAAAAAACCAAACATGATTTACACAACTTCCCATTAAACTCAGGATACAAAACAACCAGTTCTTATATTTAAAAAATGGAGAAGAAGGATCGACAAATTCATGGCTTAAAAATATCACAACAGAAATTCTTCTTTTCTTTTCCCCTTTCTCCACTCAGTATTTTTGAGGAAACACTGCACACCAGCTGAGATGTGTCATGTTTTCAGCTAAAGCTGAGCTCGGCTCTAAGATGGTTCACATGTCACACAGACACACACACACGAACTTCAAATCTCACAGAAGTGGCACGCCCAGATACGTCTTTGCTTGAAATTAGAGTTACTGCTGCTAATAGTTTTGGGGGAAATAAATTGATAGAGCATAGTATCTCGGTATTTTGATGATTGACTGTCTCATGGCGACATTTATGTCAGATTTTGTTGACAGTGTTGGAATGTTTGATGACACCGATATTCACAAAGTTTAGCTTTGAGGACATCATTTGCAGTAAAAACGTGATAAATCACTTTGTCTTATTGCAATACTCAGAATGTCGCAAAATGTTTATAAATCGCAAAATTACACCATCATGAGTGAAATATTGTGATAAGATCCTATCGTGGGCTGTCTGAGGATTCCCACCTCTAGTTGCCAACTTTATTTATTCGCCGATCTGCAACATTAACGTCCATCAACACAGGTATGACGGTGCAAGACACTGCACAGTCATACCTAGAAACTATAGTGCCTACAACAGTACAATGAAATTGGAAACTGTCCCACATTGGCACTACAGACAATACAACACAGTAACTTAAGGTTTAGGTGCAAGAAAAGTATGAGCAAAATAAAAAAAAAAATAAATGACTTAATAAATAAATAAATAAGAGTGAATGTTTATTGCACGTTGTTGTTGTTATTATTATTTTTGTTGTTATTGTTAAAGTCCAGGGAGGTAGCCAATCAGGTCAGCTGTTAGCATTGATTAGGACTATTGTAAAAGTTTTCCTTGAGTCTGTTCGTCTGTGACCTCAGCAGCCTGACTCTCCTGGCAGACAGCAGCAGCTTAAACACCCGGTGTCCTGGGTGTGTGCAATCCCGTAGGATGCTGCGTGCCCTCATGAGACAGCGAATGCTGTGCAGATCGTTCAGGGAGGAAAGAGGATGTCCAACGATTTTTTGGGCCATTTTAATGAACCTCTGAAGTGCTTTTTTTGGTGTGCTGTGGTGCAGTATGTCAGCACACCTTCAATGGAGCAACCGTAGAAGGCGATCAGCAGCTCCTTCTTCAGGTCCATTTTTCTGAGGATTCTCAGAAAATGGAGACGCCGTTAGGCCTTCTTCTACACTGAGGTGTTTGAGCTCCATTGGAGGTCTGTGTCTATGTGCACACCCAGGAACTTGAATCTTGACACCCTTTCAACTAACTCCCTGTTGATGCTGATGGGTTGTAGCACTTGTAGAACAGACTTCCTCCTTTTGAAGTAGACTTTTGCAATTCCCTGTTTACTTGTTTAAATAAAGGTTCTTTGGAGCGTCTGCAGATCGTTCAGAATGCTGCAGCAAGACTTTTGACGAAAGCTTCTAAATTTTCACATATAACACCGTTGCTCATGCAGTTACATTGGCTTCCTGTTGAATTTAGAGTCCAGTTTAAGATTTTGGTTTTAACTTTCAAGGCTCTTCAACAACAAGCACCACCATATATCATTGAACTTTTACAGCCCTATGCCCCTAGTAGGTCTCTGAGGTCGAGTAGTCAGGGCCTACTTGTCATTCAGTATACGAGACTGAAAACTAGGGGTGATAGAGCTTTTGCTACTGTGGCCGCCAGACTGTGGAATTCCCTTCCTCAGGACTTACGATCCGCTGATTCATTGATTACTTTTAAAAAACAGCTAAAAACACATCTTTTTAAAACTGCCTTTTGCTAACTTTGTTTGTATTTTGTCTTTTTAATCTGTTATATCTTGTAAAGCACTTTGTGATCTCTATCTAGAAATGTGCTATATAAATAAAATTTTACTTACTTACTTACTTACTTTCAGCTCTTTTGTCCTGGTGGTATTGAGGTTCATGTTGTTGTATTGTATGATATGTTCATCTGAATTTAAAAGGCTATATTTTTCTACATTAATGGACAAAGTAGCGTGTGGTAAATTTTAATGCAGTTTGTTAAATCAACAAAAACAAAGAAACCTCAGGTCAGCTGATCACATGGTCCAAATTCACTGCACTGAATCCAGCTCAAACTCCAGATGGATGAAGATGATGATGATGACAACAACGGTCAACAGATGTGTTTCATTGGTGTAGTTTTCACAGCATCAGGTCCTGTTTGTGTTTCACTCTGAAAACCATCAGACACTTTACATTCACATGTCTGTTTGCTGCAGGAGCTTCACTCTGAGTCCTGACCTCCTCCTTGTGCTTCTGTGCCTCCACAATTTTGGTCACCATGGCGACCAGCTGGATGATTGGAGTCCTTCCTCTCACTTTCTGAGGTCAGTCATCACTGTTAGCCACTGTGTGTAACAAACTTTATTTACTCCATTTAAAAAACAAAGTAGAGTGTTGTGTTCATGACCTGGTAAAATACAAAATAACTGATGATGTTAGATCAGCCTTCACACAGCCCCGACCTCCAGCCACGACTATAAAGACTGAGTTCAATTCCACCATCAGGCCGGGGTCTTTCTGTGTGGAGTTTGCATGTTCTCCCCGTGTTTGCGTGGGTTCTCTCCGGGTACTTCGGCTTCCTCCCACCGTCCAAAGACATGCAGCTTGTGGGGATAGGTTAATTGAATAATCCAAATTGTCACTAGGTGTGAATGTGCGTGTGAATGGTTGTCTGTCCCTGTGTGTTAGCCCTGCGACAGACTGGCGACCTGTCCAGGGTGTACCCCGCCTCTCGCCCTATGACAGCTGGGATGGGCTCCAGCGCCCCCCGCGACCCTGAAAATGATAAGCGGAAGTGAATGGATGGATGGATGTCCTCAATATGTGCTCATAAAAAACCCACTGTGAAAAAATGTAGTCGACATCCAGTGCTGATGAGCTGATGTTTCTAAGGAGGAAACTGAGATTCTGGGTTCATGGAATTTCATGGTTTGATCCGAGAGTTGAAGCTTTCGTACATGTTTCAGGATGTCAGTGGAGCCGGTGGTGCTTTTGTTAACAGAGTTGGGATCAGATCTGAGGAGGCAGAGGAATCATTTCGGAGAGAGTGTGTCTATAGTTGTGTATTCAACACTGGTGTGTTCGAGTAAGATCACTGTTCAGTCATGCGTGCAGGTAAGAATAGACAGTGACTGAGAGCGTTCATGCATTTAAGGTGGAATAGATTGTGTTCGCTCTGGTGATTCAGCTGTTTCAGGGCTGATCAGCTGTTCTAAAACTTTTACCTCAGGGGATTTGAGCCACCTACAGATTCTCCTGTACCTGCCAGCACACTGACACTTTGACTATCACAGGCCTGTGTGTGGACATGTGGACGCTCTGTGTAACAATGATATTCATTTTAGCACTACTTACTACTGACACGCAAGAGAGGAAGGTCAGTTTCCATTTCTGTGCTTATATCTTACTAAATGCAGGGTAATGACTGTGTAATGTGTTGAATTTAATGTAGTGGACTGTCTGAGCACATCTGCTGATAAGCTGAGTCAATAGAAGCACATCCTGTAGATAAGCAGCTCTAAGATTTACTGTCTCTGCTGCTCTGAACGAGTCCTCTGAGCTTCAGCCGCAGACACAAACCCTCAGATTTATCCAGTCAGATTCATTTACAGGACCTGAGGGAGCAAAGCAGACACAAACTGCAGAATATTTTATTTATTGGTCTGTCAGCACCTAATCCAGCCTCTCTGACCAACTATTGTTGAAGTGCTGGCTGATTGTGTGAGGCTGCAGCTCCATCTGTCTAATGTTGGTGTAGAGATCATCCTTTCATCAGCTGCTGCGACAAAACCTTAAAGCTCAGATAGAGATAACAGGTGTCACACAGTAACTGTGAGATGAGCTGTATCTGCTGCTGGGGGGCTGAGGTGGAGGTGGCTGTGATAAAGGTGCTTAGATTTGCACTGGGAATGACAGCTGTCAGGTATAAGAGTAAATATATCTGATGGACTGATTAGTTTGGACTGTAGAGGATTATATTAATTTGATATTGAGCTGAAAGTGTCATGTTTCGGCTGTGTGGCAGGCAGGGATTGGACCCAAATGCAAACTCACGGGGACAGAACTTGAACTCAAAAGCACAGCTTTATTGCTGGAAAATAGAACACAAGCAATACTAAACTAAACTAAACTAAACTAAACTGGGAAAAGCTAATTATAGCACATACCAGAAGACACGGGGAGAATCACACACAGCATGAGGGACGACGTGACACTGACTCAGAGAAACACAGGGTTTAAATACACTGGGGAGTAACGAGGGGAATGAGACACAGAAGGAGGGCACAGCTGGGAGACATCAGGACTGACGAGACAAGCAAAGCAGGACACATTCACATAAGAGACGGACCATCAAAGTAAAACAGGAAGTTTCACACAGAGACGCGAACTTGACACAGTGGAGACAGCAACTAAGAAACACAGAGACATAAACCATAAGGCAGAGGTCTAAGAACCAAAATACACAGAGGGAAATACTCAGCTTGGAACACAAGAGACTAGACTAGAGGGAGTAACAAAAGACCAACCATGAGAACATAATGCACAATGCAGGGTGACAGAAAACAAGAAACTCAAACATGCAAAGACACACAATTACACAGAACAGAGGGGACACAGAGAGACATGAAGGGCAAGGGATCAAAACTAGAAGCCATAGAATAAATCACACACAAGTACAATAATACAAAAATCACAAAGAACTAAAAACGCTGGGTCAGGAGACCCAGGACTCTGACACTGACAAAACATGATGACTGAGGAACGACAGCGGGCAGGGAAAAACACAGGGCTGGTGTAATCAGAGTATCAGAGTCAGTGTCAGGAGACCCAGGACCGTGACAGAAAGAGGAAGCTGATGGGAGTTGTGGGAGGATTGCTGTGGTAGGAGCAGAAGTGAGTGATTGAAGGAGAATAATTAGTTGATTATGTTGAAAATGTCTATAGATGTCTGTGAAACACTCAGCTTGGTGGCTGGCGTTGAAGTGCTTTCATAAGCTTTCCTGTTTTGACTTTGCATTTTCTCCCTGCGTCACTGTGGATTTCCTCTTAAACACATTCATGTTGCATGACTTGGTGATCCTGAGCTGGCTGTGGATGTGGGGTTAAATGTGGCTTATCATCTGCTTTGCACAGTGCAAACCCTTCATAGCCCTTCATTTGTAATTCTGCTAAACTAAGCCACCGTCTTTACTGCTGCTCTGGTCAGTGCATCACATCTCAGTTCCACATCAGTAATCCCAAAAGTTGATTCTGTTAATCTGCATGTAGCGTTTTCAGTGGCTGCAATAACAGGATTGTATGATGGTGACAGATGTACCCTTAGACCCCCTCCTCGATTCAGAGATGGTCTTTCCCATTTCACGTAAATGGCCTCCTTGACTCCGCGCTGTCCAGGATGTGTACATCCTCATCCTTGAAAGATTGTCCACTGGCCTGTAGGTGTGAATAGACTGCAGAGTCCTGGCCTGACGAGGTAGCTCTTCTGTGTTGTGCCATCCGCTTCGCCAGAGGTTGTTTGGTTTCCCCAATGTATAAATCCTGGCAATCGTCCTGGCACTTAACAGCGTACACTATGTTACTCTGTGTCAAGGGACCCGATCTCCGGGGTGGACCAATTTTTGGCGCAGCGTGTTTTGGGGTTTAAAAGCCACAGAGACCTGGTGTTTAGAAAAAATGCATCTCAACTGCTCCGATACTCCTGACACATATGGGATCACTACAGGTTTTCGCCTGGGCAGCGGTTGTCCTTCTCTCCTGAATCGGCTGGAGCTTTCTTTAGGTGCCTTCCCAATTTTGACAAAAGTCCAGCTGGGATAACCACATTTACTCAGGGCCTTCTTGTGCTGTTCTTCTGCTTCCCTGGCCGCTGTGTCTCCTAATGACACCCAGGTTATGCTCCAGTATTAACGGTGGTTGATCAGTGGTTGTTGATCAATGGTCATGAGAATTTGCATACTAATGATGAAGGTGACCTCCCAGCCCACTGTTCATTCAGTGGGCTGGTTTCAGTCATTATGCAAATGTACTGTTTATAAGATTTGGGGAAACCTGCAGTCAGCTGAGACTGAAGAAGTCACTTGGATGAGTGACGAAACATTTCTCCCACTGAAAACGCTACGTCCAGATGAACAGAATCAACTTTTGGGGGTTCTGTTTATGTTTTTTAGCCACTTGGCTATGATAATAAGCAGTAAATTGATGATTGAGCATGCATCAAGACACATCAATAATGCCCAAACTATTTGTTGCCTTTCTGTGAATAAGTGAGTTGCAGTCACAGTCGTATTAAATAAAGCTTGGTCTCAACCCCAGTAATTACAGGACAGCTTTTTTTATGGTCATTTTGAGTTGGCTTGTGCTGCTCAAATGTTCACACCGTCATGTGCATGATGTCTGTGGTGGGTGTGGGCTCAGAGAAGGTTTTCTTGGGGTTTTTGCTTATTTTCATATTATCAAAAAATGCCAACATTGTTAGGCTGAATGAGTGGACTCTATGGCAGAACACACAGAAACACAGGGAATGCAGAAAGTGCTCTTTATTTACAATGTCTGGATTATTTACTCAGGGTGAGAGATTGTGTACCGTGATAAATAAACTGAGGGAAACCAGGGAAGGGAGCTGACACACATTCGGAGTGAACGTGAAATCAGCACACGCACGGTGGATCTACGAGAAAAAAGAAAACAAAGTTTTAGGGGAAGATACCAAACTATCAGTAAGAAGCGGTAATAAACATGGGGAGAGTTGGAGAGCTCTCTTGTCACACTGGCAGTACAGGCAGGGGCGAGAATCTCTGGGATGTGGAGTTAAAGATGAGCTTGATCTCTGTAGTGATCCTGGAATTACGGCTTCACCAGCAGATGACAGGCAACCGGGTGATGGATCCGGCTAAGGATACAGGAAAACAAGTATCCAAGACATGGGTTGGCCGTAGTGCACACCAAGGAGATTAACAAACACATTACCACTCAGGATAGTATTCAGACACCAGACGTCTGTCGCGCTTCTCCTAAAAAACGCTCCATCAAAATGACATCTGATGTACCGCCGGTGTGCCAGCATCCCATGACACACCGCCCCGCCTACCTGTGCTGAAAAAGGAAGGAAACCCATGACAGCTTATAGTTTCTTATTTCCTGATGTTCACAGAGTGTCTCGACTCCACATGTAGAGTTGGTTCCACTAGCCTGAGGGCTGAACTACAAACCAAGTCCAGCATAGCTTAGCTTTCTTTGCATTAGCGGGCTCATAAAAGCTCAGATATAACAGACATGCTTCAGTCTCTGTTTGCTCTCACACTGAAAGTGATTTCACGCCTCCTTTCACACCTACTTCAGTCCAAAACAATATTAGAAGAACTGTTGATAGAGATCAATAGAGATTATAACAAATACAACAAACGAACAGCAGTGGTGCTGATAAGTGAGTAAGGAGAGTAAGCAGTGCTGCAGACGATCAGTATGTAAGCACTGCGAGAAAGTCAACAACAAAGTCATTGACTCATTGTTGTACTTTCATCTGATGCCTTGTGTGTGCACACACCTTGTTTTGCATGGCAATAGCTGACAAATTGATGTGTAAAGACTGAGAACAGTTACTGACAGAGGCCACAAACCCATAAACAGAAAAGAAACACTACCTCCTTGTATGTTTAAATGGTTAATGAAAATCTGAATTCTACTTTTAGCTTTACATGCACAGATCAGCAACACTTCAGAGACACTTCAGACCCTTGAGCAGTTTTCAGGAAGTTAGAACTGAACTCATCTCTATTGTTATTTGTTTAATGATCTTATCAGGTTCATACCAAATAAATACACTGTCAGTGTTTGAGCTTGTTGTCCTGCTTCTCCCTGATGGTGCTGATTTTTCTTTTCAGCTTGTTTAACTGAGGACTTCAAGGCTTAATGTTAATCCTCTTTAAGTGTGTGTGTGTGTGTGTGTGTGTGTGTGTGTGTGTGTGGCTGAAAGCCTGTCTGTGTCTTTGTTACTGCAGCACTCATCTTTCAGGCTGAGGGTAAATCTCTGTTGGCGTGTCAGGTTTCTTATTAAAATAATGCTGGAAAACAGCCTGATTGACATTACACGTTCCTCAGTTTAATTTATGTATGGATATGTGACATCACTTATCTTTAATGGACCTCCACTGTTTATGTCTAACAGTGGAGGTCTAATAGCTCAGAGAGAGAACTTCTGTGGCAGTCCCAGACACTGGATGCTTTTATATCAATAAAACTAAACTCTGACCATTTATTCTTACATGGCTGTGGCTTTACTGAAGTGTGGTGAACAAATGTCATTTTCGTTGTATCTCACAAGTTCATGAGTGGAGAGCTCAGGCTTGTTGGCTTTGTTTGTGAGACCTGCTAAGTTGCATGACTCATATTGAAGATCGAGCTGCTGACTGCAGTGTTAAATCTGAAAAGCTGAAAGCAGGGAAATGAGAGTAACACATTTATGGGCAAACGTTTGCCAGTGTTTTGGCCAACATCCTGAGACTGAAGATTTTGTAGTAAAATATAAAGAAGTGTTTCAGCTCCCTTTTGGAGTGTAAATGATGTGTAAGTTAGATCTGTTGTCTTTCTTTTTTAAAAGCTTTTGTTTGGAAAGATGAACCTTTAACATAAATTGAAATCCATAATAGGACAGGTCTCTGTTGAAAATGAAATTTGAATCTCAATTACTAGGATACATAAAGGATTCGTTAAAAAACAAAAACAAAAAACAAAACAAAACAGTGCAATCAGCAAATGTCCAAACTTTCCTGATAATCTAACAGGAGGCCTTTTCGAATGTCCTCACTCAGACAGGAACTGGACAGTTTATTGAGAAAATATATATACAAATATCTAAAAATACAGGATAGCATAGATTAAATAAAACAGATCAAATGGGAGTTTTAATATAAAATCACATGTGAATAGTCATTGTTATCATTTGTTTCTATAAAAACGTCGACATCATTAAAGTGCACACTAAACACTAAAGCGCGTTCATAAAAGCTGGCATTGTGCAGGAGACGCAGCTGTGGTGGCAGATGTGCTGAAGAGGAGGAGGGAGTACTTTAAGATTAAAGTACCGGGGAAGTAGACGCCGGTGTCGGGCAGCGGGAGAAGCTGAATAACACTCAATTAAACGCATTATAATCTCACAGTTTTTGCGGGAAACTAGTTAAAGACATGGAACAGTTACTGTGCCGTTTCCCCCCACAGTTTGGGACTTGAGAGGACCTCTGATTCTAGGTGAGTTTTCTAACATATCAGCTATTGGTTTCCTTTGGTCATTACATTTGGTCGCACTGACTAAAACCTTCAGGGTTTGTGAGGCATAGCCAAGAAGTGTAGCGTTTTTGACTCCACGTGATAACCACATGGTTATTATAGGTTTTGGTCGTTTTCAGCTACCGAGACACACACAAAGTGTGTGTGTGTGTGTTAACTTTAGCTTTATTAGCGGGGCTAACAAAGCAGGCTAACAAGCCTAGCATACACGGGCCTGGTCGAGATTTCTAAACCCAGCCTGCTGGGTTTTTTCTGTCACACCCTTTCTGAGAGTGGAAATGTGTTTCAGTTACATCTTTTTGTCTGACCCCGACATCACAAAAAGTCCGTCTAACTTATTTTCGACACGGAACTAAACGCCACCTTCCCCGTGTCTTTTTCCTTCAGGGTGTGGCGTGTTTATAAAGATCTTGTAGTGGCATTTCCTTTTGTTTGACAAACCAAACATCCCACAATTAAAAGTCCACAAGCCACTGCTGCACCGAGATAATATTTCGTTCGCAGGCAAAAGAAGTCCACTGTCCAAACGAGGAAGTTGCGTTTTTATGGTTTATTTATCCAGTTTGGCAAGCAATAACAAGATCCATTTTTGTTACTTCCTGCTCTGGTAAAAAAAAAAAAAAAACCATAGGCCCACCCCAGTGCATGCTGGTCCTGTACCAGTCTCTTTATTTATACAAACAAAACGGCCCTACAGCTCTTACTGACTAACAAGGTAACATCAAACAAACAAAACATTGAAACAAAATATTAACCTACAAATAAACTTGTAAATAAACCCCAAAATATAAACAAACTGACAACAAATATGAATAATATTTCTTACAACTGGCTATGTTTGATCTTCATACAGTGACCAGTCATGGGAAAACCTTAACAGTGTAAGAGAGCAGATAACCGTAGCACATTGGCTCAGTGTGGTCACGTGATAGAGCGGCTGTGCGTATTTGTAGCTTTGCTACCAAACCAGCATTTCATCTCTGAGGAAGTTATCCCAGAGAGAAGTAAAGCAAGTGTGTAAGTTCATCTCTAAATGTTTGTAAAGCATTCCCGCGTTAAGCTTAACAACCGATAAATGGAGCGACTGCTTCTTCTTGCTGCTACTTCAATCATGAAACTGATCAATGATCAGCTGATCGGCTTTTCTGTCGCGAGGCCGTCTCTCTTGTTTGTTTTGGCCCACTTCGTGCAAGAAAGAGGAAACCAGCGGCTGAACAACAGCAGCACGTTTAAGCTTGATAAGCTGTTGTTAGAATTTATTTAATATTACTTTCTACACCAGGATCCTTTTCTACGTAGCTGATGCTGGTAACTGCAGGGGCGGATCTAGCAAAGTTTAGCCAGGGGGGCCGATAGGGCATTAACAGGGAAAAGGGGGCACAAAGACATACTTTTCTTTCTTATTCTCATTTAAAATGTCTAGCTTTTAATAAATAATTATCTGAATCTTACACCCAAAGTTTTAATCTGATGTAAAATGTATAGAAGTCAATTACTGTATATAGTAACTGTTAAGTCTAATATACCCTAGTAAGCTATAGTACTTTTTCCTTTGGGAAGATACCATCTGTGCAGTCTGCAATTTTGTTGAAGAAAGATGTTGAATCTATTTAATTATTCTTGAAAAATAATTTATTTCTGTGCATTTTTTTTCCACACTGCATCAAATTAAAGTTGATTACGTTGATTAAGCATCATGAGGTGGAGGGTGGGGTGTGGTTCCCTATTTTTTTTTTTTTTTTTTTTTTTTTTTTTTTTTTTTGCTGGGAGTTTGCAACCCTATTAGTTAGGTTGCTTAATATTTCTGCTAAGTACTCTTTAAAATACCAGAATAGGCAGGATGGAGCAGGTTTAAGTTTATTAGATTGATCAGTATTGCTGAACTATGAAATATTTTGGGTGCAGTGCATTTTTTGCATACAGGTATAACAGAATAGCTTTAGTGTTGTTGTTTATTTTAACTTGAGTATGAACTTATACGAAATGCAGCAAGATATTAAAAAAAAACAGTTTTGTTGATTAAAAAACACTATATCAGATTCATATCGGTATTGGCAGATATCCAAATTTATGGTATCGGTATCGGACATTAAAAAGTGGTATCGTGCCATCTCTAGTTAGGTCACAAGTTGGCCTAATTTTGGTACATTATAACATTGTGTGCAAAATAGCATACCGCAAGGTACTTTGTATAGTACAGGAAATCTGTGGTCTACCAGTTCTAAAGCAAGGTTGAAATCTGCTCATGGTTATCACACTGTGCTTAAGCCGATTATTTCCTCAACATTGAGCTTTACATTTGTAATCCATATCTGTATGTCAGATTGAAGGTGTGTTTCAGCCTGATAAGTTGTTATCAGGCTGAAATTGTTTGTATCGTTATCATTTTCAGCACAGTTGATCTTTAAAGCTTCCAGACAGTCCCTGGAACGTGTGTGTGCATGTGTGGAGCTCTCAACCAATGTTTAACTTACAGAGGAGCTGATAGGATTTCATATTTATTCAAAGCTCCATTATTAGTTAAAATAAACGTGTATAGCAGGTTGTTTAAAGAAAGGTAATCAGAACCAAGATGGTGAAACTTGGAGAAGGTGTTTTGAGCACAGTTTACATGTGTTTCTTATGAGATGTGCATGTAAATCTCCCCCACATTTATGAAGTTACAAGAGGTGAGAATCACCGGACACCCCACCATATGATATTGTGATTTTTGTAATGTTTTGTGATACAGAACATTGTGATTTATCACCTTTTTTCAACTGCAAAGTGTTTTAATAATAATACAACAAAGTCCTCAGTCTTTCTGTCACTTCAGTCATTTTTGTTGCTGACAGGCTGAACTGTTTGTATTACATTTGAGTTTGACGTCCCTTGTTAAAAAAAAATCCTAAATGTGCACAGACATTTGCCTTAAACACAGATGGTGTTTTCCTGATTTCTTTCTCTGCCTCCATCCTTGTTTTCCCAACATTATCCCACATGCTGGCCATCACCTCTGCTGACCTCACTAAAGAAAAAACTCAACTGTAAAAGCAATTAATGTTGTTATTCTTGTACAAAAACAAATTATAACATGTACATGTATGTATATGTACAGTGATGTGTTGAGGAGGGTGAGAGTGGCTTTGTTTGTTTTTCCAGTACAATAAGGTTATTCATTGTAGAGTGACTCCTTCTTATGACAGACTTCAGTGACAATAACACAAGTGAGAAACCACAGAGCCGTCTGTTATCAGTCTGCAATTGAACTGTGATAAATGATTGAAAATCACATTTCTCTTGTTGTCTACATAGATATTCACATTTTTGCTCAGCAAACTTCCTGTTTTAGAGAAATATAACCAAAGTACAACCAGCTGATAGCCCGTTGAGTTGAGTCCCCTGGAGCTGTGCTCACTGACAAAGACACTTTCAGACTGATGGCAACATGTTGGTGATCTGTCTGCATTTATAAATGAGACACAATTATTATCAAACCGTGAAAGTCTCTGTGAGAGTGACTGTAGAAATATTACATCCTGTTATGTGATCTGTGACCAAAAGTGGTCGTTGAAGTATGTGAAAAAGATTCAGTGGCATCACCAGACAGCCACAGATTTTTTTTTCTTTTTAAAAAGAACATTTTGTGTGTGTGTGCGCGCGTGTCAAGTGTCCCTGTATCGATGAAACATCACTACTCCATCTGTGTTGTGATACTGTGCTGTATTGATTTTTTCCCCCCCTTACGGCAGGTGAAAGAAAGCATTCTAACACTGATATCTTTAGTTTGTATGCACTTACACTTCAATCATTATGCAGGTCAAAGCTGATCTGCTGTCCTCGCTGCTCGTTTTCTGTGTTTATGTTTTGTTTTAAACTGAGCTCAGCTTAAGCTGGTTCACATGTCTGTGCTCCCTCTCTCCCTTTCTGCAGGTGACATGATGATGGTGCTCATCTACATCTCCAGCTGTATACGTGATGGAGGCTGAGGATTGAGTGGATGATCAGGCTGCTGACGTGTTTCATTGGTGTAGTTTTCACAGCATCAGGTCCTATTTGTGTTTGACTCTGAAAACCATCAAACTTCACAATCACATGGGTTTTTTTTGTTTTGTTTTTTTGCTGCAGGAGCTTCACTCTGAATCCTGACCTCCTCCTTCTGCTTCAGTGGTTTCTGACTTCATAATTTGGTCACCATGGCAACCATAGAGATGATTGAGGTCCCTAATTTGACTTTCTGAGGTCAGTCGTCACTGTTAATGTTTATATTTTGTTAGATTTGTTAGATTGTTAAAAGTTAGCAGGCTGTTACATTTGGTATCGTGTTTTGGTGTTTGTCCTCTAATATATCAGGTGGATGAAACCAATTGAAGAACTTTCCCCTCTTTAATAGAAAAGTTGGTCCAGCCCAAACAGCTGTTAAATCACAGTAACATTGATCAATATTTAGAGACAGATGAGTTATTTGTGCAGCACTTTTGCTGTAGATGAACTCAGTGTGCTGTGTATTCACTCTGTCCCAATTAAATTTTGATTAATAAACGTTGAGTAAATGCAGGAAAAAATACAATATGAATCTTAATCTTCACTGTTGTACATAAATCAGTCAGCTCCATATTAGTATTGAAGTGTGGAATGAAATAGGCTGGTTACGTTAAATCATCCCAGGATGTGGGTTAAACGTGTCTCTCCTCTTGGAGTCTCAGACTGAAGTCGATGAAGCAGAGATCAGGACCCTCATAATCTTTGAATGCATTTCCACAGGTCTATAAAATCAGGCATCCAGTCATGCAGTTACAAACCTTTGTGAAAAATGGCTCAGCTCACTGAATTCAAGTGTAGTGTTATAGCAGGATGCCACCACTGGAATAAGTTCAGAGAGCACAGGGGAAGAAGCTGTTTGTGAATGCAACGCCTCAGATGACGCTGCCAATGTTACAACAATTGCCAGTGAATGATGAATATTTCAAGAAGCTCTATCAAGCCTGTTAGAGGAGGCATCTTAATCAAAATGTTCACATCCTCCTTTCTTGCAGTACACTTGTAAAACAAACACTGTAAACAGATAATACACCTGGCTTATCTATGCTGTGACACCTGCCATTATGAGTAAACTGTGTCTAAAGGAATATAACTTAATGAAGCGGGGAAGATAAACATCAGTGCTGCATTTATGCTGCCTCTCACACAGCGTGTCAATGCATCATGACAGATTCCAAGTGTCCTGCAACAGCAGGAAGCTCTTGCAGGAGCCTGCTTTAACATCAGCTACAAGGCCAGAACAAGTATTTCACGGGCATCAGAAAGTGGAGCATCAAAGGCATCAAAGCGCCTGTTCAATTCCTCTACTCTTCATTGTTCCTGGCAGTCTGCATACAGTGGGGTATAAAAGCCATCCACGGCTCGCAAAATCGCTAGCCCAACGTCCCGGGGCTACTGATTTTTTTTCTTTCTTTTTTTTTAGTCAGGCTACCAAAATCCGTCTCGGCCCTGCCCGTCAGGCTATCACAGGAAGGAAAAATATGTCAATGCTCGATTTCTGAGTCGACAAGCGCCTTTGTTACTGGGACCAGTCATTTTAAGAAAGACCCCATCAGAACCCATGAGAAATGCAAGAAAATGCCAACTACCATTGGCAAAATTTAGTAATCTTTGCAAACTTCAAAAAGCAAATGGCCTAGATCTTGGTTCCACTTGCCTCTTACCCGTGACTTCAGTGTAAATTTCAAATTCAGGATCTGACACAGACTGATTCATGTTCTACACAGTTCTTAGGAGTTCATAGAAATTTCTGTTCAATTAGAACCAAGTATTTGAGTTGATGATTGTAATTTTTATAGAGTTGATGTAATTTGTGTTTTAACTACTTTTTGATTGGAGTTTTGTTTCCTTTACAATATTATACTTTAATGTATAAAATTGTAAAGGAAACAAAACATCAATCAAAAAATTGTCCCCTTTTTTTTCCGGCTACTTAAATTTATTTTGGGCTACCAAAACTGAAGAGTGCCTGCCCGAAGGGCTACCAGGGATTTTGAAATTTTGCGAGCCCTGCCATCCATGTATAGAAAGACAGGGATTGTGAAAGAATCAAAAACAGGACTGACTGTTGTTCTTGTTCCTCAAGGTGGTTCTTTGTGTCTCTGACGGTGTGTTTGTGGTCTCGCTGCAGAATCACACTGATGCTGAACATCAGGCTGTTAACTGCAGAGCATCAGACCTTATCTGTGATCCTCCCGACAGTTTCTCTCCTAACTCCTGGTAAGAGTTCATGGAGGACTTCAGCTTCTTGCAGCTGCTCCTGCTGATAGATGTCATTGCTGTCTTCTCCCTCTGCACTGGCTGCTACGTCTTCTTTGTTTCTGCTTTTCTCTTTATCATGACTGTGACTCTGGCAGCTGTGCTGAAAATATGATTGTTCTCCTTATAATAAAAGCTGGAAGCTGAAAATCCTGCCTGTGCTGAGACATTTTTTCATGCATGATCTTCACAGAAAAGCAAACACAGGACAAAGGAAACTGTGGGTGACGTCATCTTTAGCTCATAGAAAAATATATAAAAATATTTGAGTTTATTATTTGCCACATTTATTTTAAGAGTCAATGAGTGTGGATTGTCATATACATACTTTTGAACCAAACAGACCAAAATGTGTCATCATTAAAATGACCTTTGCAGGTGCTAATATCCACTCCCTGCACTGACTGTATACTGTTCACACCGTCTGTATACCAGAAACTTCAGTCTGTATAAAGGTTGAATTGGTTTAAGCCTCATCACTGACCATGAGCAGCGTCTCCACTGTGCAACAGTGTAAAACGGTGCTTTACTGTAAATTCACCACAGTTTGCCAGACTAACCTGTAACTGCTTGTATTTGAATAACAAAGTATACATACCTCAGTTTGTTTTGAAAACGTTTGGCGATATTAAAAAAAACACAACTTCCCATCATATCATCCAGTAGCTGAATTTAAATAAAATGAGGATTTGCCAGGTAAACTTTAAATTTCTAGTTAATCAAATACTCCTGAGCAGTGCTCATCTAAATAACCTCTGTTCTCCTGTCCTTGTCTTTCTCCGTCTGAGTGAAGTTCTCTCGCACTCTTTTCTCAATTTGTCGGTGTTTGTTGAGCTGATAGAAACTTCTCATTTAAAATGAGCTGTCCTTTAGAAAGAGTTACTCCCTTTATGCTCGCTCCTTTTCTGTAGCGCTGCTAAATGCTATAAAGTACCGAGGCCATGACTCGTGGAAATGTGTTGGAAAAGCCCCTGTGGATTGTCTTTTCTGTGTTTTTATTTCCTCTGTTAGACTCACACCGGTTTAATGCCACGAAGTATCAGGACATATTGTTAAACACAATACAGATACTTGTGTTAAAATGCGGGGAATCAAATAAAATCAAATTATAGACACCGGAACTTTAAACTGAAGTACAGTATATACATGCGTTAGAATTTTGTATTACATGAACTTATTTCGGCACGGTGGTTAGCACTGTTGCCGCACAGCAAGAAGGTCCTGAGTTCAATTCCACCATCAGGCCGGGGTCTTTCTGTGTGGAGTTTGCATGTTCTCCCCGTGTTTGCGTGGGTTCTCTCCGGGTACTCCGGCTTCCTCCCACCGTCCAAAGACATGCACTTAGTGGGGATAGGTTAATCCAAATTGCCCATAGGTGTGAATGTGAGAGTGAACGTGAGTGCAAATGGTTGTCTGTCCCTGTGTGTTGGCCCTGTGACAGACTGGCGACCTGTCCAGGGTGTACCCCGCCTCTCGCCCTATGACAGCTGGGATAGGCTCCAGCGCCCCCCGCGACCCTGAAAAGGATAAGCGGATGGATGGATGGATGGATGAACTTATTTCAAGCTGCAGCAGTGATTGGATTTCCTGCAGAGAGGAAAGGAGGCCGAGGTTTCTCCCGTGGGCCACACGCAGGCCTCAAACAAGAAGCTGTAACACGAACGTAACTTGTACCTAAAACATGATTTGGGCGATATTAATGCTCACTGTGATCTTTGAAACTTTGGATAATAGCGTTAACTCAAATGTGCCCCAGATAAAAAATAATTCAAATTATTATTTTTTAATTTAAAAAACGTTTGATGTGATTTCGTTTTTCGTGTTGAATTCTTATTTGTAGGGAGGCTCCATGATAGAGCACTGCGGGACTACATAACAGTGTTAACAGAAGGACTGCAGGTAGACTGAAGAATATTTATCATGAAATATTATAACTAATAAGTAATTATTAATTATTATTCATTACTCAGACACCCATTAAATATTTTATTTAGTTACGAACTCTGTATAAATACACATGCAGTTGGATGAAATGTGAAATAAAAGGATTAACAGAATTTTTCAGAAATGCTTGAAGATTAAATGAACGAAATAAAATGCATATTAATATGAATTTCCTTTCCTGCATCCTCAAACACATTCAGAGATATTTTTGACGCTTAAAATATGCAGATACCAGAAATATATTTAACCGCTGGCAGCAACTGATGAGCGAGGGAGCAGGAAGGTCCCGCATCTGCGTTGGGTGGTTCCACCAGCATCCAAAGGGCTGGATGCTGGTGGAACCACCGCGCCATATTCCTTTAACTACCGCCAACTAACTTCAAATCTTCTCCACTTTACTGACAACTGGGCGGCAGAAAACAGATCGGTGCCTATGCCATTCCCAAAATACGAGCAATTTTTTTTGTTATTTTATTTTTGCCGATGCCCGTGATGCCACCCCAGGCAACCGCCTGTGTCGCCCGTATCAAAAACCGCTACTGGACATGTAAATAATAAAATTATTTTACACAAGACACACTTGTTGGCGGTAGTCAAGGGAATATGGCACGGCAGTGTCGCATTTTCTCCCTCTTTCACTGCGACATTAAAGGGAACCTGAACTTTAACCTGGATGCGCATCTCTCGGCTGCCGCGTCTTAGCACAAAACCACTGTCATTGTAAAATATGCGCATCCAGGAAGAGCTTTGAAGGACCCGGTTTCGGTAGCCCCGGGCGAGTGTCCACACACCGCGCTGGTGGACGGCCACCTCCCCATGGGGCTCAGCCCAGAGCAGTTTTCCGTCTTCGTCGTTCTTACAGTTTTGTGGAAACGTGAAGGAGCTTCCTAAAATAGGCTGGACATCTGCACACAAACAGGTAGATACAGTGAAGACGAGCAGCAGGGTTAACATCTCTGCTTCACACTGAACGCCGGGCAAAAAGACAAGTGCTTCAAGAGTCCCCCACACCTACACCGCCCCTCGTACGGTCTTTGACACTCCCTATTAGAGTCATTTGACTATGCCTGCCCCACTTTAAGAGGAGAGGGCTGTGTAGCAGCCGCGTGCCCAAAGTGCCATTTTCTTCAAGTTTTCTTTCTTTCTTTTATACCCGTGCCCGTCAACAATAACATTTGAGTATTAATCCCAATTTTGCTAAATGAAAGGATCTGACTTTCTTCACTCGCATCCATGTGAATGATGGGGCAGAGCGCGCTGACGCGCCGGTGAACACTGGGTCCTGTTTAATTATGACAGTAAAAAAACAGATTATATTAGATTTCTATTTCAAATGTGGAAAAATGCTGATTTTACAAGAGCAAAATGATTGTATCTCTAAAGTAAAAACATTGAATAAGCTTTCTGCCTGCACAGAGTGAATAGTCAAAGTGAATCATCACAAATACATTATTTGATATTCATTACCTTGTTTTTCATTTTAATTAGTTTATTATTATAGCAGTAACAATAATAAGGGGAGGATTCTGGATCAGCACCATGATGTAAACTTGTGCCATATACATGAGAGTTTTCAGTTTAGACGTCTCTGCTGAAAAACAGGGCGGCACATGTACAGACAGACTGGTGTGGACACTCTTCTTCAGTGGCAGAAATTAAGGGGTGGGGGTGTTTGTGGCTAATTGAATTTGGCCCTTAATATTTGCAGAGGTAGTTAATATTTATTGCTTTATATACTGCTTTGCCCTCGTCTGTTCTGAAGTCTACACTATTTACATTTTTAATGCTGTAACTGCCCACATCATTATTTCCATCCTTCATTTTTTTCTCTGCTTTTTTTTGGCTTTAAACATAGTGATGGACTCAATATTCTGGTGCACACCACTCGGCTGAAAGCTCAGAAGCTCTAAAGTTTCTACGCCCCACGTGTCTCACGTTGAAATGAAGAGCACTTAATTATCAGCCTCCTTATAAATCAGATATCAGATGGTGAACACAAGCCTCCAGCAGCCAGCTGTCTAAGCTGAGGAAACAAAAGGCACACTTACAGTCTAAGCTTTGGTTTCCCCCTAATGTTAGAGTTAGCCTCACTGCTACGGTGTCATGTTGCTGTCACAAGGAAGCCACAGGGATCCTGCGCTCACTCTTCATAGAAAGTGACTGTGATATGTTAGTGGTTTGAGTTTTCATAATGAGCTCCTTGAAAGTTGTCAGTCTGTTTCACTGTGGTGAGACTTACCATAGTCCTACTCAGAGCCAAGCACCCTGCTTTAAATGTGTGTGGTTGTCTGTGCTGGTCGGCCTGCAGGTGTTTCTCTGTATTTGACTAAGTGGTTTGTGTTTGTTCTCTGTTACAGCAACCATGATGGATGCTCTGATGCTGGTGGAGAGACGTGAGGTCAGCCAGGATTCACCTTCAGAGAGGGCTGAAGGGGCTGGACAGTGGGAGGTGAGCAGAGCTGGAAGGATGATGGCCTGTGTGGTTGGGTGGAGGACAGACGATACAGTCAGATTCAATATAAAGCAGGTGGAGCTTTGACAGCAACCACACAGACCCAGGGAAATAATCTCTGGATGAATTAAATGAGACTTTAACTTGTTTTAGTCACATTTGTGATCACTGTGTGGTTTCTGTCTTATTGTTGAACAAGGCTGTTTTCTTCATTGTGTGTAGTTGAATGTGTGCGGTTGACAGTTTCCAGTTGTGCACAGGCTCCTTGGACTGTGTGATTTTACTTTGAATTGTGTACTGTGTATGTGGGAGAATACCTTTAAGGCTTATGTTGAAGAGTGAATCTGTTTCAGTGCAGCTGGTGTACTTTCTTCCTCCTTCTTGTTGTCACACTCAGACTTTTAACGTCCTTGATCTTTGCATTAAATCAAAGGTCCTGATAATCTGCTCCTGCCTTCCAGTGAGAGAGGCGATCAGGTGACCAGATGTTGTCTTGCAGGTGTCGACTGCATTTCTGTGAGAGCGGAAATGTTACATCATCACCTACAGTTGGACGAATTGTGGTTGATTAAAAACTAGAAAAGGTAGAAAGCCACTGCTGGTTTCAATTTCACAGCGCCTGTGAGGCTCACCGCTTTGGGGTTTAAAGTGACATTTGCCAAAACTCTAGCTGACTGTAATTGAGACACATTGTGAGATGTGAGAGATAATGAGACACAAACACATTCTCCAGTGTGTGTGTGAGAGAGAGAAAGGAGGATGGTGCCATTGAGTAGTGTTTTTATTTCTCTAAGTAGTTTCATTCATGTACCACATTAACCACAGCACCAGCTGTTTACACAGTTATTTATTGGTCTGTTAACGCCTGCTGAGGGGAAACTGTAGAGCAGAGAGGGCCACAAACAGCTCACTTTGGTCTCAAGTGGGTTAAATCACTGCAACTCTGTCAGTGTGAAATGTTTAACTACAGCACCATCCTATCATTACTTGTTTTTTCTTCAGCACACATACAGTAACAGGATAAAATGCCAAAGTGTGATTTTTTTTGCCGACAGGCAGCAGCAGCAGCAGCAGGCGATGTACTTTCAGTCATGCTATTGTTACTCTTACCAAAGAGCTGACTATATTATGGTCACACTTCTCTCTGTGTAACAGCACAGTTCAGCACAAATGCACACCAACAAACAAACAAAACTTAATAAAACACATAAAAATCAATCACAGTATGCTCCCAATGAATAATCTGACAGTCAGAAATATATATGCTCCTCCTGTTTTCTCTCATATGATGATGATTCCGGTGGATCCTTGTAGCCCAGTGACTGTAAGAGATTTTATACAGTCGTTGTATTATACATCCCATTAAGTTCAAATCTCACAGAAGTGGCACGCCCACATACGTCTTTGTTTGAAATCAGAGTTATTGCCAATAAGTTGGGGGGGGGGGAGTAAATTGATAGTATCTTGATATTTTGCATGATGATATGAAAATATCATCATTTTATATTACGGCCCGTCTCATGCACGGCCATCATGAGGCACGTTAGCCGAGTAAACTCACATTAAATCATCTCAACACAAGTGCCATGGAGCACTGGACGCACTCAGTTTGATAGACCTGCCTCCTAATTCATAACAAATCACAACAACAGCTGCTTCAAGGCACTTTATCTTGCAGAGTAAAGACCTACAATAATCACAGACTGATATCATATTGACTGTCTCGTGGCAGCAATTATGTCAGGATTTGTTGACAGTGTTGGTGTGTTTGATCGTCTCATTTAGGTGCAAAAATAGTTGATCTGACTGGATGAAACCGATGTTGACAAAGTTTAACTTTGAGGACATAATTTGCAGAAACAAAGTGATAAATCACAGTGTTTTTTTGCAATACTCAGAATATCGCAAAATGTTTCAAAAATGCAACAGTATACTATCATGAGTGAAGTATGGTGATAGGATCCTATCGTGTGCTGTCTGGTGATTCCTGCCTCTAGACTTTGATCTTTGCTGATCGGCAACATTAACGTCCATCAGCACAGCGTTTCCCACTGAGAGCTGTGGACTGGCTGCACCTTGTTGACAGGCTGAGTGACACTTGGAGAGATGTGGACTGACCTCGGTCTCAGGAGCTCAATTCTGCACGAGGGCACTGAGCGTCAGCAGGCAGACAGACTCCCTGACATTTATTAACTGTACTTACTGCACGGGTGCTTAGATTTGTACTGGGAATGACAGCTGCAAACAACTTCAGACCCTTGAGCTGTTCTCAGGAAGTTAGGACTGAAATAATCTCTGTTGTTGTTGTTTGTTTGATGATCTTAGTGCTGATTTATCTTTTCAGCTTGTTTAACTGAGTCTTAATGTTAATTGTGTGTGTGTGTGTGTGTGTGTGTGTGTGTGTGTGTGTGTGTGTGTGTGTGTGTGTGTGTGTGTGTGTGTGTGTGTGTGTGTGTGTGTGTGTGTGTGTGTGTGTGTTTGTGTGTGTGTGTGTGTATAAAATCCAGAGCTGCTCCTTACTGAACCCGACCCTGCAGAGCACTGAGGGCGTCCTGTCCAGCATCAGGACCAACTGGCAGGAGTTTGTGGAGGACGATGGCTTCTGGAGGGTCCTGCTGCTGATGGTGGTCATCACCCTCCTCTCCCTGGGCCTCGCCTACTACGTCAGCAGAGTCCTGCCTTTCTCAGGGTGGAGAGGAGGCAGGAAAATAAATGAAGATCTTTATGTAGAATAAAAACTCTGGTATTTATTTCTTGTGCAAATCTGATCATTTTATTGGAATCTGAACAACATCATGTGATGCTGTCAGCACGAAGAAGAGAGGACGGTGACTCAGAGACACCGACAGCTTCATGTGTGGCCTAACACCTTTACAACCACGCATTGATAAAGTCACTTTTACATCCCTGTTTGCTCTGTTACAAGCTGTATATTGCTGATGTTTTGTATCTTTTCATTGTTTTCTCTCACTTGTTATTTATTCAAATGTCTTTGGTGTGAATTTTTCCCTCGCTGGCTGCAGGTATTTATGTGAAATAAATACCTGCAGCCTTTCTGGCTGGAAACAGTTTTGTCAGGATATCTTGATGTTCTTTGTTCAAAGGGTTTCAGTGTTTATTCCATCAAACATTTGACGTCATTTAATGTGCAAAATGAATAAAATCATGACTGTAATCTGCATCAGGTTAGAGCGTCACTTTGTTACCAACTCAAAACTTTATTGGCACACAGCAGCTAACCTGAGCTTTTTACAAAGCGCAAAGAAAACAGGAAAGACTGCAAATCTGTAGAAACAGGCAGGATTAGTACTCGCTGTAAATAAATATACATACAGAACTTGCTCTCACCAATGGGGGAAAACCTTCAGCTGTTACTGATCTTTGATGATTCAGCATTTTAATGATCTGGGTGATGGTAAGAGAGATGTTACAAAGAAAAACAAACACTTGAGATTCTTGTTTGACATTTAGACCTTCTCCTGGATGTGCCCTGTTAGAAAAGATAATATCCTGTCAAATTAAGGCTAAGACTGTTAAAACCAGGCTGATGTGTTTGACTTCAACTAATATCAGTGCATAAATGTGTCACCGCTTCCTTCCGTTACATAATGTGGTAAAGTGCTGTAGGCTACATGTTTGGTAAAAATGATTTAAACAGAAGTAATTTTGTTTTGGTTCTGGTTTTTGACTGTGTGCTATTCACAGCCCTGCAATATGACGTCCATATTAACTGAAGTCATGTTTAGTCCACATAACGGTTTCAGTGAACCATGCACTGCCCAAACACATTCAGACTTGCTAAACCAAAACAAGGCAAAGCTTAAGATAAACCTGCATAAGGTTACTCTACATTTACACTTTGCTCTTTGAATGCTTTGCCTTGCAGTGTCACACCTAAGAGGATATTCAGTTTTAATAAGCTTCACCAGGCCTTTGCATGTAAGTCGTCATCATGTTCAGTCATCTGATGAGAAAAATCAGCCATGGCATATTGTCAGACTCATGGTAAAAGCCCTCGTACGGCCCACTTTGATCTCAAGGGTGCAGAACCTGCAAAACTCCCCTTTGTGTCAGTGTGAACAGTACGACTCGTGCAGTTTTACTGCATGATGTAGAAATACTGCTGCAGTAATGAAAGAACATGTCTGCTCAAATGTAAAAACAATTAAAAGGTTATGGTACTGATTACAACAAAAAGAGAGTCATAACTCATGTTATTTCAAAAAACAGAAGATCTGAATATATAGCAAAAAACAAAACAAAAAAAACTTAAAGAGAAAATACACTATATATATAGTATATATGTGTGTGTGTGTGTGTATATATATCTCTATATATCATTTTCAGTATCCTCCACAGCAGTATACTGAATTTGTACATCACTTATTCTACAGTTGTCCAGTGGGCCAGATTAGAATCTCTGCTGGGCCGATTGTGGCCCTCCGGCCATAGGTTTGACACTCCTGCCCTAGAACATGCTGTCCAAACATCTTCCTTTTTTCGCTGCCTTGTCTTTTCTATGTGTTGACAATACCACATGTAACAATCGTACGGCGTTTTGTCAGTTTTCAACCAGTGAATCATTAATTTGACCTTAAACACTTTGGTGGATGTAAGCAATCATTAAGTCATTTAATCCGAAAATACAAAGAGAAAAAATATGCAGTGATTTGTGTTAAATAGAGATAAATTTATACATGCTGACGTAACACTTGCCGAACAATTTGTCTTCTTTGTATCCGCATTAGAAAATGTTTGTGTGGAGAGTGAAAGGGTTTGTTTCATTAGTAGATTCTGAGAGGTGAGTGGACGCATTTCCGATTCTTATTTAACGAAAAAAATGTAAATATACGTCTACAAATATTAAAATGAACCCAAGAAGCACTGTGGTCTAAAAATGTATTCATGTGTATTGTTTAATGGCAGAATCACGCGTTCACTGAAGGTGAACGTGTGTCACCTCACTCGGGCAGTGGTGTAAGCACACTGTTTATTTAATCACACACAGCTGAAGCAAGATATTACAAAAAAGGAAATTAAGACAGTAAATGGAAGCTTTGATCGGTGTAAAATGCATAATAATAATTATAAGCTGCACACATAAATAAGCTGAAGCACATTAATAAGTTAAAAGTTGCCAGGTATTGATCCTAAAAGTCTTCAGACGTCTGCCTGGGACGTATTTGATGGATGGTGGCCATTCATCTGAGGAGGACGATGGCTCAGAGGCTCCGACGCCCCATTTACATCATGGTGTTCATCTCCGGGTCCAAAGCGTCGGAGAAGACGTGACAATTACGTGGAGTGAGATTTCAGAAACCATCCACACACAAGGCCGCAAACCAAAAAGACCACAGCTGTGATGCAGACAGCGACCAGAGTTCGTCCGTTTGCTTCTGAAGTCGTCGGTGTCGGCTGCAGAGGATACAAGAGCAGAAATGCGATCAGATTCAGACGCAGGAACTTTATATGAAGCTGTTTCAGGTCTGTGTAACGCGCTTCTGTCTAAATACTCACACACACCGATGTAGGAGGAGGAGTGCTGGTGGTCTGATCCGGGCTGCTCTCACTGACCTTCAGCCTCACAGCAGCTGGTGTCCCTCTCTGTTCCGCTCTATCTTCTTTTTGGATGTAACAGAAATAATCTCCCTGATCTTCCCTCCGAGCCCGCTGCAGGTTTAAGGACAGGTCTCCGTGTGAGAGCCAATCAGCTGACAGAGACAGTCGATCATCAGCAGCCCAGTTACTGTTACCACCGCACGAGCCTCTCCTTAACACATCTTCCCCGTCTTTAACCCAGCGCACAGACCAGCAGGTGCCATCTATAGTTGGATAGTGGCAGGACAGGCTGCGCGCTTCTCCCTCTGTGACGGATGATTCTGAGAACACGAAAACTTCCACCTGGACCTCAGACACCACCCTACGTCCGCACACGAACACATAAACTCCGCTGTCAGTGTAAACTGCGCGGTTAAAGACGACAGAGGAGTTGGGACTGATGCGATCTCCGAAACCTTTCTCTGGTCTCCAAACTCCGTTTAAGCGCGCAGCGACATCCCGGGACTCAGGCTCTGTTTGGCGAAGTTTTCCCTCTACATCAGTCGGACAGTTTCCACGAAGATTAAACGAGTCTCCTAACATCACTTTCACATATCGTATACCCTCCGCACCCAAAACATTCACGAAAAAGAGCGCAGATAATAACAGCTGAAAGAGCTCCATGCCGACCGTCCCTAGCAGGAACCCGCTCCTGACAGCGAGAGAGATCTCGCTGTCAGGAGCGGGTTCCTGCTCTGAACAACAAGAGGCTAATTTTAGGTCAAGCAACGTTTCCAACTTCCGTCTACTCCTCGAAATTAAGTGCTTATTAAGTGCTTTTCTAAATCAGCTAGCCTCACCCTGACAACATACTAACCGTACCTCTGTGACTTTGAGTCTCCAGCACAGTGTTGCTGCATTTAAAGCACAATGTTAAACTAGGACTGGTCCAAAAGCAAAGCCTTTATTTAACTCATTATCTTTTATTTTGAAAATATTGAGCGGATGTTGAGCGGATGTGACACATGCAAAATTCTTCACAACTACTCCATCATTCCACTCCATCATTCCAATGTGCCGCTAACACCGTGATTTTATAGTGAGGAAGAGGAGTTATTCGGCATGAGATTAAAAACACGTCAGCAGCTGAAACGCTCCCCGTTTAATCACTGAAATCATATTTTGTTCTGTCATCAGTTTATGTGTTTTATACAAAGAGAGCTACAGTTATTAAAAATCATGCATTCTGCATGAACCTGTAGTTTTTACCATTGAAAAGAAATTATTTACTCTCGATCTAGTGACTTAAAAAACGGAGTTTATCCTTAATGCTGAGTATAATAGGCCCTCAACAGAGGCAGGAGGCCAATCTTAGTGCAACAGCACCTCTCGCTGGCCTGTACAAATCATTTTACTTGGCTCAACCCGAGGCCTTTCAGGCCTTTAACTCCAAACAGTTCATTTGGCTATTTTAAATGTTTTTACGTAGTTTGTGCTGCAGTAAAAGTGGAAAGTGTATGTTTCAGTTTTTAATGTGTGTATCGCACATGTCTAGCATTCATTTCATTGTTTAGGGGAACACCTTTAGTAATGAATGACACCGACAGAAAGGTTTTTTTTTTATTTTCAAAAAAGAAGAAGACAGATTTAAATAACTCTGTTATTATCATTTTGACTTTCTGATCAATCTAAATGGTCAGATGGGACAAGCTCCGCCTACACAAGTCGTGTGTCGGCAGCCGCCTCCCTGCCAACGTCAGCGAGTATGGTTGACTGCATTCTTTTTACACACTCTAACAGAGGTTAACACATCATTTCTAATACAAAAAAAAATCCTTAGACGGTTTCGTATTTCACAAACATTTGATCTACTGCCTTTGCAAGAGTTTGATTTGTTCTATGAACCGTGTGTTTGCCCATATACAGGGAGTGCAGAATTATTAGGCAAATGAGTATTTTGTCCACATCATCCTCTTCATGCATGTTGTCTTACTCCGAGCTGTATAGGCTCGAAAGCCTACTACCAATTAAGCATATTAGGTGATGTGCATCTCTGTAATGAGAAGGGGTGTGGTCTAATGACATCAACACCCTATATCAGGTGTGCATAATTATTAGGCAACGTCCTTTCCTTTGGCAAAATGGGTCAAAAGAAGGACTTGACAGGCTCAGAAAAGTCAAAAATAGTGAGATATCTTGCAGAGGGATGCAGCAGTCTCAAAATTGCAAAGCTTCTGAAGCGTGATCATCGAACAATCAAGCGTTTCATTCAAAATAGTCAACAGGGTCGCAAGAAGCGTGTGGAAAAACCAAGGCGCAAAATAACTGCCCATGAACTGAGAAAAGTCAAGCGTGCAGCTGCCAAGATGCCACTTGCCACCAGTTTGGCCATATTTCAGAGCTGCAACATCACTGGAGTGCCCAAAAGCACAAGGTGTGCAATACTTAGAGACATGGCCAAGGTAAGAAAGGCTGAAAGACGACCACCACTGAACAAGACACACAAGCTGAAATGTCAAGACTGGGCCAAGAAATATCTCAAGACTGGTTTTTCTAAGGTTTTATGGACTGATGAAATGAGAGTGAGTCTTGATGGGCCAGATGGATGGGCTCGTGGCTGGATTGGTAAAGGGCAGAGAGCTCCAGTCCGACTCAGACGCCAGCAAGGTGGAGGTGGAGTACTGGTTTGTGCTGGTATCATCAAAGATGAGCTTGTGGGGCCTTTTCGGGTTGAGGATGGAGTCAAGCTCAACTCCCAGTCCTACTGCCAGTTTCTGGAAGACACCTTCTTCAAGCAGTGGTACAGGAAGAAGTCTGCATCCTTCAAGAAAAACATGATTTTCATGCAGGACAATGCTCCATCACACGCGTCCAAGTACTCCACAGCGTGGCTGGCAAGAAAGGGTATAAAAGAAGAAAAACTAATGACATGGCCTCCTTGTTCACCTGATCTGAACCCCATTGAGAACCTGTGGTCCATCATCAAATGTGAGATTTACAAGGAGGGAAAACAGTACACCTCTCTGAACAGTGTCTGGGAGGCTGTGGTTGCTGCTGCACGCAATGTTGATGGTGAACAGATCAAAACACTGACAGAATCCATGGATGGCAGGCTTTTGAGTGTCCTTGCAAAGAAAGGTGGCTATATTGGTCGCTGATTTGTGTTTGTTTTGTTTTTAAATGTCAGAAATGTATATTTGTGAATGTGGAGATGTTATATTGGTTTCACTGGTAAAAATAAATAATTGAAATGGGTATATATTTGTTTTTTGTTAAGTTGCCTAATAATTATGCACAGTAATAGTCACCTGCACACACAGATACCCCCCTAAAATAGCTAAAACTAAAAACAAACTAAAAACTACTTCCAAAAACATTCAGCTTTGATATTAATGAGTTTTTTGGGTTCATTGAGAACATGGCTGTTGTTCAATAATAAAATTATTCCTCAAAAATACAACTTGCCTAATAATTCTGCACTCCCTGTATGATGATGAATCCAGTGGATCATTGTAGCCCAGTGACTGTAAGATATTTTATACAGTCACTGGTGAGCCACTCCACACACACATATCAAGTTCAAAGGTCACAGAAATGGTACACCCACTATGTCTTTGTTTAAAATTAGGTTTGGGGGAAATACATTGATGGTAGGCAAAGAACTTTATATTGCAGGGTAAAGACCTACAACAACTTTAAGGTAAGCTAATGGCTCAGTCTCACTGACTTCGAGTGCACCCAGCCTCAGCAGGCAGACAGACTGCTGACATTTATTAACTGTACTTACTGCACGGGAGCAGAGAGTCCAAGATGAGTCCGTCTCTGTGTTGTGACTTTATGAGATTTCCAAATCATTGCATTTACATTTTAAAACACAGAGTTTGTAAAACTGTGATTCAGATTAATTTAATTTTAGCTCATTGTTCTCCTGCTGGGCCCCATCTGTTGGTTCATGCTCACTGCTCTGAGACTGTGTGGCTTGTAGAAGCAACAGTATATTCTCAGCACAAAGCAGAGCATGTTACTTCACAGCAGTGTAAACCACAGCCATTCATTTCCCCTCAGGAGTGGAAATCAAAATGATTCAAGTCTTAACATTTATTGAAGGCTGTGTGGGAGCGCTGAGTAAACAAGTGCTGCTGTGGAGCTAATTTGGAGCAAACTGCTTTATGTTTCCTTTAACAGGGTGATTCTCTTCAGTATTACTGGTCAACAACTGCACATGATCCACACTGTAACTGTTTGTGTGTGAAAGCAGTTACAAAACTAAAGCAGCTCCTGTTACATGTGCTAATGTGTTGGTGGCTGAGGAGGTTACAGAGCAGATCACTTTCTAGTCTCCCCGTCTAAATGAAAGTGTTGTGTAAAAAAACACCAGTCTGATATCCTTTTACTGTCTGATATGTTGTACAGGGTGTATCAGAAAGAAACCGCAGGTCAGCTGATCACATGACCCAAGTTAAAGTCCTCCTGGAGCTCAGTGCACTGGATCCAGCTCTAACTCCAGATGATGATGATGACGGTCAAACTCTTGGTTAATATGAAGGCTGTCAGGAGACTCATCATAACTCTGCTGCTCCCTCTCTGCAGGTGCTGTATTCAGCTGATGATGCTGCTCGTCTTCATCTTCGGCTGTGTGGGTGGAGCAGCAGCAGAGGTGGAGGCTGGAGGATGGTGTGGATGCATTAGCACGTCTGGTGTGTAACAGCCTTTAACCTGCTGTGGGTCAGACTTTATCACCAGACTATCACTGCTGGGCCTCACTGACGTTCTCGAGAACATCGTAACCCAGGATTTTTAAATTGATATCACAGACCACAACCTTAAAGTCAAGGTCAAAGGTCAAGTGTTCTGAAAAGCTTGTGAACTCAGTTTGATGTGTTTCAGTAGAGCTTCCACAAATAACAGGCGATGAAGTAAAATCACTGTTCAGTCATGCATGCAGGTAAGAATAGACAGTGACTGAGAGCGTTCATGCGTTTAAGGTGGAATAGATTGTGTTCGCTCTGGTGATTCAGCTGTTTCAGAGCTGATCAGCTGTTCTACAACTTTTACCTCAGGGGATTTGAGCCACCTACAGATTCTCCTGTACCTGCCAGCACACTGACACTTTGACTATCACAGGCCTGTGTGTGGACATGTGGACGTTCTGTGTAACAATGATATTCATTTTAGCACTACTTACTACTGACACGCAAGAGAGGAAGGTCAGTTTCCATTTCTGTGCTTATATCTTACTAAATGCAGGGTAATGACTGTGTAATGTGTTGAATTTAATGTAGTGGACTGTCTGAGTGGGTTTGCTGATAAGCTGAGGTAGTAGAAGATAAGCAGCTCTGTCTCTGCTGCACTGAACGAGTCCTCTGAGCTTCAGCCGCAGACACAAATGATGTGGATGATGTTGAAGCTGATGGGAGTGGTGGGAGGATTGTTGTTGTAGGTGTGACAGAGCATAAGCGAGTGATTGAAGGAGAATAATTAGTTGATTAAGATTAAATTAAATGTCTATAGATGTCTGTGAAACACTCAGCTTGGTGGCTGGCGTTGAAGTGTTTTCATAAGCTTTCCTGTTTTGACTTTGCATTTTCTCCCTGCATGAAACTCATTCATGATGCATGACTTGGTGATCCTGAGCTGGCCGTGGATGTGGGGTTAAATGTGGCTCATCGGCTGCTTTGCACAGTGCAAACCCTTCATAGCCCTTCATTTGTAATTCTGCTAAATTAAGCCACCGTCTTTACTGCTGCTCTGGTCAGTGCATCACGTCTCAGTTCACATCAATAATGCTCAAATATTTGCTGCCTCTCAGTGAATGAGTCAGCTGCAGTAAAAGCCTGGTCTCCATCACAGTAATTACAGGGCAGCTTTTTAGCTAGTGGTCATTTTTAGTTGGCTTGTGCTGCTCAAACGTTCACACCGTCATGTGAATGATGTCTGTGGCGTGTGTGGGATCAGAGAAGGTTTACGGGGAGTTTTTGCTTATTTAATAATTGTTCAAAAAATGCCAACACCTTCCAAATCTGAGACTTTCTCTGAGAAACGGAGAGCTGCAGTCTGCTCTTCAGGTTTTCTTGTATGCGTGGATCTGAATATCAGGATGGAGCTTCATGAATGCCACAGAGTTCGCATGAATCACTGTGATATGATCAAAGCTAACAGACATTTTCTGTCCGCTGTCTGATAACAAACACTGACCGGGATTAAAATGGAACTTTGATGACATGTGAATGCAGTTGGTCAGGATAAATTAAAGGTGGTGATTGTGTGTTACTTTATTTAACTGAAATCTGTGGATTTACCTTTTATTTCTTGGCATTTGTTCAATCAAAAAGCTTAAAATGCTCATGTAAATGAACCCAGAGTTAAAAAAAAAAAAAGAAAAGAAAAGAAAGAAAAACATAAAAACTCTTTGGAAGCAAAATGTCTGTGGTCAGGTGAAACTTCTGTCCCACTGTGACGACTCTGAGAATAGACGGAGTCTGTATTGATCGCTCAGTGCATTATGTGCTGAGTCAGTTGAATCTGACACTGCTTGCTGCCACACACTGCTCTAGTGTGTGCACACACTGCTCTAGTGTGTGCACACACCTATCTAACAGATGGCCATATAAGGTAAAGCATCCAGGACACCAGCAAACAAAGAGAAATGAAACTGTGAGAGATTCTGTTCTTGAGTGTTTCATGCAGGCAGATCCTGATTATATCAGCACAGCTTTTAATTTCTTATTTTCTCATGTTCACAGAGTATCTTCACTCCACATGTAGAGTTGGTTCCACTACCCTGAGGGCTGAACTACAAACCAAGTCCAGCATAGTTTAGCTTTCTTTGCATTAGCTGGCTCATAAAACCTCAGTCAGATATAAACTTCACAAACACCTGGCAGGAGTTTGTGGAGGACCTGAGCTTCCTCCTCTCCCTGAGCATCGTCTACTACGTCAGTGAGGTCCTGCCTTTCTCAAGGTGGAGGCAGTAAAATAAATGAAGATCCTTGTGTAGAACAAAAACCCTGTTTGCTCTGTTACAAGCTTTATATTGCTGATGTTTTGTATCTTTGATTTTCATTGTTTTCTCCCCACTTGTTATTTACTCAAATGTTTTTGGTATGAACTTTTTTTCCCCCTTGTTGTCTTTATTTTACACAAATACCTGCAGCTGTTGTTTAAAAATGTCTCGCTATGTGCAATAAATGAATAAAATCTCTTAATGACTGTAATCTTCATCAGGTTAGAGTGTCAGTTTGTTATTATCTCAACTTTATTGGCAAACAGCAGCTTCCCTGAGATTTTTATAAAGAGCAAAGTAAACAGAGTGAAGACTGTAAATCTCTATAAACAAACAGGACAAGTTCTCGCTGTAAATGAATCATTTTAATATAAAAGGGGACTAAATAAGTAAGCAGAATAAACAATAAAACAGTTCTGAAGAATGAAGAATTTTGTAAAGTTGTCTGAGGAGCTTGGAAAAAAAGTGACTGGACGTTCACTTCTTCTTCTCCACTATAAGGGTTGAGTTGTTTTTCGTTTTCAGCTCATCATTTATAAAGTCAGGGTTTCCGTTTGACTTTAGCATGTGTTGTTGGTCACAGTCTGATTCTCTGCCCTCTTCAGCCCCTCCTCCTCCTCTTTGCCGTTGCAGAGGTGTCCATCACCGTTGTTGATGCTAACATTTTTCAAGTTTATTTCTTCCTGCTCTGAGGATCCTCCACTGAAACCTCGAGTGCACACATTAAATTTCCTGTCCCTCAGAAACCAGCAGAGCCAAACCAGCAGGGCAACGATCACAAATACAGCTGCTGTTATGAAGAATGTTCTCCACGACCAGTCGGAGCACTCAGATGGCTGCAGAGGACAAGAAGACAGAGCAGAAATGTTAGTGAGCAGTTTTAACTGACTTTAAATGCTTTCAGTTAAAGTTAAAATAAAACATTTTACACCGTAAAGCTTAACGTAAGGATGAGATCTTTATGTGGTGCGACAAGTGGTGAGACTGAAGGTTGGACAGCAGATGTGGTGACATTAAAATAGCAGAAAATTGTAGAATTTCGGTCAAACAGGAAAAACAGGGGCTTCTGGTTTTTATGGAGCTTCTGCGACCATTATGACACTGACTATGAGGCTCTGAAAGAGCTGCTTCCACCGAGTTATCAAAGCCCATGACTGCCATAAAGGCCTCCCCCGATCATCAGAATACATTTCTTGTTGAGCTGGGCTCTGTTATCTGTGTGGTTGTGTGGAAGAATACCTCAGTAGACCTTTAATGTTCACAGTGAAGTCTAAAACTAATGCAGTCTGTGTTCTTACCCTCTCTGTGGTTGTAGGCTGTGATGTGGTGCTTGGTGGTGTTGGTGGTGTGGAGACGTGCAGGCGGACAGCGGAGCGGTGTTTCTCCACTTTGTCGATGTCACAGTAATAAACTCCTCCGTCTCTCGCCTCGGCTTGCTTTATGATGAGGGACAGGTTTGCTCGTTGGTGCCAGTCTGATGGTATTGAGACCCGGCTTTCATCAAAGCTTTTCCCATATGTGGTTTTCCCCGACCCGACACCCAGCTCCAGCACCACCTCTCCATCTCTCCTCCAGCGCACAGACTTCACCCACTGACCTGCTGTGATGGAGCGGCACGGGAGGATGGCATCCTCGCCCTCGTGTACAAAAACATCAGAAGGTATGAATACCTGCAGCTGTGCACTCTCTTCTTTCTTGTTGTTGCAGTCAAACTCGTAATAGCCTTCATCACTGATATCTGCACTTGTCAGTATCACAGAGTCGCTGCTTTGGAAAAACCTGTTAATATAACCTGGAGCCGGTGTTGTGCCAAAAAGTGATTGTCTGCCAAAAAGTGATTTCCAGTGTTTCTGTGTATTTTTTATGTGTAATATCTTTACGTATGTTCGTAAATAGACTTCGGTGAACAGGGGATACAAAGGGGTTACATAAAGAATTAAAAAATTATCTGTTTTTTAAGTATCTTTACAACTTGTACTTACATTATAACCAATCCGGTCCTTTATCCCCACTTAAAATATTTTTACAGAACTATTGTAATATTTGCTGCCATTTCTGCTGTCCTGTTGGGCAACTTACTCTTACAAAATACATTTTTAATGTTAATGAGATTTTTTTTTACTGCATAAATAAAGGTTATATAAAAGTCGCTGCCAAAAACTGATTGCGGCTTGTATCTTGCTACACGAATGTTGTTTGTGGCTCAAGATGACTTTATGTCATCCATAAGGGATGCATTTGACATATGTTTAACATATTATAGCCCAACAAGTTACTTATACCACTTTAAATATGAGCAATCGCTTTTTGGCAAATACCGGAAATCAGTTTTTGGCAGACAATCACTTTTTGGCACAACACCTGCTTCCAGCTGCCGTCGAGATCCCCGACTGAATGGAGGCTGTTGTCCTGCAGGCGACGTTTCAGCGTGCCTCTTCCTTTCATGCACTCCTCTGTGAGGGGAAACGTTACATCGTCTCCTGCAGCGGCTTGAATCAGTTTCCCAGAAACGCCGCTGAGAAAAAGAAGAGGAATGAACACAAAGAAGGCAGAAAGTTTCATCTTGTCAGTGTGGCAGCAAAGTGAGCCGCACAGCAGCTGACTCTTTTTATCTGCCGAGGCGTCTGGTTACGACTGCTTGTGCCAACCAATGCACCGCCCTCAGAGAAACCACAGGAAACCACAGAGTGGGTGAGTGCTCAAAGGGCCTGTTAGTGTTGGTGTATGAGGTGAGATTGGTACCCAGCACAGACTTTTAAGCCGGCGAGGCATGATAGCGGATGGCGCTCAGGTGCGTCCGCCTCACTTGCAGCCGCCTCACAGACCACGTCCCGCCACAACCACCTTTATAAATCTTCACAGTCTGAACTCTCTTTGACAAGATTTCTTGTAATACTTCTCCACGCGTCTTGATGGACATTCAAAGTCTTTGTTTCTGCCTTTAGATGATCCCACATGTTGAGTTACAGGATCTGGGGAGGCCAATCCATGACTGATAGTGTGTGTGTTTTTCTATCCAGGTATGGTTTTACTGCACTGACTGTGTGTTTGGGATCCTTGTCATGCTGAAATGAGGCTGCTATATAATTTTGGCACACCACAGTCTGTACCTCCTGTTTCTAGTTTGGTTTCTTGCCAGTCCCCTGTTTGGAACAATTAGTGTTTTTTTGACAGGCTGCTGCTAACAAAGTACCCAGTGAAACAGTTTTAAACCATTTCACTGCCCATTCAGGAGTTAGCTACCTGAATGATTGGTCAGTGTTAGTAACTTAACAAAAACCAAAAACATTTCCTTAACCTCTAGGCCCTCCTGCCCACATATGTGGACATCACATTTTGAGTTGTGCCTGATAAAGTGCCTGATATCTGCTTACGAGGACATTATAGTGCCTCTGTTTTATCAAAATTTTAAATGAATATCCTCATATGTGGCTCTCATTTTTCTTAGAAACAAAAATCAGGTAAAAAAAAATAATCTGGCAATTCTTTGTTTTTACATTCATCAGGTCCCAATCAGCCCAAATATCAAAGAGAAATTAAAAATGCATGCTGTGGAGGAGTTTGGGTCTTAGGAGGTTAAGAAGCCATAAAACACTTTACTTTTACACGTTTTTTTGCTTTAGGAGGTTCACTCTGAATCCTGACCTCCTTTATTTCACAGTATATAGGAACAGTTAAGAGAGGTTAGTAACATCTGGAAGACTCAGACTGATGCAGAGATCTGAACTCTGATCCGTTCAGTTCTTCTGGTTACTGAAGCTGCTTCTTTGTCCGTCTTACTGTTCAGTTGTGCGAAAAAGTGTTTGACTCCTTTGTGATTTTTCTTTAAATGTTTGTCACTTGTTTCAGATCACTAAATTTAAATATTAGACAAAGATAACACCAGTAGTTTATTATTACAATTATTATTAATCCAAACCTATATGGCTCTGCGTAAAAAAAAATGGATGTTTGTGTGTGACTATAACTGTGTCAGTAAAATAAACATCGCTTCAAGACATGTTTTACAGTTTACAAAATCAGAAATAAGATGGATTAATAGTCATGAGGGGACTCTTTATTAAGAACTTGAAACTGTTCATCTGCTGCAGTGTCTCTTTGGCCAGCACCAGTGTGCTCTCCCTGGTATCACGTGTTCATGTGAAGCAGAGAGCGCTTACCGGCAATGACTAAGACACAGTTGTGCTGTTTGTAAGTTGTCTCTTCACCACACGTACTCACATGCTATGAAGCTTAACTTCTTTTAATTTCATTTTTTGTTCTTGTTTAGTTCAATGGAAACGACCTGTCTGTAAATGGTCACGAAACAGAAAGAGTTTCGATGCTTCCTGTTCAAAGCGTAGCGACTCAAACTGTGTGTAAAACCTCCCACATCTGTGCGACTGACAGTGACATCAGTGGCTGACTAGCTGATTCTCTGTAGATTGACATCATCTTTATGAGTTGTGAGTGGCATTGCTTTCATAATCAATCACAAAAAATATCTTAGCTTCAGTTTTGTTTGTTTAAATAAATCCAGTTTTTAACGTAACTGTGTCAGACCTGACATATCTTTCTTTTGTAAGAAAATAAAATCTGAAAAAGTAAAAGTATCATTACTTTTTCTTGAAACTACAAATAGTCTGGCACAGAACGACTGGCGACCTGTAGCCCTGACCCCCATCGTGAGCAAATGCTTCAAGAAGCTGATCAGGGACTTCATCTGCTCTGCACTACCCGACTCACTGGACTCTCTACAATTCGCATACCACCACAACAGGTCCACTGATGATGCCATAGCCCTGACACTACACACTGCCCTGTCACACCTGGAGAAGAGAGACACGTATGTGAGAATGCTGTTTGTAGATTACAGCTCAGCATTCAATACCATCGTTCCCTCGAAGCTGGACAGGAAACTGCAGGATCTAGGACTGAGCAGCTCCCTCTGCAGCTGGATCCTTAGCTTCCTGTCTGACAGACGCCAAGTGGTCAGACTGGGCAGCATCACCTCATCCCCCGTCACACTGAACACTGGTGCTCCACAGGGGTGTGTACTGAGCCCTCTCCTGTACTCACTCTACACCTACGACTGCACGGCCACTAACAGCTCCAACATCATTGTGAAGTTTGCGGACGACACTACAGTGGTGGGTCTTATCACCAACGGTGATGAGACGGCTTACAGGGAGGAGGTCAGCGCCCTGACCCACTGGTGTCAAGACAACCATCTCACCCTCAACGTCGCAAAGACAAAGGAGTTGATAGTGGACTTCCGGAGGTGCAGAGAAGTACACACCCCCATCACCATCAACGGCGCTGCTGTGGAGAGAGTGAGCAGCTTCCGTTTCCTTGGAGTACATCTGGCTGAGGATCTTACGTGGTCAGTACACACAAACAAAACAGTGAAGAAGGCGCAGCAGCACCTCTTCTTTCTCAGGAGACTGAAAAGATTCGGCATGAGCCCCCGCATCCTCAGGACCTTCTATCGCTGTGCCATACACACACACACACACACACACACACACACACACACACACACACACACATGTAGGATAATATTTAGTATACACATCCAGAAATGCATACACTATTATATATTGTACATATATTTATTAGTTTCAGGTTGGCCATTCTTGTATTTGCTGGTTTGTGTTGTTGTGTTTGCACATCTCTGTTGCTTGTGGGGCTCGCACACAAGAATTTCACTCGCATGTGCTGTGCCAGTGTGCCTGCACATGCGATGTGACAATAAAAGTGATTTGATTTGATTTGATTTAGTCTGGTTTGATGATGTTAATAGTGGCTTTATGGTTGAAAACATTTGGTTAACACAACTTTGTATCTGCACTGACTGTGTAGTCAGTTAAGTTTAGGCTGGAGTTTATCAACATCACTGTGTTTAAAGATTTGAATTTTTAATAAAATGTCTGTACACCTGATAGCCTCATAGGCTGAACTGACTTTGGAGATCTAACAATTTTCACTTTACTAGTCAATCCTGATCACTAAGGAGGTCTTAGCTTTGGCAAGTTAAGAGACACTGTAGAACCTTCAACAGCACCGACTAAAAGATTTAAGTGTATGTATACATTTGATCTGTGTGGATAAGAGGAAAGTGTAGTGGTTTTCACAGTCACCTAACGAGCAAAAGATCCTCAGTTTGATCCTGGGAGGAGACATTATTTCCCTTTGGATTTGGCAAAAATCTGCCAAGTCAAACATGTGGAGTTGGATGTGAGTTTGTAAGAGATGCAACACTAACTGCACATCTAGCAGATTTAAAACAGCAGAATGCAATTCCAAATAAAGATTTTATTTCTAGCTGATGTTATTAGGAACAGTTAAGAGAGGTTAGTAACAATGGGAAGACTCAGACTGATGCAGAGATCAGAATTCCGATTACTGAAGCTGCTTCTTTGTCAGTCTTACTGTTCAGTGGTGTGAAAAAGTGTTTGACTCCTTTGGTTTTGAGGTTTCCTGTTTAGCGACACGCTGAGTCAGAACAAGCATGGATGCGCTAAAATGTGTTCCCCACATTGAACAGTGAAAATGAGCAAACATTTGCCAGTGGTTTTTGGCTGACTTCCTGAGAATGAAGCTTTTTGTAGCAAAATATAAAGAAGTAGAGTGTCTTTGCTCCTTTTTTGTTCTCAAACTGTTCTCCTCTAGAAGCTCAGTCTGGCTGGAGTTCGTTTTTTCTCTCCCTGTCTTCCCTCATGAATTACATATTTCATTGTTTCCATCCTACCTCTCTCCGACCTGCCCTAATATGATGTCTGTGAAATGAATGTACGAACGGAAGGGGGTCCAATTTCACTGCATATTTGTCACTGCACATGACAAAGAAAGGGCTATCTATCTATCTATGATGTGTAAGTTAAATCTGTTGTCTTTTTTTTAAAGCTTCTGTTTGAAAAGATGAACCTATAACATAAACTGAAGCCCATGATAGTACAGATGGTCTCTGTTAAAACTGAGATTTGAATCTCAATGAGATTTTTACCTGGATAAATAAAGGATTCATAAAATATAACACTACAATCAGCAAATCAAACAGGAGGTCTGTATGTGGACTGGAGGCACTTTTTTGAAAACATCAAACGTCCTCACTCAGACAGGAAGTAGACAGTTTATTTAGAAAATATATATACAAATATAGGCATAGATGCAATGAAACAGATCAAATGAAGTTTTAATCTAAAATCATATGTGAATGGTCATTGTTATCATTTGTGACTATGAAAACATCAACATTATTAAAATGCACACTAAACACTAAAGCACGTTCATAAAAGCTGGCATTGTGCAGGAGACGCAGCTGCTGGCAGATGTGCTGAAGAGGAGGAGGAAGAGGAGAGGTTCTCATGATCCATCTAGGCTACATTTGCTCGACCGCAGTGTCTGCATTAGGCACCTCTGGGGCAGCATGTGTGATCAGTGATGGGAATAACAGCATTGCTTTTTTCAATAACGAGTAATCTAACTAATTACTATTTCTATTGTTACAACGTTACTAACAGGGAAATGCAGTCCGTTACTATTTTTCAACAAACAGACGGTTGAAGCTGTGTTCAGTTTACCGCGTCTTATATCAGTTGCACGGAAGTAGCTGTAAGTAATCTGGACGCTACAGCTTTAAGCAGCTGCGCGCGCTCCCGCGGACGGTAATCATGATCACTATCTAGCACAGAGCTTCCCAAAGTGTGGGGCCCGCCACCTAGGGAGAGCGCAGAGCCATTGCAGGGTGGGGTGGGGGGGGGGGGGGGGGCGCTGTATGAAAAGGGAGAAAAAAAACAACGTTTGGACACTGCTAGCTCAGGACGCCCACAAAAACGCAAAGCAGGAGATGAAGCATCGCTGAACATGTTTCCAAACCAACTTCATTCTAAGCCAAAGACTAGGAAATAGGGTGAAGCAAATCTGCCCTTTGGTTTCACCTGCACAAGTGCTGAGGTAGGTCTCCCCTGCAGAATTGGTTTTCCCTTTAGTTGGGAGCACGCGCTGGGCTGTTCAAATCACAGACAAACAGTATCCTACAGCTATTTATGTTCTTAAACCCATTTTGCACAGAGAGGCATTTTTTGAAAAATGTATTGATAGCAATGTTGAATATTATTACACAGGAAAAAAAACAACTACATGTAAAATAATTACAAAATAATAATTACAGTTTTTGCCGAATGCCTAAACCCTAACTGTGATTCCTGTAGCACAATTTCTAAACCATTCAGACTTATAGCAAAACCACTCACTGAGTTTGCAAAACTAAAAGCACAAAAACTGCTTTGCACTCAGTTTGCAATTTTGTAACACACACTTTGCAAAACTGTAGGCACAATTCACTGCACAACACTCAATTACCAAATTTCCAACACACTCCTAGCAAAAGTATACACATGTATGGCTATCATTAACACTAATTTGCCAACTGTCTGGCACACTTTCACATGTGGAAACTTTTTTAGATAATTAGTTCACTTTGCAATCAGCCTAAGCACTATAATACAGGTAAGCTGTGTGTGCAGAGTACAATGGAGGGAGCAGAAAGAGTGAGAAGTAGAGGAGGCCGAGGAAGAGGACGTGGAGGTGAAGAAGTTGGATGAAGAGGACGACAAGGACAAGGAGGAGCAAGAGGAAGACGAGGAGGGGGGAGAGGAAGATGAGGAGGGGGGAGAGGAAGATGAGGAGGGGGGAGAGGAAGATGAGGAGGGGGGAGAGGAAGGGTAAGAAGAGTAAGAAATAGAATTGCTGATGACATCAGAGCTACAATAGTGGACCATGTAATCAACCGTGGAATGACCCTGAGGGTAGCTGGCCAACGGGTCCAGCCTAACTCGAGCCGCTACACTGTAGCAAGTACCATAAGGACATCTTGAAATGAGAATCGGTTAGTACAGTCACTTTGCTCAAATATTTGTAGCACTGCCGTATGCCAATGAGAAACACACCAATACCATTGATGTAAAAATACTGAAATTGTTACTTTACAGAATTGCTAGATGACCAGATGCTGGGGCAGAGGAAGCATGTTCACTGCAGACCAAGTAACCCATATAGTCATTATGGCGATTGCAAATAATCCTATACTTGGAAATAAACACTTGTGTTTGTTTTGATGTGTTTGAATAAACACCAGTACTTGAAGTTTGGATCCCTCTATGCTTATGGATCTATGACAGAAGTATGAGCTCAAACTGACATAGCCTACCTTGTGCACAGAGAAAGCAAAAGCCAGATGTGTTTTGTATTCATACCATCAGTGTGCAGTTGGCGCATTGTGTGCTTAGTAGATGATGGCTTGTGTGTACTGTTTGATACAGAAACACCATTTTTACGAAGGTGTGAAGAGTTAATCTAGCTGTGTTTGCTTTTGCAAGAGAACTACAATGTTTTGATGATTGGGAGACAGGTTTTTTTATTTGTGTGAAGAGTTTTGCAAAATTAGCCAATAGTTACAGAAAATGTGCTTAAGCAATCAGAAAAAACTGTAATTGACGCCACTGCCTTTGTAAATAGAGGGAGAGTAACTGCGTGTTTATGTGTAAGCGTGTAAAACCTCAAGATAGAGACAAAATACTGTTAATCTGACTATCTGCCATTCTGCAATTCATCTCATGTAATGCCAATCACATGACCACTTAAAGACAAAGCAACAAAGTGATATATACCAGTTTTTAAACTGTGTTGATAGGCCACGTAAAACCAGAGTCATGATAAACAATATATACATGGAGTTTTTTCCTTAATAGTTTCGTCACGTTTACTGTCTAATAGTGTTGGTAAATTTGATTCTTTTTACTGAATCGAGTGTTAATGAGTCACTCACCAAAGTGAATCGGTTGCTTTGAGTCATTTGATTCACTGAGTCAGTTGATCAGAGTGCAAAAAATTTTACATTTTCACTCAAACTTAATTTGTTTCCCTTTTCATGTAAATCCCCCTGCTAACATGAATGATTAAAAAAAACAAAAAACAACAACAACTATTTTATAGAGAAAAAAAAGAGCAAAAACATTTCTAAAATTAAGCAATTTCCTATCAAAATTGGCACATCGTTTACAAACCCTCCGCGGTCTTTCGCTACTCAGGTTTAACATGATATATAAGTCACTTAGATAACTTAAAAATGTTATTGTTTGGCTTTTTTCAGTGTTTTATTTGTTCCTGAGTAAATCGGTTTGACTTAGATTAAAGTTATAGTTTTGACACAGCTGAATAAACATTTAACAGAAAACTGATTAAACAGAAGTGTGAGATGGTTGAGAATTTACTCCTGTGTCCTGTTATATTTGAGATCAGACGGCTGAGATAATTAAACTCCACCGAGACAATCTGCAAATTTCATTTAAATTTAATAAACTATCATCTTGTCTTTATTTTTAGTTAGCACATACCTTAAACACTTCAAGCTGTAAGCTAATGATAGTTATATAAGAGCAGATGCTGCTGGTGCAGTAAGCTGTACGTTTTACGTCCAATGGATGCATGATCTGATTAGTCGACTAATCGCAAAAATAATCGGTGACTAGTTGACTATCAAAATAATTGTTTGTGGCAGCCCTCGTGGCCACCAGACTCTGGACCTCTCTTCCTCCAAGCTTGAGGTCAGTGGACTCTTTCAAGAAACAACTAAAAACTCATCTTTTCAGACTTGCATTTAGTTAATTCTTCTTTTTTTCCCCTGGTATTTTGCACTGGTTTGTCCTGAAGCACTTTGTAAATTTGTCTTGAAAGGTGCTTTAGAAATAAAATTTTTAATTACTTACTTGATATATGATATAAGATAAGACAAGTCATGACAAGATAAGACATTCTTTCTTAGTCCACATCCAAACAGTGGACAGGAACAAATAAACAGATTCAGCATAACCTGATAGACTTGATGAGCAACCTGGTGAAACAGCAAGCCCAGTGCCTGCCAGAGTTGGTGCAAAAGTTTGAAATGATTTTGGATTTTCTCTAAGCCACACAGGGTCGAAAGGGACTACATGCTGGTGGCATAATTCTGGCTGGATACTTAACCACTCTTTTAGCAGAACCCTTTAAACTGGTTAGTTTCTGGAACAAACTTTGCTTTTAAGCATAGTTTTCAGGAGGGATGTACTGATTTGGGCTTTCACTACAAGTTGTAAAAATATGTGTTCATTCTAGAAGTTTAAGACCAAGTTCAGAGAAAAGATTTGGCCGGTTGAAAAAAATCACTATTATCACTGTCAGTAAAAAAAAATAAATTAATAAAATCATTGTATGTATGAAGAAATTTGGCTTTTGACTACTCCAATTGATTTCACCAGCGCTTCCTTCCCCCTGCTGTGCAGCAGTAAATATTGCAGCATTATCTCAAAGGCAGATATAAAGTTGCATTCAGTTTGACATTGAATATATATGGATTCAAAGAAAGCAAACAAGCAAAAACAGAAAAAATCACTTGATGATGGTGTATAAATATTTCAGTACAAAGTAAGTCATTTATAAACAGGAAATGGTGTGGGAGTTAGGTTGACATGACATTTTTTCTAGTGATTTCATTTCTTAAAGCCAAGCAGCACATGATGCACCTGCTTCTAGATTTTTAAAAACACACAATGCAAACTTTTCTGCCATTGCCTGCAATGTTTCCTCTATCATGA